>NC_142066.1:130299248-130909998 GCF_059756535.1 Pantherophis guttatus
AAACAAAATCATGTGACTAGCAAAAAAAAAAAAGATTAGCTTTGAAATACGATAAGTATTGTTGAAATTTTGTAGAGAAAGCATGGTAGAAGAAGGAACCAGGCAGGTTGACAACATTTTCTGATACAAGTCCATTTATCTTTAACAGCAGTGCATTTCATAAGTGTAGTTTCAGCTGGCATAATTAAATAATGAATTATTCATTAAAAGATAATGTGGCAGGTAGCTTTTAAGGTACAAGAATTTCATGGAGATGAGTGGAGCTGGGTGGAGACCAAAGTAGCATGTAGGAATTAAATTAATGTGGAAGAACTTTCCTTTTGGAAAAGCCATGGAAAACATGACAAATCTATTTTTGAATACACATTTCTTGAAATTTGGAAAAGATATCGAAAACTAACAAAGTAACAGTTCTCTGAAAAGAAAAGAAACTGAAAATCTTCGAGGTATAGCTAAGTTTACTGGGCACTGAACATATCCTCTTGATGCCAGCCAGTCTGATTCTTTTGATGAGAATATACCAGGAGGAGAAATCATAGCTCTCAACTCAAAACAATGCTGATTGGGTAGCCAGGAGAAAAAAAATGTTTTCTTCCTATATGAAGTGAGTTTTTTTTTTTGTCTGCAGACTCAGTTTACCACTTCGTAGTCCTTGCAAATTAAAGTCCATTGTTACTTTAGTACTTTGCAGCATATCTAGTGAGATGCTGACTTCTAGATAAATGAGCTTTTGGGGACAAGAGAGAGCTCTTTGCAGTGACCTTGCAGAGGATTTAACAGTGTATTCTAAGCTCAGCATTCGCTCTCTGTCACAATCTCACAGGTTGTGCCTGGAAAGGGACAACTAGGTTTCCAAAGAAAAGTATTTCCTCCTTCAGTTCCTTGTGCCAATACTTTCGAAGGGGTTAACTGGAGAATTGCTTTGAAACTGAGGTAGAAGGTCGCTGGCGGCAACAGCAAAGGCTTGCAGGGCCTCCATTAAGAGCCTTTTACCCTGCATTTCCCACCAAGGGGATTGTAAACATTGGCTCCCAGCCATAGTCTTCTACAAAACTTCTCTGTCCTGCCAAAATACAAGGATACATGTTTTAACGTAAACAGCTATAAGCCCACAAGTTACTTTCTGGATTCCTAAGATCATTTCTGTTATAGTAAAAGAGGTGGAGGGAGAAAAATTGTCATCCCAATGAAGGAATTTGAAAATACAAATTTGTTTGTATTTGTTTCATGGAAATTCATATGTAGCTACTTTTTTCAGCCAAAACTTCCTTGACTTTGAAAAATATATAGAATGTTGTCACTTAATTGATAGCATAAAAGTTATTTTATCTGATACTTATTAGTAAGTTTGCATTCATCTTTGACTTTCAACTTTAAAATGAAGGAAGTTTTCAGAAATCAGTTATAATCAGTCTCAATCAGACATTAATGGACTCTTGTTTATTTCAGAAGCAGCAGCTGAACTCTTAAAAGTTCTAGAGCAACAAAACAAGAATTGCCGTATTTTTCAGTGTATAAGACGCATCGGAGTATAAGACACACCTTAATTTTGGGGGAGGAAAACAAGGAAAAAAGTATTTTACCTCTACCTATCAGCATTTAAGGTGGCACCGCCCTCCTGTTCCTCCTGCAAGCAAGAGGTGCAGGGACTACTCGCTTTCCCCCAAAGAGACTCCTAGCATGCTCTGGGGGGAGGGACAGAGCACAACCTGAGGAACAACCCTCCCTCTTCGGGGCAGTGGGGGGGAGAGAATCTGCCCAGCAGCTTTGGGGAACAAGGCGGGTGCCACGATTTGTGGTCTGCCGCCCGAACCAGCGATCCCCTTCCTGATTCCAAACATGGGTGTGTGCAGAGACAAAAAAAAGTGTACCGTGTTTCAGGCAGCGGATCTGGCCTGGAGGAAAGAGAAGAGTCTGCTGAGAAGGAGGACGGGGGCACGCGGCTCTGCAATGTGCAGAAAAACACTTTTAGGCGTCAGCGCTACAATCTCCTCCCTGAATCCAAAGCACTTCCCAGTTCCCCGCTGCACATTGCAGGGGAACTGGCTGCCACCTGAAGCGTGACTCTTGAGGTTTGCATTTTGGAATCCGGGCAGCAATGGCTGGAAAGGAGGAACATTTCCCTTTAGGGGCTCCTATTCAGCTCAGCTTGGCTCCTGGGCGCAGAGAGGGTTAGGCAGCGGCGGCGGCGGCTCCTCACATTGCTGGAGAGTGAAGTCAGCACGGCCAGAGGGGTGACCAGCTGCAAATCGTGGCACCCGCCTTGTTCCCCAAAGCTGCTGGGCAGATTCCCTCCTCCCACTGACCCGAAGAGGGAGGATTGTTCCTCAGGCTGTGCCCCGACCCAGATCCTTGCCGCCTGGAACTGGCCGAAAATAGCCGAAGGGTGGGGGCCAGCGGGTGGGCGGGGCTACATTCAGCATATAAGACGCACCCAGATTTTCACCCCCTTTTTGGGGGTAAAAAGACGTGTCTTATACACCGAAAAATACGGTATATAGAAGGTGTTTCAGAAAAGCTATTTCCTTGGATTTGAGTTATAATAAAGTTTGCTGCATCCTGTTTCATGCAACATGTTAAAATCAAATAAACCATATTATGATTTAGTCATAGTATGAATCTTAATTACCTTATATGGGAGAATCATAATTTGGCTAAAACCAAGGTTTGAGGTAGGATTGTAACCTATCTTTAATTTGAGACATTCTTGTATAAATGTGCCTTCTTTTGCAAAGTATAATGTTATAAGAGCAATTTCATACATAATTCTTAACATACTGAACATACCATATTCAGAAACAATTTCAAGAAATATAAATTTTGAAATAATTAATCTTTCCTTTTTATCAAGATCTCTCGTTTCTCCAATGTAACTGAATTTATTTGTTTAACCTGCTCCGTCTCTGACCTGGTTCACCCCTCCTTAGGCAACCTGGTGGCCCTCAGCTCCCTGGAGATCACCATATTGATGCCAAACTTTAGTGCGGACACCCGATCGGCATAATCCACTGCAGCCCAGAACTCCTGAGCTCAAGCGATCCGCAAGCCTCAGCCTCCGGAGTAGCTTGATTACAGGCTCGACCACTGTGCCCGGCTATTTGTTTAATGTAAAAATAACTCTTACTTTGTGGCATTAAGTCTATTGTTAATAGCCATACTGCAGTTGATCTGATAACAAGTCTAAGCTAGTGAATTATTTGCATTAACTAAAACCAGTATGAATATTAAGGCCTACAGCAAAATATTAACATCTTCTAACAACTGTTTTGAAAAACCGCTAGCATATTTTTTTTGCCATCTTAAGGTGGGAGAGAAATGCTCCAAATTATCTGAAATAATCTAGAGAGAGGCATCCAGATTTCCTGAAAACTAAATAAAGTACAAAACAAAAACAAAAAATTCAAATCCTGAATAGATGGTTCTGCCATTGGAAAGAGTGAGTCTACCCACTGATTGTATGATTGAATCTCTCTTGAAATGTTAACTGGAATCAACTAAAAGGATACCCCATTATTAATTTAGAAGACATGCTAACATTGCTTGATTAATTAAGACCAGGGTCTGGTCCTGGCAGGTTTCAGCTTGCCAGTATCCTAATACATCAGGAGGATGTAAAGGTCTATACTGTGGATTGCCCAGTTCATCTTTTGATTTGATTAGAAACTGTAGAGCTCCTGCACTGTCAAATAATAGCTGCATACACATGTTCAGTGCATGAGACTTTATTAAAAAACAACTATGTATGTGTGTGTGGAAAGAAAAAGCTAGAACGGATATATCTATAAATACTCTGAACTACACTAGCGTTCTAAGAAAGTTAGATTTCCTAGAAGTATAACACAGGATTCTGATTAGTGTTTTGGTTTGCCCATCAAAGGAAATGAATAGGTTTCTGTTTTAACTCTTTTATATAATCTTTTTTTTCAAGGCACATATGTTTTTGGAAGAATGAAGAATGAAACTAAGCCTTAATGGATATGTTATGGAGACTCTATATGTAGAGAAACTTGAAGTAGTCTTAAACAGCTTTGAAATTCCCCTTGGAAGCCTAAATGAGCTTAAGTTATTCATGTGGTTATTTGTTGTTTCCTATTCTTTTTTTAATGCTTTCTGTGTGTTGTGAGTCATCCAGAGTTATTTGGAGTTAGGTGACAACATTCAGATAAATATTTATGCCACATTGAATATTTGGCACATAGTTGGACAGCTATAGTATTTTAGTTTCAGATACTGGTTAGAAGAAAGGGTTTCAGAATTCAGTTCCTTTTAGAGATCAATCTAAAAAGTTTTTGTTGTTGTTGTTTTTGTCCACAAAAAATTGTCTAAAATATTAAAATTCTGTTTATTCAGTAAGGTGCCTTATTATAATAATTTGAATCAATTAAATTTTAATGAAATTTAAAATGTTATTTAATTTAAAAATGAATTTGATGTAAGCCACTATGCACTCTGGTGATTTATTAACTTAAGCCATTAGGTGTTTTGACTAAGATATTAACTACTATTCCACATATAAGAGAGATTTTTTAGGAATTACTAAGTTTCTCTGCTAATATATTTTCTTCTTATTTAAAGGTATTGGAAAATAATCAATATTGGACTTTTTTAAAAGACTAATACAATATGAATTTGAATGTCTTCTTGTAAAATTAATAGGAAATTGTTTTCAGCATCTCAGTCTTCTTTGATCTTGAAGTAAAGCTAATACACCAGCTATATTTGTTTTTTATTGTTCACAGAAAAGAATGTTTAGTAAATGTTGGCTGTAAATGCCTTCCAACACAGGAGTTGGAATATTGATTGACATTGCCTGGCTTGTTCTATAATCGCCAAATTTAGGAATGACAACAGGATTGTTCATATTACTTAAAACTTTTCATTGCATTTCAAAGACGCATATCTTGGCTATATCCCTTGGGGTTGGAATATCAAGAGATCAGGAATTGAAAACACTTCATACCTAAGGGATAGGCATAAAAAATTAAAACACTGGAAGGATAAATCTGCATCTGATTTATAGCAATGTTAATATGTATTGGTATTAAGTATTTGAGTTTTTAGAAAAACACATGAAAAAGAACTTTCAAGCAATACGGTCACACTTTTATGCAATCATGTGCAGACAAACCCTTTTTATTTTTTGTTATTTAGTTTGACATACTAAGATACTTGGTTTTAAAATTTTAAAAGTATCATGAAGTACTTTGTGTATTTCATATATTCATATATTGCTATCGCATAAAAAATATTGAGCAAAAAGATCCAGTATATTAAATCTGACCTTATTTGTGAAAATTCAAAGGATTTCAGAAAAAAAACATAAACATAAATAAAATTAAATTAAATTTGTTTTCCACGGACAACCTAAGGTTGGATTGTTTTAGTATAAATAATAAAGATGAAATGTTTAAGAATATTGCTTAAAAGTTAATAAGTTCAAAAACAGGTTTTGATCAATTTAAACAATGTATTAATAGTTTTAACTTATTTCAGGATTACAGTTAATAACTATTGGTAAGAGCTATACTTAAGACTTTTGAATAATAAAATAAGTCAATAAAATAAGATGGTTTTCAGTATGGAAAGTAACAATCCAATTTGTTTAAAATAACAAAATTGTGGTGGATAAATGAAATCTTACAGAGCAAGTCAGTGATACTTCTTCCTAGTAAGCACTTGTTTCAGATTGCTCACATTTTACAGTGAAGGCAAACATTACCAGCTTTGCCTGGAGAAAAGGGAAAGAAAGGGATGAGACTTTCGTAGCCATGTTAAAATTATCTCCAGACTCTATGGACAGCTAGTTTTCCTGGCAGGTGGATAAGGAGTGGAGGTACGGATGGGTTGGGTAAAAGACCTTAGTTCTAATTGTATTGAAAATACTGGAATTTAAATGTATTTAAATCCATTTTTAATTTTATTTTATTTTGGTATTTAAATTAAATTTAAATACAAAGAATTAGCTTTAATTGATTTCTTTTTAATAAAAATGTGTCTTTTATGTATCAAAATGTATGCCAATACATTATATACGTATCTATTTAATTTGGTAGGAGTCTGGGCACAAAATTGTACAGGTAGTCCTCAATGTACAACCACAATTGACCCCAAAATTTATGTTGCTAAGTGAGAAATTTTTAAAGTGAACTTTCTCCCATTTTACAACTTTTCTTCCCACATTTGTTAAGTGAACCACTGCAGTTGTTAAATTAGTAACATGGCTGTTACGTGAATCTGGTTTCCCAATTGATTTTGCTTGTCAGACAGTCACAAAAGATGGTCACATGAATCCATGCAACTGTCATAAATATGAGTCAGTTGTCAAACATCTGAATATAAATCACATGGGGATGCTGCCATTGTAACTTTGAACAGTCACTAAGTGAACTGTTATAATTCAAGGACTACATGTATTATAGTAACACATTTTCAAGCAGTAAGTATGGGCATTAAGTTTAGGACGTAGTAACTCTTTAACTGTAGTAAAGTAAAGTAAATTGTTTTAGCATATCAGCAATATTAAAAAAGATGGTACAAGAGTAAGCATTTTATTGAATATATGTTGTCCTCAACTTACAACAGTTTAGTGACCGTTCAAAGTTACTGTGGCACTGAAAAATGTGACTTATGACTGTTTTTAACACCTTTGCAGCATCTTCATGATCATGTAAACAAAATTCATATGCTTGGCATCTGGTTTATATTTATGACCATTGCTATGGTCATAAATGCAAAACGTTATGTGATCATCTTTTGTGACCTTCTCACAAGCAAAATCAGTGGGGAAGCTAGATTCACTTAACAGTCAGACTACTAATTTATCAATTGTAGTGGTTCACTTAACAATGGCAAGGTCATAAAATGAGGCAAAATTCACTTAACATATGTCTCACTTAACAGCATAATTTTTGGGCTCAATTGTGGTCATAAGTTGAGGACTACCTGTAATTGCCATATCAAAACACTATAAAAACAATACAGAAAGAACAGTGGGACATATTCATAATAAATTGTCATCCCTGCAGTTAACTCCAACCTGTTCTAATTAACCTAGAGTCAGCAAAATGATATTTGATATAAAAATTATATCTTGCTAGTAATACTCAGGTTGTTCCCTGCAAGAAGTTCCCTCTTGAAATGTGAGAACCAGGAACCTGTTTCTGTATAAGCAGTTTGTACTTTGGCATTAACCTGAAAAAACACACACGGTTGCCAGGTTTTGCATGGTGGCATGCAAAATCAGGCAAAGAATAATTAAGAACAATTGAATTTTCCTGAGTATGGATAGCCAAAAAGGGCTCAGGCTCACTATTAACCTTTGCTTTTAGAGGAACATTCTATGCCAGCTATTGTACTACATTTTTCTCAGGTTTGACAAGCTTCTGTAAGAGAAGTATATAATTCTTAAATTCCTTTTGATTAATTTTATTGCTTTATTTATGTATATCTGTGTGTTTGGAGGTGCTTATATCTATGTGTCTATGTACAGTATTTACATAGTATTTTTATTATATTATCCAGATTGGTAATTTTAATTTTTTTCTTGTTGTATATGTATAGCCTGAGCAAGCCTTTTAGGATATTTTGATGGGTCTTGTAATAAGGAGATTACCTGATCTGATGTAATCTCGTTATCACAAGACCCACTGATGACTCACAGCTGACCCATCACAAGATCTTCACTTGACACACCCACACCTGAAGCCCCATAAACAGAAGAACACTGACATTGACATTCCCTAAACTCCACTGAAGATGTTACCTAGCCTGATAACGAAATTTTCAGAAACCAACCCACAAGCTTGGAGAATGAACTTTCACCTCATAGTCTGCATTCAACAGGAGTTTATCTCTTTGCAAACCTTCATAAAAAATACCATCACCAGCTTGCCCCTTTCAGTCCAAATTGTATCCTTAATTTAATTTAATTAATTGTCCTTAATCAGATATCTCGTTGCTCAGCTTATCCCTGTGTTATTTGGGGGGTGGGTAGAAATTGAGCCTTTCCTTTATCAAAAAGTACTTTCATTTAAGTAAAATATGTAATCAAAATCATTCAGAAGAGGAAGTTCTATGGTAACTGTTGAATTCACCATATCCTGCCTTATGCATCATTTTCATTTCTGCTTCTCTGTAACTGAATGGAATATCCATAAATTTTTGTTTGGTTTGGGGATGAGACAGAGGGAAATGTTCTTAATGAATCACGCATATTCATTGCATAACTGTGGGGAGGGGGGATTTCCCCCCAAGAGAACATTCTTAGTAGCAAGAACATTTATCTGTGGTTATTCTTTGCAATCAAGTTCCTTGAATTTAAGCAGGCAATTTTGCTCATCTTGAACATCAAAAGTATTTATATATACTGAGATAATTGCATTCATTAAAAATGATCAGCTTTCCTCAGTTTGGTGCCCTCTGAATACACCTAGCCACTCTAGACAGAAGGTTAATTAATTAATGCAGTTTCATTTAAATCAATCTTTATAAAATAAAATTTTGCTGAGACCTATCTTTCAATCAACACTTTCTTCAATCAATTTTTTTGGGAATACAGTTCTTTTTTTTATTTTAAGAAATAACACATTTTGGGGAAAATATTTTCTCAGCATTTAAAATGCACATTTTGTGCTGTGAAATTGTTCATTTTCTTCCCTGCTAAGATAGCATTTGCAGTAGAAATTGTTCTCCTCAACACTGATCTTGCATCTATGGAAAGCATTAGGTGAAAGATACCGCAGAATATGTAAATGTAAAAAGCCTGCTGATATCATAGGATACAAATGTACAAATTTATTTCCATTTTATATCACTTTGTAAATTGTTGAAATGTTCCGTACATGTTGCCATATGTACAGACACATATTGTTAAAGAGATTGAAAAAAACAAAAGTTGTGAATGATGTTAGCTATTCTATGAAGCAAGTCATGAAAGGAAATACTTTATGTGAATGGATATAGAACATCGAATGGTTTAGTATGAATTTTATTGTGGCAAATGTATATCTAGAACATGGGTGTCCCAATGTTTTGGCTTGCCTGGGCTGCATTGAGTGAATTGTCTTAGGCCACATATAAAATATACAATATACAGTATAATATAGTTAACATATATAAATAACAACTTTCCTTTATTTTTTATAATTTTTTATTATATTTTGTGAGCAGCATGACTGCCCAGGGTCTTCAGGCCACGGGTTGGACACATCTGCTCTAGATTATTATCTATCTATCTATCTATCTATCTATCTATCTATCTATCTATCTATCTATCTAATTTATTGTTGTCGTCGTCCCCCATTTTACTTCAGGAAGCAAAAACTGAAAAGTATCTTTTCCTAAATGTCTAAAAAGAAATTCGTTTTCATTAAACCAGGAAAAAAACTTAAAATGTAATTGTCCATTTGAACATCTTTCAAGAGGAAGAGAAATTTTCAACATTTCACTTAGTAAAATATTCTGTAACGGTTTCCAGAATGTGTTTGACCTTGATAAATTTAGGCACTTCAGAAATCATTTTCTCTCCTGTTTATTTGTTGTATTCACTCCTTTCTTTTGAGATTTTGATTATTCCGAGCAACTGTAACTGTAGATGCAATGGTCATAAATTGTTACATGGGGAACGAAGAAAACAGTGACTGAAAACTGTGAAGTGTCTTTTGCGGCTTTCTGTGCAATAGTTCTATGGAATGCAATCTCAGACATGTTGTGAGCTTGTATTGTTCAGAAACTGTTCCAAATCACATGACTTCAGCTAGCTTGGTGAACCGAGTCAACCTATTTCTCATTCTGTGCTAGTTTATTTAAAACTAGAACATAGCTTTTTCTCTTTTTGCAAGCAGCACCGCAACAACCCTTATTTGATGGCCATTTTGTTTTTCCTCAGAAAGACACCTTTTGAGTGCCATTGTAACTTCTGATCGTTGCCAAACAAATGGTTGTAAATTGAAGACACTTCCAAACCTGTAGTGGTATGGAAGTGCCTTCTCTGTTTAAGAATGTTCTTAAGAAGACTGTTTTTCAGCAGAGGCTTAAAACCTGCTTGTTATTCATTTTAAATAAATTCCATTTTCCTATTTCCTTTTCTTCATCATTTGAAACACATGACTGAAAAAAGCTAAATTTATTCATGTTTAGCTACAGTAAATTATACTGTTCGTGTTTCAGTAACGGTTTGCAGTTCCTCACATGAATACATTTAGAAGCATCTGTTTTCTTCTGTTTTAAAATTAATGATTGTTTTTAAAACAGGTTTGATGAGACTAACATGCTAAAAGTTTTTTAGGCAACTTAACCATTTGTCTAAATAATACCCTTGCATTTCCCATAATTATTACTTCATAATGTCTACTTTGTATATGTTTTGCATGTTTTAGTCTAATTTCAGATGACCTCTAAATTGAGAAATATTTTTTTCTAGGACATTGATACTATTGCTTTAATTAAAAGTAACATCTTCAAGAAAAAAAATCTATAAATTCAACAGTATAAGTTTTAAGACTGCAATTATATTTTTCCCTTCTCATTTGTAACTTCTTCAAACTTTTATCTATTTGTGCATCTCAGAAAATCTGTTGCAGACTGTATTTCCTGTGGTGCTTCCAGATCAAAGGTTTATTGTGCAGTCCTTTAAAATTAAATTTTACTATTTCCTCTATTTCCTAATGTAAAAAATACATGAAAAAATATGAAATAGAACAATTGCTGTCCAATAATTTTTATTTAATAGCCTTTAAATCTTTTACCTGGAAGCATTCCTAAAGTTTTTCATTTATAACTCTATAGAAGGACATTTGTTCATTCTGAGTAGTAAAATGTTTCCTTTTTATTTGCAGTATAGAATGAAATATATATTAAAAAACCCAAACAATTGATTAATAATATAATTAATATATAGATACTTTCTACAAAGATCTTCCCTCAAAATTTGCAATTTAGAAATACAGGAAGATATGTTAAAAAAACAAAGAGATATTTTCCTGCTCCTTTGGAATGTCTTTAATTAAACTATATTCCTAATAGTTTACCTTTTATTTTTCAGGTTGTTACTTTGTGGTATAGAGCTCCTGAAGTTCTGCTTCAATCCAGTTATGCAACACCAGTTGATCTTTGGAGTGTAGGTTGCATATTTGCAGAAATGTTCCGTCGCAAGTAAGCACTAATTTAAATCCTTTATATATGGAGAGAAAAAATAGCTTAATTTATAGTATATCTATACTATGTAATCTATATTATAACATAATACTAGTATTATATGAACTGTTATTTTGTTTAATATATTGATTGATTGATTGATTGATTTTCTTAAGAATGTCTTCATTAGACCAGATTTTAAGATGGTGTAATAATATAGTAGTAACATATTATTTAAAACAATATACTTCAGAGATTCATGATGCAACAGCAAGTAAAAATGTCAAGGCAGTCTGGAATATATGCACCTTGGGGAAGTTTGGAAAATAAAAATGTTAGAACCTGGCATTGAACAATTGTAAAGTAGAAGCCATGGGAAGTCCATAAGAAAGATATTCCAAAATAATATTCAGTTATTATTCCAAAATATTGAAATTATCAGAAGATTTAACAGTAAACTAAAGAAATATTGGCTACCTGCAGTACCTATTCCTCTGCTCTCTGCTATCCTCTGTTTTCATCCATTTCTTTGTAACATTCAGATGATCACTAGAAATCCATCAGTTCTGAAACTTGAGTCTCTGACAGTTGTTTTATGTTTTCTTTATGTTCCAAACAGTGCTTCTGTTGATATTTGTATAAATCTTTTTATTGTTTTGTATCACATATTCAATTTCGGTGTTAAACAGTGTGTTTAACAGATATTTACTTGTCAGTTTTTCTTTCTCATGTAGTCCATATTTCACGTAAATCCAGCCCTCTAACCTCAGTACCTGTCAATTAACCATTTGTATAACCATGTTATAAAATATTCCTTTTCTTTTGATATTTGGAGTTAACCTATCCATTTCTGCACATTCCAGAATTTTTTTGATTATATTATCATCTGTAGGGGTTTCTAGATTTTTCCAGTATTGTGCATATACAATCCTGGCTAGAATATGTAAAATTAAATATGTGTTAGCCTTATTATAGTTTCCTGGAAGCATGCCCAACAGAAATGTCTCAGGTTTCAAATCTATGTGTTGTTTTGTCATAGTTTCCAGCCATATGTGTATTTTCTTCCAGTATTTTTTTGCTTTGGGACATGTCCACCATATATGAGCCTGGTATATGGTTGCATATCCAACATTTAACAGATTTATTTTTATATATATTTGCTAATCTTGCAGGTGAATTTATAAAACATTTTATAGAGATTTTCTGTATACGCTGTTGACATTGTGAGTTTATGATTTCTATTCCATAATTTCTTCCACCTGTCCAAATCTATTGTATAGCCAAATCTTTTGCATAGTTTCTTTTACTTGTTCTTCCTCCAATTTGAAAGTTAATAAATAATTGCATACCCTCTTGATTAATTTTTCTAATATTTATAAATCTGGTTTATTGAAATGTTCATAATGAGGCTTTTGGATATGATTTCTGAAATATATTATCTTGGAGAGACATATTTTTGAGTTCATAGTATGGGATTCTCAAATTGTTTCCTATTGAAATCTATGATGGATTTCTTTTACATAATAAGATTAGTATATTGCATTGTAACTTAAGCATTTTAGTATTCGTGAATTTAATTTAAAAACAATTTTATTTCCAAATATTAAAATTAAAATATTGGTCTGTGATATTATAATTGAATGAAGTTTCTGAAATACACAGATCCTAAATTTATGAAACATTAAATTTGATAAGCTAGAATTGGAAGCAGTTGAAATAATAAAAATATAAATGATTACCAACTATTTCCATACATTAGCAATAGCAATAGCACTTAGACTTATATACTGCTTCACAGTGCGTTATAGCCTTCTCTAAGCAGTTTACAGAGTCGGCATATCGCCCCCCACCCCCAAACAATCTGGCCCTCATTTTACCCACCTCGAAAGGATGGAAGGCTGAGTCAACTTTGAGCCTGGTGAGATTCGATCTGCCAAACTGCTGGCAGCTGGTGATCAGCAGAAGTAGGCTGTAGTACTGCACTCTAACAACTGCACCACCGCGGCTCCATTACCATTCTACAACTATTTGCTATATTGCTTTGAAAGCAAAATAATGTGCATTAAATATTTTTATTTGGAATTTTTAGCTTAGTTTAATCTTCATGACATCTTACTCTTAATATTGCTTTGTCCTTAGAATAGAATTGGACTTTTAGCTAATTATGGTTATGTCACTAGAGGAAGAGGGACTTGCAATTTAGGAGAGATTAGAGGATAAGAGAATTGTCTCCAGGTCTAGATAGATAATATCACATTGAAAGAACTAATATTGAAAGAACTAATAAAGATTATTGCAGCACAACTCTGAGTAATTTCTGAGAATTCAGGATATGTAAGATTCTAGATTCTAATTCCTACATATTGGAGGAAGACAAATGTCATTACCATCTTCAAAAGGGAGAAAAGGTGGAACTTCAGTAGCATATTTGTAAATATTTGGATAGGAACGCTACAGTTCACAGTAGCCCACACAAGTTTGTTGTTAGCAAACTGAACAAGAATAATGTGACATTATCACAGGACATTTTATCACTTGGGTTATGTTGCATTTTTATGTTGTCTGATACTACTGTAAGATACTACTTTATCTTCTTTGATCGAGTTGCTAGCAGAGTAGATTTTCAGAATAATGTAGACATAGTTTACTTGGATTTCAGCAAAGGTTTTGACAGATGGAGAATGTTAATAAATCTCAAACAGTCTGTTCCCAAAAGGAAAGTCTAGGAGGAAAGATGGGAATTAAGCAAAGGGAATCTTAATATGTATCAAGATTAGAAGGAAAAGGTTCAGAATCAGTGAAGAGTGGAACATTGTCAAACCAGATTCCAAATTGGTAACTGAGAAAATAATTTCAGTGAGTTAATTAAGTACTGATTCTGTTGACATTGTGTTCATTAAATGAGTCAGTTGATATTTATGCCAGAATCTTATTCTAAATGTCTTCTCCTACCTGTCTGTGAAATGTTTCAATGCTTAAAACTTAAAACTAAGCCTGAATGAGCATTTCTGGCTTAAGGATCTGTACCTATCAATTATTTACTATTCTAGATATTTTCTTTAGTTTCTAAATTCCTAGGTTCTGAGCCAGTACAATTTTTGGGGTATTTTCACACAGAATTCTAAGGCATAGGTCAATAGATCACTATTCAAGATCTGATGGTTGAAATTGCAGTATGGCTATTTTTGTTTCTTTAAATCTTGGTTAGCTAATTTTGTTACTTGTCAGGGTTTGGATTTGTGACAAAATGATGGTAGTGCAGATGGGAAGAATAAAGGAATGGCAGGAGGCACAGAGTCTTACAGGTAGTGCAGTTGTGACTGCTAGAGTATAAAGAGGAGAACTCTCTATAGTAGTTGAGTGGACTACTTGAAGGAGACTTGTCCTCTGTGAAAAAGGGAATGGCTTCTGCAAGCGGAATGTAGCCCTGACACCCAAGGCTCACTTATCAGACTTCAGGCACGTTTGCTGACAACAAAGTAATAAGGGAAAGAGATAAAGAACTTAGAGGCAGCATGCATGCATATTTATTTCGGATTCTCTTACAGACAATTCATCATTTTGAATATTCAGAGGTGGTAACATCAAACCAGGGAGACCCAGATTTGGGTCTAAGGTGCCTTCAGATTTATTGACAGATGAAATGCATAATCACATAGCAAAGTTTTGCCTTTGATGCTCTCCCTCAAAATTGACTAATTCAGAAATTGGATGAGCATATTATATGAACAAAAAAAAAATCTAATCATTCTCAAATATGGGCAAAATGTTTTCCCCACAAAATATACTGAATGCTGATTTTCTTTCACATTCATATTACATTTCTGAATCTAAAAGTTTCTTTTCCAGCTCTGTTTGTGCACCCTGGGGGCAAAGACTTAAGACTCTGCCAAAAATATTGCTTTTCTGCAAATTAGTATGCCTTGCTGCCTTTTTGTCTGGCAATCAAATATGATTCAAGCTGTCATTGTTATCCTGTTACATAGAGAGGTTGTTGTGTTAAATTAGAGGCCTGCATTTATTCAGACTTATGGTAGAAATTCAGAACTTGGAATCAGAATGAAAAAAGATAATCTAATAGACTGGCCACCTGTCTAGGGATGAATTAAAACCTTGTTTAGGATTAGCTCATCAGTTTCTAATATATCTTTATACCCATAAAACAGAAAGGCTTAAAGGGAAGATAAAGTGCTATCTAGATGTTTTCTACTAGGATGAGAAGAAGACAATCTCTTCATATAAAATGTTTAGAAATTAATAGGGCAAAGTTTAACATAGCTGCAGATGTGCTTGGATTGGGAGCAACAAAAATGATACATAGCCATGAATATATTTACGCTGATTTAAAACATTAAAATTCCCACAATTGATTTTAAATTAATATAAAAAAGAGTGGATACCCAATTATTTCTACACTTTTATTATATGTAAGTTTTCATTAAAAATACAGACGAACTGGGACCATATATTATATTAGAATATTAGAAATCCTTATCTTTAATGCTTTATTACATATAACTTATAAGTTAAGCCTGAGCTGATTTGATTTGGAATCTAAAGCAAAAAACCTACTAGGACAAAAAAGAACCTAGCTTCAGAAGTCTTACATGATGATTTCATCATTCCATAATGGGATGGAGATGGCAGATTTTTGTCTTTTTCATGCAGATATTTTGGCATACCACATGTTGGATTGTAACTCACTATGTTAGGAAATATGGAACCAGTAGATAGTAAACAATAATCTTGTCATATGGTTAGGATCAACCCTCTTAAAATAAATAATCTCATAGAGATTTTACTCATCTATTTGTTTGAAGCCACCTCTATTTTCCTGTATAACCATTTTTAAGACTAAGTTATAATTGCAGATTTTACTGTTTTTCTTTCCTTTTCCTTTTTTCCTTTATTATTTTAATTTTGCATTTTTATTTCATTGAATGAAATGATTCAAAAAGTAACATTAACAATAATTTTGTTATTGTAAAGTATATTACAATTTTTCTGCAGGCAATATTATCTATGTTTCCTCTCAGCACCTTTGTTATTTGTTAGTCTAATACTTCAGATAGATTTCTAAAAATGAATGTATGTAGATTATTAAAGACACATGTTCACATTATGCGTGTTACTTATTTCACACCTGGTTGGGGAAATATTACTGTATCATAAAGAATCAAAATGAATGGAACTTCTCTGGGTGACAAATTTAAAGCTGAAAATAATTAAATAAAAAAACACTTTAAAAGCTCAAGGAGGCTAACAAGCTCATTTCATTACATACATTTTTAATGGTTCATATTAACTTGCTTCTTCCTTCTGTTTTTCTGACTGGTTATCTTCCCAAGGGCTTACAGTTCAGCTGATTGATAACCGTTAGTCAAACCCAGTAACTGTATCTGTCTGTGGTTGGAGAGGGGTGTGGAAGTGAATGGCATGCCATTCTGTTGTGGTTTTCCTTCAAGCTTCCAATCATGCCAGACATTGTCACAATTGTAGATATGATGGGCAAAGGAAACGGTTGGTCAACCATAAACCAAAAACTGTTATTTAGCGCCTAACAAAGAGAGGAGGGGGAATGCCTGCTTAGCAGGCAGATATCCCTTGATCAGTCACATAATGTAATAGGGCTGTTAAAGCAAGACTGAGTGTTAAATGCATCAGCTATAACAAGGTGCTAAACTAAGAAGTTTGTCCTGGCAAATGAATATTTTATTTTGATGGCTGTATTTGGAGGAGGAGGTGCCTTGTGTAGTCTTCATTAGGATGAGTGAAGGAGTATATACATAAGGAAGTGACAAATGATATGTTCTATTAATGGTGCGGGGGGCAGGAGAGCACCTTGGTTAATGATGCCCATGATATTTTGGTGTATAATACAATGGGTGATAAGGGACATGGTGGTTCAGTGGCAAAGATGCTGAGCTTGTTGATCGAAAGGTCGGCAGTTCAGCAGTTCGAATCCCTAGTGCTGCATAATGGGGTGAGCTCCCATTACTTGTTCCACCTTCTGCCAACCTAACAGTTTGAAAGCACGTAAAAAATGCAAGTAGAAAAATAGGGACCACCTTTGGTGGGAAGGTAACAGCGTTCCATGCACTTTTGGCGTTTAGTCATGCCGGCCACATGACCACGGAGACTTCTTCGGACAGCACTGGCTCTTCGGCTTTGAAACAGACATGAGCACTGCCCCCTAGAGTTGGGAACAACTAGCACATACGTGCAAGGGGAACCTTTACCTTTACCTTACAATGGGTGATATGCAAGTTTAGGGTATCCAGAAGTCAATCTTGAGGCACAGGATTAAGATGATCCATTTTAATAACCTAAACTGGGAGTGCCTCCTACGCAGCATTCAACTAGAAATGTTTTTGAGAAGACATTTAAAAGACTGATTCTCTTAAGGTGTTTTGAAAAAGAGTACTCTATGAGGTTAGATGGAGAGAAAAACTGTCATTTACATATGGGATAATTGCTTTATGATGAAATATTGTCCTGCAAACAATTTTAGCCTATTGTCAGCAGCATATGGAGTGGAATCCTTCTGATTTTTTTTTTTTTTTTGCTCTCCAAATGTGATTCAGAGATTTGGCCATTCCCCCCTCCCCCCAGGTTGGTATGAATATAGTGTCAGGTGAGACAAGGAGGGAGGATCAAGACAGGAAGCTGACTTGACTAAGTGGAGCTTGGTTTACAAGTAGATTGTGATTAGGGCAAGTCTAAAAAATGTGATATCCAATTTAGTGTAAATTTTAAGTGCATCTCAAAATTCAGTTAATGTGAGGCTAGCACATGTGTGATTAACACTAATACAGTTGCAGTTGGGGTTTTAAATGTTACTAATCTGTGTGGATGCAAAATGGACAAAAGGAAGATTCCATCAGAGAAAAACAATACAAAAAATGAAGAAGCTCTATATTATTAAATAAGAGCAAAAATTGATGTAATTGACTGACCTAAAAGTGGTCATAACAATGCTAAAATAGGACCTTATGTTGGAATGCTTGAATCTACAGTATGGTACAGTATTGTACTATACTGTACAATCTACAGTATTGTTTTTAATTTCCTTTATAACTATAATTACTTATAAATTATACAGTTTTTATGCTTTACTGTAATGTTATATTGATATACTGTAGCTCTTGACTTACAATCATTCGTTTAGTGACCGTTCAGAGTTGAAATGGCACTGAAAAAAAATGACTAATGACCTGTTTTCATACATATGTCCATTGCAGCATCCCCATGATCATGTGATCTCAATTTTGGCATTTGGCAACTGGCATGTATTTATGATAATTTAAGTGTTCCGAGGTCATGTAATCACTGTTTATAATCTTCCCATCAGCTTTTGAAAAGCAAAGTCAATGGCGGAAGCCAGGTTCGCTTAATGTTTGTATGATTGATTTAACAACTGCAGTGATTCGCTTAATTACTGCAGTGATTCGCTTAACAACTGTGGCAGAAAAGGTTATAAAATGGGGCAAAACTCATTTAACAAATGCCTTGCATAGTAATGGAAATTTTGGCTATAAATTTTGGCTATAAATTGAAGACTACTTGTAATTGATATGTACTTGTATATTTTCTATTTCTATACTGTTTGCAGAGATTACCTGAATTTAAGTTATACAAGTTAAAATTACAATTACATCCTTAAAGTGAAGTACATAATTTCCAAATTATCTTTTAATATTCCATAGTTTCAATTACATAAGAAACCCTCTTTTAACTGTGCACTAACAATTAATCAAAATGTCCCTTCATGTTTTCACATTTCAGGTAGGAATCCTATTTTGAGATAAGGCTATTTTATATAACCTGGAAATATTTCTGAATATGTTCTGGATTAAACCTTTCTAATTTGCATTCATACAAAATGTACATGATTTTTAGTCCTGTCAATGGAGTTTTTTGTACTGAATATATAGAACATATATTTATGTACTTCTGTTTCCTTCAGTTTTATAATTTTGCTTTGGCAGTGCTGTCTGTTCCATCAAAGCATTTACCGTATTTTCCGGCGTATAAGACGACTTTTTAACACATGAAAATCTTCTCAAAAGTCGGGGGTTGTCTTATACGCCCGGTGTAGTTCTCCTGTAACCAGGCAGACCAGCCCGAAAGGCTCTGACGAGCCTTAAATGGCTCTGACAATCCCAGCTGAGTTCCCTGCAACTTAGCTGGGATCGCCAGAAACCACGTAAAAGGAAAAAAGTTTTTTACCTTTTACTCTGAGGATCCCAGCTCTGACGATCCCAGCTGAGTTCCCTGCAACTCAGCTGGGATGGCCAGAGCCATGTAAAAGGGAAAAAGTTTTCCCCCTCCAGCTTGCTTACCTCAGCTGCTAGTCGCAAAGCTTGCCTTGCTTTGCTTGCCTGAATCTATTCAGGCAAGCAAGCAACTCCCTGCTTGCAATCAAGCAAGGAGTTAGTTGTGGACTTCAACTCCCAGAATTCCTCAGCCAGCAAAGCAAAGCTGGCTGAGGAATTCTGGGAGTTGAAGTCTACAAGTCTTAAAGTTGCTAAGGTTAGAGACCCCTGTTCTATTGGGTAAGTTTTTTTCCCCTTTGGGAGCTTTAAAAGAAATAGTCAATTGGGGTTTTTTTAGTTGTTCTTTTTTAGACCTAGCCATTTAAAGTTTAGGAAGTTTTAAATGTAGCTTTCATATAAAAATAAAAATAAAATAAAATAAGACAATATTTGTGCAGCTTTCTGAGATTTAGTGTGTTTCTGTATTGTTTCACTCCAACTACACAAACACACAAAATCTCACAAAGCTGTATGTGGAATTTTGTGTGTGTAAAGTGTGAAAGTTGGTTTTTTGGACTTTTTGTGGCTGTGTGAGGTTCCTGCTTGTTGCAGGGGCCATTTTGGGTCTAGCACAGCTGCTTTTACATTGTGGGTGAGCCAGTTGTGTTGTGTTGTGTGTGTTTAGAGTGTGAAAGTTTTTTGGGGGGGCTTTTTGTGGTTGTGTGAGGTTCCTGCTTGTTACAGGGGCCATTTTGGGTCTAGCACAGCTGCTTTTACATTGTAGGTGAGCCAGTTGATGTTTTTTAATTTTTATTTGGTGCATTGGAAGAGGGGCAGTCTTATATGGCGAGTATAGCCCAAACCCTATATTTTAACAGGAAAAGTTGGGGGTTGTCTTATACGCCCAGTCGTCTTATACGCCGGAAAATACGGTAAAAATATATTCAGGGGGTGTTTGATTTTTAAAATCAGGTTTATATGCAGGCTGGGAAGCAGAAAATCATATAGAAATCTGTAAAAGGATGGGACAGCAGGATACTGACAGCATTGGAGTCCAACCAAAGGAAAAGTCGTAAAACAATCCTGAAATACTTCGCCATCTTGTTTTGAGTAAATATCTTGTGCCAGATTTTCTCAAAGGAAAAGATGGAGAACACAGTATGGATCTGATGATTTTTGGACAATTGGAGAAATAGATTTGTTTTCCAAGCCATCACTGCTGCTTTTTTTTTTTCATAGAATCATAGGGCTGGAAGGACCTTGGTGATCTTTTAATCCAGGCCCTGTCCAAGGCAGGAGTCTTACACCATTCCAGTCAAATGGTTGTCTAGTCTATTTTTGAAAACCTTTTTATTATTATTAAACACCTTTGTTATAGATACCACTCTTTAGACAATATATGTTTAAGTTGTAAGCATTTTGTTTGACATTCCATTAAAATAAGATTTTAACCTAATTTTAAAAGTTAAACATGTTACTGTTAGTTAGCTGTTTCTCTGATATAACACTTGCAGTAGAAGAACGTTTTCACCATGGCAACTTTCAGATGCGTGGATTTTAACTTCCAGAATTCCCCAGCTAATACTTTTATATATAGAAATTACTTCCAATCTTCATCTCAATAAATATGAACAAATTAAATAATTCCTCACCTCTATAAAGTTAAACGCATATCTGTTCATCCCATATCCCATCCCTTATCTATAAGCAAATCATAATACATCAATTTCTTAATTCTAGTGTCAGTAAAAAGTCTATAAAGTGTTTGCCAGAACGTTGTAAAAAACAAAATATCTTAACCTTAATCAAATCAACCAGTTTTATATTCCTTTCTTCTACTTCTAACAGTCAGTCTTAATCAAATATTGTCATAAGATTTGATTTCTCTAAAATTCTTCACACATATCTTCAACAAGCCTCTTTTGTAAATCAAATAAGAAAACATTTTCCAGTTCATTCTCTTGGTTTATCACTGACAATCCCCTTTTGATTTTTAAGACTTCAGGGAGTTTCTTTTATATATCTAATAAAGTATCTTTTTTTCCAAATCATTCTCTTGGTCATTTGTAGTTGTGCTTTCAGAACTTTTTCTGTCTTGTCAAATAAAATTTGTTCCACATCTGTCATTCCTTCATTACCATCTTTTAGACATAATCTGTTCATGGAAGTAGACATCATTACTGACAATGTTGATACTGAAGTATCAACACCATTTTTCAAAGATCTTTAATATATCCAGTGTTATATTTTTGTGACATTTTGTAAGTCCTAGTATGAACTGAAATCAAGAGCAAGCTTGTGGAGGTTTTCTTTTTCTGCTTAAAATCTTTAATCCTAGTGTCCATTTTTACTATATTTTCTTATCTTTCTTTTTATAATCAGAATGGCCAAAATAAATCTATTTCCTATGAGAAGCTGTTTATTTTTTCTATTAATTCCAAAATTTTATAGTAAAAGTTAATATTCCAAATTTATTTGGATCCTTAATCCATTTATAACTTTCTTAGATCAAAATCATATTTAGCTTTTTATTTATTTATTTATTGAATTTAAATTGCCACCTATTCGCCCATGGTGACTCAAGGCATTTTACAGAATATAAAACCACATTTAAAACAATAAAAACTAACAAAAAGAATCAAATAAATTAATATAGTACAATATAACAAAATCACCCCCCGCCCACCACCCAGCGACAGCAGATCACAAAATATCACAAAAAATATAACACTGGATATATTAAAGAAGATCTTTGAAAAATGGTGTTGATACTTCAGTATCAACATTGTCAGTAATGATGTCTGCTTCTAAGAATAGATTGTGTCTAAAAGATGGGTTCCCCAGGCCCACTGGCAGAACCAAGTCTTCAGTGCCTTCCAGAAGAGTATTAGAGAGGGGGCCATTCTAATCTCTGGGGGAATGATGTTCCAGAGACAGGAAGCCACCACGGAGAAGGCCCTTCTTCTGGGTCCCACCAGGTGTATCTCCCTTGGGGATGTGACCAGTGGTGGGTTTCTACCGGTTCGGGCGAACTGATAGTGGTGGCGGCGGGAGGCTCCACCCACCCACCCGGACATCATCATGGATGCTCTGCGCAGAAGCACCGGGCACAAGCTAAGCAAGCGCACACACACACATGCTCCCGATTCTGAACCAGTAGCAAAGATAAGTGGAACCCAGTACTGGATGGGACCGGTAACATTCCCTGCCTCCCTGCTCTGATGGGTCGGGTAGATGTGACATACATTTTTGCTGTATGTTTCAGTTTTCACACCACCTCAATAGCTGCTGCTTTAGTCATTGCTTTTTATGTTTTCAATTTGAAAATGGTACAGCTCTGGGTTTGTTGCAGAGCATAAAAGTCAGAACCATCAATCCATTCAGTCATTATCGCCTTTTTTTCACCTGGAAAAAGCTCTCCAAGCATCCAAGTTAATGTTTTCTGAGCACTATTCCTAAAATCTCATATCAGATTTGGGATTTTAGGACCCTTTGTATACCAAGTATATAAAGGTAATATAAAATTTATATTTGTATATCATTTGTATACAGAGTATATAAATGCTAGTATTCTTCTCAGGAAAGTACCTATAATGGTTTGAGTGAACAATAAGTTAAATACTTTTGTTTCCATTGGTTTATTTGCTTTGCAATGCTTTTATAAAGGCTTCAAGTAGGTAAGAGTTAACTTCTTTCATGCTTTCATTCATGTGTGCAAAGACTTTAAGCTGATACAAGTAGGAGTATGTTTGGTTAAGCAAAGTTTATTCCATGAGAAACTGACCTACTGGCATTAAACATTTGCTATTCAGAAGTTTCCCATCATAATGTCAGATAGAAATATTTTCAGTTGGAGAGGCCCAAAACAAATATATACCTTATTGCTCAAAATCGGAATTACAAATGCTAGGTGTTTTTAAGTAAAAGGCATTTCAATGTTAAGTAAATTATCTTAATATGCTTTTAATAGTAGTATAATTTTAATCAAGGTTAATTTTATGGATTGTAGTTCTGTTTTAATGCTCTGATATATGATGCCCTGATATGAATTGTGGACATCTTCTATTTTTTTATTATTGCTTGGTCAGCAAATTTCACTTAGTTATTGCAGTATAAGGGAAAAGAACACAAATTAATTTCCACCAGTGAGATCTTGATCCAATCAGCTACACAAAAGCAAGAATGTAATGCAGAAGTAGCCAAACGAAAGCTCCCTATTTCTCCTTTATGGTCAGAGGAATAAAACATTTTGTTTAATTTCTTCACTTTACTCTATATGGACAAGGAATAATGATTAAAAAAAATAACTCAAATCCAATCTTTCAAAAGCTATCTGGTCTCCAGATATATTGAACTTCAGCTCCTACAATTTCATCAGCCCCCTTCCTTCATACATGTTTGCATTACATTTGTATGTACTTATCATTTTCTCTTTTGGCAGATCCCTTTGAATATAAAAACATTATACTACTTAAACGTTAAGAGTTTAACAACGTTACACTTTTTAAGGCTAAAACAACAAAGATTCATATGGTGACTTTAAATCTTAACAAATATATGGAGATAACTATAAGCTGCATGCCTTTAACATGCCACAGAAGCTGTTTTTGTTGCAGTGCCCCAGTGCCTTAGGAATAAAGTATCTGATGTGGTTGTAATATGGAAGAATCATTTCCACAAAGTAAAGAACCACATATGCAAACAGAACTTTATTTTCAGTTTCCCATATTGCATAGGCAATAAACAATAGCAATAAGCGGCAGCCCTAAAAACTACAAAGGAAATTTCAACTGTACATGATTTCTTATCATTCATGTAAATAGTTATTTTGGATAAAGGCCAGAGTGTATAATCTCATTCTTTCTGTATTTTTTTTTAATTTTCTTCGAATAAAAACAGAACCCGAGCAAATCTGTCTCTAATCTTCATGGATTTCTTATCTTGTTTCAAGGTACATTACCAATCAGAAGGGTTGACATAAAGATACACTGTGTGCTTTGTGAGAACACATCCAATCTTCATTCTTAGTTTTTTCCGACACAATCTACATGATATTCTTGAGATGGTCAAACAAATGTGAGACAATCTCTGTTATATTTGGATGTTCCATTTTTTGTAGAGAAGTCCAAATGTGTATTTGATCCTTGTATTTGCTTACATTTCTATGACATTTGAACTCATTTTTTTTTTCAGAAAGAAGTCAAAGTGGGGGTTTAGAAGATTATTAGGAAGGAGTAAGACCCTTAACAATCACAGGAGAGACAAATATTATTCATGTGTTTTTTTTCTTTGATTAATTTATAGAGTTGCATTTCCTTTATTGATTAGATAAAGGAACTTTTCTCAGACAATTGCTGATAATGAAAATGCCCTTTCTGACTGAGCCAACATCTGAGCCTTGAAAGATAAAACAGATAAAACAGATTAATTCTAAACCTAAAAGATCTACTGTATTACCTGGTGGGAATACCAGAAGGGCACTCCTTGCAGTATTTGCTGTACTGTTTATACCAATCAATAGATAATTTATCTAATACAGCTTTTGTCATGCATAGCTTAGTTAAATAGTCAGGAACGTACAGTTTAACTTCATAGTATAAGGCAAAATTGATAATCCCTAGGTTTTACTACATCTTGAGAACAACTGTATTAGTTGTACATACTCTTTATGGGTAGTTCTAAGACTGAATCAGGCTTCCTTTGATCCCCCCACCATTCCTTATGAACAGTACTCTTTCTAGTCTTCTAGTAATTTCTCTTCTTAAACTACTTTGTTGGCTTCTTTGACTAAAAAAATTCTCTGGTAAAGCGTCATTCAGTCCAAATGCATGATTTTTTTATGTGGCTTGGTTTCAACTGCCAAGCATTTTAGTGCCTGGTAGGAAGCAACATCCTACATAAGTTGCTAGTTTGAGGCCTATGGTTGCAGTGGTCAAGATAAGAATTTAGAGTATTCAGGAAATGCTATCTAAGATCTCAAGCCAAGTGCAACCATTCATCATCTTTAATTAAATCTATTTTTATATAATTATTGTGGCTCCAAGATCCCTAATAACAGTAAAGCCTCCATTCAAGCTTCCCATGATCACTTCCAGAACCTGTTGTACAAGAGTCAAATTGCATATATATTCATGTTAGTTCTTTCTGTACAACATTGTTCTCTAGAGTGCCCAAACAGGCTTGACGATTTATGTTATAAAAACTTACTCTTTATTTCCTGTTTCCATTTTCACCAACATTTGAGTTTTCTGTTGACCTGCAGCAGTTTATGTCTGGCATTTCTATCATGTTTCTACTGCTTAGTTGATGAATGCTCACTTACCCATCATAATATCCAAACTCTTAGAAAAACACAATGTTGAAGGATTAAATTGGATACCTTTACAGTACGTGGACTTCGAACTGATTATTCCCCACTTTTAAAGTGTTTTTCCCCTCTCTTTGCTGAAAGATAGTTTCTAAATCATGTAAATAAATACATGACATTGTATGAAAAAAAAATATTTGCTGTTACATTCTATATAAATATATACATGAATAGTGGATGTACACCACCATACATAGAAATTAAATAAATAGGCAATGGCACATTATAAAGCCATCATTTGAATCCATATCTCTTTGTTAGTGTTCTTTCTTCCTTGCTTGATATCTGAATTATTAGCCAACAGCAGTTCTTCTGGTCATAAACTCTTTCACATGGGTATTTATAAATAGGAAAGGGGGGAAAAAAACCAAACATAAATCAAAAATGTTTTGAATTATCATGTTAACATTAGAGTGAATGTCCAAAATAAGGATACTAGGTCAACCACAACAGAAGGCTAATAACTGCTCATATATCTGTTGTGTGTCCAAATACAGATCTATATTATGACATGTGGTATCCATAATTTCAGATATTCTCCAGATGCACATGTGATCATAGATAGTTTTGCAGTTTGAACATTCATTGTAACAAATGTATGTCTTTCTTGGAGGCTATGACAGTGTTCCATAGTTTGAAGAATCCTGCCAAAAGCCAAAGACTAAGAATAGGAAGGATTATGGAGGAGGACTATATGGTTGGTTTTTCCTTTAATGCAATATGGCCAGAGTGGTTAACGGTTAAGCCAGTCTTGTTCAACCTGTTTATCTTGGAGGAATCGTTGAAACAATATTCAGGTCTCAGTGAATCCCTGCATTAAAATAGCAAAAAAAAATCAAACTCTTCACAATATACATCACTTGTAACCTGTACAGTCTTTACACAACAACAAAGCCACGGGTTTGCAGTGAATTGTTTTATGTTTTATGTTTTATTTAATTTGTATACCGCCCTACTCCCGAAGGACTCAGGGCGGTGAACAGCCAAACAATAAAATAACATAGATACAAAAAATTTAAAAACCAGATAAAATCAGATTAAATCATTTTGGCCCAGACAAATTTAAAACACCCCAATAATTTAAAAACAGATTAAAATTTACATGTTTAAAAAGGGAAGAGATTAGGCCAAGCCCACCTGATGGAATAAAAAGGTCTTCACAGCGCGGCGGAAGGTGCGCAGATCTGGGATCCTCCGTATCTCTGGGGGGAGCTCATTCCAGATGGTAGGTGCCCCCACAGAGAAGGCTCTCCCCCTAGGGGTCGCCAGCCGACATTGTTTGGCTGACGGCACCCGGAGGAGTCCCTCTCTATGAGAGCGTACTGGCCGGTGGGAGGCTATTGGTGGTAGTAGGCGGTCCCGTAGATAACCAGGTCCTAAGCCATGGAGCGCTTTAAAGGTGGTAACCAAAACCTTGAAGCGCACCCGGAAGACCACCGGGAGCCAGTGCAGCTCGCGCAGGAGAGGTATCACATGGGAGCGCCATGTCGCTCCCATTACCACCCGCGCGGCCACACTCTGCGCCAGTTGGAGCCTCCGGGTGCTCCTCAAGGGGAGCCCCATGTAGGGAGCATTACAATAGTCCAGGCGGGAGGTGACGAGGGCATGAGTGACCGTGCGTAACGAGTCCCGATCCAGAAAGGGACGCAACTGGCGAATCAGGCGAACCTGATGAAAAATCCTCCTGGTCACGGCCGTCAAGTGCTCTTCTAAAGACAGCCGTGAATCCAGGAGGACGCCCAAGTTGCGAGCCCTCTCCGTGGGGGCCAATGATTCGCCCCCAATAGTCAGTGATGGCATCAACTGACTATATCGGGACGTCGGAAACCACAGCCACTCGGTCTTGGATAGGTTGAGCCTGAGCCTGTTCCTCCCCATCCAGATCCGTACGGCCTCCAGGCACCGGGACATCACTTCAAGGGCATCGTTGGGGTGATCCGGGGTGGAGATGTACAGCTGGGTGTCGTCAGCGTACTGATGGTACTCCACCCCGAAACCACGGATGATCTCGCCCAGCGGCTTCACATAAATGTTGAACAGGAGAGGCGAGAGGACCGACCCTTGCGGCACCCCACATATGAGGGGCCTCGGGGTTGACCTCTGTCCTCCTGTCAACACAGACTGCGACCGGTCAGAGAGAAAGGAGGAGAACCACTGCAACACAGTGCCTCCCACCCCTAACTCTTCCAACCGGTGCAGCATGATACCATGGTCGATGGTATCAAAAGCCGCTGAGAGATCTAACAGGACCAGGACAGAGGAGCACCCCCTGTCCCGAGCCCTCCAGAGATCATCAACCAACGCGACCAATGCCGTTTCCGTGCTGTACCCGGGCCTGAAGCCCGACTGGAACGGATCCAGATACGTCGTTTCATCCAGGTGCTGGGGGAGCTGTTGCGCAACCACACTCTCAACAACCTTCAACCTCAACAACCTCACAACCACACTCTCAACAACCTTCGCCAATTGGAGCTTGTAATATAGGTAGTCCTCAATTTATGACCACAAGTGAGCCCAAACCTTTTGTTGCTAAGTGAGACAGTTAAGTGAATTTTGCCCCAATTTACAATCTTTCTTGCCACAGTTGTTAAGTGAGTCACTACAGTTGATAAATTAGTAATCTGGTGGTTAAGTGAATCTGGCTTTCCCATTCACTTTGCTTGTCAAAAGATCACAAAATGTGATCACACGATCCCAGGACACTGCAACTGTCATAAATATGATGCAGTTGCTAAGCATCCAAATTTTGATCCTGTGACCATGGGGATGCTGGAATGCTCATAACTGTGAACATCGATTATAATTCACTTTTTTCAGTGACATTGTAACTTTGAACGGTCAGTAAGTAACCGTTCACTTAGCATTGCCAGTCTGCAATTTACCTATTTCAATTACAATATCTTAAAGCAAATCTAGGGTTCTGCAGGACTTGTTGAGAAAGGATGAATTAAGCCCTTTTATGGATATTTACTGAATTCTGAAGTTAACATCTGAGTATCTACATATACAATACTTATAATGATACAACTTACTTATTCTATAAGAGAGGGAGCTTTTTTGTAGCCAAGACTTGCAAGGAGCAGAGCAGTCATATGGTATGGTCACAAGGAGAGGTATATGAAGCCTGAGGTTGTTTTTCTTTCATTATGAGAAGGGACATTTAAGAGGTACTCTATTAATAAGAGTAATAAGTAACTTCTTTAGAGGTTATCTTTACCTGTAAATATCTTTACCACTAATTTTTTTAAATTGTCCTGAGAAAAGCAGCAGAACATTAATGTGTCAGATATTGATGTGTGCTCAAGGAGACTTCAGAGGTCTCCTATTCCTTTTTTAAATGAACAGTTTCTGAGATGCTTGATAGTTCTGGAGATTTTTCTGCTGAGATGCCAAAAGGGTAGAATTTTGAAAACTCCAGAAGAGGGGAAACTCACCTTGTTTCTTCATGGTTCATTTTAGGCAGTAGGCCAAGCATAGCCCATTTAGGAGTGTCTTTGATCTCTTCTGGTACTTAGTTTTCATTACTGTTTTTGTGTAATGAAAATGTTTGTATTGGCTCTAATTCATCTATAAACTATTTTGGAGACTTTTTTCAATTTCTGCCCTGCCCACTAGTGGCTAACTTTAAAAACTGTCGTAGGTAGTAGTCTTGCCATCTGAAAGAAAAAAAGCTATCGAACCATTATTTGAAAAAAGAAAAATACTGTATATACAGTTGGCAAAATGGGTAAATTTACATATGGGTAAATCAGGAAAGAACAGCAAAACTATGCAGTCATTTTGCCACTTTATTTTTTAAATAAAAATCTGGAAGCAGAATTGGATGAACAAAAGCAGACAAACCGAAACAGTTATCAACAAATTTATTTACTTGAACGTCTGTTTTTTTCCCAACCAATGAAGCCGTTTTATATTTTGAATCCTCAATATTTATATGAATTCAGTTGCTACCACTTTAACGAAAGCAAAATTCCATCATATTCCACATGCCTTTCCCCCATTTCATAATACACAGCTGGCTGTACTTTTTAAGGTGATGATACATCTATCCTTTCTTCAACTCGGGTTGGCCTTTTAAGAAGCCTGTGCATCTTATGGCATTGTTGTAACAGGGATATGGCTTTGCAATAAATTATTCTAAATAGTTAAAATTAAATCCATTTCTGACAGGATCAACATTAAAAACCATCTTGAACTTGTAAGAAAGTAAAAAACACATACGCTGCCTTAAAAATCTAAATATTCAAGATATTATATACATGGCTCTCTATATATGTATAATAATTAAAACTGGCAAATATATTTGCCAGTCTAGATTTCTAAGAATGCTGTTTAATGACTATCTAGTGTATTCTCCCATGATGGCGAACCTATGGCACGCATGCCTGAAGTGGCACATGGAGCCATGTTGCCTGGCACGCCAGCTGTCACCCCAGCCCAGCTCCACCGCACATGCGTGTGTGCCTCCCATTGGCCAGCTGGTCTTCGGGTTTCTGCCACACATGCGCAGGGGTGGGGCGCATATGGCGATGCGCACATGAATGCACGGGGTGCTGCATGCATGGGGGCGTGCACATTGCATTTTGGGGTTATGCATGTGCGCAAGCTGCCCTGTGCCCCGTTTTGGGCCTGGAAGGCCTCATGCACCAACCTGGAAGCCAAAACAGGGCATGGGGAGCCCTGGGGTGCATGCGTGGAGGACGCACATGTGCTTTTGGCACTCTGCACCAAAAAGGTTAACCATCACTGGTATACTCCATTTAAAATCTGAAATGATCCCTCTGGAATCTTGAATCTGCATGGGCTCATTCTAATTTTGGCTCAAGTATCACTTTTTCAATTATTCCCTAGTTCTGGATCTTTTTAAATACTTTTTCTTCTTTCTGGAAAACTAGAAATCACAATTAACTATGTCAGTATTACTTCTCACAATGTTCTCCTAACCCACAAGTGTCAAATTCACATTGTCACATTGCCGTCACGCGATATTAATGATATTTTTTTGGCTGAGCTGAGGTGGGCGTGGCCTGCGCATGACACATCCAGCCCTCGGACCGCCAGTTTGACACTCCTGTCCTAACCAAAGGAGTGGGGAGGAGGTATCAACAGTTACATCCACAATCCAGCAGTGAGTATTTAGTGGAGCTCTTAAGATAAGATGATTTACATAGCCAACACTGGCAGAAATAATCATGAAACTCTTCACACCAGCAGGTTACCTATTCAGTATTATCTCCCTACATACTATAGAGCTCTTTCTTTGGCCTATTTTACTTTGTTTTCCTTTCCTTCAAATATTAGAGGAAAGGTATAACAATACAAAGGTATAACAATGTTTGCAGAGCAAATCTGCTCTTTTGCCATGGACCTAAGATTCCAGCCCACATCGCTTGGACCATGGACCATAAACCTAAGATTCCAGCCTACATCGCTTAGAGTATTCTTTCTGCAGCAATACAGATAGTCCTTTCCTTTTTAACAACCATTCATTTGGCAACCATTCAGTTTTTATAGCGCTGAACGAGTGATGGTTACAACTGGTTGTCAATGTTGTGGCTGTTTAATACTCATATAGTCACACAATCAAATCCAGGCATTTGTCAACCACCTTAAACTTATGACAGTTGCAGAATCCCATGATCATGAATTCCATTTGCAACTTTCCTTGCTGGCTTCCCCTAAGCAAAGTAAAAAAAAAGCTGGCAGGGAAGGTTGCAAGTCACTCCTGTAACTCACTGTTACTCCTACCATCTTTTCTTCTGAGCCCAGCTACAGAGTTCAAGATTCTGGGGATTTCATATTCCGTAGCGCCCATATGCAGTTATTCCCCAGCCCCCAGTACTTCTACCTAGCTGGCTTTACTCACACCATGGCGGCCATGTGGTGGCGTGCCCTCACACCTCTGCAACAGGCATCAGCACTTGGCAGCACTTACACCACACTGCAACAGCCACACCTTGAATTGGCCCCACTGCACAGCACTTACCCACCACTGGCCTTCTTGCAAACTGCCCAGAAATTGCAACTTCCTGCCAGCTTTCTTGTTGATTTTGCTTCTTGGAAGCCAGCAAGTATTGCCAGGAGATCCTTGCTTAATGACTTGTGATTCTGGTTTAACGAGGGACTGTTGGGATTGCTATTGCTAGGAGATATAGGCACACAAAACATACAGGTAGTCCTTGATTTACAACAGTTCATTTAGTGACCATTTGAAGTTACAGCGGCACTAAAAAAATGACTTATAATTGTTTTTCACACTTATGACCATTGCTGCATCCCCATGATCATGTGATCAAAATTCAAACACTTGTCAACTGACAGTCACAATGTCCTAGGGTCATGTGATTACCTTTTGGAACCTTCTGACAAGCAAAGTCAATGGGGAAGCCAGATTCACTTTACAACCATGTTACTAACTTAAAAACTGCAATGATTCTCTTAACAACTGTAGCAAGAAAGTTCATAAAATGGGGCAAAACTCACTTAACAAATGTCTCACTTAGCAACATAAATTTTGGGCTTAATTGTGGTCGTAAAATGAGGCCTACCTGTAGTGTTTTACAACGGCATTGCTAAGCAATGAAAATTCTGGCCCAATTATTGTTGGTAAGTGAAGTTTAGTATGCATCCTATTCTTAAAGATTTGTTTGTTAAAAGCCTGTGAATGATTTTATTTGCTTTTTACTGTATGATTATGACTGTATGACTATAACCATAACATCTTTAAAAGAATTGTATAATATTTTCAGCTGCCATTTATTTACACACAAAAAACTTTGTCCTACTTTTAGGATTATATAAATATACAATATTTTCTTAATCTTGTTTGGTTTTTTGTCTCGTTATGTTACATTGACACCAAGAAAATATCTATTTGTATGTGCACGTGTGTATTAAATATATTGCCACAAAATGACATAGCTACCCATATACTCATTTAGTAGTTCTGTAATTTGGAATTAAAATAGGCTTTCCTCTCTTATCTGTTCCTGGTAATTTGTAAAGAAATTCTATTTCCTTACCAATTGAAATTAATTCACATTAAAATTAATTACTGGGACCAGTATTTTTTATCACTTTAATTGGCACATCTTTACTGTTTGGCATTAATAATAAAAATTGGTCAAAGTGATCCTATTGGTCAATGTTAATCCTTAATTACAAAGGTAGAAAACAGAAATGACAAAAGACAGCTGCTGAATCATTCTATTATTTCCCCCGTTAAAAAAAAAAAGAAAAGAGGGATTAGATTTTGACCAGATTTCAACTCAAGTTATTTTTAGTTTGGTTTTTTTCCCCTCTTGTTTTTATTTTGATCTTTATGCTTAAAGCCTAAAGATCTTTTAAAGATCTTTTTAAACCCTGTCTGGAGTTCAGTTTGGCAGTTCAGTAGAGACCACATGTTTTGTTTACTGAAAGTTTCAGGTTCATTCCTTTATGTTATACCCTGCTTATAGAATGGAAGGGAAGGGAAGAATAGAATAAGAAAAGAATAGGAAATGAACAGAACAGAACAGAATAGAATAGAATAGAATAGAATAGAAGCTGGAAGGGACCTTGGAGGTCTTCTAATCCAACCCCCTGTTCAAGCAGGAAACCTTATATCATTTCAGACAAATAGCTATCTAGTCTCTTCTTGAAAACCTCTAGTTATGAAGCACCCACAACTTCTGAAGACAAACTGTTCCACTGAACAGAAAACACTGATTTTCTCACTGTTAGCATGTTTCTCCTTAATTCCAGGTTGCTTTCCTTGATTAGTTTCCATCCATTGTTTCCTTCTAAGACTTTGCAGAGTTACAGTATACCTGATGTGTGTGTGTGTGTGTGTGTACCTGTATATGTGTATATGGTGTGTGTGTGTTTGTGTGTGTGTGTGGACTAGAAGACTTCCAAAGTCCCTTCCATATTCTATTCTATTCTATTCTATTCTATTCTATTCTATTCTATTCTATTCTATTCTATTCTATTCTATTCTATTCTACTCTACTCTACTCTACTCTACTCTACTCTACTCTACTCTACTCTACTCTACTCTACTCTACACTCTATTCTTCTATCTCTCTCTATATGTCTCAGCTTGGCTTCTACATTCCTTCTGACTTCCATCAACTCATGAATGATATTATGTCTTTTCTTAACATAGTCACTTCCTTCTTTCTCCCCCACCCCCACATTTTTTCTAATTGGGGTGGGATGGTAGTGGAATAAACCTGCTTGTTTGACCTTGCTGCTTAGCAGCATGCTTCTTCTATTCTAAGGCAAATGAGAACTGTTATTTCTCAGTAAAAGACTACTTTTATAAACTTTTGAATTACAAATTTTTATAGAGAAGTGTTTTCTTAGCCTTTGGATTCTGAGTTATTCTATATATACCAAATAATATAGGTTCTGGCATTCTTTGAAAGAAATAAAAACAAAATTCCAGAGCTATATATCACAAGCATATGTTTAATCAAGGTATCTAAGTAAGCTGGTGATATTTTATTTTCCCCAAACGTCCTCTCATTCAGAATTTTGGAATGACACATAGCTACCCGACATTTGACTTTGGAGGTTAATTTCTTTTGGTTTCCATATCTGCCTTTCAGAGCAGAATTTGAAGCTGCTGTATTGGCAGTTCTAGAGTTGCTTTTGTGGCTCTGTAGAGTTGTTTGGATTAGAAATGTTTCTTTGCTAAACATGAATTTCCCTTTCCTATGTAACATATTTGCTAGATTTTGTCATGCTGTGAGGTGGTTTCCAGTGAGTTAATCTGTTGAAAATGCTTTGTTATTCATGCCTGGCTCAGGATTAATAATTCTTCAAGAACTGGTATGAGTCTTGCAAAATTGCCAATTTAATACAAGGGCTTTTTTAACTGCAGAACTTAGGGAGTTTCCTCAAATTAACCCCAAGTTTTGTGCCTATGGTTTCAGTAACCAACATCCATCAATTAAAAAAAAAATAAAAGGATGGTTTAATATCTACTAATATCAAATTGTCAATGTCTGCAATTAGCATTGCGTATTAACCCAAAGTATTTGTATTGTCACAGAGAAATTTATAAAGTAGATGACTTTAACAAAAAACCATCCTTCAAAACATTTTCTTTAGAGGGGTTATAATAAACAAGGATTTTTTTTCTGCCTCAGTGAACATACTGTTTTTTTTTTCTATCACCAGGTGGTAGAAGTTGACTGAAAAGCAGCTGTCTAAAAGTTCAGTACTGAACTCTAGGAACAGGGTGCATTGGATGAGGTTCAATTTCTCACTGCTTTGGGGCAGTGAGAAATTGAAGAAACTAAAATAACTAGTATTGGAAAAACATGGGAGAAAGCTGGATGGGTAATCTTAAAGTATATTTTAATTACTGTGCTAAAAATGTGTATGCTTTCTTTTTTTTTTTTTTTAGGCCGCTTTTCCGTGGTAACTCTGATGTTGATCAGCTAGGAAAAATCTTTGAGTAAGTACTAGCTTCTTGCATTTTCTGTCAAGGTCATTTGTCAATTAATTGTTTTTTGTTTGTTTGTTTAATAAGTGTACAGTATTCACTCGTTACACAGGAATCCAGATTATTGCTTCTAAACTTATTTACACTCTAGGTATTCCAAGATGATTGGATCTGGAATAAGATGCATGTAAATCCCACTGATAGCAGTGAAATATGATTAGGCAGAAATAATTTCCATTGTTTTCAATAGGAACTGCATACAATTAACTTACCCGGGATCAAACCAAGTGCATCCTTCAGTGGAGAAAATTAGATGTTTCTTACTCAATCTTTCTTCAGCAAGACTTTGTATTAAAGTCTGAGTAGAGGCCACCAAACTTTACCGCTTTGTTTAACTTTTTAATAAGTTTTAATTTTTAAAGTGCATTCTCTGCCAGCATTGCTGAAGTATGAATCCTACAAATATTAAAAGTTATGCTTATTTTTAGAGATTCTTCATAATTTCAAAAATGTTTAATGATAATCTTATTGCTTCTACTTTTTCAGTTCTAAATTAATCAATCATTTAGTTACGTTTCTATGCTGGACTGCCTAGGTAGTTGATGACATTTATTTGTTCTATCTGGGCCAAGTAGGAAATCAAGTATTTCTCCTTCTCCCAGTTCTCTATTAGCTCCATCTTTCCTAGGGGTTTTGGGAAATGGAGGGGGAGAAGGCTAAAGTACCACCATTTTCTTATCAAAGATCTAATGAAGACTGAACTCTACAGTCTGAGCATTTGCAGTAGAAAGAAAATCACTACTGTTGAGCTAGCAGTATTAAGAGAAAATCTGACAACACTCCTGTATTCAGACTTTGCTTGCCTTACACCATTATCATAAGGATAATTGATGTCTTAGCAAACTCACTGGATAGTGAAATAAGTGGCATATAAATTTAATAAATAAAATAAAACAAAACACCTAGTCTGATAAAGCTAAGTATCCCATTGCAGATTGGTTCATTTATACCATTTGTTGTATCAAGAAACTCAAATTCAAATCAATTCTATACTGCATTCAGGTTTTCATCTGTGTATCAATATACATGAAACAATGCTGTGAATGTGGTCGTATATTCAATTAAGTATTCTGGTTTCTGGTCAAGTAAACAATATGTATGCAGTGGTTCACTTTTACATATGGATTCCCTTATAGGATTAGAGCAAGGTGGCATCTGGGAAGATGGCATAAAAAAAAAAGGAGTGTAAGAAAGAAAAATTCCACCTTTATAGTCTTCCTAACTTTGCTTTGCTTTTTGCTGTTCCACATTAGAATACATTAAATTCTCAATGTTTTCTAGACAAAAAGTATAATTATTTTAGTTTTATTTGGCATATTTATAATTAAATTGAGTAACATATTGGATAAAATATGTCTGTCTCTTTATAAACATCATTCGTTCTGAGTCAAGACTAGATTGATTCATTTGGAAAGCTTTCTAATTTTTATAAAGCAGCAAAAAGGAAACAGTATTTTCTTTGGGCTAGTGGCTAGAAAGGCACTAAGCTAGAAAGCATGAGACCATTGAGTTCTCCTTAGCCATGAGAGCCAGCTGGGAGATTTTGGGCCAGTCACTTCCTTGCAACCCAAACCACTTCACTGAGTTGTTGTGGGGAAAACAGGAAGAGGAAAGTGTCTTGGATATTTTTGCTTGGATATATTTGTACAAATAACTCAAGCTGTCTTGAATTATTTGTACAAATAATAAAGGTGGTGTGTGTGTATGTATACATGTGTGTGTATGTGCGCGAACACACACACACACACACACACACACACCTACCTATTTCCTAGATATTTTTATTTTGAATTAAATGTTTTCAATTGTTGGCTTTGGCTTCCATTTCCTGTACTTTACACCATAGTATGTGAATCATCAATATGGTTAATTTGTCATGCACGAAATAGTTTTTCTGTGCAATTTTTAAAAACTCAGGTTCAAGTGGTTTCCTTTTTCAGAATCTGGCAGTTATCCTGTAGTTCATTTATGTCTAGCTTTATTGCATTTACTCTATTCTTATAATACAACAAGAATGGCAGTTTTGCTCATTTGTTTTGTTTTTTATTAATAAGATGGCACATTATGGTATTTCTGGTCAGTAAATGTCAAGGGCAAGAATAGTAGGAGGAATATATCCTGTTTTGTGTGTTTCTACTCGATGCAACTACCTGCATAGAAAAGAATTTATTCATTAATCAGGAAAAGCAAATACCAATTTGAGTATTTCTTGCAGGAAAAAAAATCCAATGTTTCTAGCTTTCTAAAGCTTGTAGTGATTTTTCTTACTGTTCAAATGTTTCCACAGTCCCCTATACAAATTTATTGAATAAAAATGCTACATATATTTTACGATGGACTTCATCACAATTTCTATATATTGGAATATACTAATCAAAGGAATAATGATTAATGTTCTTGGATCTAAGGATATTCAGTGTATATAAATTATAAACACACTGTGTAAAAATCTAGCAGCAGTACCTCTGCTGTGTTGTACACAGTGGTCGTTTGAGCTTAAGATCTAAAATTTTATAAGTGAAATTTTGTAAAGTATTCAATCTTAGATTTATTTCATTGACATAAATTTCTTACAATAAAGCTAACTATAAAAATGAAAGTAGATGGCAATGCCATCTATTATTTCCAGAGAGCTTTCTAGAAAAAGTATTAAGGGGTACAAAGAAATTTTAGTTTTACAATACTAGTACAGTAATTCCACGGATCTCCTGGTTTTCCTGCAGTCTGCCTTCAACACCGGCAAGGATCAGTGAAACCTCATGTGGCTCTTCGATAGTCAAGATTGGCATATTGTCTGCCAAAGGACAAATCTTCCACTAGTGTCATTAGTATATCTTTCAGCTCAAAAAAAAAAAAAAAATCATTAAAACCTGAGGGATGCTGCACCCTAGTGGCATAGGTTTTTAATTCCAAATCATCTGACATACTGTAACTTGTATCTTGTACTATACTAACTGCCATTATAAAGTCTATCTGTTGCATTTAAGAAGAAGTGAAATGAGAACTAAATAGCCAACTCTCCATCTGTTAGATGCCATGTTTCTTTTTCATTTTTTCAGAGCCTTTTATAAAGCTTTTGAGTTCTTTAAATTCTCAATTGCAACTTAAAGCAAAATTTTAATTGTATGAATAATCACATATATTTCACTTTCTTTTTTTCCAGTATTATTTTACCATTCCCAATTTTAGACTGTCTATTATTTGGAAATCAGCATTTCCCTGTTTATATTTTAAGGTGCAGTGTACACTGAATTTTGTTTAATATTAATAGTGTTAACCACATTAATGTTTCTGTGTAGTTATGAGAAACGATATACGTTCTTATTCCAAATTGATTTTCTAATAAAAAATAATTGGACATTTCAGGGAAGCATATAGGTAATTTGGACATGAGACAAATATTTCTTCTTAAACTATTTAAAGGGCATCAGCTCAACTCCAAACCATCTATGCTATGAGATCATCTTTTGAGAATGTACTAACTCAGCATTAACATCAGAATTTGGGAGGCATTTAAGACAAGACTCTCTTATTGGTAACTCCAGTCCCATATTTGCAAAATGTGTAATGGTGATAACATTTGTGATACTTTTAAAAATACTCTAAAACATTGGTCCCCAAATTTTCTGGTTCCATCGACAGGCAGTGGTGGCTGCAGGGGGAGAGGGGATGGTTTCGTGTGTCCGTGAAGTCACTTGCGCAAATGGAGCTTCTCATACTCACCTGTGCTTGTGTGACTTGGTTGCCAACTGGCTGCAGAATAGTAGCGGTCTGCAGATCGGGGATTGGAGACCTGTGCTCTAAAACCAACTATTTTGTTTGCTTTTTAATTGAGATTTTATTGTTTCAGTTGTCATTTTAAAATAAAGCATTTAATGTAAGGTATTTCTACAATTTTATATTGAAAGTTCTTAAATAAATGAATGAAAATTCACAATTGAGAACCATCATCAGATACTGAAACGAATATGGTAAGAACTAATGATTTCCTTGATCAGGGGTGACATCGTCCAGACATGGATTGTTTCAGTCGGGTCTGTTGCTGGCTGAATCATAGTTTTTTGACCACGCCACTTGCTCCTCCCTTTCAGGTTCAGTTTCGACTCAGTCGGCCTGAGAGAAACATCTCCTGCAGATCTGGCTCTACAGCCCAGGTCTGTTCGATCACACACTATTTGTGAGTTTTTTGACCTTTTACTTTTCTTTACTTTTCTTTTTCTTTTAATTTTGAATTTTTATTTCCAATTTTTCAAAGGTACCGGTTTACCAGGCTATTTATTTTCTTGTAGCCTGCCGGTCTATTATTTACTAGAGCGACCTGGTCTACCAGGCTTTGCTTCACTCCTGGTGGCGGCCATTTTGGAAGCCCCATATTAAAGGGAAATTTTTCTTTTTCTTCCCTTTTCGTTTTGGTGGGGTTTTTTCAGCACTATACCACCAACAATTATAAAGGGGGCTCAAACCACTGTACTACTAACGAATTAAAGCGATTACCTGGCAACAGCTCCAGGATCGCTAAATACGGCCGCTGCCGCAGCCCTCAGCTCCCGACACTAATGATCAGCTATACGGCGGCCCTTTGAAGTGCCGCGGCAGTTTTAAACCCAGTTTTGCCGCTTTTGCCACCAACGAGTTTAAAGCAGAGGTTTTGGAAGCATTTTTCCTTCCTCTCTTACCACCAATGAGATTTAAGGAGAGTTGCAACGTTCCCCCTTGTTCTCTCCCTGTGGCATTTCCAGCCATTGGTTCTTGGAATCGTGACTGTGGAGGCGCTTAAGAGGTCTGTTTCTAGGGCTTCCTAGACAGTCACCTCTAGAGCAGTGTTGATCCTGCTCACATGTGACCTGGCAGCCATCAAGCTTAATGCCAGAGTCGTCGCCATCTTTGTTTATCAATCCATGTGGCGAAAGTGAAACTAACTCTTCTCCAGTCGACATCATAGTCGCAGTGAGTATACTAAAGATGGCGGATCGTTCTTCCCAAGGGGAGGTAGATACTATGCCCACAGAAAGGAAAGCAACTTGCAAATGCAAGCACCTTTCTAAAGCAGAGGAAAGGGATTTGGAAAGGAAGCACAAATCCTTAGAGAAGCAAATTAGCAAGGCTGTTGCAACTGTACCCGGTAAGGAGGTTTCTCCTCCTCCATATACCCCCCCTCCCTATTCCTGCAGTTAGCCAGGCTTGATCATCGGAGGGAGAGGGAGCAGCCCTTCTTCAGCAAGAACAAGGCACTTTCCAAAATCCCTTTGCAAGTCAATTAATTACCCCTGCAACTCCTGATTCTGGTGGGCATATGGCAGCAGCCTCTGCAAGAGAAACCCCTTTGCCTGTGCAAACACCTGAAGATCCTTTTAAAAATCTGCCAGAAGGATTGAAGATTCTAATTGATCAGGCCATCGCTTCTCGAGTGGCAGCTACCATTCAAGGTCATCACTCTGGCTCTATAATTTCCGAGGACTCTGTTCAAATTAGAGGTTCCCCTGCAGTTTGTCTTACTGGTTCTCACTCTTCTGCAGCTTCCAAAGCTAGTGAAGCCTTTGTGTTTGAGGAAGACTGGCACTCTGATTTATCAGATGATGAAGGGGTGATTCAAGATCAACCTGCCTTTACAGGCTTATTTCCCCCTAATAAATTCAAGTCTTTACTGCATAAGACATGCATCACTGCGGCCTTGAAGGAAGATGACTATTTTAAGGAATTGCAGGAAGCTCAGCAGGGATGGTCACAGGGACTTTTTTCTGAGCCCCCCCTGAGCAGTGTTATGTTCCAACACCACAACTGTTCATAGATATGGTAAAGAAGCAATGGTCTGGGCCTGCAACCATGGCTTCTGCACATGGTTCAGACAAGAAATATTATGCTGTAGCTCCCAAGTTTGCTCAGCTATCACAAGTTCCCCCGGTAGACAGTCCTGTAGCAGCCCTTTCCTCTTCATCTTCATATGTGGCAGGGGATACCTCTGAAGGTCTACGACCAGAGGATAAAAAATTGGAATTTCTTTTTAAAAAGAATCATCAAGCTGCAGCATGGGCAGTTCAATCAGCTTCATCGGCCTCTTTTTTTAACAGAACTACCATCCTTTGGCTTCAACAGTTACAAGCAAGGGTGCCACCCAGTGAGGTTCACCTCCATCAGGATATTAATAAAATCATTGCTGCCATTCAATTCTCAGCTGATGCGACTTTAAATATCAGCCCGCAGGATGCTCTGGCTTCGCCAGTGGCCTGCAGATCTTAAGGCCAAATGGTGTTTAGCTGCAGCTCCATATTCAGCAGAAAAGTTATTTGGTGAGTCGCTTGATCCTCTTCTCATTGAGATCCGGGACAAGCGAAAGGTTCTGTCTTCAACATCTAAATGGTCTGACAGAAGGTCCTCTCCCTATTACAGGAGAGTTTCCTTTCGTTCCTACTCCCAAGGGAGCCCCTCGGGTCAAGGTTACCTTCAGGGATCAAATCGGCCTTCGGACTGTCAATCCTTTCAGAATAGGAACAGGCAATTCCAGCAGTCCAAGCGGCCCTTTTGTGGCTCTGGCTACCGCCAGCCCCGCAGTCATAAGTGACTCACTGCCAAATCCTCCCATCGGAGGTTGCCTGGCCCTCTTCGCAGACAGGTGGAAAAGATCAACACCAGACCTCTGGGTCCTCTCAGTAGTGAAATTCGGCCTCCCCCTGGAATTCCTCTCCAAGCCTCCGACCCGCTTCATTCAATGTCCACCTTCCAACAGCGAGTCCAAGGGTCCAACTGATGGACCAAGCTGTTCAGCACCTCCTGCAGATACACGCCATAGAGGAGGTTTCCCACGAACAGTGGAAACAGGGATATTACTCCATCCTGTTTGTAATTCCGAAGCGGTCTTGGGGTGTGTGTGTGGAGAGCAGTTCTGGACTTAAAGTCTCTCAACTCTTACACTGTGTATTGCAGATTCAAAATGTGTTCACTAACCTCTATTCTTCAGAGGATTCGTCCCAACGATTTTCTAGTTTCCATAGACCTCATGGAACCTTCACATTCCCATCCTGCCAAAGCATCGACAGTATCTCCGCTTCAATTATGTAGGAAAGCACATGAAGTACCGGGCTCTTCCCTTCGGGCTGGCATCTGCCCCAAGGGTCTTCACAAAGGTCTTGGCGGTCGTGGCAGCCCACCTAAGACAAAAGCCAGTAAGGCTCCAGGCTTACCTGGACGATATTCTGATTCAGGTTCACTCTCAAGACCAAGCCTTGCACTATCTGAACCTCACGATTCGAACCTTGAACTATCACAGGTTCCTGGCCAACTACAAAAAGATCCAGTTAGTGCCAGTCAACAGGATCGTCCATCTTGGCGCCATCATCGATACCTGGCAGGGAACCGTCTATCCTTGGAACGCTGGTCAGACATAAGGGACCTAGTGACTCATATTCACAAAAGCCCGTCAGTTCCCTTGGCCACCTTGTCCAAGCTCCTTGGCAAGATGATCTCTTGCGTTCAGATTGTTCCCTGGGCACGCCTCCACGCCCACCACTTGCAATCACTACATTGGTGGACATCGCCTTCTCTAGACAAAAGATGCCTCTTCATGGATCACAACAAGCTCGTACTCACTACAGACGCCAGCCTACATGGCTGGGGAGCTCATCTCGCCTCGCACGTAGCTCAGGGCCATTGGTCTGTTTCCAACCTAACCAACCCTATCAATTGGTTAGAGCTGAAGGCGATTCGCCTCGCCCTCACGCAATTTCAACGGTACGTACAAAACCACCATGTTCTGGTGTTGACGGACAACATGGCGGCGAAGGCACATGTCAGTCGTCAGGGAGAAACCCACTCGAAGCGTCTCATGGAGGAATCATTTCGCCTAGGCACGTGGGCTGAGCAACATCTCCTCTCCATCAGAGCGGACCACATAGCGGGGACGGAAAACACACAAGCAGATTTCCTCAGCAGGACCCAGGTGGACAGTGCCGAGTGGCAGATCCATCCTGACATATTCCACCAGATATGCAGCAGGTTCAGCATTCCAGCCATAGATCTCTTCGCAATGAACCTGAACACCCAGCTTCCTCGCTTCTTCTCAAGGTTCCCAACACCGGGGGCAGAGGGGGTCAACGCTCTTCGTCTCACCTGGCCACCCAGTCTTCACTATGCCTTCCCACCGTTGCCACTGATCCAGGCTCTGATTTGGAAGGTCATCACCAACAGGGCAGAAATTATCCTTGTGGCTCCACACTGGCCACATCGCCCGTGGTTCGCAGACCTGGTCAGTCTCTCCACATCTCACCCTTGGAGGATTCCACCAGACCAGATTATGCTGTGCCAGGGGACCCTGCTCCATCCGGAACCTCAGTGGCTCCAACTGACTGCCTGGCACTTGAAAGGGTCCTTCTAAGGTGGGACAATTATTTGGATAGGGTGACCCACACTGTTCAAGCCAGTAGACGTAGGTCCACAGTTAGGCTCTACAATATCACCTGGCTAGCCTTTTATAGATGGTGTAGATCCCAGCAGATCGACCCTCTCTCAGCCTCACCTTCCCAGATCTTAGAATTCCTACAAGATGGCTTTGACTGTGATCTGGCCCATAGCACCCTTCGGAGACATGTGGCGGCTCTGTCTACGGCCTTGTCCAGTCCCTCTGGACAGCCACTCACTCAACACCCTGTGATAAAAAAGTTCCTGCAAGGAGCCAGGTTTTTACAGCCCTCCTCAATTCATAGATATCCTATTTGGGATTTGCCCAAAGTCCTTAATGCATTAACTGAGGCTCCCTTCGAGCTCCTTCCACCTTTGTTTGCTCGCCCTTAAAGTAGCATTTCTTCTAGCCATAATACCAGCTCATCACATATTGGAGCTGGCAGCCCTTTCTATTAGAGAAGATCTCTGTATCTTCCGGCCAGACACTGTTGTTCTGAGATTGGCCCCCTCCTTTATCCCTAAAGTTAATTCCCTCTTTCACAGGGCTCAGGAGGTCATTCTGCCTAATTTCTGCCCACAGCCTTCTCATACCTTGGAGCGAAGGTGGCACACCTTAGATGTGCGCAGGGCTCTGAAAATTTACATTAAAAGAACTGCCTCTTTCAGAAGATCTAAGGCCTTATTTGTTTCTTTCTTACCAAGTTCCCTAGGGTATAAGGTCTCTTCTGCAACTATTGGTCGCTGGATCAGGGCTTGCATCGCCTCGGCATATCAGGCCCAGGCGATCCCTGTTCCCAGTCGCATTACTGATCACTTAGAGTGCTACTACCTCAGCAGCTTGGGCAACTCAGGCCTCCCTTGAGGTCTGCAGGGCGGCCACCTGGTCTACCCCCTTGCCATTCATACGTCATTACAAGTTAGATGTTTTTGCTTCCGCTGAAGTGTCATTTGGCAGGAGGGTTTTATAGCAAGTGCACCTCGCAGGGGTCTCCCCAGGCCCTTCGACATTCCGCCCTTGAGACTGCCAAAACTTTGGTATGTCCCATGTCTGGACGATGTCACACCCTGATCAAGGAAATTGGGCATTGGTCTTACCTTAAATGCCAGATTTCTTGATGGGGGTGACATCATCCAGCCCCTCACTCTGTCTCAGTGCCTGTACAGTTGTTTGTTCTTGTTCAAGAAATTTATTTTCCAGTTGTCCCGTTGGACCAGTTTTTTATATCTGACGGTGGTGGCTCCTGTTGGAGATCCTTCTTGTGGCCCTTCTTCACCGAAACTGAGCTTGAAAGGGAGGAGCAAGGGGTGTGGTCAAAAAACTATGACTCGGCCAGCAGCAGACCCGACTGAAACAACCCATGTCTGGATGATGTCACCCCCCATCAAGAAATCTGGCATTTAAGGTAAGACCAATGCCCATTTTGCCTGGAATAAGTGCTTGTTCTTATCTTCTATACAGAGTAATTGGTCTTCCTGAAGAAGAAGATTGGCCTATTGATGTTGCCCTCCCAAGAAATGCTTTTGCTTCTCAATCCCCACAGCCCATTGAACTTCTTGTAACAGATATTGATGAACTGGGCAAAGACTTGCTACTTGTAAGTATCTGTCATAGTAAAATAAATAGAAATAAACAGCCTAACACAGAACAAAAAAAGTCAGCAATATATATAATTATCTGTGCTGAGCTGAGAAAAAATGTGGAAGAGTCTTCTCCAGCATCAAATAAAAACCAAAAGTGCTTGGGAAATATCAAGAAATATCCTCAAATATAAATTTTGGGAGGAGATAAGAATCTCAAATCTAAAGCCACAATTTCATCTTCACTACACAGAATAAACCAAGAATACCCAGCAATCACAAAATGCTTTTCAACAGAAAAAAGGAGACTCTGAATAAATTACTTATTTTTTTGTTTTTATTATTAAACTTTCTGCCCCTGTCTCGCCAAGGTAACTTTAGGCTGTGTTATCCCAAAGGAGTGGATCTTTAGTCAAGGGTGCAGAATAACTGCATTCACCTGCTAGAACCTCCTATTGAGGGGAAAGAAAATTTTTCTTTCCCCTCAATAAAAGCCCATAGTATTAGAGTTTGGAGAATATGAGACCAAATAAAAGATGGTGTTAAAAAGATCAGATTATGGTGTCCTTTGAGCCTTTCTTGAATTAAAAGGCTTAGTTATATTAAAAAATTCATATGAATAACTGAATGTATTCTCTTTGCATTCTTAAATAATTTGCATCATGATTGACTATAAACAGACCCCTGATGTACCATATCAATGCCATACCTTGGGCTGCTATTACCATTGGTTTCTGTTAATATAAATGAAGGAATTCTTTGATGATGTCTGCTTTTTCGTAAGAAATATTTTAAAAGAGGACATGCTCTATTGAAATAATTTAACAGGATTTAGATACTTTATTAGTGGCACCATGATTTTACCACTGTAATTCATTCAATAAGTCTTGCAGCAAAATAGTTTTCTTTTTCATAGGTCAAATTTTACACATTAACCAAAAAAAAATCTGAGATAGGATAATTGCAGTACTTATAATGAGAAATGTGATCATATCAATCAACATAAACTATCAAATTGTGCATTCAAGATGTATTGTAATTTAATAACCTGTGTAATAACTGTAGAGCATTACAATAATGCATGAAACTAAATATTACTCATACAGTACATGCATATTAATCATCTAAGAACCTGGTGAGCAAATGAAATATATCGCATAGAATTGCAGATATATATCTTTTTCTTGGTAGTATAACACTTAATACTTCAAAACTGATGTGAACTGATCTTGTTGAGGATTTTACTTAATACATTTATTAATAGTGTTAATGATGAAGTATAGTTATCTTCAAGCTGAATTTCATTCTTAATGGGTCTCTACTTTTCCTGATAATAATATAGACAGTCTTTGACTTGCCATCACAATTGGGATTGAAACTTTCATCGCTAAGTGATGATTGTTAAATGAGTTGTGCCCAATTTTGTGATTTTATTGCTCCAGTCATTAAGCGAATCTCACAGTTGTTAAGTGAATCTTGCTTTCCCTACTGACTTGTCAGAAGCCTCCAAGGAAAATCATAAATGACAATCATGTGAACCCAAGACACTTCCACTGTTGTAAATGCATGCCAGTAAGTATGCCAAGCACCTGGATTTTGGTCGTGTGATGGTTGTAAGTGTGAGGACTGATTGTCACTGTTCTCAGCACCATTGTAACTTCAAACAGTTGTTAAATAAATGATTGTAAATTAAGAACTACTTGTATTCAAACAGTTTACTACTGATTTTTCTCACTGTTTATTTATTTTTCCAATCTAATCTAAGATTCTGTGATTTTCTGTTGATCTCTCTTTCAAGTATTACCTGGATTTGATTCTGCATAGCTTTTTTTTTCAATAAGTCAAGGCTAATTACATGCTGCTCCTCTTAAAGCAGTGCTGATGACAGTATAGACAAAAGCTTTGACTATATCTTTAAAAAGATCATTATCTAATAAATCTGTGTCTTTTCTTGTTAAGTCATTGGGTCAGCAGTAGAAAAAGTGAGTTGCTAGATCCATCAGAGTGTTGCCCGCTACTAATTGTTTCCTCTATCTTACACAGAAATGTCTGACATTCAATCCTATGAAGAGAATATCAGCTTATGATGCCTTAACCCATCCTTATTTTCATGACTTGGAGAAATGCAAAGAGAATACAGATTCTGATGTGTCCTCCAGTCAAAACTCCACAGAGATGAATTCACTGTAAGGCTTTATCAGGCTAACCTAAGGAGGAACAAACTAGCTTGATAAGATCACTGTTAAAGGTAAAAAGCATCATTGTATGTTTGAAAACTTTCTTGAAGACTTCACATAATTATGTAGTTCTTCAAAATGATGCTCTGCCTCTCCAAGGGAAAAAAAGTAGTTAGGCATGTCAATACAATGCAAGATACAAAAACTTTAAATAGATTCCACTATAGCTTGGTGTTTGTTAGTCTATCTGGAAACCTACAGGATGAAGAAGCTGTTGATCAGTTTTGCTGCCTTTTTCTTCTAGCATTGAACGATGCCACCATGGATTAGAAGAATTCAGAGTCTCTGCCAAAATGTGACTTGATTTCTGTTTCTGGGTGCTGAAGTTTGACGTGTCCCTCCTCTGGGAGTTATGGTGGTAGTTTGTTTTGCTGTTTATCTGCTTGATCATGAATTCAGAAATATTATTGAAGTAATATTTAAAAGAGTGACATGGAGCTATTGAATCTCTCTACCCTAAAGTTAAGGGGAAAATGTAAAAAATACATCTGGCTATTATAATCCACAGGTTCCTTCCTTCATAAGAGGGAGATGATAACTTTTATTGTGTCTGTGACTTAATCTTCAAATATTAATAATATACATATGGTAAAGGGAACAGGTGGTTTTAAAGAAATTAATTTGTAGCAATCATTCCTATCATCTACTAAATTTATGTCAATGACTGCACAACATTTCATCTTTATCTTTTCTGATAGTACACTTCTATGACTTTGGAAATTATGAATTTCAGATTTATCATTTTCAAATTCAAAGATGAAATAAGAACAAAAATAAGTGTTCGTATATATGAACACCTAATTTTGCCTACTCGCACATGCACATATGTGTACATAAGCTAAGATAGCAACCTGGAAATATCTCCAAAATAAGCCCTGTTAGATTTAGTGAGGCGCAACTGTGCATAGAATTTATTCTTCGATAAATTACAAACTATTCCCACTTATTTGAGACTGAACTCCCATTAAATCCCAAGTGAATTTCTGCACAGCACATATAAAAACAAAAATCTGCAGTCCTGTGTGTTTTTCTCTTGTGGGTAAATTATTTTGAACAAAATGTGCTTTTATTCAACTGCAGATATATTTAAAGCTGGTCCTTTGAAATCTCTGGGACAATAGAGTACAATCCACAGGGATTATAATGGAAGTACTATACTGAAATACTGTATGGTGGTGTAAACAAGGATCTAGTTTACTGAGACTTACTTCTGAATAAACATGCAGTGGATTATGCTGTGAGAAACGAGGTGGTCATAGCTGACATTCAAGCCTGTATGTCATGCTTGCAATTAACTCAGGCATCAACCATATAGCCTTCACATTTGTTTCAAGTTTGCTTCCAATCTGACATTTAATATAATTCAATAGATTTTATTTTTCTATATGAAAATATTGGAAAACCATATTGCTCTACTTTGCTTTGAATTTCACATTTGCTTTATTTGAAAGCCAATGTTAATAAGTCACATGGATATGTTAGCACAAATATTTTAAATCTTGCATTATATGTCTGTATGTTTTAGAGCTTTTGTAAAAAAAAATAGAATTTTAAAAAGAAATTTTATTTTTGTAGCATGATTTGATGAAATATTCTTAATCCACGTCTCACTTGGTTGCCTTTAATATAGCTCCAGTGCCAATATATTAATGGTTGTAACAAATCAGAAGATACAGGTGCTATTGGAACTAATTGATGGATTGTACTCTTATCTATTATAATTGTTGCTCTGCTATCTAATAATCTTTTCCTGTTTACTAAGTTGTATGAACTATTTTTTCATACTTTGAATATTAATTCCTGGAATAAGTCCCCAATATTTTCCTGTATAATACTCATTTGTTTTATTTGTAGCCATATAAGGTGTGAAAAGGTGCATGAATCCAAAAATTCAGCATTGCATTTGGTTTGTTTTCCTAGGTGGTGTATCTCAATAATTTGTTCTCAGTGGAATATAGGTAGGCTCATGTGAATATCCCTTTGTTATATCCTTTTGTTATATAATGTCCTCTGTCAAGACTACAGTTGTCCAAATTACTAAACAAAACGCACTGTTATAGAAATTTCTCACAGTTTGGAAAACATTTTCCAGAAACTGAAACTCTGCTATGCTGACATTTTGCATTTATCTTGAACTTCTGTAGAGTAACACCATGACAATTATTGATTTTTAGTTAGTACTATTGTAATCCAGAATGAATTTAAGAGAGTTTAGTGTTTTATGGGAATATCAATGAAATTATTTCTGACTAAGCAACAGTAGGTATGTCATACTTCACAAATATGAGCAAGTAGCCTGTTATATTTCCAATTTTTACATTGTGGAGATGCAGTGAAGCTGACCCAAAGAATTCTACTGAGGAACAACTTGTTAAAAGGCATAGCTCCAAATGCTGAAAATCTAATATTGTATTCCTAATATTTAGTTAGAAAGGACAAACCTACCTTGAACCTTGGATAGTTGGTTTAATACAAATAGTATGGACTAGATAAATTAATAGTTGAATATGGTTAATTGTAGTATCCTGTGTTCTTTACGTTTCTACCCTCCCTGATGAATCCTAGTTATTACATTTATCATATAGTTCTAAGATGAACATCTAATTGCTTCTCTTAGTTTCAAGATACATTTTTAGAAATATAAGAATGTTTGTTCTGCTATTCATGCTACCAACTATGTGCAATAGAAATTATTCAACTTTATGTATATTTATTCATTTAGGTTTGGCATAGACTTAGCTCAGGGAATACCTGCAGAAGAATCTCTCCTGCCACCAGTTCAGTTCCTTGGCTCTGACCCAAAGGACTTGCCCTAAAACTCAACGGGCTTGCAGTTTCCAGCAGAATTTTTCACTTCTCATTTCTGACCATAATTCCTTAGGATGTGACAGAAGACCCTCTGAGGAGTTTTGAGGTGGAAGTGACTCAAAACCTTGCTGCACATTTGGAGCCCATCATTTACAGTACAGCTCTTTGGGCTAAAGAACAATAGATCGAATGCTGAGAAAAAGTAGTCCAGCAAAATTTTCTTGCAGCATGATAGGAGTCTTTCATGTGTTATGTGTGCATTGTAACCTGCACCAGCTATACTATTCACCAGCATACCATAAAATATTTGTTTTGTTTATGAGAATTGTTTCAGTTAGCTAGTCTCATTTTTAACAGGATTCTTCTTTCTTGGCCTGAATATATGCTTACACAGCAATTCAAAGTTTGCAGTCTAAGATAACATGTAATGAGTTCTAGCGTCTTTGATTCTATTGCAAGGTATTACATTGAAATTTATATTTAGTACCTTTTATTTTAACCTATTAGAGAGCAATATATTTCAAGCTGGTTCTGCTTGCTGTCAGCCATTTTCACGCCTATTCCTCTTACTAAAAGTTATCTGCTCATGTATGTATTTTGTTACTTGTTTATATAAAATATGCATACATTATTCACAGGTTACATTGTTCAGATTTCTTGGCTGCTAGAAATTACAATTACTTTAAAATGTAGGATAATCCAGAAAGATACAATCTCAGGTATCTTTGCAGTTAACAGTATCTTCTTTATGGCTTTTATATTTTATCGTTTTGCATATAAATTCATCCAATAATCCAGTACACACCACGTTGAGTTTAAAAAGGTTAAGTATTGTTGTTTTGAAAGCTTTTAGCTAGTGATTTAGAAATTTTCTATCCTTCATGATGTCAGGATAAATTAACCACATATATTTTATTAAATCATCATAAACTATTTTATATTCATTTCACTTCAGCATATTTCACTTAATTAATATGTATAGATATAATTTTAGTTCCACACATGGGAATGACAAACTAAATGTAACAAGTAAGAGTCAGGATTTCAGAAAACAGTGTATGTTAGTATGGAGAAATTTCAGATATACTTAAGGAGACCTTAGCATACCCTTACATTTAACCATCCATCTGATTATAAAGAACAGGAAATAGCATGTAGGTGAGAGAACTGCAAGTAGGGAAGAGAATAGCAGTAGTTGCTGGAAGGCACTCAAAGCTTAAATCTCCTCTGCCAGCTCACCAAAAGCTAATAAACTTCTTTTTTGCAGGTTACTAATCTCTAAAACCTTATTTTGAAGAGTGTTTTGATAACATAAATATTGACTTTCATCCAACAATTGGCTTCCTTCTCGGGATATTCAGCATATTGTGTTCATAATATTGTTAGTTATATTGTCAAAAATTAATATAGTCAGCCAGTTGTATATTTAGCAAATAAAAGCTTTTGAATAGTTTCAATATACATTCTAAAGGATTGCAGGGAAAATATTATTTTATTGTTTTTTCAAGTGTGCAGTCTGTTTGGTTTTTTTCATATTTATCTAATTACAAACTAGTGGAATTTTAGAATATAAAAATTAGAATTGCAAATTTCTAGGAGCATGCTTATTTAAAGTTATGCTGCCTGCTTACATTTTGATGAACATGTCTAAATCATTCCAATAGTTGCAAATATCAGAGTAAAAAAATCAGAGTAATAAGTAATAAAATAGGTATTTTGCCTTCAGTCAATATAATTTGCACTTTTGTTCAGAACTGGTCATTCATTATTTATGCTGTTGCATTCATATAAATATTGTGGTCCTCCACTTGCCAAGTGGACATTTCACCTACTGAAATCAATGAACCTTTCAAGTACTAAGTTCAAGATTGGAATGTTTGATAACGTACATACTCACATATTATTCACATTTATACTTTTTTCATTATGCACTGTGCAGAAAATTCAAGAAGAATTTGCAGTGGATTATCTACTTATTTGTGTAGTTTCTTTTCCTTTTATATGTAAGGAGCATGTTTTCAATTAAAAGCATATAGAAAAATGAAAGTACAAGTCACATCACAATTAGACTAAAATTGTGGTGAAGTGCTGGGAGACTCAAGATAGAAAGATCTGAATCGGGGTGGGAAGGGGGGAACAGTATTAGAGATGGGTAACACAGAACAAATAGGTTTGATGAAATACCAGGACTCAAACTGAAAAATCTTGAAGAAATATAGGCAGATGAAGCTAACTGGCAGTCTGGAAGAACTAATTTACCATCAGAACATAGGAGAAACAAAAAATGATACAAAGCTATAGACACAAAATCAACATTTAGTTTCATTTCAGAGATGTAAGCCTGAGTAGAAGCAATTAGCAATAATTGAAAAACCAGTAGCTACCAGCAGGGTATGATGTTCTACTTTTCAGTCTAAATTAACTGAAAGCTGACTACCCTAGACTAAATAAAGCCTTTTCTCTCAACTCTCATACTGATTACAAATCCTCTGACTGCTGATGCCATGGACAACATATTCTTCATAACCCCAATGTTGGTGGGTTTAACTTGACCATTTCCAGTCAGTGACTTCCATTTTTGAAGGGTATGCATTGTGCATCACAAACTTTGATTTATTAGGATCTATTGTTTCTCCTATCCATTGGTAATGTCTTCCAGTTGCAGACGTATCTGTGGAGAGATTGTTGAGGGGAAAATGACAATTGTATTATGTCATCGAAGAATGTGAATATTTGTGTGAGTTATGATGAAAGTACACATTGTAACATTTCCATAATAGTGCATTTACAATATTGATCTCGTTATGGCTTATTATGGTGCCTATGTCTGATTTGTGAATATAAGAAATCAGCATCCCCTTTTTACAAAATATGTACTATTACTTTTCAAACTGCTTACAGTGCCAGTGACTAGATCCTCATGTTATGCTAATCCATAAAATGGTTTGTTGGGTTTTGTTGTAGCATATTATATGAGCTCAGTCGTTTGTTTGTTGTTGTTTTTTGGTAAATCATACTTGTGTGAGCTAAGTCAAGAAATATGTGAATCCTATTTGTGTATTTGTTTTAATGATCACTCTGATGTAAGATATCAGTGGAGTAGGACCACCTAAAACATCAAATTATATTGTTACACTTTTACTATTTGCTGTATAGTATTCTTTGCATGTTGAAATGCACCTCTAAAATTATTTCTTTTTAGGTGCCTACAGTCCAGAGAGACTATTTGCCCTCTTCTGCTAAAACAATTCAAGTTGTGTGCATCTGCTGTATATGCTCACCGTATGAGCAAAGAAGTTGGTTTCTGGGGCTGAGTTTGCCCTCCTAAGAATATGACCATGCATTGATTAAATACATTAGTCAGTAAAATTCTATAGGTTCAACATTATAACTTGAAATTCATTTTTTGAAGGTGATAAAAAATGTTTATATATTCTGTTATATCAAAATATGTTTTTGTCAGTACATACATCATTTAATTTTATTTTGTTACATAATCATATTTTTATGTTCTTAATATTTTGGAAATGCAAATATACATGATCAGTAGTTTTTTGTCTGAAGTTAAATTATATTTACTTTTATTTGAACTACAGAAGTTGTTAGTTTTAGATCATATCAATAGGAATTTTATAAAGCGGCTTGATCGTTAAGTTTCTGAGCCCATGTGGAACTCTATATTCATAGGCCTCTTGTTTCTCTTTTTCTGAGCAAGGCATTAATGTTCACATAGTGAGGAATCTGCTGCCTTCCTCAGGCAAGAGAATGAGAAAGTTCTGCACATAATTCCAGGCCATGGGTGCTTCAGTGATTATATCTATATTCTATTTCCTCATTCACTTGAGTAAGTGATTTCAGAATTCTTGAGAAATCACATTCTAGTGAATTGCAATTGCAGTTATGAATAAAGAACAATTCTATGTGTATCAGGTTTTCTGCACTCCACAGAGGTGATTCCAAAATGATAGAATGTGCTAGTGTCTAACAGAGCTGGCTGACTCACTTAACGGTGTAAATGTTGATAGAATTATCCTAATGATGCTATTTCTCTAGCTCAAGGGTGTCAAACTCATGGCCCGCGGCCCAGATGTGTCATGTGCTGGCCACACCCACCCCTGGTTTAGTGAAGGGGAAAAAAGTCGTGAAACATCACATGATGATGTGATGATGCGAGTTTGACACCCCTGCTCTAGCTCAACTGCCTTGAGTTTTCAAGACCTAGAATTAAACCTGAGGATTTTCAATCATCTGGCTTTTCTACAGGATTACAATGCAATTTATTAGATGGTTACAGTTTGAGGATTGCGTCCCTAAGCAGAATTTCTCTTGAAACCCTTCCCATCTAAACCAGTGAGATTTACTGGGGAGTAAATGTGTTTAAAGTTACAAAAAAATTGCAGTCTCAGGTTCTTGCTTAGTAACTGGCTGATTTAATGAAGACACATGGTTAGTAACTGCACTCAAACCCAGTTGATAGGGTCATCATTTATTTCCACCTTATTGTATGTCTGCATTGCTATTTTAATGATATATGTTATTGAAATGGATCTCCGTTACTTGGAGCTAAAATAAAATGTAGTATGTAGTCTTAAAATTGTAAGTATAGGAGATCTGGACTCTTGCATTATTGTTTTCATTTTTTAAAAATGTTCATTATAGATTGTGAGCTGCTAATCTTATTAGGCTAAAAGGTAGACAGGATTTTAAACAAATCACCTGAACGAGCTGCATAATATAATATTTGTATTTTGCCACTAAAGAGACAAAGCTTGTTGGATGTAGTATCTTTTAGATCTTGTCTTTGAAAAGAACATAGGTGAACTTGAAAAGTTTAAATAGAGTAAAATTTATAGAACAGTACAATATAAAAGATGTGGGAAATTAGTTAGATTTAATTAGCTTTATTGTTTTCTTTTTTCCTTTTTCTTTTATGTAGTTCTTAGAAATGAGTCCATGATAACTGATAAATTTTAGCTTTTATAACTCTGAATATAAAAATAAAATTGTGACAATGATTAAATAATTCTACATTTGTTGAATGGGGGTGCCAAGGAAAAAAACATCTTTTGTGTTTTTAGACAAACTATTGAGCAAAAGACATTTGATTGAGGATAATCACTATCTGTTAACACTGATGTTGTTAGCACAGCAGAAGAGGCGGTATAAAAGAATAGCCTAATTGTTGAACTACAAATTAAACAGCACATTCCATATACTGAGCTGACATTCAAAAGCATCAGTCCGTGAATGATCCATGCTTTAATTTCAATAACAAATCATACTACAATAAATGCTAGACCACTGCTTGTATATAAAGTTTTAGAGAAAAATTGGGGATTAAGGTAAGAATTGTTATTGTCACGTCTTAGTTTCTTTTTGTTCTCTTATTATAAATTAAAAGAAGGGTGAGAAGTGAAAGTGGAATATTGATGAAGCCTATTATGTGTTAATTATTAGAAACTGGAGCCATTGATGATTTTAAAAAATATGAATTGGATGTCTCTAGTTCAGCAAGGACTCAACATGTTCAGAGATTCCTTCTAAGAGCACATACTGATTAAACCTGAGGTACATCGATGTTTATAAAACTCTTGGTGTACAGTAATATAATATTAAAAATATTGGCATTGACCGGTTTTTAAAATTATTTTATTCTGGTCATTAGCTGTCTTATCTCTGCTTCCATGCCATCAGTCCAAATTGAAAGCAATGTAATATAATTGTAGCCTTCCACAAAGTTTGATGAATCAGAAAATTATTCTCACAGTTGAAAAAAAAAGTTGTTAGAATTTGGCCTGAAAATAACATGGATTACCACTGCTATAAAAATCAATAAGTGAAACTTTGCCTATGAAATCAAACAACCTACAAAAAAGTGTGATTATGTATCACAGACCCAGCCAAAGATTCACTTGCCTTTGATTGAAAAGATGTTCCATCCCAAATATTGCTACTACTGAGTGTGCTGTGAATGGGAGAAAGTCATGCGTACCTTTCTGAGACTATCTTCCAAGACTAAGAATGGATCTGAACTCTCCAGTGTGATGTAAGGAAGAATCGTAGCATCTAATACATTCAGAGCTTGGTGTCTGTGCTTAATGGGCCTTATATATTATGCTGTTTAACCTAGAATTGTTCTCTCTGTTCTGTTAAATGCAACTCTTAGAATTAAACCATTAGAACTCTTAATATGAGATGGCAGCATATTAAATAAATGAATAATATCAGAATGGTTCTGTCCTAATTAAGTAACTTTTATATCAAAATCCATTTATGATTTTTGGCTAATTGCAATAAAAGTTCCCTTAAACTGAAAATGGCACTTTCAGTGGAGCGCTACGTGAGATAAAAGATTGTACTTTGTTCTTCAGTCATGTCCTGCTTTTTGAATAAGAACATCATCCATCTAAAACTGCTTCAACTACTGTTTCTTTTCAAAGCTGCATAAATTGATGGAACATGGTTACTGCTGTTTAAAAACTCTGTTTCTCATTCAACTAAGAGAGGCTAGATCAGTTTGCAACGAAACATCATGGATTAAACTACATATGTTCTGCTCTTCCAATATTTCTTACATCAACATGTTATTTTAGAGTGTGCTTGCTATATTATATCTACATTCTGCAATCATGACAATGCTGAAATTCTGTGAACATTTATTACAAATAGTTTTGTTAAAGAAGTGTAGAAATGTACTGTATGAAACAATAACATTTATGCCTAGATATGAACTTGTTTTATATTATCACTTTTGAAATATTGTATATTACAAAATTATTGATGAGCTGCTTGGATAATTATATACATATCTCTACATTACTTAGGTGTCTTTTATTAGTAGATGTCATCAAATCTGCTAATTATAAAGATTTTAGGAAAGTTTGATGAAAGATTTGAACGTTTAAGAAAAGATGTTCAGAAATGTGATAATACAGACCTGTGTGGCTTGTCATACTTCTTTGTGTCATGGAAATAGTCTATTGACAGGCAAAAGGTTGAAGAAGACATGCAAATGTGTTCACCTTCCTGTCAATTTTAAAGCAGGATTCCTTGGTGTAACAAATGGACATCATCGGGAAGCAAGGGGAAAGTGATATCACACACATCATAACAACAAACAAATTATTCAAATTATGTAATTCATGATAATGAATTGATGTTATACATTTGATATCATGGTTTCTGTCAGTTATGTGGGGTATTAAAACATTGCAGTTTATTTTCATGCTCACAGAAATGCAGATACTTAGAGCACAATCCTTTAAATGATTGTTGAAAACAAACCTTCCTTAGTTGAGTTTAACACCAGATGTGTGTAAAGGATTAGTATTGCTTGTTAAATAGATTTTATATTTAAGTACTACAATGTAGATGAATTGTTGATTAAAAAATGAGATGTTTAGATTTGATTTTTGAGACACAGATATGGAACTGGATATTTTTCTGTTTGTAAGGTCAAAAACCATGTATATAATATAGTTGAAGATAAGTATCAGTATGAAAAACTACTATCAAAACATTTCAAATTCAGGAATATTTTTTTTATTATTTTAATTAGATGAAAAGCATTTTGAAAGAAAATATGCCTTCATATATTTTAGGCACCGTTCTCGGCTTTACTTTTATAAACTTTTTAACATTGAAATGTAAAAATAAATGCAAAATCTTCAAGTAAAGTATATTAAATTGACAACACAAAGTTTTCTTGTCTGTTTTTTTGACTATTCTTTGAATTGTAGTCAGTATTATACCAACACAAGTAGAAACATATTCTAACTCATGTTATAATACATATTTTCTTTTTGGTTTGTTTAGTGTGTGCAAATACGTAAAGGCCAAGAGGTCATGGACTTCTTGTTTGCTGAATGTGTAACATCCAAAGTGTAAACCATTGAATTTCCAACTGAATATATTTTGCCACATATTTCCCAAATCATACAGCAATGATTCGTATATATACAACTAATTATTGCCTTTCCTTCAAAACATAGTTAACCATAGTCATCAATCCCAATAGAATTATTTTGTTGTTTGTGGAAATGAAATTCACAGTTTATTTTTCATGAAAAGCTTAGCTTTTGCTTCTCATTAATTTCCACTTTTCAGTTTTATTAGATAATCTCAGATATTACGTATTTATTTTCTTCAGGCATAACATTTATCCTCTTTGGCTTTTTTCTAAGTTGAAAATTCCTTGTCTTGTAACCTTTTTGTGTATTTTGCGTGGATACAACTCCCTGCCTATTTTCTCCCTCACTCCTTTACAAATTTAAGCCTGCATGTAGATAATCACCATTGTTGATGGCAAGTGTTCATTGGTTATAAAGCACATGTTTCAATATCATATTCCATTAGGAGAGCAGTATATCATTCTTTCACAACTGGCAGAAGTTCTGAAAAGTACCGTATTTTTCAGAGTATAAGACACTCCGGAGTATAAGACACACTTTAGTTTTTGGGGAAGAAAATAGGGGGAAAAAATTCTGCCTCTGCCTACCAGGTATTCATCTAGCTAGTGTCCTTAGCCTGGTCAGCTTCAGCACATTAGTTTGCTGGTTGTTAGCGTGTGAGTCCTCGACTTATGACCATTCATTTAACAATTCAATTATAATGATAGCCTCAGAAAGGTTACTTTATGGCAAGTAAGGCACTTTCTACCATGGCAGATGTTACATGCAAACACACACAGACACACACACACACACACACGTCCTTGACCTATGACCATAATGGAGTTTGCATTACAAGTTGTGACAATCATTAAGTGAGAGGATCAATTGCTTTGCTCAATGATCCCAATCCCTGCTCTCCCTGATCCAATTGTTAAATGACCATACAGGTTGTTAAGAAGAGCATATCTTCTAATATAAATTAGAAGTGGTCAAAGAAAACATGATAATTTGGGCGAAAAATTTCAGATATAATATTGAATTAGAAAAATGGGAAAAATTATGGAATACAAATTATAAACTAACAATGTCTGTACCCTATAAAGAAAACATGTACAAAATGTTTTATAGGTGGCACCTTCCTCCTGCCAGACTAGCAAAGATGTTCCCGAACACCTCCCCAACATGCTGGAAATGCAAACACCAAAAAGGAACCTATTACCACATGTGGTGGTCCTGCCAGAAAGCAAAACAATTTTGGCAAACAATTAGAATACATATAGAAGAAATTATAAAACAAAAAATAGAAATGAGGCCAGAAATCTTCTTATTAGGAATAATTACCGGACAATATGAAAAAGAAATAAAATATTTAATCATCCACATATTGACATCTGCACAAATAGTCTTCACCCAAAATTGGAAAAATAGTGATATACCAACAGAAGATAAAGTGATTAGTAAAATTATGGAATGTGCGGAAATGGACAAGCTTACAAAGGAGATACAAGAAAAGGAGGAAATGGATTATTATCTAGTATGGGAGAAATTGTATGATTGGTTGGAGGAGAAAAAGGAAAAAAGATATGGAAATAAATGAGAAGATATAAATTATACAGAGGAGATTAAGTACCAATTTAGGTTAATAGTAAATTAAACATGTAGATGAAGAGATCACATAGAGACGAGGTATTAGGAATATAGGCATAAGAGATATGTTAGAATAAGAAAGAGAACATGTATAATTTTGAATATACAGGTGAAACAAAAAAATTAGAATATCGTGCAAAAGTTCATTTATTTCAGCAATACAATTTAAAAGGTAAAACTAATATATGAGATAGACTCATTACATGGAAAGCAAGATAGTTCAAGCCTTGATTTGTCATAAGTTTGATGATTGGCTTACAGCTCATGAAAACCCCAAATTCACAATCTCAGAAAATTAGAATATTACATGAAATCAATAAAACAAGGATTGTTTTGGATCTTCCCAAATTTCCAGATTCAGTCAAGGACCTGTTGAGTAAGGAGATTACGGAAGGAGAGATAGAGATTGCGATCAAGAGGCAGAAGGCCGGTAAAACCCCTGGTACTGATGGCCTGCCTGCAGAGATTTATAAAACCTTTACAGATCTATACATAAAATATACGAAAGAAATTTTTAATATGGTATTGATGGAGTCTAAGGCTCCCAAATCATGGCTAGAGGCCTATATTTCTTTAATATTGAAGGAAGGGGGGGACCACACTGATACATAACTATAGGCCCATCTCATTTTTAAACGCCGACTATAAAATTTTTGCAGCTGTAATGGCAGCTAGATTTAAGAGATACCTTAGCGAATTCATCCATATAGATCAAAATGGTTTTCTACCGGCCAGACAGTTGAAAGATAATGTACAGATCATAATGGGTGTCCTGGAATATTACGAGGCTCACCCTGAGAAGCAGGCGGCGTTCCTCTTTTTGGATGCCCAGAAAGCCTTCGATAGGGTCAATTGGAATTATCTTATATCACAATAGAAATATATGGAGGCTGGTGATCACTTCATAAATGCAATCCAGGCAATTTATAGTCAACGGAAGGCCAAGATTTTAGTTAATGGAGAAGAGTTGGAGGAGGTGATGATAGCGAAGGGAACGAGACAAGGCTGTCAACTCTCCCATTGCTGTTTATATTCATGCTAGAACCTTTACTTAGATCAATAAGACAAAAGGTGAGTATAAGAGGATTGAAGATCAGAGAACAAAAATACAAGGTCCAGGTGTTTGCGGACAACCTGGTATTTGTTCTGGAAGAGCCATTAATCTCTGGAGGGCGACTTATTGACATAATACAGAAATTTGGTGAGGTGGCTGGATTACAAATAAATAGGAAAAAAACAAATAGTTAAAAACATGATGGAAATAAAAAAAATAGAATTACAAAACACTTTGGGCCTCCAGGTAGTTCGTAAAGTCAAATATTTAGGGATTTGGCTGTCTGATAGATGCTCCTCAATAAAGGCAGATAACTATCTAAAATTAACTGAGCAACTAGACAAAGATTTGGAGAAATGGGGCAAGATACAATTGTCATTAATGGGATGGATAGCCTTAATTAAGACCCATGTACTGCCCAGAATGGTATTTCTCTTTCAAACGGCCCCAGTTAGACTAGATAAAACCTTTTTTAGGAACCTGGACAGGGCTACAAATAGATTTATTTGGCAGGGCAAGAAGCCTCGAATTAAGTTGAAAACAATGCAGAAACCAAAAGAACAAGGTGGGTTGGGGGTCCCAAATTGGAAGTATTACTATAATTGGGTGGTTTTGGTTTGGATCTGTGAGTGGATTACACTACAAAGGAGACGTCTGTTAGCAATCGAAGGTCATGATCTCCAACAGGGATGGCATGCCCACTTATGGTGGGAGAGAGGCAAACCCCCAGCATATTTTACAAAATATCATGTGCGAGGAGTCCTGATTGAGAGTTGGATGGAAATTAGGAAAACATATTATAATAAGGTACCATTCTGGGTTTCACCTATGGAAGTTGTGATCTATCCGAGTCTGTATAATCCAGAGAAAAAATTGACTTACAAAGAAATATTAGATATGAATGAGAAATTAAAAACTAAATTGTTACTTCAGGAACAAGGAGTGGACCTAGACTGGTGGAGGTACATGCAAATTAGCAGTAAGTATTTGAGAGATAGTAAGAGATTTAGGATTAGCCGAGAGGTGCAGATTTTGGATAGAATATTATTGGGGGTGGAGGAAAAAGTGTTATCTAAATGTTATAAATTCTTTATGGCTATGGAGGTAGGTGAGGAAGGTGCGAAGAATTCGGTTCATGCCTGGGAGAAGAATTTAGGTTATTCAATAGAGCCTGAGAGGTGGAGCGAAATTTGGACTAAGAATATGAAATTAACCCGGTCAATAGGATATAAAGAAAATATATATAAAATGGCATATTGATGGCATTTACCGCCGGCCAGACTCGCAAAATTGTTCCCTGGAACACCCTCAGTCTGTTGGAAATGTGGCATTAAAGAAAGCACATATTTCCACAAATGGTGGACCTGGCGAGAGGCAATGAAATTTTGGAAGAATATTCTGAAGTTGCTCAATGAAATGTTGGGGCAACATATACAATTGCATCCTGAGGTATTTTTATTAGGGATAAGACCCGAAAATCTTAATAGAACAGCATGGTACCTGCTGCTGCATATAACAACAACTGCAATATTGGCATGGGCCCAATCCTGGAAGATGGATGTTAGCCTACCCAAACAAGTAGTAATTCAGAAAATAATGAATTGTGCGGAATCAGATCGACTTACTATGTTACTGAAAGGACGGGGGGACACAGATTATTATATATCTTGGAATCAATGGTATAATTGGATGTCAAATTGAGCTATAAATAGAGATATTGAATAAGTATATCAATTGGTATATGTAATAGACTTTTGTACATTATCCTATGGGACAAGTTTATTTCTTTCTCGCGTTGTGATGTAGACCGGTAGAGATTTAATGTTTGTTGGATGTATAAGATAAAATAAAATATAAAATAAAATAAAATAAATAATAATAATAAAACAAGGATTGTACATAGAACAATATCGGACCTCTGAAAAGTATAAGCATGCATATGTACTCAGTACTTGGTTTGGGCCCCTTTTGCATCAATTACTGCTTGAATGCGACGTGGTATGGATGCTATCAGCCTGTGGCACTGCTGTGGTGTTATGGAAGACCAGGATGCTTCAGTAGCGGCCTTCAGCGTTTCTGCTGTTCTGTCCCCGACTCACACACGCATACAAACAGTCAGCCAGGAGTTAATAAAACCAGCAGTCAGGAATTTCTTTGAGATAACAGCATTGGCAGCAACCCAGTAGCTGCTTGCCAAAAACTTTACTCACAAAGGGAGGTTTTCCTCCTCCGTCGGATAAATCAAAATAAGTTCACAAAGCCAAAGAATTGTCAAGTCCAGTCCATAATAAATCCAAGGAAGGCATATAACGAAGTTCCAGAAATGCAGTATGACTTGCTAGCTTTTCAGTTTTGTCCATCACAAAGCCTGAATGGCCACCACACCCCCTTTTATCCCCTATGGGGTGTGGTCCAGTGACTCAGCTTAATCTCTGGCACACCTCCTTCTCTGCTGTGCGCACTTGTCTTTCCGACACTGTTGGGGATCCAGCCAAGACTTATCTCTGTCTCTGTCTAACTGCGGCTGTTCGGAAGTTCCTGGCTCTTGGCCTCTCTCTTCTCCTTTGGAAGACACCTGAGGCATTGCCAGAGAGGACAGTCCTGGAAAGGGAGGCCTTGCTAACTCCTCTCCTTCACTTTCGGAGTCTTCTCCCTCCGATAAGACGGGCTCGGGGGTCGGAGTCACAACATCTGCATTGTTCGGTCTCATGTCTCTCATCTTTCTCTTGGCAATGCCCCATAGATTTTCTATGGGGTTCAGGTCAGGCGAGTTTGCTGGCCAATCAAGCACAGTAATCCCATGGTCATTGAACCAGGTTTTGGTACTTTTGGCAGTGTGGGCAGGTGTCAAGTCCTGCTGGAAAATGAAGTCAGCATCCCCATAAAGCTGCGGAAGGAAGCATGAAGTGCTCCAAAATCTCCTGGTAGACGGCTGTGTTGACCCTGGACTTAATGAAGCACAGTGGACCAACACCAACAGATGACATGGCTCCCAAAATCAACACAGACTGTGGAAACTTCACACTGGACTTCAAGCATCTTGCAGTGTGTGCCTCTCCATTCTTCCTCCAGACTCTGGGTCCTTGGTTTCCAAATGAAATGCAAAAGTTGCTCTCATCAGAAAAGAGGACTTTGGACCACTGAGCAACAGACCAGTCCTTTTTTTCTTTAGCCCAGGTAAGACGCTTCTGACATTGCTTGTTGTTCAGGAGTGGCTTGACAAAAAGAATATGACATTTGAAGCCCATGTCCAAGATCCGTCTGTGTGTGATGGCTCTTGATACACTGACTTCAGCCTCAGTCCACTCCTTGTGAAAGTCCCCAACACTTTTGAATGGCCTTTTCCTGACAATCCTCTCCAGGCTGCGGTCATCCCTGCTGCTTATGCACCTTTTTCTTCCACACTTTTTCCTTCTACATAACTTTCTATTAATGTGCTTTGATACAGCACTTTGGGAACATCCAATTTCTTTTGCAATTACCTTTTGAGGCTTTCCCTCCTTATGGGGGGTGTCAATGATGGTTTTCTGCACAACTGTCAGGTCAGCAGTCTTTCCCATGATTGTGATTCCTACTGAACCAGACTGAGAGACCATTTAAAGGCTCAGGAACCCTTTGCAGGTGTTATGGCGTACTTAGCTGATTAGAATGGGAACTTTGAGCCTAGAATATTGAACCTTTTCACAATATTCTAATTTTCTGAGATTGTGAATTTGAGGTTTTCATGAGCTGTAAGCCAGAATCATAAAAATTATGACAAATCAAGGCTTGAACTATCTCACTTTGCATGTAATAAGTTTATCTCATATATTAGTTCACCTTTTAAGTTGCATTACTGAAATAAATGAACTTTTCCACGATATTCTAATTTTTCAAGTTTCACCTACAGCTTACTGTTGTGACAAGTTGAAAAGAAGATGTAAAATGGGTTTTTGTTTATTTGTTTGTGTGTTGTGTTGTTGTTTGTATGTTTGTTTGTATTATCCTCTTTTGTTTTAAAAAAATGTTTTATATTTTAGTTTAGTTTGTTTATACTTAATAAATATATATATTTTTTAAAAAAGAAGAGCATAGAGTGCCTCAGCTGTGGGGTAGGCCCTGGGAGGCCTAGCACAACCCTAGGACTACTTGTCCCAAGGCCTTACCACCACCACCACCCCAAGACACTTTGCTCAACAACCTCAATTTTGAGGGGCATAAAACAAACTGCATGATCTGCTTTACATCCCTCAGGATTGAGGTTGTTGAGTAAAGTAGTCATATGACATCTCAATGACAGTTTTATTCAACAAATGAGATTCTGGTACACTTGTTATTTATAAATTGGAGTCTACCTGTAAACCAAGAGACTCAACAGCCCAAGAAGAAAAAAGTCATCTACAGAAAACATAAACTATAAGGACTGTAAAAGCCACTATCTAGAAGAGATGGCCAGACTTTTAGCATCTATTATCAGATTTGGACTATATTAAAAATGAAAACAAGAACAAATTAAACATTTTTACTATTATACATCATATATTCTTTACAATATCAGTATACTGCCAACTAAAGCTTTTTCATCCTGGTACTGCAACGTTAATAAGGTCTGAGGCCCTGCTTACTCACTACGCAGTACAGTCTAACATGCACATAAATAGAAAAAAAAATGAACACTCCCAGGAAGACGAATCCACAAGTCTTCAATATTTGTCCCTGCTTTTTTCTGAAAAGAACAGAAAAGACAAAAGCTCATTAGAAAACCTTTGCTAATTCACCCTGCCTGCTAGCCTTTCATTGGCTGGATATTTTCCAAACTATATCATCTATACTCAACTGAACCATCTTAGGAATTGTAGCCCAAAAGAGCTCTAGGAGTCTCTAGAGGCTGGAGACAGCAAAAAACGTCACTTCCTGTCTAACCAGGAGTTGGGAAATGGGCTGTTTCAGGCCTCCAGAGGACATCAAAGGGGATGGGGAAGGCTGTTTCCACCTTCCCCAGATGCATCGAGAGGATCTGGAGCCAGGTGAGAAAGAAAAACAGGCCTTTCCCACCCCCACCCCCCAGGCCCTCCAGAGGCAGGAAACAGCCTGTTTCCTTACTTCTGGTGGGCCCAGAAGGCCTGAAAATCAGTTGGCCAGCGCGCACATGCGCGCCGGAGCTGAGCTTGCTTGCCCACTGATATGGCTATGCGTGCTACCTGTGGCACATATGCCATAGGTTCGCCATCATAGACTTAGAGGGAACGGAAGGGAAATATACTCAAACCAGATGAATTAAATATCTTTGATTACAGTTAGAATTATGATTAGTTAGAATAAGACATACCTGCAACACAAGCACAGCTTGCCTAGTTTATTCCTTAAAGTCTGGAAGCCATGAGGGACAAAAAATAAAGAAAACCAGTGAATACATTTTCAGGCACATCTATTGCATTAATAATTATATTAAAAGGCATCAGTTTTCATGAGCTGCAGCTCACTTTATCAAGTGCTTTTTATTCTCAGAATCTTCCTTTCTCATTCAAACTCTCCTTTCGTTTGGGTTTTCAAATATTTCCTGGGATTTTTAGTTTTTACTTTTTAGTTTTAATATAATTAAATCCCGATTTTGGATTAAATCAATTTTTTTCTTTGAAATTCATTTTATGCAAACATTTGCTATGACCTCTTTCTTTCCAAGTTCCCCTTGAAGATAGCTTGCTATTCAGAAATAAAAATAAAATAATTTCCCTTTTGGTTCAATATATAAAGAAAAGAGAGAAAAAAAACCCCAGGAATAATTAATCCACCCTTAATATAGCTACTTATGTTGGCTGTTCATATACCTGTTTTTCTTGAGAAGGAATTCCTTTGGAAACTTTTGTCCTCCATATTTTAGGATCTTTCCCTCCTGTCATCTCTTTTAATATTTCCTCCTGCAGACCTTGAATAGATGTTTTAAGCCACTCTTCCACATTTAGATGGGATGTTTCAGGCCCTCCCTCTTGGAAGTGATTTAGGGCTGTATCAAGCCATTCCTTCACATATGGCATGGATTCTTCAGGACATTCCATCCAAATATTTTGAATGGATTCTTGGAGCCATTCTTCCAGGTTGTTTCTGGCTCTTTCTGAAGACTCTCGCTTGAGTCTTTTCAAAGATGTTTGCAGCCATGCTTGAACCTCTGTTCTGGATGCAGTAGAACCATGCTTTCTGGAATTTGCTAAACTTGCTTGCAGCCATCCATTCCTCAAACCTCTTTCGGATAAAGCAGACTCTACCCAAATCACTCTCTCCCTGCTGTATCCCAGGCTGAATTTTGATGCTTTAGAGGATTGCTTTTTGAAATCCTGAATGCCTTTAATCGATGCTTCAAGCCAATCCTGGGGATCTAGATGTGGTACTTCAGGTCCTTCTGGTTCAAGGTTATTTATAGATATTTCAAGCCATTTTTTGATATGTTTAGCTTCCTCAGGACTTTCCTGTTCCAGGTTTTTCAATGATTCTTGAAGCCAATTTTCCAGATCTAGGTGGGGTGCTTTAGAAGATGACAGGCTTTCTAGAGATCTTTGAAGCCACTGTAATATATTTTCCAAAGGTCTTTCACAACATTGTTTCTGGAGGTCCTCTGTTGATTTTCCAAGCCATCCATTATTTATGCTGTCTTTAAATTTTACCTTCGATTTCTTTAGATCCTGAATGCTTTTAATAGATGCTTCAAGCCATTCCTGAGTTCCTAAATGCCGTTCTTCAGGTTCTTTCTCTTCCAGGTTCTTTATAGATAGCTCAAGCCATATTTTAGCATCTTGTTTAAATGCTTCAGGACTTTCCTCTTCCAGATTTTTCAAGGATTCTTCAAGCCATTTGTTCAGAACTGGTTCATGTTCTTCAGAAGCTGAGAGACTTTGTAGGGATCCTTCAAGCCATTGTAATATACTCTCCGCTGGTCCTTCAGAACATTGCTTCTTCAGGTTCTGTACTGATTTTTCAAACCATCCATTTCTTAGGCTATGTTGAAAAGATATCTTAGACTTCTGTAAATCCTGAATGCTTTTAATAGATTCCTTAAGCCATTCCTGAGTATTTAAATGGGGTGCTTCAGGCCCTTCCTCCTCAAGGTTATTTACAGACGTTTCAAGCCATTCTTTGGCATCTTGATTAGATGTTTCAAGACTTTCCTCTTCTAGGTTTTTCAAGGAGTCTCGAAGCCATTTTTCCAGAACTGGTTCAGGTGCTTTAGAAGATGAGAGGCTTTCTAAGGATCCTTCAAGCCACTGTAATGTATTTTCCACAGGTACTTCAGAACCTTGCTTCTTCAGGTTTTCTATTGATTTTTCCAGCCATCCCTTTCTTAAACTACTTCGAGATTCTGCTTCATATTTCTGAAGATCTTGAATACTTTTAATAGATGCTTCAAGCCATTCCTCCACATTAATTGGGGATGTTTCTGGCCCCTTTTTTTGAAGATAACTTATGGATGTATCCAACCATTCCTTTACATCTTCCCTGAACGCTTCTGGACATTCCTTTTCAAGATTTATCACTGAAGTTTTAAGCCATTCTGGCAGGGTGTGTCTTGATACCTTACTGGAATCCTCTTTCAGGTTTTTTAGAGATTCCTGAAGCCATTCCTGTACATTTTGCCTAGATTCTTTAGAATGTTTGGTTTTGAGATTGTCTATGGAAGCTTGAAGCCATTCCTTTTTTAGTTCATTTTCCAGCATTTCATGTTTCATCTTTCCAAGACTTTCTTCTGGTTTTTCAACATCTGCATTTGTTTGCCAGATAGTCACCAAGCATTTTTTGTATTCTTTGCTCACAAGTGATAGTAACTTGTCTCTATACATCAATGATCTACAACAGTCCTTTCTTAGCATTCTCTCTCTAGAAAAATCAGAAGGTTACATATTAATCTCGACCAACAAACATCTAATTTGTCTATTAGACAACTGTTTATTATACTCTGGATCTCAATTTTAGTTTTATTTATTCACTTATGTCTTCAATTATATCCTAATTTTCTCCAATGTAAAAGAAATGGAAGGTGAACTCTCATATTTCAAACTTCTTAAAACCCCTTTTAAAATGATATAGTAATAATCTTAAAAACCCAATAACAGTCTAAGCTAGCAAAAGGAAACCGGATGTGATATATGTTCTTCTCTATTCTCTTTTGCTTACTGTATCTGAAAGTCTCCATATATAATGTTTTATTATGTATTATGGAACTAAGGAGAATTTAATATGAAATTCTGGAAGGGAAAGTCAGGGTTGCTATTTAAAAATGGTTCACCTGTTCAATTTTTCCTCAGACTTTTCACACAACTGCTGTTTCTTCCAACGTAGGCAGCGAATAATATCAGTAAGCTCCTTTTTCCCACAGTGGAGCTCTTCTATGTCCGCCAACAGATGAGAAATTATGGCTTTCTTTCTGTAAAATGTTGATAGTGAAAATAATCCAATTCATTTTTACTTGAACTGATAAGCTTGTTTTTAAATTAAAAAACATGGAACATACCATTATATATGTTGATTGTTATATGTATTTATACATTTTAATTAATTCAGTTTTGCTATTTCTATTATAACAGCTAGGGATCTATCCTATGCTTTATTGATTTATTGGCTACATCACAATAAAAGTGACAAATCAGTAAATCTTCCCAGATCGTAGCTGTATCTCCATTATATTCTTTTAAAGGGTTGGATTAGCTACCTCAGCATTCATCATTATATTTATAGGAGTTGAATTATTTAAGAACAAGTTAATGATCTTTACTTCAATATTTAGCATTACTTAATCTATTAATACAGGCAAGGATTCTTTTATTTATTTTATTTATTTATTAATTTAATTTGTATACCGCCCTTCTCCCAGAAGGGACTCAGGGCGGTGAACAGCCAAAATTAAAAAACATACAAATGCAAAAGTTAAGATAATTAAAAGAATTAAATCATTGGCTACCCAATTTAAAACCCCAAATCCATAAAATTTAAAATCCCAATTAAAAACCATTTAGGCTAGGCCGGCTTGATGAAATAAAAACGTCTTCAGGGCTTTACGGAAGGTCCGGAGGTCCGGGATCAATCGTATTCCAGGAGGCAGCTCATTCCACAGGGTGGGTGCCCCCACAGAGAAGGCTCGCCCCCTGTGGGCCGCCAGCCGACATTGCCTGACTGACGGCACCCCGAGGAGGCCCTCTCTGTGAGAGCGTATTGGCCGGTGGGAGGTTATCGGTAGCAGCAGGCGGTCTCGCAAATACCCTGGCCCTAAGCCATGGAGCGCTTTAAAGATGAGAACCAACACCTTAAAGCGCACCCGGAAGACCACCGGGAGCCAATGCAGCTCGCGCAGGAGAGGTGTTACATGGGAGCGCCACGTCGCTCCCATAATCACCCGCGCGGCCGCATTCTGCACCAGCTGGAGCCTCCGGGTGCTCCTCAGGGGGAGCCCCATGTAGAGAGCATTACAGTAGTCCAGGCGTGACGTAACCAAGGCATGAGTGACTGACTCTTTATATTCCTTTTTTCTTTTACATTTCGCAAAAGATGCAAACCAATTCAAAACACTTTCCAGAAGCAATAAAAAGTTATGGATACAAGGTGTGGGAAAAGTCCTCCCAAATGCCAAAGTATCAAGATATCCCAACAAGTTGCTTTCTGACAGAAAGCCTTTTAGGGAACAAGGCCTAATCTGAGGTCTGAGGCAGGTCAACATGCTTGAAAAGCCAGACTTTTTTCAACAAGTTGAAAGGAAATACCTCCGGGTTTCTATGCATTCCATCAGCCGAGGCCCCAGGGGAGGGGTGAGGGAGTGACGGTTCTGGTAAAGGAAGGTCTCGCCCCAAGGGAGGCCACTGTACCTCATAGCCAGATGTGAGTCCCTCCTTGTGAAGTGGGGACAAGGAAGGCAGATGGGCTTGCTGATTACGTACCTGGCTCCCTGCCACATGTTGGCGGCCCTGCCCAAGCTCTTCAACGTGATTGCCGAGGTGGCGGTGGAGACCCTCAGGCTTATGGTCATGGGGGACTTTAACCGCCGTCTGTCGGCGAAGCATCTGAGGCGGCCCAGGAGTTCATGGCTTCCATGACTGCCATGGACCTGACCCAATTAATTCATGGACCTACTCACACGGGAGGACACACTCTGGACTTGATTTTTGTCTCTGGACAGTGGATGAATGATTTCGAGATAGGGGAGTTAGTGATTGAGCCCTTGTCCTGGTCGGATCATTCCCTTCTTAGGCTTGACTTTCTAACCGCCACACCCCACCACAGGGAGGCGGAACAGACCAGATGGTTCTGCCCCAGGCACCTGATGGATCCTGATAGGTTCCAGATGGCGCTTTGGCTACTTCCTGAGGCTCTGACTCATGGCTCGGCTGAGGAGCTGGTGGCTGCCTGGGATAGGGCGGCTGCTGACACTTTGGACCGAGTCATGCCTGTTCGGCCTCTGACCCGTCGCCGAGTCTACCTGGCTCCTTGGTTCTCCGAAGAGCTAAGTGAGATGAAGTGCCGGAAAAGATGCCTAGAGAGCAGTTGGAGATCTAGTTGCTCCAAATCCAACCGAACACTGGTAAGGTCTCATATTAAGACCTACCTAGTGGCAATAAAAGCGGCAAAATGTAACTATGTTTCCACTCTTATCGCATCGGCAGATAACTGCCTGGCTGCCCTGTTTAGGGTGACCCACTCCCTCCTCCATCTGGGAACGTGGGAGGAACCCTTGCAGGGTCGTGCTGAGGATTTTGTCCAGTATCTGCACAATAAAATCACTCAGATTCGGGAAGGCTTGGTCTCTGACTGGGTAGGTACAGATGGGATGATGGGTGCCAGTCTTGAGACTGCTATTTGGGAAGAGTTCGACCCTGTTGCTCCCGAGGACGTGGACAGGATACTGGGGCGGCTGAATGCGACCACATGTTTATTGGACCCGTGTCTCTCCTGGTTGGTGCTGGCCTCCCGGGAGGTTATGTGAGGCTGGCTCCAGGGGATTATCAATGCTTCCTTGAGTGAGAGTGTCTTGCCATCCGCCTTGAAAGAGACGGTGGTGAGGCCCCTCCTCAAGAAGCCTGCTCTGGATCTGGTTGTTTTGGCTAACTACCGTCTGGTCTCCAACCTTCCCTTCCTGGAGAAGGTTGTTGAGAGTGTGGTGGCATGACAGCTTCCTGGGTACCTGGATGAAGCTGTCTATCTGGGTCTGCTCCAGTCCGGCTTCAGACCTGGGCACAGCACGGAAATAGCATTGGTCGCGTTGGTGGATGATCTCTGGAGGGCTCGGGATAGGGGTTGCTCCTCTATCCTGGTCCTGTTAGATCTCTCAGCGGCTTTTGATACTATCGACCATGGTATCCTGCTGCGCCGGTTGGAGGGGTTGGGAGTGGGGGGACCATTTTGCGGTGGTTCTCCTCCTATCTCTCCGACTGGTCGCAGTCGGTGTTGACGGCGGCAGAGGTTGACTCCGAGGCATCTTGTTTGTGGGGTGCTGCAGGGGTCAGTCCTCTCGCCCCTTCTGTTCAACATTTATGTGAAGCTGCTGGGTGAGATCATCGGTGGCTTTGGGGTGGAGTTCCATCAGTATGCTGATGATACTCAGCTGTACATGTCCACCCCAGGCCATCCCAACGATGCCCTTGAAGTGATGTCCCGGTGCCTGGAGGCCGTGCGGATCTGGATGGGGAGTAACAGGCTTCAACTCAACCCTTCCAAGACTGAGTGGCTGTGGCTTCCGGCATCCCGATATAGCCAGCTGGTGCCATCGCTGGCTATTGGGGGTGAGTTATTGGCCACCACGGACAGGGCTCGCAACTTGGGCGTCCTCCTGGATGCACGGCTGTCTTTAGAAGAGCATATGACAGGGGGGCTTTTTATCAGGTTCACCTGATTCGCCAGTTGTGTCCCTTTCTGGATCGGGACTCCTTACGCACAGTCACTCAGGCACTCGTCACTTCCCGCCTGGACTACTGCAATGCTCTCTACATGGGGCTCCCCTTGAGGAGCACCCCGAGGCTCCAACTGGTGCAGAATGCGGCCGCATGGGGGATTATGGGAGCGAGGGGGCGCTTCCATGTGACACGTCTCCTGCGTGAGCTGCATTGGCTTCCTGTGGTCTTCTGGATGCGCTTCAAGGTGTTGGTCACCACCTTTAAAGCGCTCCATGGCATAGGACCTGGGTATTTGCGGGACCGCCTTCTGCCGCCGATAGCCTCCCACCGACCAGTACGCTCCCACAGAGAGGGACTCCTCAGGGTGCCGTCAGCCAGGTAATGTCAGCTGGCGACCCCCCCCCGGGGGAGGGCCTTCTCTGTGGCAGCTCCTGCCCTCTGGAACGATTTGCCCCCGGAGATACGAAGGATATGGATCTCTGGGTCTTTCGCCGTGCCCTAAAAACTTTTCTTTTCCATCAAGCAGGGCTGTCGTGAACCCCCCCTCCTTTTTTAGCTTTTTTAGCTTTTTAAATTGTCAATGGGTTTTTATTTATTTATTTATTAAATTTGTATACCGCCCTACTCCCGAAGGACTCAGGGCGGTGAACAGCCAAATAAAATACATATAATACAAATGTTAAAAACCGTTAAAATACAATTAAATAATTGGCTCAGAGAACGAAATTTAAAACCCCCAAATTCATAAGACAAAATTTAAAATTTAGAAATTTAAAAAATTTAAAAGAGTTTAAAAGAGAGGTTAGGCCAGGCCGGCCTATTGGAAAAGAAATGTTTTGATGGCACGGCGGAAAGTGCGCAGGTCCAGGATCCTCCGTATCTCCGGGGGGAGCTCGTTCCAGATGGCGGGTGCCCCCACAGAGAAGGCTCTCCCCCTGGGGGCCGCCAGCACTGTTTGGCCAACGGCACCCTGAGGAGCCCCTCAGGGTGCCGGGTTTTAGTTTGAATGTTTTAAATTTTGGGCCAAAGTCATATAATTCTTTTAAAAATTTTAAATTTTGTATTGGTACGTGTTTTAGTTCTGGCTGTGCACCGCCCTGAGTCCACTTGGAGAAGGGCGGGATATAAATTGAATAAATAATAATAATAATAATTTTCCCCCAATGTTGTTCAGGGCGCTGTAGTCAAATACAGAATATTGCATAATATATGTCTAGGGGAAAGATCTAAAAAGAATTTAATATGACATTCTGGAAGAGTAAGTCAGGATTGCCCTCTAGAAATTTCTCACCTGTTAAGTTCTTCTTTAAGATATTTATTGTCTTTCAAGATTTCCTCCTTCTCTCCACCTAGTTTTTCAACCTTGCATCTGAGAGACAAATTCTCTCTTTTCAGTTTGTACACCTGCACTGCTTCATCTGACATATTCCTTCTGTAAAATATCAAGGCCAAAGTGAAATTACTTGCACCATCAAACTTGTTTAAAATTAAAAAAAAATATTGTCTTTTGCTATACATATCCTTACATTTTAATTAATTCAGGGTTAGTATTAGGGTTGCTATTTCTATTACATTAGTAATTGCTTCTTATAGTTAATTATGCTTTAATGATTTATTGGATATTTTAGAATTGCTCAGTAAAGTGACAAATGAGTAAATCATTCCGGACTGGAGCTATAACTCTGTTATATTCTTAAAGAATTTGATTAGCTACTTCAGAATCTTTTTTACATTGTGGTGACCACAAATGGATGCACTATTCCAAGTGTGGCCTCACTAAGGCCTTATAAAGTGGTATTAACACTTTACATGATCTTGATTCTATCCCTCTGTTTATGCAGCCTACTGTGTTGGCTTTTTTGGCAGCTGTAGCACACTGCTGACTCATATTTAAATGATTGTCCACAAGGACACCAAGATCCCTCTCACAGTTACTACTATTGAACAAGCTACCACATATACTGTACTTGGGCATTTTGTTTTTCTTGCCTAAATGTAGAACCTTACTTTTTTCACCATTGAATTTCATTTTGTTACATAGCACCAAAAGTTCAAGTCTGCCAAGATCCTTCTGTATTTTAGGCCTATCTTCTGGAATGTTGGCTATTCCTACTAGCTTGGTGTTGTCTGCAAATTTGATGAGTTCCCCATCTGTCCCCTCTTCCAAATCATTGATGAAGATGTTGAAAAGTACTGGGCCTAAAACAGAGCCTTGGGGTACTCCACTGCATACTTCCCTCCATGTAGATGCAGTTCCATTGAGGACTACACATTGAGTGCGGTTGGTCAGCCAGTTACGAATCCATCTGGTGGTGATAATGTCTAACCCACATTTTTCTATTTTATCAAGTATTTTATCGTATAAAATATTTTATCAAGTTTTGCAATCAATTATTTTGTCCTTTATATCAAGCTTTACATTTTCTAACAAGTTCCTTCTCTTTTTTTCGAGAGAAAATATATTTTATTTATTTATTTATTTATTTATTTATTCAACTTATATGCCGCCCCTCTCCGAAGACCCAGGGCGGCTCATAATACACTCAAAAAATCACTATAAAAACCCTTAAAAATTAAAAACATTAAAACCCATTCACACCATTCATGGCCAGATCTCATCAGATCGCAAAGCGAGATCAACGGCCCCAGGCCTGCCGGAAAAGCAGGTCTTCACCGCTTTTCGGAAGGCCAATAGGGTGGGGATGGTCCGGACCTCAGGAGGTAACTGGTTCCAGAGAGCTGGGGCAGCCACAGAGAAGGCCCTCCCCCGCAGGCCCACCAGCTGGCATTGTTCAGAATATAATATTCTGAGACTAAAATATTTTAATATAACTGCATGGGTATATTTTTCACTATTTTTAGTTTGATATATTCATTTGGAACTGTATATTAAGTTTTATTAATCAACTACAAGATGAGAATCTACCAAACACTTTGAAACTCCAGCAGTTTTGCTTATATGGTTGTTAATAATTCCTAAGGATTGTAGTATTCTAGCATTGAAGTTCTTTAATAACTGTAGGAATATATATTTGCTAATTTTTTACTGTCTAATACATTGGTTATTAGATCTAATTACCTTCTATGTGTCTGTTAAAAAGGATACGCTGAGTTTTCAAAATCCGAATTATATTCTCAGGATCTGGACCATTAACAATTTTAGAGGATTTTGTGCAGAGAAACTCATATCCTTTATTGACCTTTTCAAACATATCCCGACCTTCTGGTTATGTACTAAAACTCATTAGTACAAGCTAATGAGTTTTATTTCAGTATTACTTCAGCATTACTTTACCTAATAATACCACTAAGAAGTCTTTAGATGAAAGCACATTTTCTCACTTACATTCTACAAAAGGTGCAAACCAATTCAAAACAAGTTCAAAAAGCAAAGAGAAGCCATAGGTGCAGAATACATCTCCCAAATGCCAAGCTGTCAATTTATCCCAACATCTTGCTTTCTCATCAGTTAATGCACTACCTTGTTTGGCCATGAATCAAATTTGAAATCATGTGAGAGGCTACATTTTTTTTAAAAGTCAACTATTGCTATTCCCAGATTTTTCTTTCAAAGCTTAACAGAACTGTATGGTTTTCACCACCACTCTTCTGATGTTAACAGGAAGATGGATGAGACTGAATTTCTCAGAGCTGAAATAGGGGAAAGCTGATTGCTGTGCTCAATGAACTGCAGAGTAGAAATTAGGAAATACAATCACAGATCTCTTGAATTATAGATGATTTGGCAGAGGTGGGTTCCACTTACCTTTTCTACTGGTTTGCAGCGGGAGCACACACACACGCTTCTGCGCATGCACAGAAGCTTCTGCGCATGTGCAGACACCATGATGATGTTGTGGCGGGTGGGTGGAGCCTCCCACAGGTTTTACTACCAGTTCTTTAGAACCGGACAGAACCGGGAGCAACCCACCACTGGATTTGGCCATGAAGATGCCCTGTGAAGAGATTCATGATGACTGATACCCATCTGAGACGAGCCCTCCTTTTTTATTACTGCTTTAATCAAACACAAAGTTTCTGGAAATGAAAGCTTTTTAGGGAACAAGCGGAACTGAGTTGTTTCTGGAGATAAAGGAAACTTTAGATGCTTGGAGAGCAGAATTTTTTCAACAAATTGAAATGAGTTACTTCTTATTTTCAACAATATTGGTCCAAGCAATGTAGTTAAACCTAGAGCATTGCATAATGTATGTTTAGGAGGAGGTGCTAAATTGAATTTAATATAAAATTTTGGAAGAGAAAGTCAGGATTGCTCTCTGAGTTTCTCACCGGTTAAATTACTCTTTAAGATGTTTGTTTCTCTTCAGAGTTCCTCCTTCTCACCATCTAGTTTTTCAACCCTGAAACTCATTTTTAGCTTTTTTCAAAAATTTTAATCATTTCTATTTTGATGTGAACAGAAAGACTTTGTCAAATTTACGCTTCTGGTCTTCCAAATTCAAAGGACTATAGCCAAGTCCATTTCATTATTCCAGAATTGGCTTGATTAACCATACACATTAATCTGCAACTAGCACAAAACCCTGCCAATTATTTTTAGTTGTGGGAAATTAATAATTACCTCTTTATCTTTAGCAGAGATAAGTTCATTCTTATCTCTGCTTAAAAATTTCAACACTTCAGAGTTACAATTCCATTGAATGTGAAGATATTCTTCATACTCAACTACCAAATTGAATTATAATGCCAAACTCTCTGAAGTTCTATTGCTCATTTTTTTAAATACAGTGGCCAATTCCATTGTCAACGTAGAAAATATGAATATTGTGTTCAAATTCTACTTACTTAATAGGATTATACAAAGATTTAAAGGAATGCTTCCATGAGGAAGTTTTGATTACCTCATAATAACAACTTCCTTGATGAAGTTTTGATTACCATATGATAACATATTCACAAAATAAACTAGAGATCACTAAGAGTCAACACTGACTTGGTGGCAGCTCATCAGTCAAGATAATAAACTACTTTTCAAAAATCACTGCAGAGGATATATAAAAGTTTGAAGGGGATGTATAATATTTTTACATTTGGAATATTTATGTCCTACATTTTAATATATAATTATTGGCCATTATTACATATTATTTTATAATATTATCTCAATTGGAATAAGTTATATAATTTAGAGTGTCCTCTACTCAGATATACAAATAACGATGAATAGAGTATTAAAAATGAGTAAAATTTCTTTTTAATCTAATTTATTTCAGGATGACTTATTTGGGAAATTAAATATCTTCCTTCACAACTCCTGGGACATTAAATAATTCTGTTTCACTTGGATTTAATCTCGTTATCACACTATAAATGACTGCCATAAGGTAAACTTTGGGGTTGATAGATGTAAAGCAACACAACACAAAATCCAAGAACTCTGGGCAACTGAAAGTATGTTTTTCCAAAACAAAAGGGCACCACATAAAGCATTTTCAACTATGACAAAACTTACCTAAAGTCCTCCAGCTGAGCATATTTCAAGTGTTCTTCTGGTTTTATTTCCATCAAACTTCTTTCAGTTGTAAGACGATCTTCCTGCAATATTAACAAAAAACACGGTTTTAAAAAGACAAACTTAACTGTCAGCAATTAAGGACACTAATTTTTCAAACAACAGTTTTCTCGTTGAGGGAAAATTAACCAATGTTTCTCCACCCTCAAATCTTAGGTGTCAACCAATATCTTAGCTACCTAAATTCTGCACACTTTCCTAAAAGTAGACACCACTGACTAAAAGATTTACTTTGATATTGCTCTGTCTGTATCGACAATTGACACTTAATACAAACTGTGTAGCTGTAGTGTATGCTGACATAATTTTCCTTTTCCTTTTTCATCAACTACTTTTTATAGCCTGCTGGGATGGAGTAATGAACAGCCTGCTCACTATTTTGAGGCATTTTAGTCATTTCAATAAAGTTGTATACCCCTTAACTAATTATTTCTTACCAATACACCCCTTTTCTCTCACAATCACAGAAGCAAAAGGGGAGAAAATCTTATTCTTGGTAAGTTCATTTGCAATCTTAAAATGTATTGAGTTGCATTGTAAGTCTTCCTCCAAAATTCATCAGGAAATCAATATTAGATCACATTGTTCCTTTTCTTTAGATTCACTTTCTGAAATGGGTAAATGAGTAAATCTGCAAAATCCTGGGTTTAAAATCATACCAGGAACTGGAATTCAACTGATTTCAAAGGAAATTTTGCATTAATGACCGGATGCAGAATTGCAATCTACATTATTAATAAATCAACTAAGAAGCCATTCATTTATCAGTTATATGATGTTTTCATCTATGTATCTATCTGTTTGTCTATCATCATCTATCATTGGGGGGGGGGCTTGACCTAAATCTGGTGGGGAGGAAATACAGTTTTCTTGCCCTGTGGGGTTGTCTTCACCTCTTGGTGTGCCTAGATCTTGATCTTGGATGGTGGGTCTGGGTTTGGAAATTTCTACATCTTGAGAAGATTTTTTTAATCAGTTTTGATTCAATTGCTGATATCTGCCAATTTCCTAGCAAACAACTATTTAGTCAGTTTCAGTCCAAAGGTCAACATGGGCAAAAATGTTTAGGAGTCTTTTGTTTTATTGCTTAGGATTCAGACAGGTTAGCGAAGGTGAGTGGTTTGGGTGGCAAGGGTGTCGTGGGGACTTTGCCTTCTCACTATCACAATCCCAGGTTGCACTATTTGCATTATATTAACAACATGAAATTGTTATTAACAGTGAAAGGCCATACAATAAATCCATGATTAAACTGGGGTGTGATTCCATATATATTACTCAAACACCAATTTCATCTTATTTTGTTGTAACAAGCTTCAATCCTAGAAACAAGAAATAGGAAATCCTATACAGATTCAAGGTCAACTAAATACGTGGATTAGTTACAATCACTGTGTTCCCGAGTTGAGGCCTGATCCATTACAGTTCCGTGAAAAATGGAATAAAATTAGAAAGCCGAGTGCTGCCCCACTGATTTTCAACTTTGGGATTTGTAGTCATTCGAACTTTCCTTCTGTTTCCCAAAATGTTTTTGGGAAAGAAGAGCTGAAAATTTCAATGTGTGTCTGTGTGAGGCCATCTGCTCTTTGCAGAGGCCACTTTTTGCAGGAAACAGCACTAAGAGAACATATCCTCCAAAAGTAAAATGTATTTTCTTTCTTAAAACTATAAAATATCTCTGCATTTTTTTAGTTATGTATACTCAAAAGATTCCTAACATCATAGATTGCTTACCTGTTGGAGATATTTGGTTGAGCAGGAATCATGGCATGCCACTTCCTGCTGGATCACATGTGTTGTAATATCTTCCTGATGTCTGGAAAACTGATAGTTGTGTGATCTTGAAGTATGTAGCTTAAAAGCAATTACAGTAATAAAGATTAATAAAATATATTATTAAGCATACTGAAAAGTTCACTTTTTGTAAGTAGATTCTGCATCTCTAAACCACTTCATTATCATTGCTGATGTCATTGTTATCATACACCCATACACAAAGAAACTAATCAAGGAGAGAAGGAACCTAGAATAAGAAGAAATTTCTTGACAATTAGAACTATTATTCAGTGGAACAACTTGCCTCTAAAAGCTATGGGTGCTCCAACACTGGAAGTTTTAAAGAAGATGTTGGATAACTATTTGTCTGAAGTGGTGTAGGATTTCCTGCATGGGCAGGGGGTTGGACTAGAAGACCTCCAAGGTCCCTTCCAACTCTGTTATTCTGTTCTGTTCTGTTAAATTTGTTTAAGCTGAAATAATAGTGTGGACACACTATATAAAATTGATTGATTGAGTGAGTGATTGATTCCGTTTGCATAGCCATGTATTTCAAACCAATGAGTGGCAACTATAAAACCAATGAAAAGATAACATGAATTGTGAGGTTATGTTTGCTTGACATTTTTCCTTCATTAAATATTTCTCCAAGTAAAAATATTTCATAGTTATGAGAACAATTACATAATTTTGTTTTCTAAAAACTTCTATGTGGTATCAGCATAGAAGAAGATGATAGTCTAGACTCTGTAGCAGTGGTGAAATCTGAACCGATTTACTACCGGTTTGCTGGCTGTGCGCGTGTGTGCACAGTGCATGCCAAAAGGAGGCATGGGGTAAGTAGAACAGCATGCGGGAGGAGGGGTGATCAGCTGTGGCATGCATCTTTTTTTTTTTACTTTTAAAAGCTTTTTTTAACTTTTTTTCGGCCGAATAGGTTGTAAAAAAATGCTTTTTTAAAAAAAAAAAGGCTCTGACAATCCCAACTGAACTGCCTGATTGTCAGAGCCTTTTTTTTTGGCGTGGCTCAGCTGGGATTGTCAGAGCCTCTTTTTTTTTTACCTTTTAAAAGCATTTTTTAAAAGAAGAGGCAAGTGGGCGACCAGGCAATTAGATGAGCATGGGCGGGGGATGGCAGGGATTTTTGCTACCAGTTCTCCGAACCACCCGCTACCATTGCTACCGGATCGGACGAGCTAGTCCGAGCCAGGAGCATTTCACCCCTGCTCTGTACTCTGAGGGGTAGAAAAGCATATGTGTGCATCATTTATATTCATGCATGTAATATATATGTAGCAATGGGCAACTCCTAATTGACTGCTCTAGATGGACACTAGGGACAAAAAAGTTTATTCACTCTGGGGTGGAAAAAGAAGAATCTATGATGAACTGTATTGCTGTGACCTAAACTTTTGAAAGGGGAGAACATTGGGTGACATCATGCAGTGCCATTAAAGCAATCAGTCTTTAGAAGGAGTGCTGGGTGGGTTACAGTACCCTGAGTGATTCAGAACTGGGCAAGCGGATGCAAATTATCCATTAGCCTTTCCTATTATGGAAGCAAGGAAAGCTATTAGAAGTGTTGGGGAATAAAGTAAAGAAAGTGTGTGTGTATTGGGGGGAGATGATTAATCAAAAATGGTGGGAAAGAAGAGGGGGGGAATTTTTGAAAGTTCCTAAAGATGTGAGGAACAACAAAGGTCCTAAGCTGCTTTTGTTAGACACTGAAATTGAAATTTCTGTTCTTTAATACTTTCTTTTAGGCAGAAAGCAAACGGACCTCTTACTGGGGGGGGGGTCAGTTTCAGAGGGAGGGGACATTCATGTTAGCACACAGGCAAAGACCATCAGGTCCCCAGTAACCCCTGAGAAACAATATCCATTTCCAAAGACTTTTGAAACGGTGATCATAGACATTTTTAGCAACTTAGAAAAAGAAGGTATTCCAAATAAACAAGTAAACCTTCTTAGTAGCCTCCTAATCACTTTGAAAACAGACAAGATTTCAAGCTTTTATCCAAGCCTGATCTGTTTTATGCCTCCATTCTTGAATGAAAGATGCAGTAGGTTTTGGACCATCCAGAAACTTGTGCCTCCTTTAATTTGTTTTTCCCCAGATCAGGAAGTTTTGTTTATTAATGGGACATCATGGTTGGAAGGAACGGATACAATAGATCTCTTGGATAGCTGTTTCTATCACAAGTTTAAAATTACTATAATGCACAAGAGGCAAAACTAATGGCTGCCTAGCAGTTACTGCAATACATAATAGATAAAGAGGGGGAAAGCATCTGCATAATCATAGACAGTGAATATTGGCATTGCCCATTACAATAACAGAAAGTATCAGCTTCAGGCAAATTGATAAAAGATACAGAAATATGGCAGGATTTGTGTAATAACTGTCAGCAAACCTGAAAAACTCCATATACTTGAATAAGGCTCACGCTGGTTTAATAATTGCTCTTTTCCAAAAAAGCAGAGATAGATGCCTATACAAAAGAGGATGCCCACAGGTACATGACCCAAGTGACCAGTGAGAAAATGAGGAAATGGGACCGCACATTTTTAAAAAGTATGCTTTCCATTTTAACATCTTAAAGATGGACACTGTTTTGATTTGCAAAGAAATAATCTAACCAAAAGAACTAATATAATATACCTCAATACGTCTTCTTGCTTCGATTAATGTTGTTGTTGATGAACTTTTAGATTGTTCTTCCTGCAATATTGACAAAAATGCTGTTTTAAAAAAACAAACTTATTGTCACTAATTAAAGACACTAAATTTTCAAATAATGGGAGTGAGGTGGGGTTAACCATTGTTTCTCCATTCTCAAATCTTATGTGCCAGCTGATACTACTGGTATCTAAATTCTGCACCCTTACCCCTTAAATAATTATTGTTTTCCATTATGGATTTTTTCTCCCACAATCGCAGAAGTAGAGAGAAGAAAATCTTATTCTTGCTGAATTCATTTGCAATCATAAAATGCAATGAAGTTCAACAAACTCGAACTTATACTTGAATATTTATTAAATTTATCTTGTTCTAGCTTTTTATTTGAACTACGCTTAACAAACAATATGAAGTGACTAACACATATCCATGATTCATAGAAAGAAAACATACACTAAAACGTAAGAAATGAACAAGTATAACATATGTACAAATTTACCTTACATCAAAAATATCTTCATAGTATGATCAAAACTTTATGAAATTTAGATAGGTTTGATCATTTCTCTCAATAGCAATAAACTATAAAATACACCCAAATTTTATAGAATTGTGTTTCCTGCCTCTGATTTCACTATTTTATTTTTTTAATATTTTTCCTGAGGAAGTAATCAGAGAAAATGTATTAATCCACTTCTCAATTGTTCTGTTGACTAATTACTAGTTGAGCTGCTTGTTAAGTCAATGAGTCCTTTATTTTTAGATTTAGTCCTTTAATTCAGTGAAGCATGTCTAAGGGAGCACTGAATTCTTTCTTTAGCCTTGCTACTTATCTCCCCAAGTATTTTACACCCAAAGCATATTGTTTTGTCACATGACCACCACAAATGAAAGAAACACCCTTGTTTTGATAACCTGTCCAACAGTTCCAAGAATAATTCTGATATACCTATGCCAACCTAACCGGAGTCAAGTCTATAATCTTTCACTGCTGTTCTTGCACTGAAAATGAGGTGAATCCACCCAATTCCCATAATTCCTGCCAATATATTCCCCATAATATACTGATCCTTTTTCCCCCCAGCAAGTTTGGATGAAACCTCCATACTTCAACGGAACATCTAACATCTAACATTGGCTATCACTCTGATTTTCACCATGTTCTTTATAAATATAGAACTTTCCTGAAATACAGAAGGATTAAAGGAAATACAAGGAGATAAGAGCCGAGGTGGCGCAGTGGTTAGGGTGCAGTACTGCAGCTACTTCAGCTGACTGCTAGTTCAGCAGATCAGTGGATCAAATCTCACCGGCTCAAGGTTGACTCAGCCTTCCATCCTTCCAAGGTGGATAAAATGAGGACCTAGATTGTTGGGGGCAATATGCTATTTAGTATACTGTCTTTGGTGTAAGCCGCCCAGAGTCCTGGGAGAATGGGCAGCATAGAAATATGAATAATAAAATAAAAATAAAATACAATCTTGAATAAAGAGGAACGGGGCAGAAGAAAGCCCATCTACTATAGCATCAAACAGCAAAAAAGTGGATGAGTTCTTAAATTACAGGTAGTCCTCGACTTACAACAATTCATTTACTTAAAAGTTACAACAGCACTGAAAAAGAGGCTTATGACCATTTTAATCTTTGTAGCATCCCCATGATCATGTAATCAAAATTCAGATGCTTGGCAACTGGTTCATACTTATGTGCACTGTTGTATCCAAAGGTCATGTAATCAACTTTTGCAAACTTTTGACAAGCAAAGTCAATGGAGAAACCAGATTCACTTAACAACTGAATTACTAATTTATCAATTGCAGTGATTCACTTAACAACTGTGGCAAGAAAGTTCGTAAAATGGGGCAAAATACACTTAATAAATGTCTCATTTAACAACAGAAGTTTTGGACTCAATTGTGGTCATAAGTCAAGGACTACCTGTATTCTAGTTATTCTTTCTCTTTGTGTATATCTCTGGGCATATTTTAAAATATTTCAAGGGCTTTTATATATGTGTGATTGTTTTTTGTGTTGTTTTTAAAGACAAACTGTTTAATAAAAATTATTTTTTTAAAAATAAAATCAAATATTTCAAGGGCATAGATTCATTTTTCTTTCCTTTCTCAATTTATGATACTTTAATCAGCATTGGATTATCTTGGAGTGCCTCCAAAAATGAAGGATTATTTTGCTTTTTCATTTTAAGTGGACAGTGCAGAAAAGATGAATAGCGCTCATTCTGTAGTCATGTAAAATTTCCACTTGCAACTCTGGCCTATTAAATGTGTTTAATGGCCTATCAAATCAATGTTTACAATGACATAAGGGGTGCAAATGCATTGTTCCATTGATTCAATTCATATAGCTGCTCAACTTCCCATAAAGATTCTGAGTAGCTCTTATTCTTCTTCCTCTCGTTCTTCAGTTCTGTCCCTGAAGTTTTCTTGCCAAGGTTTTACTATCAATCTGTCTGCCTGCCTGTCTATTCATGTATGCATCCAGCTATTTATCCATACATCCATCTATATCAATTTTCTATACCAGCCATTATACTTGTCTGACAACAGCATTTAGTGTGGCCCATGAATGAGATGACTTGTCATACCTCATCTTGGAGATGCTTTGTGAAATTTCTCATTCTCCTCTTAAACTCGCCCTCCATCACACAGTTGTGACAATTGGCAACTAGAAGAAAAATTAATAGGCGAGAATGTAGAATACATTAGAAAAAAAAAGAAATCAGAATATAAGAGTGAGAGACAATCCTGAATAGTATATAGTATAGTGTTTAAAATGTATTTGCTCTCTAATTCCTCTAATCTGAATGATCCTTTAGGATAGAGGTCTTCAAACTTGGCAGCTTTAAGACTTGTGGACTTCAACTCTCAGAATTCCACAACTCTTAAAGCTGCCAAGTTTGAAGACCTCTGCTTTAGGATAACCATTCAACTGCCAAATAATGTTCCTGTCCTAAAGGAACTAGAAGAATAGCCTCAATAATGAAAAATATATATGAAATAGGTGCTTTCATGTATTTTTTTTAAATTACTTTCATGTAATTTTTTAAAATGTTCTGCTTTCCAACATTTTCGCATCAGTAATCATTTCCTACATATCCATTTTGCTCCCTTACTTCAATTTACTGTTTATACATGATTCTAATATTGATTTATATGCATAAAAATAACACTGTACCCAATTTCAATCATACATTCTGTGTCAGTTCCATTTCTACTTGTTTGTTCAACTCCTATATCTTCCTCATTTACTCTTCCATTGCCCTTTATAGCTCTCCTCTAACCATTCATACCATTTCTCCCATACCATGTAGTATTCAAAATGAAATGTTTTCAAAGGAAAAAAAACCCAAGAAAGTCCAGTTGACCAGACAATCATGACCTAGACGATTGAGAATCTCAAAAGACAACTGGCCATGAATATTCTCTGTGATGAGTCTTTAGAACCTAAAGCCTTTTTTCCTCTTACATACCATCATTGAAACAAGTTGATTCAAAACAATTTTAGAAGTAAAGTTTTTGATTTAGTGTGTGGAAAATGTTATGTATTGATACTTTTAAGCGGGAGTTTCAAACCTGCCTATGTTTCTGATTGGCTGACAGTCCCTCCAGGATTGTATATAAGGAGGGCTGCAGCCTCTGAGTTTTCGCTGAAGTCTCACTGTAAATTAAAGAGCTGTTGTCACTTGCTTGGTTGTGCCTCTCGTTATTCCCAAACCACTTCATTGGCGACGAAGGTGGGATAGAGGTCACAAGAAGCGAACCAGTGAGACCACGAGCTTCAGCTAGGCGACGAGGCGAACTACAGGAGGCATACCGAACATGTCTGCCTACGTTCCGCCCAAGCCTTTTGATCCGACCCGTGAAAAATGGGTCTCATACCTGACGAGGTTCGAATGCTCGCTCGAAGCCAGCGACATGCAAGGGCTCTCCGCTAATCGGAAGAGGGCCCTCTTCCTAAGCCACTGTGGACCGGACGTGTTCGAGATGGCAGAGTCACTGTGCGAGCCAACGCCGGTCCAGACCGTCTCCTGGGACACCCTGATGGCTACGCTCCGGGCTCACTATGCTCCCGTGCCCTCCAAGTTCGTGCAACGATACCAACTCAGACAGCGCGTTCAGCGAGAGGGAGAACCGGTCAGTGCATACATGGCCAGCCTGAGAAAAGCCGCAAAACCCATTGCGACTATAGAGACTTGGACGATGCGTTGCTTGAGCAACTCATCTGTGGTGTCCGGGACATTAGGCTGCAACGGCGCCTGCTCGCCAAGCCTGATTTGACGCTTGCTGGAGCCCTAGACGAGGCCAGGGCTCATGAAGCCTCCACAAAAGCCGCAGAAACGCTGCAGCGTCCGCTGACCAGCAAAGACAACCCCAAGTCTGCCCTGGTGCACAGAGAAGACGCCGGATCCAGCTCAGAGTCCGAGTCGGATGAGGATGTCTTCCGAACGAAGCACCAGAGAAAGGACACAGGCAGCCCGCGGCGAAGCTGTCCCAGCTGTGGAGGACACCATGACAGACTGTCCTGTAAATACAGGGAGGCTATCTGCAGGCGTTGCGAGAAAAAAGGGCACTTGGCGCGAGTCTGTAGAGCCATTCTGCCCAGAAAACACCAACCACGTGAGCGCCGCAGCCAACCAGAATCAACGCACCAGAAACAACCAACGAGAGAAGGCTGCGCGAAAAAACGGCGCGAATTTGAACCTCGAGATGGCCGCAGCATTCACATAGACCAGGCCAGCGCGGAAATTGAGGACAAAGTCAGCACGGTGGTCGAAATCAACGGCAAGCCATGCTCGATGGAGATCGACACCGGGTCAGCTCTCTCCATAATGTCATGGGCGACCCTAAAGACCCTCCTGCCATCGTTCCGGAAGGACCAGCTCTCCAAACAGAGACTGCGCATCCTAGACTACCAGGGGAACCGAGTCCCCCTCGAGGGCGTGGGCACGTTCCGAGTCACCTACGGAGACTACGAAAGAGACCTGCCACTGACCATCGTCACGAAGCAGCTTCCCAGCCTTCTCAGCATGGGGTGGTTCCGAGCCCTCGGCATGGGCTTCACCGGCGTCCACCAGATGCTCAAGTCATCGTTAAAAGACAGTCTCCTGACCGAGTTCCAGGACGTTTTCGGGGACACGTTGGGCACAAGTATGTGGGGACCCCTATCTCTCTTAATCTAGACCCCAACGTAGCCCAAATAAGACTCAAGGCGAGACGGGTGCCCTTTGCATTGAAACCAAAGATCGATGCGGAACTGGACAAATTAATTAAACAAGGGATCTTGGTTCCCGTTGACCACGCAAAATGGGAAACCCCCATAGTGACCCCAATCAAGTCGGACGGCTCAATTAGAATTTGCGCCGACTACAAGTGCACGATCAACAAGGCTTTGCAGCCGAGCGCCTATCCGGTGCCGATCGTGCATCATCTACTACACTCCCTGGGGCCAGGAAAAATTTTCGCCAAACTAGACCTGGCCCAGGCCTATCAACAACTTCCTGTCGACGATGCCACGGCTGAGGCACAGACAATAGTGACCCATAGGGGTGCATTTAAATGCACCAGGCTCCAGTTCGGGGTGAGTGTAGCACCCGGCCTATTTCAAAGCACCATGGAGCGCCTGTTGCAAGGGCTTCCCGGGGTGGTGCCATATTTCGATGACGTCCTAGTCAGCGCTCAGGACGAACAACAACTAGGGGACAGAGTTAGAAACGTCCTGTTCAGATTCAGGGAAGCGGGACTCAAATTAAAAAAAAACAAGTGTATGATAGCAGTCCCCTCCTTGAATTTTTGGGGTACAGGGTGGACGGCACAGGCATCCACCCTACCGAAAGCAAGGTGAGAGCTATTAAGAGCGCACCTGCCCCCAAAGACCAAAGCAGAACTCCAAGCCTTCCTTGGACTGCTCAATTTTTACTCAATGTTCCTGAAAGACAAGGCTACCGTCGCAGATCCCCTACATAAGCTATTGGGGAAGAATGTACCATGGGTCTGGGGGAAACCACAAGCAGCCGCATTTGAGGCTGTAAAGAGACTTCTATCGGAAGACAGTTTCCTGATCCAATACAACGCGGCGCTACCGCTTGTATTGGTTTGTGACGCCTCCCCCGTAGGAGTTGGTGCCGTCCTAGGCCATAGACTGCCGAACGGCCTAGAGGCGCCCATTGCATTTTACTCTCGCACTCTGTCAAGCGCAGAGCAGAACTATAGTCAATTGGACAGAGAGGCTCTGGCTGCAATTGCGGGGGTTAAAATGTTCCACGAATACCTTTATGGCCGGCAATTCGAACTTGTGACTGATCACCGGCCCTTGCTAGGACTTTTGGCAGGCGACAGGCCCACCCCCGCTGCTCTTTCCCCATGTTTGATTAGATGGGCTATTTTTCTTTCGGCCTATTCATATCAGCTTGTACATCGACCCGGACGGACCCTGGGTCACGCGGATGCCCTCAGCCACTGCCCCCTACCTGACTTACTGACCAACCCAACACCAGAGGCCTCTGTCCTTCTACTGGACACATTAACTTTGGGACCTATTTCCTCTGCCGAAGTGGCAAAAGCCTCAGCCAGAGACCCGATCATTCGCACTGTGATGGGGTGGGTGCTGAAAGGGTGGCCGGTCAAGGTGGACGGGGGGGACTACCAAGGTTTTGTAAACAAACGAAATGAACTGTTTACGCAAGGTGGTTGTTTGTTGTGGGGTGACAGGGTGGTAGTGCCAACGAAACTACGAACGAGGGTCTTAGAATTGCTGCACGAAGGGCATCCGGGCATTGTCAAAATGAAAAGTTTAGCCCGCAGTTATGTATGGTGGCCCAACATGGACCAAGTTATCTCTGGGTGGGGAAGTGCAGACCCTGCCAGGAGTCTCGCCCCGATCCCCCGGTAGCGCCCATCCGAGAGTGGGAGAAACCAAAAGGGCCATGGGGGAGGATCCATATTGATTTCGCTGGCCCCTTCCATGGGCAAACATTTTTAATTGTAGTTGATGCCTTTTCGAAATGGCTCGAAATAATTCTAATGCCCTCTACCACAGCCGAGGCAGTCATTAAAGCCCTTCGCAAGCTATTTGCCACACATGGCCTACCGGATACTCTAGTATCTGACAACGGCCCTCAATTCACAGCAACCCTGTTCGAGGGTTACTTGGCCGGACTGGGCATCCGCCATGCCCTATCGGCCCCGTTCCACCCGGCTTCTAACGGATTGGCTGAACGTTTTGTAAGAACGGCCAAAGAGGCCCTATCCAGACTAGATAACGGGGACTGGCAGGCCAGGATAGACCAATTCTTAGCTGTCCAGCATGCCACACCGTGCACAGCCACAGGGAGAAGCCCAGCAGAACTCCTCATGGGCAGGAAGCTTCGGTGCGTGTTAGATAGGCTTCATCCTAACTACTCGCACGAAAATTTCAAGGGAGAGACCTCTGGACTAAGACAGTTTCAGGTTGGGTCCCCGGTGTTTGCTCGCAACCAAGCCAGCGGACCTCTATGGGTTGCAGGAACCATAGTGGGCATAACGGGCCCGAAATCTTATACGGTAGACGTAGGGGTAGACAGACTCTGGAAGCGCCACATAGACCAGTTGAGAAAAAGGGTAGTCGGCGAAGCAAACATCAATTTAGACATCTCAGAGCCTAACTATAACAACTTTCCCAAAACAGCTAACTCAAGCCCGGGTTCGCAAGAATATTTAGCTGACAAGCCCTGATTCCAGCGCTGCCCCAGCGAGTCGCCACTCCCAACCGGGGATAACCACGCCCCGGACAAAATCCAGGAGGTTCCATTGGCGGAGCCGGGAGAGACAGAAAGTCCCTCCGACCAGCTCGACGCCCCACCAAACACTGAACTGCGCAGGTCAACTAGGACGAGAACTCGGCCTGGGCACCTGCGAGATTTTGTGTGTACTTATGTAAATATTTGAATGTTAGTGCCTTCTGGGAAGGGAGGGGTGTTATGTATTGATACTTTTAAGCGGGAGTTTCAAACCTGCCTATGTTTCTGATTGGCTGACAGTCCCTCCAGGATTGTATATAAGGAGGGCTGCAGCCTCTGAGTTTTCGCTGAAGTCTCACTGTAAATTAAAGAGCTGTTGTCACTTGCTTGGTTGTGCCTCTTGTTATTCCCAAACCACTTCAGAAAAGGTTTTTACTTTTCCCTAATGCTAATTTCTGAAGGTAGCCCAACAAGTTGTTTTCCCACAGTTTAGGCCTGTGATGGTGAACCTATGGCACGCGTGCTACAGGTGGCTTATATAGCCATATCAGTGGGCATGTGAGCTCAGATCCGGTGCACATGCGCGTGCCGGCCAGCTGATTTTCGGGCCTTCTGGGCCCACCAGAAGTAGGGAAACAGGCTGTTTCCTGCCTCCGGAGGGCTTCGGGAGGTGGTGGGGAAGGCCCATTTTTTGCTGTTCCCAGCCTCCAGAGTATCTCCTAGAGAGTCTGGGAAGGGCGAAAATAGCCTTCCCCATCCCACCCCACCCCCGGAGGCCGAAAACAGCCCATTTGCCAACTTCTGGACCTGGTCACATGCGCAGGGGCAGGGCGCATATAATTATGGGTGTGGGCATGTGCGCGCACAACTCCCCCGGTGCCCCCTCCGTTCCTGGCACGTGATGGCAAAAAGGTTAGCCATCACTGGTTTAGGCAGTACCTTGTTTGTTTAGTCATATGAGATCAGAATTGTATAAAGCTTTCAGTTATGATGAGAGGCTTCATATAAAAAACAAACTCAACAATTGCTATTCCCTAGTTGTTGTTTTTTCTAAGCTTTACCAGAACTAGGATCAATGAACAGCTGGGGTCTTCTTAGCATTCTACATTCAAATTGTAGAATTTATCTGCATTGAAGATGGGGATTGGGGACCAGAGTTCTATAGATATCTGCCAAAGAGTCTGACGCCCCTGATTTAGATGTGAAAAATAAATCCTGAAAGCAAAAAATCTATTGAAATCTTGTTGAGCTGCAATGCCTCCCAGCCTCACTCACCTTTATTTCAATGAAAACTTATATTTATTTATTTATTTATTTATTGGTTCGATTTATATGCCGCCCTTCTCCAGAGACTCAGGGCGGTTTACAATGTGTTAAGCAATAGCCTTCATATTTTTGTATATACCTGCTTAGTAGGGCTTTCGGCCCCCCTAAGCGGTGTTCTTTTTTATACAAACTCAGCTTATTGCCCCACAATCCGGGTCCTCATTTTACCTACCTCGAAAGGATGGAAGGCTGAGTCAACCTTGAGCCTGGTGAGATTTGAACTTGGAGTACTTGCAGGCAGCTGGTGCTACTTAACAGCACTTTAGTCTGCTGCGCCACCAAGGCTCTTTTTTCTATCATTTACATAGGGAAGAAAGAGAGAAGGAAACCAAGGAACGGAAAGAAAAGAGAAACTTAGCAGATTTCCTATCTGTTGAATGAGATAAATTAAATTTTACTTTAATTAAACTTTTAGTTATTTTTAAATGTCCCCTAGACAATCTGCTGGTCATCCTCTCAGAGGTGTTTCCTTACCAGGATTCTCGGTGCCTAAACAAGGACAGAGCTCATAAGGACAGATGCCTGACCCGAAAACCTAGACATTCACTCAGACATAGTCTCTGGTGAGCAACATTATATAGCACAGACAAATGTCATCACAGGAAATGATTTGTATTATGTCATAATCTCTTATCTAGCTGTGCATGGATGCCTGAGGCCCACCCTCATATACTCCACAGCAAGGATTTACCTTTGACTATAAAGGGTTTCAAACTAAAAGAGAGATCCTGGTCTCAGATGTCTCAAGGCAAAGTCTGTTTTACAGGGAAAAAGGGAGGGGGATTGGGAGGGAAAAGAGAAAGAGAAGGTCCTCAAATACTCCAATGAGAACTGAGTACACAAATTATCCTCAAAGTGCTATATGACTTGGAGGGGAGGGGGAGAGAAAGAGAGAGAGAAGAAAACCAAGCTCAGTGATCCACTTGATCCCTTTAATCTTTGAGAGATCTTCAAAGATCATTTCTAGTGCCTGCAACAAACTCCTGTAGTCTTCATGGTTCTAGGATGGAAAGTTTCTGTTCCCTCCCCATAAACAACCTGTAGAAAGGAAGCAGTGAGAGAAAAGGGAGGCCCCTTTCTGCTTGCAAGAAATGGAATGTATTTCTTTCATTCCAATAAAGAATTTCTGACCAAAATTTTTGGTGTCATCTTAGGACCTACATTGCAGGTGATTTCCCTGAAGTCCTTACACTTTCTTACACAATTCCACTTTAGCAGAAGCACAGGATAGATGCTGCGACTTGCAAATTTTGTGAGCATGCAAGATCTTTAAGGAATGATGAAAGACAGAACAATTGGTGTCATAAATTGGCTGTGTTCACACATGTTCAGAGAAAAAGCAAACTGCTGACCTCATACAACATGCTAAGTACATATGCTAAGTTCATATGCTGTCCCAGAGGTAAAATCTACTTACCTTCCCAACAGGTTCAGAACTGCGTGCGTGCGCATCATGTGCACGCTTGGACCCTCTGCACAAGCGCCAACCCTTCTGCACATGTGCAGAGGGTAAAAAACAGGTTACTTCCTGGTTAAAACCAGGAAGTAATGACAACCGGGCGGGTGGGCAGTGCCTCTTTAAGGCCACCTTAAAGAGGCACCGCCACCATTGCTACCGATTCTCCAAACCACTGGCCGCCATCGCTACCAGTTTGGCCGAACCAGGAGTATTTCACCTCTGATTTGTCCCCACCTGCTGCACCCAGTGCACAAAACTCTTCCTATGCCCCTTTGCTTTCCAATCTCTCAGCCTGGAAAGAGACAGCTTTCTTCTTTGAAAGGAAGCCCTGGATCCTCGGGGTCTTTCAAACTGCTCTTGCACCCTGAGCTGGACCTTCAATCTCTATTGGTTTATCTCCAGATGTCTTTATTCCCTCTAATTGCCAGAGGGCCTTCAAACAGTATTGGCCATCACCAGTGGGTTGAGGGGGTCAATATCTGGGATGAACCTGAGATGCAGGCAGGAACAGCACACTTAATGACACAAACAAGTAGCTGGCATTGTGTACAAGTACATCTGCACAGAGGTGGCATGCAGCATCCTCTCTGTGGGCACACGAGCTGTCACCCCAGTTCAGCTTTGCCATGCATGTGTGTGCATCTCCCACTGGCCAGCTGGTTTTCAGGTCTCTGCTGTGCATTCATGGGGGGCACAACACATGTGGGGTGCACATGCATGTGCAGGACATGTGGGATGTGCATGCGGAGCGCATGTATGGGGGGCACACATGCATGGGCAGGGCACATGCAGAGGGGGCAGGGCATGCACAGGGGCCATGCGTGCATGCATGGTGATGGGTGGGGGGCTTGCGTATGCACGAGGGTGGAGGGCATGTGGGGGGCTTTAGGCACTTGGTCCAGAAAAGGTTAGCCATCACTGGGCTAGACCAGTGGTAGGATTCAACTAGTTCGCACCACTTTGGCAGAACCGGTTGTTAAATTGCTGGCTGGCCCGTCCACTCCCGCCCAGACCCTTCCAGAAGTCCCCATGCACCCCGTTTTTTTGTTTGTTTTGTTTTTTAATTTGATTTATATGCCACCCTTCTCCGAAGACTCAGGGCGGCTTACAATGTGCTCAGCAATAAAGTTTTGGCTCCCAGGAGGCTGCATGGAGGCCTACTAGGTCCAAAACAGGGCTGTGAGGAACCCCCCCTCACAGCACATTTTTGCTCCCAGAGGGGTGTAGGAGGCCGAGTGCTGCCTGTCACACCCACCATGGCTATGCCCATCCAGCCAGTCATTAGGGCAGAGAATCGATTGTTAAATTATTTGAATCCCACCACTGGGCTAGACCCCCCTAAATTTAAATGGGAGATCCCACTAAAGTTTGTAGAAAATAAGAGAATTAATATCCTACAAGATCTCCAGATTCAGACAGGCAGGCACTGGCCAATCAGACATTGTGGTAGCAGAAAAGATCAGAAGACAGTTGTGATAACAGATATAGTGGTGCCAAGTGACAGCAACACCAGGAAGAAGGAGTAGAAAAAAATAGGAAAAGTACCAGGCCCTGCAGGAGGAACTGGACAGGTTGAGGAAAGTAAAGCCAAAGTAGTCCCAGCAGTGGTGGGTGCACTCAAGGCAGTGACTGAAAGAGTGGCTCCAACAGATCCCAGGAACAACATCAGAATATTTTTATGTTTGGATGTTTCAAATTAAAAAACAAACAAACTAGGGGGATAATTTCTGTCTGTTTTGATATTTTACAGAATGACTATGCTGATTTCTGCTCTTCCAACATAAGAACAAGGAGCTGATTTACATCAATCTCCAACTACAGGGAGATCCTGGAAGGCTGTAAATGTTTTGAAGAAAAACTGAGTAGGTGAGAATGTGCAATGTTTTCAGGATCAGACTCAATAAATCATTTAAGAATTAATAGTTCAAATATATCTCTCTTTATTTACACAAGGCATTCTATATTCACTGAATATTCACAGATAGAAGCAAAGAATGAGTGCGTGCAGCTCCTTATATATACAATGGGTGGAGCTAGATATGGGAGTGGTGAAGTATGAATACATTAAGAAGTGAAGAATAAATTAACCCCTGATATCCCGTCCATATACTATTTACATTTTGGAGAATAAGGCATTTACTTGTGACAAATCCCCCTCTAAATGCCGATTCGATATGCTACACCAATTACATTCAGATTCAGAACAATACAAAACATATAACTTAGAAGTCAGGTATTTATGTTGCTTAGATGGCAAAGGTTTTGTTAATATGTCAGCTAATTGTTCTGATGTCTCACAATGCACCGCTTTAATAAATCCATCCTGAGATAACTGTCTCACATGTTTAAATTTTATATCTATATGTCTGGACCTTTGTCCAATGGCGTCAGATCTAGATATTTCGATAGCCGCTTTATTATCCTCATGCATGACAAAAGGCAAGGCAGGTTTTTTCCAAATGTCAGAAATTAAGTCATTAAACCATACAAGGTTATTTGCTGCTTTAGATAGACAAACATATTCTGCTTCTGTTGTTGAAGTGGCTACTAAATCTTGTTTGCCAGTGTACCAGTAAACTGGACAACCGTTAAGGAGGAATATATAACCAGATGTACTTTTTCTGCATGAAGTGTCTCCAGCCCAATCTGCATCTGCGTAACATGTGAGATTTGGCTCCTTGACATTATTAGGCTCTAATATCAAACAAAAATCTAAGGTATTCTTTAAATATCTTAATATCCTTTTGACAGCTTCCCAATGGTACATTGTTGGTTTGCTGACATGTCTGGACAACAAATTGAGGGGTAAAGCGATATCAGGTCTGGTCCAATTGGAAATGTAAAGAAGGGAGCCTATGATTGATCTATAGAATGTGTTATCTTTGAACTCAGGGGATGATTCATCTGCATTCCTTAGAAAGTCAGTCTGCATAGGAGTGTCACAGGGTTTGGCATCGCTTAGATTACATTTGTTCAAGAGCTCTATGATCTTATCTCTCTGAGAAAGCTTGAATCCCCTTCTAGTTTTACTAATTTGAACACCAAGATACTTATTTACTTTGCCTAAAGATTTCAGTGAAAAATGTTCATTTAGCTTTGTTACAAATGTTTCTCTTCTTTCTTTATGTTTACCTATGTACAAAATGTCATCCACATAGATCAATACAAATTCTATGTAATCATCACCCTTTTTAACAAAGAAACAGTTATCAGCAGTAGTAGCACTGAAATCCATAGTTTTAAGTACTTTTACTAAACAATCATACCATCGTTTACCAGATTGTTTTAACCCGTATAAACTTTTGTTTAATAACCAAGTCTCATTCTTGTTTGTGTATTGACTGTGAGGTGCTCTTACATATATTTCCTTATCTAATTTTGCGTGTAAATACGCAGTCTGTATGTCATATTGGAATACATCGAGATTGAGTGCTGATGCTACAACTAGAGCTGTTTTGACACTCTCAGTTCTTACTGTGGGGGAGTATGTGTCAGTATAATCCTCGGGATATTTCTGTGCATAACCTTGTGCAACTAATCTAGCCTTGTATAGAGTATTGCCTCCCTCTAAATTTTTAATTTTATATATCCACCTAGTGCCAATAATAGTTTTGTCCTTTGGTGCAATTGCAGGTGTAAATACATCTAATCCTTGTAAACTTTCCATCTCTTTTGTCATTGCTAATTCCCATTTTTCTTTTTCTTTAGGAGGAAGTTTTAACACTTCCTCATATGTATTAGGTGTCGTTGATTCTCCGTTCATATGCATTATATAATCCTTGTACTTATTTGGCATTTGATTTCTGGTGTTTCTAATTGTTTTTTCAGGTTTACTATTATTATCATGCAAATATCTTGCTTCCTTTTTTGTTAATGTATCTGTCTTTATTTTGTGTTGACTGTTTGTCCATGTTTTGGTTTTGTTTCTATGTTTGTTGTCATTTTGCTTTTCTATAGTTCTTTTTTCTTGGGGTTTTGTATCTGTGTTGTTGCTTGGGAATATTTCATTAAGATGTATTTTAGACCAGTTGGCCTGTTCATGGAACACAGCTGTTCTGGAAACTATAAATTTGTTATTATTATCAATGAATCTGTATCCTTTTGTACCTGTCTCATATCCCATAAATCTAAGTCTTCTAGACACATTTTCTCCTTTTCTTCTTAATTGTTTTGGTATGTGTACGTCTGCAGTGACTCCAAATATGTGCATGTGTGCTAATTTTGGTTTCCTATTATACATCACTTCATATGGTGTCTTATTTACAATGCTGGACCAAGTTCTATTTTGTGTGTAATTGGAATACTGTAGGGCTTCTGACCAGAATTGTTTGCTTAAGCCAGCATCTTCCAATGTGCATCTAATCATGGTTTGTAATGTTGAGTTCTTTCTCTCTGCAATTCCGTTTTGGAATGCAGAAAATGGGCTAGATGTGTAATGTAACATTCCTTTGTCCTTCAGCCATTGGGAGAATTCCTTAGACATGAATTCACATCCCCTATCTGTCATGATTTGTTTTATTTTGATATTGTGTTGTGTTTCTACGCGTTTGTAAAATTCTTTAAATTTCTGAAAAGTTTCATCTTTATGTTTTAATGTGTAAACAAATCCATAACGACTATAATCGTCCACAATGGTTAAGAAGTAACGTTTTTTATAAGTGATTGATGGAGTTAGTGGACCAACCAGGTCCATGTGTACTAAATCAAAAATTTTGTTGGTTGACCTCGTTGATTTTCTAGGCCTGGGACTAGTTTTGAGTTTTGTAGACTTACATACTGAGCATTCCAAATAGTTTTCACATTTTTTTATTTTAACACCTTCTGCGTGTTCAGTCATTTTTTGTACTACAGGAAAACTGGCATGTCCTAACTTCCTATGTAAAACATGAGCACACTCATCATGAATTGGCTTACCTATTTTTGGTTTTTTCTCATTATGTGCATCCTTGTGATTATGAGCTACTTTACACTCATCATTGTCACTGTTACTAATGTTTCCATCATCTAGTTCAATATAATCTTCCATATTTGAATCAATGTTGTGTAACCATTTCTCCTTTGTTATTAAATAAGGTAGGCCTCCTTTAATCATTACTGTACCTATATCTATTTTATTTTTCTCCAAGGTCGCTTTTCCTTTTGAAAACACAATATTAATATCAGAATCTCTGCTTAGTTTTATGGCACTTAGTATGTTATGAGGTATTTCAGGTATTAGTAATACCCCCTCTATTTTTCCTAGGCCAGGTAAGGTTACATTTCCTCTACCTATTACTTGGACCTTTTCTTGGTTAGCTACCTTTATTACAAATTTATCTTCTACAAATGAAGATAATATACTTTTATTATTAGTGGTATGATTAGTTGCTCCAGAATCAATAAGCCAATTATTGTTCTCAGTTTGCTGTATGTTAGTGTTGTCTTGTTTGTTTAGTCCATTCAGTGAACCAGATTTTCTATCCTTTGAATTATCTCTGCCCCCTCTATGCTCTTTATAATTTGGTGGGCTTCTATATCTATGTCTATCAATGGAAGACTGTCTATAGTTGTATTTATTTCTGTGTTCTGACCTATGTCTTTCTTTTGGAATTTTGGGGCAATCTCTCCTATTGTGTTCCTTGGATCCACAGTTGTGGCATTTAAATGTTTCATGATATCTTTCTTGAAAAGCTACCTTACTATATGGTTTGTGTTCTATGTGGTTGTTAGAGCGACTCCTCCTTGAATTGTCTTCAGCTATTAACTTATTGGATAGACTTTCTATGGATAAGTATCCTAGATTGATTGTGTCTAAATGTGACATATAATTATCCCATGATGGGTCAAGTGAGTTGATGATAACACTTTTCATCGTTTGGTCTGAAATCACCTCCCCCCTTAAATGCAGTTCAGCTCTAATTTTGTTTAAAGATATTAAATGTTCACTTATGGAAACCCCTGGTTTTATCCTAGAAGAAAAGAAATCTTTAGACATTCTTGTGGTAGTAGCTACACTATCACTGTGAAATAAATTGAACATGCATTGAATAATTTCTGAGACAGTCAGATTTTGCTTAATGCTGTGATACATTGCAGGAGATACACTAGAAATTAATAAGAAAAATGCTCTATGGTGTAAGCAGTCTAACTTTAGAGTCCAAGGTCTTTTTGGGGGATTAGTGATAAAAAACAGTAAGTTTTCTTTCATAAAGACAACCTGGAGCTGCTGATACCATTCTTGTAAATTAATGCCATCTATTCTCAGCTTTGGGAAGTCACTGGGCAAGTTTCCGACATTATTGGGTCCATTACTTACAACCGGGGGTAGTCCGTGGTCTCGTAAATGCTGGAAATTACAAAACGGCGTGGGGATGCTCGCAACGAGTCTGCACGATCCTTTCAGCAACTCATGTCTTCCTGGACCGTCTGCGTAGTCCTGCGCATGCGCGTTGCTCATTTCATTCCTGGAGTCGTCGTGAGAGGTTCTCGTCGTCGTGGCTCGCTCGCTCTGCTCCTCCTCAGATGAATCGGTCTCTGGCTCAATCTTGGGAGTCCTGACGATGGCGGTTGTTCTTTTTCTTCTCTTGAGAGCATTGGTGCTTGCATCGATCTGCGGTGTGGGGCGGTATCTGCAGGGCTCTCTGGGTTCAGGCGTCAGTGCTCTCGTCGTCAGGATGGGAGCGGGTAGATTTTGAGACGTTGGTTTGCTCGCTTGCTTTCTAGTTGATTTTTCGGTAATCTTTAGTTTCGGTCCAAATGCAGCAAAAAGCGTTTTCATTGCTGACTTTATTTGTGTGTCTGTTGGATCACCTTCACTTTCCAATTCTGATCCTTCTGAGGTGTTTGACTTTTCTTTTTCATTTTCGTTATCTAGTAATGTTTTTCGCGCCAGAAATTTTGAATCAAGTTTTCTGATTGGCTCTGCTTCGCTCACTCTGGAGGTCTGTTGAAACCAAGATGGCTGCCATTTGAAATTTTGCGCGGGATCACCGTTTTTCTTCTTCACAGCGTTTTTGTCTGTAATCGTATCACTCACTATTTTTGAATCTTTTGGCTTTTCAGTAGCGATGTGCTTCTCTCTCGCTGCTCCGCTGTTTTTCAGCATATCTTGGAGGTTCGCGATGAGGCTTTCATCGTTCTTCTGGCTTTTTAACAGTTTTAATATCTCTGACCTGAGTTCGTTGTTTTCTATTTTGTTTTCCTCTCGGTCATCATTTTCATTTATTATTTCTTTGTCTTCAGTGGTGTATTCTTCAGATTCTCTCGAAATCGCATTTGTGGACTCATCGATTATTTCTTGATCCGTTTCCATTTCTTTGCTGTATGCCCTGGTGTTGGGCCTATCTCTCTTAGACATATTTAAGTTTTTATTGAGTCAATTCAACCATCCTCTGCTACCAGCTTGTGCAATGTTTTCAGGATCAGACTCAATAAATCATTTAAGAATTAATAGTTCAAATATATCTCTCTTTATTTACACAAGGCATTCTATATTCACTGAATATTCACAGATAGAAGCAAGGAATGAGTGCGTGCAGCTCCTTATATATACAATGGGTGGAGCTAGATATGGGAGTGGTGAAGTATGAATACATTAAGAAGTGAAGAATAAATTAACCCCTGATATCCCGTCCATATACTATTTACATATTGGAGAATAAGGCATTTACTTGTGACAGAGAAATATTTAATTGTCTCGGACCCAAGAGGGCTGCACACCAGCAGATTCTGAAATAAGCTCCCCACCTGTAACAGGCCTCTCTGCTTCTGAATTAACACTCCCAACACTCCAAAATGCTATCCAAGGGCAAGAAAAGAATCAGAAGTTGCCTCCCCCCCAAATTACTGGAACCCAAATATGATATCTAACGAGATGGAAAAACATATGAGGTCTGACTCATCTCTCCAACAGCAGAGGCGATTAAAACTTTTCTTGCCTGCATCACACCTTAGGACAGTGATGGCTAACCATTTCGGCATTATGCGCACACCCATAATGCAATGCGCACGCAAACCCCCAGGTGCACCCCATGCATACATGCGTGACCTCCTGCATGAGCCCCACCCCCATGCATGCATGTGTGACCCCGCCCATGCACCTTGCCCCCCACATGCATGTGCGCGCCTCTCCCACATGTGCTCTGCCCCCCGCCATGCATGTGCGGCAGAGACCTGAAAACCAGCTGGCTGGTGGGAGGCATGTGTGCATTTGCAGTGGAGCTGAGCTGGGGCAACAGCTCGCATGCCTAGAGAAGGCTCTGCGTGCCACCTGTGGCACGCGTGCCATAGGTTCTCTTGGTCTTTTAAAAATCAAGTCTGCACAAAGCCTGTATTGAAAATGTAAAATAGATTGCTTTTTCCTAATTAGACTCATCAATTTATGACCACAATTGAAACCAAAACATATGTTGCTAACTGAGACAATGAAGTGAAATTTGCCTCATTTTAGGACCTTTCTTGCCATATTTGCTATGTGAATCGCTGCAGTTGTTAAGTTAATAACATGGTTGTTAAGTGAATCTGTCTTTCCCATTGACTTTGCTTGTCGGAAGGATCAAAAGATCAAGCAAGGGGCATTAGAGCTCCCTAATTTCTGCCTCTCCGGTCTGACCTGGGATTCCTCCTTATGGAAAACCAGAAGAATGAACCAATTCAGAGCCCCAAAGCCGGGTTTTACCTTCCTGCAAGTATAAATAATAAAAAGTGGCGGAACCTCCTGGTCTGGCCTAGAACTGCCTTTGCCTTTACATCTGGGCCAGGCTGCAACTTTTGCTCTATTGTTGCCATGGATACAATTTGGCTTGTGACAACCAGACACAATGGAAACCAAAAAGCTCAGAATGAACAGAAAGAAGCTGCAGAAGCTTACCAAGTCACTGTGCAAATCTGCTAAACATTGGGAGTAAAAATGAGTCTACTCTTTCCTCTGTACTTCTTTAAATCCAGCTGCTCCTGGGCTCATTAATCCATCAGTGAATTCTTAATAATTGTTTTTATATTGTTACTTTGACTGAATAAGATTGAGTTTTCACCAAGAGATGCTGAAACTATAACTCCCAGAATTCCTTATACTTGAGTTGAGAATGGCAACATTAGAGTACCTTAGAGATGTATATTCAAATTTATGGTACATTCAATGGTAAACAAATAAATCTTTGTTATTTATTTTGTTTCACTATTTCCTTTTGAAGTTAATAAATTTGAAATTGAATGTCTCATAAAACTTCAATAACTTGTTGACTTAGATTGCAATAATATTCTACACGTGACATTTGGAATGACAGATGACATGCTTATGGATAGAGGTGAGATTAAATAAATGGTCACAAATTATTGTATTTTAAAATTTTATGAAAAGGTATTTCAGAAGAGAGTTTTAAAAACATTTCTACATTGGGTAATTCATGAAGTTTGAAAATTGCATGGAAGGCCAAATTGTTCCAGTTTTATTTAACATGGTTCACTGTTCATAACTGATAGGTCTTGAATAGGATTTGTTCTCCTGCGTTCTGTTGATGCTATTATTACTTTAAAAAAGGAGGGAGAACATAGCACAACTATTAAGATCTTTATTAGTGTTTGTCATTCTATACACTATGTTTACAAGTTATGAAATTTCTATATTTTGGTTGAAACCAGAATTGCTTTTTTAAATTTTCCAGGAGATGCAGTAAGATTTGAATAGTTGACTTCCACATTACATCAGAAACTTTGATTCAAACACAAAAGTCCTCTTTTGCAGAGGCATTGGAGAAGTTACTTAGGGGATGTCTGATTTTAGGATTGGTTTCAGCTGCTTGATGATTAAGATACATTTATGAGATGTTATAATGTGAAATTACAACTTTGGGGATTACTCTATTTTGTGATTACTGTTTCATTACTTTTATTGTATTGTCAAGTCTCAGACAGAGGCAGCATATAAATTATTAATATATGCAAATCTATGTGATGTTAGAACTACATACTTTCACAGCACTGAATGAAAAATTATTAGCCCAACTTCTTTAGTCTATTATGAATTAAGATGGTGTTCAGTGAATTATCAATCATATCTATTTTGGTATTTCTGGTAGCCTTGAGCCAAAAATAATTTATTGAGCATTACGCTCTTTTCCCAAAGGGCAAGTTTATTATCTTCATCTCTTCTCCTCTTTTGTTCCTGAAGCTGAGCAGTTCAGGCCATGAATCTTCCAAGATCTTCATCACACGGAACCTTTCTTTCTAGGTTCCAGCAAACCAATGTGTTATGTACTCTTTGCTATTGTTTCTTAGCCATTCTTATCTTTTGGCTAAAGCATGCTGATTTTGTAGCCCAGTGATGAGAATAGTGGGGTGCTACTAAGAGACTCTGGCAATGCTGTTCTGAAGGAGATGTAATATGTTTCAGTAATAATATGCAACAGGAGGTCATGGGTATATGTTGCTGGATTCCATTTGCTAATGGCTGTCTTAGATGTCCTTGATCCACGATCCAACTGCATGATCTTTGAAGAACATATTCGGCAAACCTGTTTTGTCTCCATTGCTCTTAAAACATACACACACACAAAACAATGTGTTATGTTAGTGCATAGTAAACAAAGGGATTTTTGAAGTGAACTTTAATTTTGTTCATAATTTTTCATGGTAGAAAACAGAGAGCAGAATTTATCTGATGAGCAGTAAGAAAAATTGTTTCCATTATAGTTACAGAAAAATTACTTCCAAACCATCTTTGTTCTACTATGCTTTAAGTATAATAATTCTATATACATTTTCAAAGAATTGGATTATTCTAACAAATTATGGTAGTGGCCAAAATTGTGGAAACCTTTTGGGAAAAGTGTATTTTCTAAAACTAGTAATAACACCACTTTTTTTGGAGCAGTACCATAAAATTATATATCAATGGAAAGATAATTTAATAAAGAATGTAATGCAATAACTTTTATGAAGGATTTGCTATTAGAATAGCAGTTACAGTATAAAGAAGAAAAGTGAAACACGCCAAAAAATGAGATATCCAAAAATTATCTACCATAGAAAAAATGAGATATATAAAAATTAGTATGTCAGTTAATACTTAGTTGGTAAACTTTAGCATGAATTATGGCCTTACAACGTCTTTCCATGGAGTGAACCAAGTCTTTTAGTTGTGCAGCTGTTATAATGTAAAACCAAGATTGATTGATTACTTCTATTAACTGGGTTTTTAACAGGCTTTTAACAGAAGGTATCCAGGAGATTCTAGGGACTTCCTCTGCATAACAACGGCAGCTACTGACTGGATCTCCAAACTCGACATTAAACTTTGAAATGTTATTTCTGTTTTCCTTTTAGGTTTTCTTACTGCTTTTTTATTGTTTTGATTGTTTTTAACCTATAAAAATGAAGTGTTTTAATACTGTGTGTGACCAACCATACGCTAAATAAATAAATAAACTGGGTTTTATTGCTGGGTCGCTTCTGACTAGCAAGTTTCTTTAGTTGGCTCCATAGATTTTCAGTTGGGTTAAGGTCTGGGCTATTCCCAAGCCATTCCAGCAGTGGAATATGATTATCTTGAAACTCCAAAAAAAAGTGGTGTTATTACCCATCAAGCCTCAAAAATACACTTTTCCCAAAAGGTTTCCACAGTTTTGGCCACTATTGTACATAATCATTCTGAATTTGTTTACAGTAATATAATATAACAATTTTAAAGAAATGTGTCAGAAGTTTGGTATTTTAGCATTAATAATCAAATTCATCCAAGGTAGTCCTCTACCTATGAACACAATTGGGATCAGAATTTCCATTGCTCAGTAAGGCAATTTCTAAGTTAATTGCATCTGATTTTATTATCTTTTTTGCTATAGTTGTTAACACTGTTGTTGTTAAATGAATCATGTGGTCATTAATGCAAATCTGGCTTCCCGCACTGACTTTCTTGACATAAACTGGCTGTGATCCCAAATGGCAATCACATGACCCTGAAATGGTACAAACATCATAAATACATGCTAGTTATCAAACATCCAAATTTTGATCATGTGTGTGGGAATGCTGCAAAGGTCATAATTGTGAGGACCAATAAGCAACATTTTTCAGAACATTATAAGTTTGAATGGTTGCTATACAAGTTAATTGAGGACCACACGTATGACTTGTTTGGTTTTGGGCATTTCAGATTGTCTGAAATGGTAGAGGGTCTCTTGCTTGAGCAGAGGGTTGGGCTAGAAGTCTTCCAAGGTCCCTTCCAAGTTTACTATTCTTTTCTATTCAATTTGATTCGAATCCCTGTATAGGTGCTGCAAGTGTATATGTAAAGAAAAAGGGGAGGAGGGGAAGCACAGATTTGTTTTTAACTTGTAGGCTTTCTATGGAGATCCCAACAAAATATTTGCATCATAAAACGAATCTGAGATTAGATTTGGAAAGTTGAGGAACTATCTACAGACAACATGCTACGAATCATATTGTGAAGTATGCAGATGACACAGCAGTGGTAAGTCTTATCCGGAATGACCATGAAGATGCTTATAGGGAAGAGGCGAAGGCTCTGGTGGACTGGTGCAATAAAAGTAATCTGGTTCTAAATGTCAATAAAACAAAGGAGATCATTGTAGATTTTAAAAAGAGCTGGCATAGTGATACTCCATCAAGGATGCAACTGTAGAGGTAGTCAACACTATTAAGTATCTGGGGGTGCAGATAATTAACAATCTGAATTGGTCTCTCCATATGTCCTCATTAGTGAAGTGTGCAAACCAGCATCTGCATTTCCTGTATTGGATGAGGGGAGCACATCTTTCTCTTTCTGTCCTGGGCACTTTTTACAGAGGCACAATTGAGAGCATTTCAACAAACTGCATCACTGTTTGGTTTGGTGGCAGCAGTACCTTAAATAGAAAGACCATTCAGAAGTGATAAGGACATCTGAGGAGATTATAGGAAGCTCGCATCATATCATTCAAAGTACTGTTTATAAGTGCTATGGTCTAAGAGCTCAAAGCATTGTTAGAGACCCCACACACCCACTTCACCATCTGTTTCTGTTGCTCTCCTCTGGGAGGAGGTTTTGAAGTATTTCTAGCAGGACTACCTAGTTCTGTAACAGCTTCTCATTTCTGAGAAGTGAAATGTCTTCAAAAAAAAAACGAAGTCCAGTTGCCTCCTGAAAAAGCACCTTTGGGTCACATTAAAATAAATGCAAAAAAACAGTTATTAGAGGAAAGCAAAAAACGTTTTGGTTATATTTGAAAGAAATATAATTTAACATGAGTCCTAGTTGTTTAAAAGTTTCATTTTTTTCAGAATTATTATTGTGACGATTGTTATGCTGACAGTTATGCTAATTCTATTGGTAATTAGGACATACTTTAGCAACACACCAAAACACAGCAACAAGAATCAAATGACTATTAGGCAGAGTTTTATTTTTTAAAAAGCAGACAATATTTCTGATATGTTCTACTTCCAAAATCCAGAATTATTTGCCAATCTGCCCATATGGCAAAAAACAAGAAACTTACTATATGTCTTACCAAGATTGTTGGGGGCAATATGCTCACTGTAAAATCGCTTAGAGAGGCTGTAAAGAACTGTGAAGCGGTATAAAAGTCTAAGTGCTATTGCTGTATGGGGTTCCAAGAACAGGAAAAACTTTATTAGCAAGTGTATTTGCCTAAGAGAGTAGAATGAATTTTATCAGCATTAAGGTAATAAATGGAATTTTACTGTAATCCTTGAAAGTGCTGAAGTGGATTGAATGGTTTCCAAATAAAATACAGATACTATTTGCCAGGTAACTAAAGCCTTTTAAAAATCTGTGATGCAATTCTGAACATATTTTGCAACCATCTGTGTATATAACTAAGTACATTAATACAGTAATTATAGAAAGGCTTTTGATTGAAATCATATCAAGCTAGAAACATAGATAATGGATGCCAGAAAAAGACTCAGTGGTCCATTATATCTCCCCTTTTAGAGTTTATTGTTTGCTTTTGTTTTATTTTTAATTTATTATTTTAATTAATTGATTATGTTCTGTTGCATAGTCAGTCAGATGTTCAGACTAGATTTGGCATTTTTGTCTAACAATCAGGTCGTTCCTAAGGACCTGAGATAGGCAAATGTGGATGTTTGATGGTGTTGCAGATATTGTCTCAGGATGCACTCATTTTATTTTATTTTATTTTATTTTATTTTATTTTATTTTATTATTTTATTTTATTTTATTTTATTTTATTTTATTTTATTTTATTTTATTTTTATTTTTATTTTTATTTGGAATTAAAATGTGGAATAGCACAGAAAAACGGGCATCTCAGAACATCTATTCTCCTTGTGAGAGACTTCTACACAGGTCAGGAAGCCCCAATAAAGATAGACCATGGTGAAATAGACTGGTTTCAGGTTGGCAAAGGAATGCAACAAAGCTACATACATTCTCCTTAATTATTCATACTATATGTAGAATATATATAAAGCAATGGTTGATTTGAATAAGATAGCTGTGGTTTTAAAACTGAAGGAAGAAACATCAATAATCTAGGCTATTGTAACAGCTCTTTCCTGATAACTGAAAACATAGGTATCCTCAACCTACAACCATTCTGTCAGTGGCCCTTCTAAGTTATGATGTCACTGAATGATGATGGTGTCAACTCGTGAAGCTTCCCTGACCTGCTCCTGAGTTGCTATAGGCCAGGGGGATGGGAAATCACGTCTTGCAGCTGCACCAAGGAATTTACTCCTCAGTCATAACAAGATGCATTCTGACTCAGCAAGTTAAGGCCATCTCCGTGGATTCCAGCAACGCCTGGAGGGAATGACTTCTACAACCCGCAAAATTACCTCATTGGGGAATGTGACCGGGTGATACACTTTGGGGGGAGGGGAAACAAGGTCAGAGGCAAGGCGTGAAGGGGGTGAAGTCAGATTTGGCTACACCTAGGTAATGCTGACATGGTGCTCCTAATAAAAGACTGGAATTTTATTGCTAGATGGCTTGAGACACTTTTTTTTTTATAACAAAAGTTTTTTATTTTTTATATTCAAACAACCAAACACTACACAATCAATTATCATACTTCATTTTATCCCCACCCAACCCCCCCTTCTCCATTCCCCCCCCGACTTCCCAGAGCAAAAACAGGATATAGCATTTAACAAACATAAGCTAAAATATGCTAACTATTACAGAATTCAAAACTCTCTCACACTTGTTAACTCCCCTTTTAAAAATTATACTTCAACCTTCCTTTTATAAATTCTCTTATCACATTTCACATTTATAAAAAAAAAGAAAAAAAATCTTATTTTAAACATTTTAAAATCTCTTAATACATTAGCAGAACATTCTCCAAAATATAAGTTTCAAAACTTTCAAAAAGTTATCCATTAAATTTTAAGTTATCCACCTTTAAATTTCAATACTTTAAAACTACAATAAAATTCAGAAAGTTATCCAACTTTAATTAAATCTTTTAACATCATGAGACAATCTCCAAAATATGACCAGTCTTTCTTTCTTTCTATATTTTTTCCAGTCCTTCTTCAATAATACTTTCTTCTTCAGCATTGCTCCTCCCCCTGCTTTTATTTTCAAAAAATTTTGGGTTTGAAATTGTAGTTGGTGTGTCTTTGGAATTCGTTCTCTTCTTGGGGTTGTTTCCTTTAATTTGAAGCCCCCATTTCGACTCTTCCTGCATTTGTAGTCCATCAGTTTGTTCCTTATATATTGATTGTCTGTAGAGCCAAAACTTGTCAAAATATTTATCAACCTGCAGTAAAGAGTCTTCTTGCTGTTTCTCAATTAATTGAATGGAAGCCTCTTCCAGAACCTCCGTTTTCGGTATAATAACCTCCATTTTAGCCCCAACAATGTCTCTTTTATTCTCCAAAGGCACATTATCCTGATTAATTTCTTTCTCTTTTCCAGCCAGCAAGTCATTATTATTCCCCAATTTAAAATCTTGAATAGTTCTTTTAATTATCTGTCTTATCTCAACAGTAAAAGATTTAAAAAAATATTTTAAGTCCTTCGCAGTCACTGCTTGTAAGTTTGCTGACTCATATAATCCATCTTTCATTTCAGCCATTTTTCAATTATCTCTTTATGTTTGTATTAATTCGGCTATCAGGTCATTAACTCCAATTATTTCCATGCAAATTAAGGATGTAAGTTAGTTAAAATCAATACAACAGTCTTTTCCATTCCACTTCCACTTTAAATCTTTTTCTTGAATAACCCGATAGCTTTAACAATGTTACTGATGTTAACAAGGACTTTCACTTATAAGTTTCATTTTCATGCCCTAAGGCGCCATCTTTCCCTTTTTAAATGGAGTTAACATACAATACTTGCATTTTTAGTCTCCTGGATTAACTCTGCCAGCATCCAAAATCCAAATTCTTTATAATCTTTCTAGTTGCTTTGCTGGTGTAGTCGCGACGCTTCGGTCTGCTTATTTTTAAGCAGACTCATCCTGGCTCTGGAGCTCTGAAGGGCTTTCAGGGAGCTCTCACCCTGCAAACTCCAGGCTTAAAAAAAAAAAGACTGGGGGTCTAGGGGAGCTCTATCCAGACCCTTCTGCTCTTCTCTCCCCCTTTTCCCTGGGGGAGAATTTTTAAGCCGCTAGACAGCTGATTTTCGCTGTTCTAGCGGCTAACGGAGTCACGGGGCTGGAGCTCCTAAAAGGAGCTCCGTCAGCGTTTCGCGGAGCCACCAGAAGTCGGCTTGAGATTCTTAATTGCATTAGGGCATTGGTGAGAACCCTGACATCAAGCCAACTCTCCCAAAACTAATTAAAAATTATCAGGATTCCTGAACCCCAGATTCCCCATCTGCTCTCCAATACCTAGGGTGCGTGGAGAGGAACTCAGGTTACCATGGCAGAAAGCGGGATCTCCGAAGAAAGCCTGCTCCTGGCAACAGAGAAAGAGGTAGTTGCTACCTCTTGGTTACAACCTCAGATGGTTACAACTGGTAATCAGTTGTGGAGTTGTGGTTGTTCTAGCAATCTCATGGTTACATTATCAGAAAGTGGACGCTTGGTAACCTGTTTGCACTTATGAAAAAAATGACTTATGATTCTTTTTCACACTTAACAACTATTGCAGCATCCCATGGTCATGTGATCAAAATTCAGATGCTTGGCAATGGGCTCATATTTATGATGGTTGCAGTGTCCCAGGAACATGTAATCACTTGAGAATCCAGATTCACTTTACAACCATGTTACTAACTTAACAACTACAGTGATTCACTTAACAACTGTGGCAAGAAGGGTAGTCAAAGGGGCAAAACTGACTGAACAATTGTCTCATTTAACATTGGAAATTTTGGGCTCTATTGCAGTCATAAATCAAGGATTACTTGTATCAGGATTTGCTAATTTAATGTTTTTACTTTTGGCAAATGATATTTTGTTTCTCTAGTTTGAAGTATATTTATATTGCAGAGCTCAGGCAGCCAAACTATGCATACTTTTCTTTGATGAATTTGATTCTTTTGCTCCTGGAAGAGCCGGTCACAATTACACTAGTGTAACTGACCAAGTTGTTAATCAACTGTTCACTCAATTAGATGATGTATAAGTTTTAAAAGGTATATATGTATTGTCCAAGACCAATCATAAAAGCAAAGTAAAACAAAAATGGTAAATAAAACAATAAAGTTACATTGTTAAAAATTATAATTTGAAGGAGCACTAGGTTTCTGGAGACCATGGTTATTAATAAAAATTCTGCAACCTTCTGAGAATTTAATTACATAAAGGAAAAATATATCTGAATATTTAAGAAATTAAAAGTGAGGTTTTTGGCTTTCTTAGGAGAATATCAATGTGTGCACAATTATTGGGCAACTATTAGTGGGCAGAATTATTATGCAACTAAATGAAAATTTGCCCATCTCATTTATTTGCATCAAAGTGAGAATAATAAACAAACAACTTGTTAGGATATGGTGCATGCCTAACAGGTTGTCCAGGCAATATATAAGCTAACATGATGAATATATATTCTATGACTTCATTGTAATGCTGAGTCATTGTATCCTGATTGGATAAGCTCTGTAGTAACTGTATTTAAGGAGAGCTTGAATGTAGTCATTGTGGACATGACACTATCGTGAACTTGCTACTATTTGCTACTATACCATCAGCATGAACTTGCTACTATTTGTTAACTACTGCTGTTTTGTAATTTCTACTTGATCTCTTACATGGTCTAATGTGATCATGGTTTATTTATTCTGTTTTTAAGAACTATTTATATCGTTCCTGTTTGATCCTTTTACTACAAACTGGTAAGAAGAATTTTGTATCTCTGGACTGATTATGACTGGCTAAGACTTGGATTGATTAAAGGCTATGAGATTGTTTTTCACTACAAAGTAAAAACTTCGATAAACCAGTTTATATGTATTTTATTCATTGTTGCTCTTAGCACCGTTTCCATGTGCTCTATGCTCTGCTGGTTGTTAACACAACAATATCCTTAACACAACTCAAAATATACAAATAAACATTTCTGACATTTCAAAACAAAAACAAAAAAAAAACCAGTGACCAATATAGCCATCTTTTCAATAACAGTCATAAACTTTCCATTGATGGAGTCTGTCAGTTTCTTGATCTGTTGGCGATTAAATTTTTGTGTAGTAGCAACCACAGTCTTCCAGACACTGTTCAGAGAGGTGTATTGTTTTCCTTTACCGTAAATCTCCAGTTTAAGAAGGGCCCACAAGTTCTCAATAGGGTTTAGGTCAGATGAGAAATGAGGCCGTGTCATTATTCTTTCATCTTTAAGGCCTTTACTGGCTAACCAGCCAATGGAGTACTTCGATGTATATGATGGAGCATTGTCCTGAATAAAAATCATGGTCTTCTTGAAGACCATGATTGAAGAAAGTGTCTTCTAAAAACTGGCAGTAGGTTTGGGATTTGATTTTGAATCCATCTTCAATCCAACTAGCTCATATTTAATAATACCTGCCCATACTAGTACCCCACCTTCATTTTGCTGGCATTTGAGTCGAACTGGACTTCTGTTCTGATTACTGATCCAGCCATGGGCCCATCTATCTGGTCCATCAAGAATCACTCTCATCTCATCAGTCCATAAAACCTTTTTAAAAAATCTGTCTTCAGATATTTTTTGACCCAGTCTTGCCATTTCAATTTATGTATCTTGTTCAGTGGTGGTCGGGTTTCATCCTTTCTTACCTTGGCTATGTCTCTGAGTACTGAATATCTTGTAATTCTGGGCACTCCAGGTAGTTCTGGAATATGATAGCACTGGAGAATAATGGGTCCCTGGTAGCTTCACGTTTGATTCTTCTCAAATCTTTGGTAGTTAATGTGCATCTTTTTTTCTCAGCACATTTCTTGTGATCCTATTGATTATTTGCAATAAAAAGTTAGATGGTTCTGTGATCACGCCCCAACATCTTAGCAATTTCAAGAGTACTGCATTCCTCTGAAAGACTTTTTACAATTGTTGACTTTTCAGAGTCAGTTAAATTTCTTTTTTGGCCCATTTTGCCTGAGGAAAAGAAGCTGGCTAATAATTATGCACACCTTGATATAGGGTGTTGATCTCCTTAGGCCACACCCTCCCTCATTACACAAGTACACATCACCTGACATGCTTATATCCACTAAGCCAGGGGTGTCAAATTCACAGATTGCGGGCTGGATGCGTCACACACTGGCCACACCAATGCCCGGTTTAGCGAAGGGGAAAAAACTCACAATATGTCATGTGATGACACCATGATGATGCGAGTTTGACACCCCTGCACTAAGCATTCAAGTTTATACAGCTTGGAGGTGGAAAATATGCATAAAATGATGATATGGTCAAAATACTCACCTAATTGTGCATACACTGTATGCTAAATCACTATTAATTTTTCTTCTTAGAGTAGAACCAAACCTTATCTAGCCAGTGAGAGTCACGTAGGTAGTAACCCCTCACCTTAGTAATAGTGCCATGGGGCAGTAGTATATTTAAAGTATATTTAATTTAAGGAGACATTGATCGTTCAAAGCAGTAGTTAATTTCCTCTAGAATATTTCATGAATTATTGAATCAAAGGCTGTCCTTTGTTTATAAAATCTATAATAAAGATAACAAAGGTTAAAAAAAAGGAGTTCCTGTGGATTTTATTCCATTAGTCATTGCCGACTATAGGTAATATAAAAGTCAAATTGAAATATTTCTCAGTGAGATTGTACAATAGGATGCATTAGTTTGTTTGGACTGACCAGATCCGAGATGTTCTCAAGGTCATCCAGTCCAAGAGTTTATAATATAAAAATCCTGCATATGATTTGCTGATTATGGGTAAAAGTTTAACTGGGTAGCAATTTGTGGAATTACTTCTATTATCTTTTCTGTACGATGTGAGAACAATGGAATTAAGCCAATCACTAGAGATGTACAAGGAACTATTTTATAGCTGAAACATGGCCAGCAGAGCATCCCACCATATAGAAATTAGTTTTGCTTGCGGTTTTACTGTCTGTCAGCTGAAAGATTAATTTTTTAATTTGAAAAGGTGAAATCAGGCCTTTCAGGTAAAGATTCATCAAAACTGGACATGGGGTTTTCTGCATTGAGATATACTATCTATTGTAGATAGAAATGCAATAAATGGATTCTATTGAATTCAAGATTTGAGAGAGATTAATTTATTATTATTATTGGAGTTAGTTCTGGATCATGAAATAAGGCTCCAAAACAGGCAGTTGTTTTCTTGATCACAGTCACCTTGAATAATTTACACATCTTGAATAATTTTAGCTGCCTTATGTTATACTAGTTTCTGCAGTCTGGCAGACATAATTGTACATATTATTCTAAGTATAATCATAGCATAAATGTATAAGAAGTTGTTCTAAAATTATCAGTATTTCTTTTACTTCTTAATGATCTCCATCATGAAGTTCCTCTTTTTTACTTGAATACTGGTTCAACATACAAAACACCTATCACTTTCCTGATCAATCGCTGCTAATTAGAAGTAGTTATCTAACAAAACATTTTGAAAGTAAGATTTTTTTTATTCTAGCAGTATAATTCCCAACTTTCCTACAGCAAACAGTTTCTCATTGTTATATCAGTTTACCAACATGAAAGAATTGTTTTAAAGATATTTCCTGATTCTTTTTGTTTAAATCACTTTAATTTTTTCCTCATCAGTTGTTCCAGCCACTTCACCAATCAATACTTATTAATTACAATAATTATTATTAAGTAATTAATTATTTACTTATTACCATACATTAAAGAACAAAACAAAACTTGGTCTACAAACCCAACTACATTCCTTTGTTTGGAGAATTGTTTTGCACTAGCTACAGTACTGTTTACATTCTGTAATTGTTGATTTACAACTGAATGTTTCTATATAGTTTGTGACTGCCATTTTTACTCAGAAGCCTCTGAAAAGGAATTGTCAAGAGCTTCAGAAATCAAACCATTAAATGCCTATGACATCATCCTGTCAGAATTCATAAAATCATTAGAACATAGAACCATACTTTTGTAAGGATCTTTAAGATCATCTAGTCCAAACCCCACACCCACTAGTCCATTATTATACCAGTTTCTGTTTAAACTCCATTCAAGAAAGGATAATCCATTACCTGCCAAAGCAATTGGTTTCAGAAAATCTTATTTTTAAAATGTATCTATTTCTCATGGAAATCAACTTCCTTTATTTCAAATGTATTACAGTATTTATTTTTTTATGAAACAACTAGAACAATTCTTCACTTATTTTCTAAATGATAGCACTTCAGAATCAGATCTTTGAAGACTGATATCATGTCTCCTTGCAGTCTTCTCCAGGCTAATCCTACCCAATGCCCTCGATTTTTCCTTATAAATGTTTGCATTTGGTAGCTAACAGACAAATTAGTCTATAACTCAGAAATATATTGAAATGCGGAAAATATCTTGTTCTTAATCCCACTCCCTATGTCTCCCTAGATGTGCAGAAAGAAACTGAAGCTGTCCATCTTGCTTCAGTGGGTGTTAGAAAGCATCCTTTTAAGCGAGTGTTTCTCAATTTCAGACCTTTTAAGATGTATGGACTTTAGGTTCCCAGAATACTCCAGTGAATAAACTGACTGGGCAATTCTGGGAAAGGAACTCCCCACCTCTTAAGAAGTTTTAAATTGGGAAAAACTGCTTTAAGTTTTGCTCACAGCTCAAGTGGTTTCCTTATTCCCTTACTCTTATTGAATTATTTTTACCTATATCATTACAAAAGATACACGATGTGATGCGGTCCCTGCTTTTTTACGTAAACATTTTTTTAATTATTTTACAGCCAACGTCATAGGAAGTGTAGATGTTCACTTTACAGACCTGAGCTCCCTTTTGAATCTCCCGCGAATAAAAACAAAAGAAAACGACAACAAATGAACGCTGCCTGCTACCCCCACAATTTCGGCAACCCAGGGGCCCTTTCGCCTTATTGCGGTCGCATTCACTCTCCTATATTTATTTACCCCATACAATATTTTAACTATTTCAAGATTAGGTTCGAAATAAGTATTTTTTTAAAAAAAAAAAGGGGGGGGGGAGAAAATCATACTACAGCAGCACACAACTAAACGCCGACTTCTTCCTTAACCTCCCCTTTGGTTCTCCTCGTGAGGGCAAACAAGGAAGGGCAAGTGGCTTCAATGGCTGCCTCTGAGCATGTTCGGTGTCACTGAGCATGCTCCGTAGTGTCTGATGTTAAAAACTTGACGGCTAGCAGAGAAAGGGGCTCCAGCTAGGCCGGTTTGGTTTTCGTCGCTGGGCTTCCAGGATTCCTGCCCGCCATGGGGAAGAGGGATAACCGGGTGGTGCGTAAGCTAAATCTCTTTCCTTGGAAGCGAGATCCGAAACGGCAAAGGTTTCGAAGAAGGGGTGCCTTTCCTACTGGCCTGGGTGGGGATGAAGGACTCAGAGGGAGGCGGTGGCTAGGCGACCACCTTGGAAGTTGGGTGGGTGGGTGGCGTGAGGGCGGAGTGTACGTGGGGAACAGCCAGCGTCTGTCACAGACATCCTGCAGGTCTTTCCTCGTTGCATTGACAAAAGGGGGTGAGCTACTAAAAATAGTTCCGATTGTTATGGGCTTGGTAGTCCCTTTCAATGGGAAAGGTGAGAGGGGTTTTTGAGGGGCGGGGGGGCTTTACACATGAAACACTTCTCCCTCTGTCATGGGATAGAAAAGTTGGGCCCCTCTGTACATGTGGTCAGTTTTTCATCTCAATGATGTGATGAGATTGAAAAGTAACCTGGTATTATTATTATTATTATATTATTTTTAATAAGGACATTGTTCTGATCTTATATGGAGTGTGCGTGTATGTTTCTCAGCACTAGATCCTTAATTATAAATTAACCCGAGTCCCGTTTTTTTGTATTTCAAAACTTGTTTTTCATCTTGGTGGTTTTTGTTTTGTTTTGATGAATTAATAATCACATCAAAATGTATAGATCGTTTAGGTAGATTTGAGGGACACACTTATATAGAGAGCGGTAAGATCTATCCAAAAGACAATTAGTGTAGCATTCCACTAAAGGCATCTGTCTATTGAGGTGTGCTTTTTAGAAAAAAAAATGTGCTCATCCTTATTTGCCAGTTTGAAGAGACTATGCTCCCTGCTTTTGTTAAATTCCTAAGAATACACTGAAGACATAGAAATGACTAATTATATTTGTCCTAAGTAAAAACTGCATCGCATTGGATGATAATTTGTTGCTCTTAGGACCAGAAAAGCACTTATCAAACTTAGTACACTGTCAGTGAAATGTTAAAACTGGGGGGAAGTTTCTTATTTCTCTCTGTAAACAACTTGTTTTTGAATAATACAGTAATAAATCCATTATAAAACAGGCCACTTTAAAACAAAGATTTGTATGCTAATATTATAAATGAGATGTTTATAGGCAGCCTGATGACTCATTTTGTATAAGTAAAATTCTGCCTAAAATAAAAGTTAAGTTGTTTGTTTATACATTAGCTTTCAAGGGTCACTTTGAGGCTATTTTATTTTAAGCCAGAAAAAGATGAAAAAAATAAAAAATAGAAAGCAAAGAAACTCCCCAAAGAGAGTTGGGTCTGAGCTTGATGTTTCAATTCCTTGATTGCTTACCAAGGCCCATAACACAATCCAGTTATGTAGAATCCAGAAACTCCTCATATTAAATGACTAGTAGGTCAAACATGCTGAATGTTGACAATGTACATAGGAAACAATAATGTCTATATTAAATAATGAATGCCTTATGGGTAAAGTAACAGCATTGATAGAAAAAAAAAAGATAATTTCTCGTAAGTTTCATGAAAACCTGCTATTAAATCTGTAGCTAATAGTGTGCCCTAGATATGCATGCCTGAATATAAATGTATGTTTCCAAGATTGCATTTGCATACAATAGCTTCATAAAAATATTAATATGCTAATAGTTCTTTTATTGTCTTTTTAATTTAAAAAATTTAGATTAAGAGATGGCAATATTGAATATTTTCTGTTCTTTTATTTTACTATAAACTGTTATTTGCTGAAGGTTTCTAACAATGACAATACATGTTTGGGATTGCATAGGGATGTAGAAAATATGTCAGAAATTTGAAAAGGAGGTAATGATACAGGAGTGGTTGTCTACACCCCTCTCATTTTATGCTATAAGAAATTAGTCATCTCCACCCCAGCTTTCATTTCATATATAAGATACTATATTTAATTAGGTCCCATGTTTTAAGTGTGTAACTAGTTTTTAAAAGGTCATCAAAAATTGATATAGTAACATAGTGAAAGAAAATGTAGGCACAACATTCATTCTCTCTCTTATATACCTTATTCTCTTAGCAAGCTTAGTGATCAATTTATTAGTCTTAATGGTACCATAAGGATATTTATTTTGTTGCTATCCTCTCATAAGATGTTAAATATTACAGCATTAGATGATCCTCTGTGTTAGTTCCACGCAATATTTTTTGAGCAGAATGATTTCTCGGAGGCCAATTGTACACAGCTTTTGCTGAGGCAAATTAAGAGTAAGAAATATCCCAGCATACTGCCTCCCCACCCCCAAGTGCCATAACCATACGAGACTTAGTGTATTTCATTAATCATTGAGAGTTTTTTTACTTATATAAATATATTACATTTTATTTATATATAAAAAATTGACAATAAATATATACATTTAAATACCAGCTTTTTATAACAGTTGGAGAGGAAGGAGGATACATTACTAAAAAGTGAAGCAATCAAAATATATTGTGTCAATAATGTCACTTTCCAACACATTAAAAATTCTATCAAGTTGGTAATTTATGTAGATGGGCTAAGTGACAATATATCATTTTTGAAAATTAAAAGAAAAAAGCTATTTTTAAGAGTTTCAGATTGGAATAATTTAAGGTTCTCTCATTCTTTCTTTGTTATATTTAAGGCATATATGAATCCTATAGCAATGGCTAGATCACGAGGTCCTGCTCCGTCTTCAGGACCTACGATACAAGATTACTTGAACAGACCAAGACCAACATGGTATGCTACAAATGATCACTTTGTTCCTTTTATAAGATTACTTTGTTAACAAAGAGAAGTAGTAAAGTTTGCCTTAATAGAATACCTTGCCCCAAATTAATGGACTACTTCACATATGATATTAAATCAGGAAATTGAAAATGGAGTTTGAGATCCACATGAGGGCTATCACCCCATTTCTGACTTCTGGGACTCACCTAAATGTGGATAGGCCCTAAATTTGGATCATGTTTTATGTTTTGTCTTTTGGGGCAAAATAAAACTCTTTTAAGACTTACAAATGTGTTAAGGCTTTTACCAGCAAGACAAAATCCTTGATGTTGAAGTTTTAAAGGGTGAGGCTCACCAATTTCATTCCAGATGAACTGTCCCCTGCAGTTTCTCCAAATGTGGGAAATTCAACTGCATAATTTATAATTAGTTGCCCAGAATTGTGTACGTGAGATGAGTAGTCATATAAATTCAATAAATAAAATTTCATCCCTTAAATTTATGATTCCACCCCTTAAGATTACTGTTCCTGGCCAATTTTGGAATGTAGATCTGGATGTGTTTCACAAAGCATTTTGCAAATTTCCATTTGATAAAACTTGCATTCTTCATGAATGAAACCACAGTTTCACTTGAGGTGCACAAACACAGAAAGAAAGCAAGTTTTATTTCAGTTTCTTTAAATCAATATCTGCTCTGATGATGGTTTGGTAATGAAAGGCCTAGAAAACCCCCACCAAGGTCAAAGAGCATCAAGAAGGTCTAAGTTAATATTTTCAGATCTAAACTTATGTACCAGTATCAGTTACAGGTTATCTATTTTTTCATTAAAGGGAAGAAGTAAAAGAACAACTAGAAAAGAAGAAGAAAGGTTCGAAGGCCTTAGCAGAATTTGAAGAAAGAATGAATGAGGTTTGTTATTTGATTAATGTAGAGACAAGCCTAGATTTTATACCTGCATTATTAGTATTAACATAATGCTAATGATATTTCAGTTTTATGCTAATAGATACAGTTTAGTGTTAATTGCTTCTCATGTAGATGCATCAAAAGATACTGATCCAATGCAAATGTGTGATTAGCAATAAAAACCAATATTCTACCATGTTAGCTTTCAATGATAGCAAATCTAATCCAGCACACCCTAGATTAATAATGTTATTATTAATTAATTAATATTAATTAATTAATATTGTTAATTATTAATAATGATTAATACACATGTGATTGGATATTCATCTCTTCACAGTGATTGAACATTAGGCACCTCAAGTACTTAATGTTAGCTATAAATGTTAAACATACGGTATTAATCCACCAAATTAAGAAATATAGTTTTAGCACAATGAGAAAAGCCACATTGCTGCTCTATGTAAAATACAGAAACAATAATGCACATTTTCTCCTAATTCTTTTTGTGGCACCCAACAAATTATAAGGGACTAGGTTGCAATACTGACTACCTCTGTAATAAAGCCTAGTAGTACAATCCTATTAAAAAGGGAACAGGAATCTGGCAGAATATAAATTGTATAAATAAATAAATAAATGGATTCAATGGGATTTTCCAGGAGAATGGATATAGAATTCCAATCTAATTATTTCAAACAAGTTTCCCATCATAGAAATGGTTCTTATGCGTTAGTGACCATAAAGATAATCCAAAGGGTATTTGAGATATACTCATAATTGTTTCAACTGTTTTTCAGAACTGGAAAAAAGAACTGGAAAAACATAGAGAGAAATTGTTAAGTGGAAATGAGAGCACTTCAAGAAAGAAAGAGGTAAATGCCATCGTATATGCACTCCATGCAGAACTAGGGATTTGAAATTTTCTTGTTTGCTTTAAGTGTGTTATTGTGGCTGTTATAATAGAATACATTTCAAAAATGTTTACTTCATTCATTAACTTCATATTAATGAAAAAAATCCTTTTTTAGAAGAAGAAAAAAGAGAAGAAGAAATCCAGTAGGGTGAGCAAAGATTTCATTTATTTTTCACCACCTAAGACAATTGTATGTAGCTTGTTTAAAGGGTAATTTTGGGGGTTTTATTTTGAATGTTAAACTGTGGTTTTTAAATGCAGGTAATGCAGCTTTGGAAAATATCTATAAATTTGAGGGGCAGGGGGTTAATTTTTTCTATTGACAAATTCTGCATCTCACAAATTTACGTTTTGTTGTCTTTGGTCAAGTTGTCTCCATCTTCCTCTTCCTCATCAAGCTCTGATTCTTCCAGCAGTTCATCTGATATTGAAGATGAGGTAAGTCTGAATTGTAGCTTTCTGTTATTTCGTATTCAAAATGGGTGTCTAAATGGAGGAAAAGCAGTGTCATTTTCATTGAAATGTCAGAAATCTTTTAAGGAACTAGTTTTTAAAGCCATCTGAAGGACAGGGCATCTCTAGGTTTGTTGGTTAGTACCAGAGTCATTTTATTCTTCTGCTGGCTGTCACCATTATTCTCTGAAAAATCTGCTCCAGAGAATTAGAGAATTAGAGGAAGATGAAACTGTACCTTGTTTCCCCCCTTCATCGTGTTTTAACCTCCCATAATTGCTTGTGAAAAAGCAAGGAACCATTCCTGAAGCTTAGGAAAGAGTATGAGAGAGAGGGAGGGAGGGACGGAGAGAGAAAGAGAGAGAGAGATTTTGTTGACTATGCTAAAATCAAAGTTATCTACCTTTATCTTCTGAAACTGGATAACATAGAAAATTATACACATCCACACATCAGTAGAAGTGAAAGGGAAAAGTATTGTGTTTGTGCCTTGGAACTGCTGAATTGAGTTTTGTAGAAATTTTTTACACATTTTTTAGATCAGAAACAACTTGTGCTATTTCTCAATAGACATTAAAACAACTTAAGTGAATACCAGCAAAAATGAACAATTTTGTAGAAAAAAAGGGAAGTGTTGAAATGAAGCTCTCCTAATACATGTATTAAGCAGGCAGTTGAATTTCTAAAACATCATGCATCATTGTTGAGGACCCTCCTATTGCAGTAGACAAGTGTTTAAGCATCCTTACGAGACTGAATTTTTAGCAGAATGACAAGATGGCCTGAACCATTGTAAAAAATAAACTCTCAGACTAGAATGATTTATTATATCACAAATTATTATGAATTAATAACAGAAGGGATCATTTTTAGAGAAGAACTGTAGATTTTGATAGTTTACTAGTCATGATTCTAGCATGCATATGTGGTAGGACCAAGTATAGATCTCTTGAAGAAAAATTTTTGGAGGAATCTTGATTGAAACATTTGGTTAGTCAGAAAGATAAGCATCCTTTCTTCTTATCAGTTCTCTGCCTTCTGATATTCCCTGGCAGAGAAGAAGTAGCAGTTGAGATTCTAATACAGAAGATGTTAGTTCCAACCCCTTTTGGCATTTCACAACACAGAATTGTGAAGTGTAAAGAAAATTCCTGTTTGAACTGTTATGTAATTATTTGACATAAGGGCTGTATAAAAGGATATGAGGAGTAAAAGACTTAGGTGCTCTAGTTCAAATTGGTCAAAATCATCAAATCAGCATGACTTCTCTGAGGCTGATAACAAGGCAAGATATGTTCATAAATCAGGACTTTTGATTTTTTTTAAAAAATTAATTGCTTTTCTAGTGCTGATTGAAATCATAGTTCCAAAGTATGAAAAATTATATTCAGAATATTTTCCTTTTATCTTTCATCGAAGTAATATAATAATTGATAAAAATAATCTAAATTCAATTTTGCTGTTTTTACAATTGGAAAATAATGTCTGCTTAGTTAAGCATAACTTATACTGAGCTTTTGAATAAACACTGAATTATTATTAACTTTAAACCCTGTTTCCATTTCATTTCTAAAATTTTTGTTTTAAGAATATTTTTGAACTTTATTTGTTTTTCTCTGAAAAATTTTTTCATAGCTTTTTGATCTTTGAATTCAGTCAATGAAGTCAGAATATTAAAATGATATTTGGTGAAGAATTATTAAACAAAGGCATTAAACAGAAATGCTATCATTATCCTGAATATATAGAAATCGGAAAGACAACATAAACTCCAGTCATTCCTGTGGCTAGTCGTTAAGAAAATACTTTTATGTTTTATATCTGAAATGATTTAATCTGACAAAATCTAATAATTTTCTTATATTCCTGATTAGGATAAGAAACAAGGAAAAAAGAGAAAGAAAAAAAAATATCACATCTTACAGAAGTCATCTGAAAGTTCTAGTTCAGACTCTGATTCAGATAGCAAGGTAAAGTAAAAAAAAAAATAGTATCCTTACCTAATTTATGAATGAAACTTTTATATTGATTAAAGTGTACTAGTGGCAGAAATACATATGTGGAATATGAATGAAATTTGGACCTTTCTGTCCTTTATTCTAAACTGGTGCAATGTTTGCTTTACTTGCTATATTGCAACAATAATACATATATGTTTTATTTTTCACTGAAGCTGTTTGGATTATTCCATTTCCAGAATACCAGTTGCCATTACTTCTGCACTATTTGCTTATACAGAAGCAAATTTAAGTGTACACTGTCATTGATGCTGTTTTTTAATCATAACAATTTTTTTATTATTTAGGATAGTTTAAGAACTAAACGGACAAAGGAAGATTATGAAAGAGATAAGGTAAAACAGTTTCATAGTATTTTTAAAAATTCCTTAAAAATAAATGTCTAATTATAGAATAACTGAATGAAAGTTCTTAATAGCCTAATTGTAAAAAAGCTCTAAAATTAACAGCTGTTTAGGATTAAAATTGCTACCGTGTTTCCCCAAAAATAAGCCCCTGCCTTATATTTTTTTGAACCCTGAAATAATCACTTGGCCAATTGGGCTTATTATCAGGGGATGTCTTATTTTGGGGGAAACACGGTAGTTGTTTGGAAAATTAATTCCAAAATCTGATCTTCATATCCTTTATATCAGTTGACCACTAAGTATTTATTAATTTAATGTAAAGTATATTTTATTATTATAGTTGGTCACACAATCAGCAATTAGACTTGATTTTGTTCTTAAATAAATAAAAAGGTGAAATCATAGCTGCCAGTTCTTTAGTTGGTATTGGCCTTCATTTGAATCAAGTTTCAAGAACCTAGGTTGTCATAATGTATCAGCATAATGTACATCCAGATCCAAGCAATGTAGTCTTATATAATTAGCAGATGCAAATTTTGTCAATGTGCAGATTTTCTAAGTGTCATCCAAGGCTTTTTGATATGGCACCCAATATCCCTGTAACTATTGGGACCGCCATTACTTGTTATTCCATAATCTGAAAGTTTTAATTTTTGAATCTTGATACTTTGTAATCTTCTCCAATTCTTTGTCTTCTGTTTTACTGTCCCCTGGTATTGTCACATCAATTACCCATACTTTTTTTTTTTCAACCATAGTTAAATCTGGTGAGTTATATGCCATAAATTTATTTGTTTATATTTTAAAATAATAATAATAATAATAATAATAATAATAATAATTATTATTATTATTATTATTATTATTAGATTAGATTGCATAGTCAGCCAGATGTTTAGATTTAGATTAGTTTAAATGTTTAGATATCAATTTATCAAGTCCTTCCCACGGTTCTGGGTTAGGCAGATGTAGTTATTTCACAGTATTAAGGGTATGTTGCAGGATGTAAGCCAGTAGTGAAATGCTACTGGTTCGCACCAGTTCGAGTAAACAGGTAGTGATAAAAGGAAATCCTGCTTTCTAACGAATAAAAATCGCGCAACTCAGCTGTTCCCCCCCCTCATTGTTTTACTTACCTTGTTAAGTGTCCTTTTCCTGCACAAAGCGTGCGTTTGGCGTGCACTGTGCATGTGTGCGGAGCATGTATTTGGTGCGCATGCGAGTGCAGCGTGCTTTTGGTGTGCACTGTGCATGCATGCGCACACAACGTGCTTTTGGCATGCACTGTGCATGCCCGCGCAGCATGCTTTTGGCGCACACTGCATGCGCGGGCAGCAAACCAGTGGCAATCCGCGGAGGATTTCATCACTGATGTAAGCTATTCCAAATAAAGTTGCCTTTTGCAATTAACTAATGGTGATTTTGTCAGTGCTGAAGATGTTGAAGTATGTTGCAGAGGTATGGGGATTGCTTTCTTTTGCCATAGTCATTTTACTTCTATTTGCAGGTTGTATTTTGTAATTTTCCCCAGTTGTTTCTCTTCTACTTTGTCTCCAGGTATTGCGATGTCCATTATTCAGATATTTTAGTCTTTCTTATCAACAATTGTTTATTGTTGCTATTTTGTCATGCTGTTGTTACAAGTCTGCACAGTCTTCTTGTAGCAGCTAACTTTCAGCTTCTCTGTAGAGGTAGCATTTTGCTGTATCTTACTATCCAGAATCATCCCATCTCTTCAATTTTCCTGCTGTTAGCTATTGCCAGTGTTTGTTATTTACTTTGTCTGCTTCCTGTGTTTTTCTCTCTCTGTCTCTGTCTCTATCTCTGTCTCTGTCTCTGTCTCTATGTATGTGTATGTGTATGTGCTGGCCATGTAATACTTGCTGTGTCTCTTTTCTAGTCTTATATTATAAGACTAGAAGTAAGTATTATATAGTCAGTACATTAAAAAAAGAGCAGATAACAAGACCTGGCAATGGTGAAGAACAAGAAAGTTGAAGAAAGAGGGGTTAGTTCTATTTTTTATCACAGGAAATGTGAGTTTTCAAAGGTGATCATAACAAAATATTTTCTTACCTAGGATTCCAAAAGTTTTGTTAGGAAAAGAATAAAAGCTGATCATATGGAAGAATTATTGCCATCAGACTCTTCATTGGAATCGATTGAAACAGAGGAGGTAAGTCTAAATATAAAGCAAAGCATTTACATGATTTAAAAATGTTCACCAAGTTCTCCATTCATATGCATATGCAGAAATATTTGTCCATTTTTCCCATATGTACTGCTTCAGATGATTATAAATTAAGAAAGCCACCAAAGATCTTTCTCACATAGTTCTTTCTACATTGTAGAACTCGAAAATGTCAGCTGTGATGTTCCTGAAAATTTTAGGCATGGCAACAGAATTAGAAAACAAAATTGCCAGATAGTACAAAATAGCTATTGGAGAAGTAATCCTATTTTTCCAAATTATTATTAAGCAACGTTTCTATTGTGATTGCTATTTCAGTTTTTCATCCATTTTGTAAAATGTGTATTCTGTCATTCTGCTTCTTCACATTTAGGTACAATCAAAAAAGAAGAAAAATAGTGAAGAAAAAGAGAAAAATGTAAGCTTATTTTATATGCCTAAGAACTTTAAACTCCTAATGTTATATCAGCATGTACGGTATATATGCTGGGGCAAACCTCCCTATTTCAATTGCTCTAGTTTCTCGTAACTTTACTATATCAATAATTAACTGATTTTCAACTATTACATAATGCACACAATATATAGATAAATACTTAATCCTCCTTAAAGTAAATATGCTAGTCAGAAAATAGGAGGACTGCAGAAGGAGTACAGTACCTGGAATGCTTGATGGAAATGTGGCATAGAAATCTAATAAATAAATAATGAACACTACAGTATTAAATTTAAATGATTGATTCTATAGATTAAAAAAAGATATTTTTTTCTAGAATACAGTAGTCCTAAACAGGTAATAAGAGATTAGAAGGAATTAATAAATCAAATTAGATTATTTAATATAGTCTTGCTAATATCACTTGGCAACAAATTATGAATTAGGTTTCTTGGATTTTTTTTCTGATTAATGAAATGTGGTATGAGGAATTAAAATTAGAATTTTATATGTGAAGAAAAACAGCTTTAGAGATAAATCTGTGGACAGTGCCTTCTGTAAATCTTTTAGTAGAGTGGTATTTGTTATTCTTAATTTAACTGGGCTTATTACGATATTCGGTGGCTTTAATTAATTCTTTCCTTGAAAATGCATTTGGAGAGAAAAAACGTGAATTGGAATCAGGTAGTTTCAGTATATAATAATTGTCTTTCGGTATTTCCCTTTTTAAAGGATAAAACAAAAAAGCGAAAGAAACACAAGAAGCACAGCAAAAAGAAGAAAAAGAAAACCGCAAGCTCAAGCTCTCATCCAAAATACTTAAGTCAAGTTTTTCTTTCATCAAAAGTGCAATGAGACTATAGAGACTATAGAGAATTGCAAATTGTGAAAATTATGATAAAATCTGCCAACTGCATGAGCTCTCCTATGTGTTAACAAATCTAGACATTCAGCTTGCCCAGTACCTTTGGGCTGGAAATAGCCATTGTTGTTGCCTGATGCTTAATATACATATAGTACCCCTCTCTAGCACTCCAGTAGCTAATAGGACGTTTTGGAAAGAAACCCTTCTCATGGTTTACATGATTGAGCAGTAGAGTAAAACTGGATGGATGTCAAAAGGTTTTGCCTACTTTATTCAGGGATATGTGCATGTGATCTGATATGCAGATGTCAATCAGCTTCATTGTTGTAATGAATGAGGCAACTCCCTGAGGACAAAGATGCATCAGGAGGCCTGTATCTATAAACCAAAGTTGAATTTGGGTGTTTTATTTTAACAGACTAGTAATGAAACTTAGTTTTCTATTACAAAGACATTTGCAAAATTCCTCTACAGAATTGAATGTCATTTAGCAACTCCTGTGACATTTCATTTTTACTGATACCATTTTTGGAATAGGAACGTAGCATTAATATATATAAATGTTACTTTTTTAGATTATTATTACACATTTAGATATGTGTAATATAATTTTGTTCTTGTGTTTTTTGGTTGAAGTTGTTAATTAGAGCTCATAGTTTGATTTGACAAATGAATACAGTTTTGCTAATATTGTTTCAGTACTCTCCATGATTTAAATTGCAATCTTTTTCTTTAAGAATTTAAGGGAAAATCCACTATGAATTTTCTGAGCATGCCCCATTAAAGTCCATGGAAGTGTGGAAGACTAGCTAAGCCAATAATTATAATTGAGCTGATTATGATAGGCTGCTATTGTTTAATTTATGTGTAATAAACTTTCATCTTTCATCCAGGATGATGTAATTCTAATGATGAAATATATGCTGGGCTCATATTTTAAAAATGAAAAGTGGACATTCTTTTTCCTTTGGGCATGTTCACTTCTAATGTTAGTATTAGGAACAGAGAAAAGTGTCTATAGTATAGGAACAAGTGAAGATGGAGACTGACGATTCAGTTAGCCTCATTTTAACTTCAGATATAAGACACTATTCTTTATACGTGAGTAACAAAGGAAAAAAAAATCTTAAATCTTCCCATCTAAGTTTTTTCCCATTTTTATATATGCTGCTGGAATAGACAGAAGTATCAATCTAATATGGCACAGCTGATTACTCTTTGCAAGGATTTTATTACCACTGAATCAAAACAATACTGGGCCTGAGATAATATGCATCACCATTATCTAGTGACATTGATTTTGACTATAGTTTTTTGTTTTTTGTTTTTAACTGTTGTTCTTAACATACTTAGAATTATTCTGCATGATTTTGTACCATTGTTATAACTAATTAAGGAATACAATTATAATCAGTGTTTTTAATTAACTATCAGAAATAATAATTTTAAATTATTAACTATGTTTCACATGCAACATCACATCATCCTTATATTAATGTACAGCTGCTGAAAATATTTAGCATGTAAAAAGCTGAACGGTGTTATCAGACAGCTTCATATTGAAACTGTTTTTATGCTATATAAATTCAGTGGTAGATTTATTTTACAATTATGTCCTGATATACACAAACTGCCAGACATTTCGTAAAGACAATGTTTTAAAAGTTCCTTTGGTCTGGATTATACGTGTATTGTTTTAGCTTCTTTAGCAATAAAGTGTGTACTTTAATAAATACCTCTACATGTGAGACCATAAAGAAGCTGTGACATTCACAGTGAATATATACATTTACCATTTTATGTAAAGAGGCATTAAAATTACTGGGTAATATTTGCTTTTTCAGCCTCTTACTAAGTAAATGTTTAAGGAGAAAAGTGAGGGAAAATCATAGGTTGGTGGAGTGATTTTTATTGTTATTGCTTGAAAAGTTTGTGTCAACACTTGTTCAAATTATAGCAACAGATATCATGAAAAGTGTACAGATGAAAGGTACTTCTTCCAGTCTTTATGCATGCGTAAGAAAGGAAGGAAAAACTAGATTGGGATGAATTTTTCAGCATTCAAGCAATGTGATCGAAGTAGTGCATACAAAGTCTTGAAAGAATAGGGTAATGCATTTTTTATAGGGTAATATCTTTACGAATGAAGGCAAATATATGTAGTCCAGGAAAATGATGCAACGTTGAATCTGAGTCGGTCACTGGGACCAGAGATTTAATCTTCCCAGCTTTCAGGCTCATGCTGGAGCCCCTCTTCAGGGAGCCTCTCTGTACTGGAATATGTGCTTTGGGCAATTCTGTGAGTTGTGTTTATGTGGTGCCTTTCTATTGGCTGATTGGTGTGTTCATGGTTGACTATTGGCTGTTGTTTCCTTGTGTTGCCAAGCCCTCAGCACCTAAATTCTTGTTAAGCTGGTGGTAAATCAGCACTCCTGTCAACTGACAAGGGGCCCATTTCCCAGGTTTTAATAATTTCCCTGCCTATCTTTGTACTTGTATGGCCAATGATCTTAATAGCTGCAAAATTAAATGTGTGTCGTTATTCATTGCAATGTGAGGATACCAGTGAGTTTGGGTTTCCTCATCTGACAGTTCATGTCTGTTTTTGCAATCTGGTGGTTAGCTTTTCCCCCACTTGTCCTGTAGTTGCAGGGGCAATCCATGCAGGGGATCCAATAGATTACTACAAGTGATCTACACAATGTATAATTGTCCTCATATTCTGGGCAGTGTGTGATGCCCGCTGGCAGATCTTGGAAGCTGCTTCCGAAATGTATGGCAGGGTATATTTGGTCTTTTACCTTCAGTTTTCTTTTCTCTCCTTTGCATTTTTGTAATAACTGCTTGTGGGTGCCCATTATGAATTGCTCATGTAGGTACCTACTCTCCAGTGGTTTAGCTTGCTCGATACTACAGTGGGTTCTCATTCTGCCATATAGTATTCTGATGCAGCTCCTTTTGTGTGACAGTGGATGGTTATTGTTGAAACTGAGAATGTGTGGAGTGTTCGTGGCCTTATAAAAAACTATGGTTTCTATACTTCCATCTTTCTGCCTGTTAACAAGCACATCTAAAAATGGTAATTGTTTGGCCATTTCTTCCTCCATTGTAAAATGTATTTCTGGGAAGATGGAGTTCAGTAGCACATGGAAGCTTTTAGTGCATTTCTTTTGATGATGACAAAGTTGTTTTTCCATACAGCGGCACCAAAATGTTTGAAATGCAGTGTTATAGTTTGTTCAGGACAGTTTCTGCAATGACTCAAGTAAAATATTCAGAATAGTGAACATCCCTTTGAATTGTGCTGCTGTACTGCAGATATCATCAGGCTGGTTAGGAAAGAGAGCAGGAAGGATACTGGATTAAAATTAAAATTAAAAGTCACAATTTTCCCTTTAGAAATGTTGAATTTAAATTTGTTTCATATACAAGATTTACAAAATTTGTCAAAATGTGATAATCCATATTGCCAAACATGGCATTTGCTGTTATAGGAAATATTGAGTTTGCACTAGAATGTATGCAAAGCAGCCTGCTATCCAATGTATCAAGCCATTATTATGCTAAATCTGTGTTTCTGTCTCTATATACAGTAGCTTCAGGTAGCTTTAGACATCAAGGAAAAACAATATTCATACAGAAGTATTGGTGGTAATGTAAAGGTAAAGGTTCCTCTGCACATGTGTGCTAGTTGTATCCGGCCCTGGGGCGGTGCTCATCTCCATTTCTAAGCCGAAGAGCCGGCGCTGTCGGGAGATGTTTCTGTGGTCATGTGGCCAGCATGACTAAACGCCAAAGGCACACGGAGCACTGTTACTTTCTCACCAAAGGTGGTCCCTATTTTTATACTTGAATTTTTTACGTGCTTTCGAACTGCTAGGTTGGCGGAAGCTGGGACAAGTAATGGGAGCTCACTCCTTTACATGGAGCTAGGGATTCGAACCGCTGAATTGCCGACCTACTGATTGACAAGCTCAGCGTCTTAGCCACTGAGCCACAGTTTTGCAAATATGAGCATGTGACAAGTGTGATCTTTTTGAGTCATAAATTGGACAGAAACAGGTGTTAATGAAGTGTTCACTTAAGATAAAGATTTGAACTTCAACATATTTCCACTAATAAAAGCAAATAGATTAAAAGAATTTAAATCTGATATAGAAAATAATTGGTATTTTACATTCAATATTCAGCTTGTAGGTTTTCTTAAAAAATTATCAAATGAACAGCCAGAAGTCAATCATGCATTCTAGAAAAACATCTTTCACAAAGATTCGTCCATTTTGAAATCCTTATCAAATATTTAATGGTAATTCCTTATCCTGGTCTGCAAAACCTTCAATTCCTTCTTTTCGCTTCTTCTCTTATATGTCCTTGAGCAACTCCACCAATCATCTGTCCAGAGGCTGGCTGTTTTCTCAAAAAGCCATCTTTATTATTGAGTTTCAAACAGATTTGTTTGAACCTCTCTTCAAGAATCTGTTTTAGGTTCTTGGAATTTTCCTCAAAATTAATCTCTTCTGAATGTTTTAGAACAAACTATTATTTCAATAATCTACTGTAAAAAAATCTAGTACATGTAAATGAATTTTCTCTAGTTTGTATTTCGTTTTGTGTTTCCTTTATCAAATATCAGATCATTGGCTCCATGGGGGGAAAAGCTTTTTTGTAAAAGCCATGCCAACCGGTCGCATTATGTGTTGACTACTGTCAACCATCCCAACTTGGACAGTTAGAAAAGGAAGACACTCAAATTCGTTAGCAAAAATACAATTTACTAAAGCCAAGAAGAAGCAGAGCTGGATCTGGGATTTTTTTGCCAAAAGCATATGGTTAACTTTTCCCTTGTTTCCACCTTTCCCCCTGGTTATCTTTGACTGTCCAATTTGGTGCTAACGAATTGTTTGGGTAACAGCCCCTGTCTTCATGAGCTGGATGGTTCTGCATTCCATAATGTGACTTTGGAATGGCTGGTGGCTCTCACAAGACAGCACAATGCCTAATTTTGATTCCTCTTATGCACCCCCTTATCCCACCCTGCAGCCCCCGTCCCGCTGCTGAGTATGGCAGGCTGACAGCAAGCAATGCATGGTGTAGCAGGTTGGTAGTCCTGACATTCTGCCCCTTCTGAAAATGGCTAGGCCTAAAGGAAAGAAAAAATAGCAAGGATTAGTTAGTAGCACTACTTGGGTTTGTTAGGGTATTTGTTGTGAAATTGGTGAGTGAGGCAGGGTGAGTATACATGGGGACCATCAATCCATTCTGTCCAAAAAGAGCTTTGCCAGAGTCTGTGCAGAGGGTATCTTGGGAAAGCCACAACATGGGTATGTTTGGAGAATAGTTGGTTATGACCCAAATCACTGTGTTCCCTGACTTTCCAGCAGTTCTACAATGAAGTGCATGGATATTTCTTTCATGGACCATAGGCAGCAGGAAACCCAGGGGTTTGCCACAGTATCTTTTAGCTAAGGCATCTATTGGGCAACTGATCACATAGTTCTCTATGTCTTTTTTCATGTGTGGCCACCAGAATTGCTGTTTTGCAAGGTGAAGGGTCTTTAGGAACCCAAAATGCTCAGCTGTTTTTGAATCATGCTTCTGCTGTAGATCCATTGACTAGAGGGCACATAAAATCTGGTCCACATCTATGCCAATTTATTTTTCAATGAGAGCTGCTTTATGGAGATTGAACCATTTTCACTCGCTAGAGCGCTCTTCAGTGTTTGGGTTAATTCATCAGACATTTCGCCCTGGGGGCTTTTCTGCACTCTTGTGAGGGTAGGAGCTACTATCTAATCGGATGGGATGATGGAATTTATTACTTCTCTGGTCCTATTGTATTGGGGCATTCTGGATAAAGCATTGGTTAGGAAATTCTTTCCCCCAGGGAAATAGTAGAGGAATTGAAATTGAAGTGATTAAAATATTGTGCCCATCTCACTTGTTTGGGGGATAATTTCTGTGAGGATCTTAAGTGCATCCAAATTTTTGTGATCAGTCCAAACCTCAAATAGAGTCTTGCTCTTGCTGCCCTCTAAAAATTCCCTCCAAGTAAGGAGTGTCCATTGCACAGTGTACACCTCCTTCTCCCATACCACCCAATGGTGCTCTGCATCGGAGAGTTTTCGGGAGATGTAGACACAGGGCTGTAATGCTCCCTGTTGTTCTTTTCATCACTGGTGTCTACCTGGAGGACAAATGGCTGGTCAGGTGCTTAAGCATGGATTCAGCAAAGGTTGCCTGGCGTTCCATTCTCCATTTCAATGGCTGGCTTGGCTTGGGTTTGGCTTCCCCTTTTGTTTTTAAGAGATTTGATAGGTAGAGCAATTTGAACTGCCTGTAAAAGTTTGTGAATCCCAGGAAACTTTGCAGCTGCTTCCATATGTGAGGTGCTCAAGCAAGCTAGTGGCAGGTTGTGCAGCAGCAGCATGGACAGTGTGGGGAGCCACTCCTGCCACCACCTGTTGGCCTGGGTGAAGAGCAGCCCCACCAGGGTGCCACTGGCCCCCAGCAGCAGTAGGTGTAGCAGGCCCAGCAGCCGGGCCTTGGGGCTGGTGATGGCTTCTGATCTGGGGAAGAATGGACAGCTTCTTCCCTTTCAGCCCCTTCTGCATTCACCAAAAGAGCCAAGCAGCAATTGCTCGGGGAGAAAAGAAGGTAAGGGGGAGGGGGGCAACATCAGTTCATCAGTTGGCCACACACCCAGCTGATGACGTTTTTAACTAGGGGGGTTTAGACATTCTAAATTTATTTTGGGGGGGGATAGGGCTTATATTGTGAGCAGCATGAAAAATCAGGCAAGGGCTTATTTTCAGGGTATGTTGTATTTTTGGGGAAACAGTATTTTTTCAATGGTGTAGACTGTGGGGCAATGAGAGGGGAAGACTCCTCAACAAACACTTCTTCCAACCCCCAGTATTCTTTTTGAATCAGTGAAACCAGCTGCTCCTGCTCTTCAGCTGTTGCCACGTCATCCACTTTCACTTTTTTAATAGGTGGCGTGTGGCAGCTTTGCTTTACTTTCTTTGCGGCTTTTTCTCCTGAAGGAGTTTTGCATACTTTTAGATGGTTTTGCTGTTAGTCAAGTGAGGGATTCACTGGTCTCATGAAGAAGCTGATGGTTTCTATATGGGTCTCTATCTTTAACTCCATGGGCTTCATTAATATGGCCGGGCTTTTCCCCACCAAAGTTCCATTTAGCTGGGAGAATGCTATGCGTATCTTTAGTTCCCTAAGCCTCATTCCCAGTTTCTCCACCACGCCAGGGCTGACCAAGCATCTGGTGCACCCAGAGTCCAACAAGGCAGGCAGGAAACCCTTGCGTCCTGAAAGGCCACTGTTATTTCCTTCCTGACAGTCATTGGGATAGTTGTCTCATTAGCATGGGGTCATCTTCTCCCCTGCTATCGCTCTTGAGGATGGTCTCAATTCTCTTGGTTGGAGTATCCTTGCCATCATTTGGGGATAGAGTGAACTCTATGACTTCCATGCCTTTCCTCCCCTCTTTTCTGTTTGGGGGGGGCTTTTTCTTTTCTCTTGATATTTTGTGCAGGGGCTGCTTCTGGTCAAGGAGCAAGCCACTCAGCAGCCTAGTAGTCCTCTTTGTTGCAATGGTAGCATTCGGTGGAGCTTCATCGGGGGCTGGGACGCATTAGGGGCTTGGCCCTTTCTTTCCCACTTTTGAGGTTTTCCTTTTCTCTGGGATGTAGAGGTTCACCTCATGTATGGTGTATTTGTGGAACATGGTCAGATTGATCTCAACCTCACTGTCCAGGACATATCACTACTGAAGGTTTCTGGGTGCTCCCTGTGACAGGTAGGGTAGTACAGCTCTCAGCTCAGCCCTTCTCGAAAGTAATCGAGAATTGACTGGGGCCAGTTCCCCAGTTGATCAGCTAGGCTTCAGAATTTTTGAATATACTTCACCATGGTCACTTTCCTTGCTGGTGAATTTAACTTGAGTGGTAGTACACTGGTCCACTAGGGGGTCCTCAAAATATTTTCTCAGGGCATGCATGAAGTGGTCACATCGCCCTTTTAACACTTAACCCTTCATTGTCTGTTCTCCGTTTCACTGCTCTTGTTTCTCCCCTTTCTTTTTAAAACTTTCTACCAGGGAAATATAGAAACTGCAAAGCACAAACTGTGGCTCATCCTGTTTTGAGTTAAAGAGGCCATAAAAAAAGGAAGAAGGCGGGGGAAGTGCTGCTTTGCCGAGATCAGTTTGCAAACAGCTGCTCCATGTGGCCCAGTAAGAACAGCCCACAATACTGAGTTCTGCAGATCTCCAGAAGGTAAACAAGGCACTGTGAGGGATGGACAGGAGGCAAAGCAGGCCCAATCTCCCAGGGACCCAGCAGGGCAAGGATGGGGTTGGGGGAGAGATAGGTGGGCATGCTTCAGCATCTCTGCAAAGTTATGAAGCCATTCGTAAGTGTGAATGACTGGATAACTTTTGTAAAATTCTTATCTTCAAACCATGATTGTACATGGCTTTTGGGAGGTCTATTGTAACTTTGAACGATCAGTAAATGATCTGTCATACCTCGAGGATTATCTGTAAGGAAAAAAATATCTTAAGACAGACTGTTTTTACACTAAAGAGTGCTTGAAAATACTTACAACAAAGGTATGGTAAGGATAGTTTCTTCAAAGGGAGGATGGGTATTGGCTGGTAATAAAGACCTTGCCATTATCTAGTCTTGTTTAGATACTGAAGCGGTGCCTTTCAGTGGATCAAATACAGAGATTTCTTGCTATCTGTAGGTGACAACAGATTACAAATTTGTGATGGATTTCCACTAAATAATTATAGTAATTTCTTTTAATTTTCTGTGCTCAGATATATTCCCAGGATGCCTACCTAAAAGACAATGAAGCCTAACGTAGTAAACCCTTTTATATTCCTGAGCCTCCATCAAAAAGTTATTCTCAATTAATGTATCCTAGCACTGAAAGGAAATAGAAGTATGTTTGAGTTACTAATAGATTTTTTGTATGATTTGCAATTGGTTTTTATGGCTTTCTAATAGCCAATCATTTGAAAGAAATAATAAACTTTCTTTTATGGTGATGATGGAGACAATTTTTGTGTGGAAATGCATGTTCTCAGAAGTGTAAAAATCCTTGTAAATCTGAGTAAATGACATCATTCCTGAAGATGATGGTAGGAAGGGCTTCCTGGTATCTCCTTTGATGTTAACCAATATCCTAGCTCCATCTTTTTAAAAATGTTTTTAATAAATTAAAGTGGTATGCTGCAAATTCATAATATTAATCATACTTGCAACAATGTCCTTGGCTCCAAATAGATCTCCAGTGGAGAACCTTCAGAGAGAATTTCATCTTTAGTAAAAAGTATACTTTGACTTGTCGTATCTACAATGTTCAGGAGTAGATTTTGGAAGATTTTGACCATTTAGTCAATCTCAGCTAATTTTGGAAATGCTAAACAGTATGTGACCAAGTTAGATGGGAGAACACTAAGACATTTATAAAGTTGTAAGCTATACCAGAAAGTCAAAAAAGTAACTAAGAAGGTGGGAATGGCAGATTAATTCTATTTAGTGAACCAATAATAAATGTGGGCCTCTTGCCAAATAATTGGCATGGTAGTCAAATAGAACCACCTGCTACCAGCTCTTGGACATTCTACAGTAAAGACCCATCCAAATAAAATTTCCATAAAGATTGTCAAAGGCTCCTTACAAATGCAATGCAAATCCTGTTGTGAGTGTTCTGAGAGTTATACCAAATTCAGAAATAAAGGATAGAGTAACAACTGGAGTGGAATCTTTGTGGATTCTTAGAGCTACATTTTAATACCTCAAAAAACCTCAGTGGAGCTTATGAGCAACTTCCCATGCCCTATACGTATAATGGTTTCTTTATATAGGTTAGTATCAGTTACTTATCAACAAATGCCACTAAATCTTGGCGGACCTCCGGTTGGATTTCTGGTGACATCAGAAGCCTGGTCCGCGAGCTGCGTGGCTGGCGCTGAACTTTCCCTGTCAGAGGGTCGGAATTGGGCCCATAGCCACCCCAGTAATAAAACAAAGTGGGACCGCCTAGCAGGTAGAGGGGAGCCTAGCAGGTAGAGGAAAGCCCCCTCAGCCGACGACAAGAAACAGCAGCAGAAACATGGCTGCCATGAAGCTGAAGACGACCTGAATGCACAAGACTGAGCAGGAGAAGAGAGAGTCAGTGGCTTGCGAATTGGGTAAAAGAATATTTTTTTTTTGAAAGTATCCCCAAAAAATATGAGAGGGAAGCATACTGGGACTATTTGCCAGTGGCGGAATAAGCACATTTATAGGGGGGAAGGGGAAGCCATAATATTTAAGAAGAGAAATTTTTTAAATGAAACTAAGTTAAAAAAATTGAACTCTTAAAGTGAAGTTGTGACATTGAAAAGGTATTTTTTTAAAAACAATACTGGAATTTGATCTGGAATTTGTCTTTATTACTATCAAATTTTATTACTCCCACCTATTGGATTTACAATTTAAAATAATTAAAATTGGTTTATCAGCATTACGCAGAGAGGCAAGACCAAGCTGAATTAGAAGCGCCATCTGCTGTTAAGAGGAGAACTGTGCACCTATTGGATTTTTATCTTTGTTGGATTATAAAGAGTTACTTGAAATTTACTTTAAACTTCAAAATTACAAAACTGTTGAACAAGTAAAAGTGATTGGAAGAGACATGGATGACCCCCTGGATGTTTTTTTTTCTAAAACTGGACTGACTGTAAAATGGAAATGTGGAGGTTTTATTTATTTATTTTATTTATTTATTTGTTCAACTTGTATGCCGCCTTTCTCCGAAGACTCAAGGCGGCTTACAATGCATTTAAAAACCATATATAAAAACATTAAAAATTAAAACATTAAAAACAATTAAAACCCATTCGCACCATTCATGGCCGGATCTCTCCAGATCGCAACAGTGAGATCAATGGCCCCAGGCCTGCCGGAAAAGCCAGGTCTTCACCGCTTTTTCAGAAGGCCAATAAGGTGGGGATGGTCTGGATCTCAGGAGGTAACTGGTTCCAGAGAGCTGGGGCAGCCACAGAGAAGGCCCTCCCCCGCGGGCCCGCCAGCCGGCATTGTTTAGCAGACGGGACCCGGAGGAGACCAACTATGTGGGATCTTACCGGTTGCTGGGAGCTATGCGGTAGAAGGCGGTCTCGAAGTAACCTGGTCCTGAGCCATTTAGGGCTTTAAAGGTAATAACCAACACCTTGAATTGTGACCGGAGACCAATAGGAAGCCAGCGCAGCTCGCGGAGAATTGGTGTAATGTGGGTATATCTAGGTGCACCCACAACAGTTCGTGCGGCTGTGTTCTGGACCAACTGTAGTCTCCAAATACTTTTTCAAGGGTAGCCCCATGTAGAGCGCGTTGCAATAATCTAACTGTGAGGTGACAAGGGCATGAGTGACTGTGAGGAGAGCCTCCTGATCCAAGTAGGGTCGCAATTGGTGCACCAGGCGAACCTGTGCAATGGTCCCCCTAGCCACAGCTGAAAGATGTTGCTCTAATCTTAGCTGTGAGTCTAGGAGGACACCCAAATTGCGAGCCCGTTCTTAGGGGGACAATTTCACCCCCGCCCCCAGAACTAAGATAATGAGATAACGATATGGAGCTGATATACCAAGATATTAAGGATTTTATAAAAGAACAACGTAAGGAGATGATGAAAATATCTGGCTGTATGGATCGTATAGAGAAAAAACTGGAAAATATAATACAAGGAATAACAAGTAAAGACCAGGACAATGAGGAAAGAATGGAAACACCTGAGAGGAGGAGAATGTAGAATTGAGAAATAAAAAAAAAGAAGAAAACAACAAGAAGACATTAGTAAAATGGAGGGTGAAAAAGGGATTAGAGCAGAAGGAAAATATTTTAGAAGATGTGAAAAGGAAACAGGAGAAACAGGAAGATAGCGGGTGAGAAGAAAAAGGGGTTAGAATAAGTAGTCATAGAAAAAAACGGGGGGGGGGAAAGATGAGGAGAGAGAAAACTAGAGGTTATAGTCAAAACATACACTTAAAAGTAGACGGAATAAATTATCTAAAAGAAGTGTATGGGAAGCAACCACCCCCAAAAAAGATGATTAAAAATTTGGATGAGGGCGAAAGATGTGGGATAAAGGAGAATGAGGAAAAATGAAAAAAAGGAGTGTGAAGTAAAACATTTTATGAAAGTACCTTAACAAAGTGTATGAATATTAGAATTATATAATTTGGATAATTGTTTATATGTGGTGTAAGAGATAAAAAATATTTTTGAATATATGCTAGGAATGTAGCAATGTAATGAATATAAGAAATGAAGGACTGGAGACAATATTATATAAATTTAAAAATGTGATTATTTATAAAGTTAGAGAAAGACCATGACTGATATATTGGAATATTGAATATTGAATAATGGAAAAAGTAAAGATCACATCTTTGATTATTAGAATGATAAGGGAAGGGGGGAAAGGGCTAAAATGGAAGTAGAAATATGAGGAGAAAAATAGTAAAAAAAGATATTAAGTTGATATGAAGTATGATAGAATTTTGAGAAGGTTTAGAGTTGAAAGATATAGTAGAAACTATATGTTAGTAAATTCAAAAATGAAAATGGATGGCAATTATTAAGAATAATATTGTTACGATTATTTATGTTGGAATGTATGAAACCCGATAATCAAACCATTCACGAAATGAGATGTATAAAAATAAAAAAAATATTTAAAAAATCCAAAACAAATGCCAAATGACGAGCTTCTTAATTGTGCACTAATATGACCTACCATCTATAGGAAGTTAGCACCTATCCCTTTCCTCGAAGAATGAAATATTTTAGGAAATATTAAAAAGGCATAATATTATGTTTCCCTGGATGAGAAATGGAGAAACATGTTTTAAAGACAAAGCAGCTCCCACCTTCCTGCCTCCTCTCCCTTTTGTCAATGGGCCAGAGGCAGAAACCCAATCCTTTGTCAAAGGACCATCATCTGCAACACAATAGGACCCATCTAGCAACAGAAACTAACACAATGGGACCCGTCTAACAACAGAAACTCACCACATGGCACCTGGGAAGATTACTTCAGCCAGCAAGGCTAGCTAAGACCTCCACCCCCTGGGAATCTGATAACCAATCAGGATACTCTTTCTGGGCCCCAGGAAGTTTAAAGCCATAGAGGGCATAAAACCAAGGCACGCTCAGCATCTCTGCCTTTTCTGTTCAGGAACTCAAACTATGTGATCCTGTCCACCATTAAACCATCTTTCCAAGCAGTCTCCATGTTTCCAGTGTCTTTTTCCCCACTTAGAGCTGAACCCAGAAGGATATTTCTTCTAACAATTTGGCACCCCAGATGGGACTCCAAGCTAACCTAACCAATGGACCTGGCCCAGATAAGCCTCCCTTGCTAGCAGCAGACCCATTGAGTCTGTGGGCATGTTTTTGTGGACTTTGGCCATTTGGAACTAGGTTTTAAAGGGGTTTTGAGTGTTGAGCTCAAGGGCTGCTTGGAAAGAAGGTGAATACCTCTAAAATTTAATTTTAAAGCATGGAAAAAGCATGGGAAATGTGTGTATGCCTGCATGTATATGTGTGAGGGCCTTTCTCCCAATCACAGCTGGATCTTGCTTCCTCTGTGCATTTCCTAACCGCAGAAAGACCTGGAGAGCATGGGGGATTTGCCAGAGCACAGGACCTTCTGTTAGGGAAGGAGGAAGAGTGTGTGGGGGGGGGATTCCACCCGGATGACAGTCTGATTTCACCTCTTTGAGCGACCTCTAGCCACACTTCTGCCTATCACTAGCTCCACTGAGCCGTGACTAGTAGGATAGAGAAAGCAAAGGGGGGTCGCCGAACGTGGGATTTTGTGTTCAAAGGGAACAGAAGCCGAGCGGGTATTGAGTGAAAGTAAAAGGATAATAAAAGGAAAAGAAAGTCTCTGGTGTGTTTAAAGAGAGCCATCTGAGTATATGTGTATAGACGGGAGGTGCTAGTACTTTTTTTTTTTTAATTTGATTTATATGCCGCCTTTCTCCGGAGACTCAGGGCGGCTTACAATGCGCTAAGCAATAGCCTTCATTCTTTTGTATATTTATACAAAGTCAGCTTTTTGCCCCCACAACTGGGTCCTCAATTTATCTACCTTAGAAAGGATGGAAGGCTGAGTCAACCTTGAGCCTGGCGAGATTTGAACCTGCAGTAATTGCAGACAGCTGATCTTAATAACAGGGTGCTTTAGACCACTGTACTACCAAGGCTCTTTGCCTTGCTGTAGGGGCAGCCAAGTCCTCCCGGATCCTTTTTTGATCCGAAAACCTAGACAAATTCCCTAACTAGGAAGGTGGCCCGTACTTCGTGAGGGAATCGAAGTCCTTCCCAGAATTTTTTTTTTCCTGAAAACCGGATGAGGATAGATAGCCCGGCTAAGCCAAAATGAGCCTTACATTTCAAGGATCATGGGAAGCTGTAGCTCGAGGGCAAAGGAAAATCCCCTGGAAGAGTTTATTGTGGTCTGGGACACCAGGCGGACGCCAGTGTTACCTGGCATGAGCAAAAGGAAAGCTTGGAAATTGTGCAGAAAATGGACTATGCTAAGAGATAACATCAGGAGACAAATTTGGCTAAATAAAGGTACTTAAAAGGGAAATGTATAAATAGGAATGTTGGGGGGGGGCTTTGTTTTGTTTGTTTGTTTGTCTCTCTGTCTTCTATGGAACTACGTAGTATGTTTGTTAAGATTTGTGCCTTCCCTAATTAACTGAGATTTATAGCGGGAATGATCAGTGTGTGTAACTGTCAGAGTTCTGCTTTCCTCTCTTTGTCCTCCTTGTTTTTTATGTGTGTATGTCTAAGTCTTGTGCGCCCTTAAGGTAATTTAACTGTAAAATGTATCTGATCCCCAGAGACAAGAATTTTAAATTGTTAGGAAAAAAATAAAAAGATTGAAGCAATGAAAAATGGGGGAGAGAGAGAAAAAAGAAAGAAAGAGCCTTTGCCTTGTGTTTGTCTGGCCAACAAGAACAGAGTAAGGAGAACTTTTCATTTTCGTTCTATTTTTTCTTCTTCTTCCCTCTGTATCTTAAAGTAACAACTCAAGTTTATGAAGAAACATTTTAAGTTCATTTACAAAACAAATTCAATCTTGCATTTACTGTATGTGTTTAAATGGTTTTACTTGTTCATCTCTTTCCTGAAGCATGTGAATCCAGTTTTTTCTTTCTCATCTGTTGTGTCTCCATTTTGTTGAAACTGCATTATCTATTTAGGATCTGCAATACTGATGTGTTGTTGTTTCTTTTCAAACTCTGCCTGCAAGCTAACTAACCCCCCTCCCAATCGCTAATCCTGTTACAATGCCTTTCCTGGGAAGATTACCCACAAAAGGGGGGAAGGGACCCTGTTCTCATGTCTTTCAGCCCTGTACAAATGACTCTGCAACCTGTGGAAGCAGAGCACATGGATCCAGCTGCTGCTTCCAGAGGAGACCTTCCATCTGTTTGAGCCAGGAATTGGGTTTGAATCCAGCCTCCACTGAAAGTCATCACAGCAACCAGAGTGGAGCAGACCTTCCCAAGCCTGACTGACCAGCCTTACCACCAAGCACGACATCAGACATGATAAAAAAAGACCCTGAGATGTATAAATAAAGACCAAAAGACTCTTTTCAATCCCCAGAAGACAGTCAGGACAGACTATGGGGGAGGGTGGAAATTCATTGTAAGGTTTTCTTTCTCGTCTCATTTATATTGTAATCAGTTCATTGTAAGAATTGTATTTGGGAGTGGTTGCCATAGCAAGTTCTGTACACCTTAGATTTCTGTCTGGTGGGGAGGAGAAATATGCCCAAAATGTTTGTATTGCCTGTATTGTAAAAGTAGCTGTATACACATGCATACACAGAGAGACACACCATTCAGAATTAGACTGAAACTATTCCTTTCACTTACCTCCACACAAAGCTTCTCCTAGGTTGATTTTTGCTCTGTGGCACTAAAAGCCTAAGGAGCAGGGGTGAAATCTAAAACTTTTTGCTACCGGTTCTGTGGCCGTGGCTTAATTAGTGGGTGTGGCTTGGTGGTAAGATGACTGGGAGGGCATGGCTTGTTGGCCAGGTGGGCGTGGCCAAGTCAATGTCACTTCTTTGCCCTTTTTTAACCTACAAAACACATCACAACACAACAGGCTCACCCACAATATAAAAGCAGCTGTGCTAGACCCAAAATGGCCCCTGCAACAAGCAGGAGCCTCACACAGCCACAAAAAGCCCAAAAAACCAACTTTCACACTTTATACACACACAACACAACTGGCTCACCCATAATGTAAAAGCAGCTGTGCTAGACCCTGCAACAAGCAGGAACCTCACACAGCCACAAAAAGCCCAAAAAATCAACTTTCACACTTTACACACACAAAATTCCACATACAGCTTTGTGAGATTTTGTGTGTTTGTGTAGTTAGAGTGAAACACTACAGAAACACACTAAATCTCAGAAAGCTGCACAAATTTTATTTTATTTTATTTTATTTTTATGTAAAAGCAGCTAAATTTAAAACTTCCTAAACTTTAAATGGCTAGGTCTAAAAAAAGAACAACTAAAAAAACCCCAATTAACTATTTTTTTAAAACTCCCAAAGGGGAAAAAAACTTACCCAATAGAACAGGGGTCTCCAACCTTGGCAACTTTAAGACTTGTAGACTTCAACTCCCAGAATTCCTCAGCCAGCTTTGCTTTGCTGGCTGAGGAATTCTGGGAGTTGAAATCCACAACTCCCTGTCTGCTTGATTGCAGGCAGGGAGATTCAGTTGCTTGCTGATGCAATAGATTGCAGGGGTTACAGCAAGGCTTTGCGACCAGCAGCTAAGGTAAGCAAGCTGAGGGGGGGAGGGGGAGGGATTTTTGCTACGAGCCATTTAAAAGAAAAAAAGTTTTTTTCTTTTACATGGCTCTGGCGATCCAAGCTGAGTTGCCTTTGGTTGGATTAGCAGGCAACTCAGCTGGGATGGTCAGAGCTTGGCTGGTCAGAGCCATTTAAAAGAAAAAAAAGTCTCTGATGATTGCGCGGCTCAGCTGGGCATGGGGGGCGGGGGCAGGGATTTTTGCTACTGGTTCTCTGAACTGCTCGCCGCCATCGCTACCTACTCGCCCAAGCCGGTCCGAACCGGGAGCATTTTACCCCTGCTAAGGAATCATATCTCCCTGCTAATTCCATGGGGGAGGGGGCAGTCCCCCTCAGGTAATTCCCTCACTTGAAGAGAAAAAGTGCAGGAAAAAGTGATGCCCAAAACCCAAAATCCTGACTGTGACTCACAAATGATGCTACCCAGTTGCCCAGTAAAGCAAGATATGTTGCGCTGGTGGTCTCATGAGTAGAAGTCCCAGGGCTCATTGTGTGTAATAATACAAAAAAAAAAAAAAGCCTGGATTGCACACTGACTAACCTCAATTTGGACTCAAATCCTGGATGCATTAAAGTAAGAGCTAGGGCAGGTTCAGTAACCAACCCTTGAAAATAGGCAGCCTGTAATTTAAAGGAAAACCATGGCTGTGAAAAATTTTGGGATGTGTGCTTGCTTGAAACCTGACTGGAAGTTCACAGAAAATGATACCTTAAATCTGAAATTAATTGGCATAGAAATTGGATACTGTAAAATTCTTACCAGAACTTTTCTCCTGGCTGCTAGACCTTCATGGTTGAAAGCTTTTGGGAGCCACTGAAGGAATCCTTTTTTGTTGCCTCTATCAATGCCTTCCCCTTTGCATCAGAACAATTAAAAGCACCCATCAAGCCTCCCTGACCTGATCAATTTTAATCTTTTGCCAAGAACATGTTTCAAAAGTCATGTTTTGAAGGAAAAAAAAAAGGGATTGTAGGAAGTTAGCACCCACCCCTTTCCTAGAAGAATGAAATATTTTAGGAAATATTAAAAAGGCATAATATTATGTTTCCCTGGATGAGAAATGGAGAAACATGTTTTAAAGACAAAGCAGCTCCCACCTTCCTGCCTCCCCCCTTTTGTCAATGAGCCAGAGGCAGAAACCCAATCCTTTGTCAAAGGACCATCATCTGCAACACAATAGGACCCATCTAGTAACAGAAACTCACCACATGGCACCTGGAAAGATTACATCAGCCAGCAAGGCTAGCTAAGACCCCCACCCCCTGGGAGTCTAATAACCAATCGTGATACTCTTTCTGCGCCTATTGCCTATTGGTGATTTGCAGGAGAAAATGAAGTCAGTGTATTCAGGGAGAAATGTTAAGGTAGAATTTGGGAAGCTGTACAAATTAAGAGGAGGAATAAAATAGAAAAATGTACCTGCAATAGTATTGGGAGTTGGGCTGACCCAAAGGGGTCAACTCCTCAAGTAGTTGCAATTGGAGAACTCTTTAAAAGGAGATTTGGAGCAACTGAAAAATAACCACCATGTTTTGCAGGCTGATTACCGGCTGCAAAAGAGCCAAAAGGTGAAACTAAGGGAGATCTTAGCTCAATTGAAGGAAGGGAAGAGGAATGGCAACAAAAGCATGCTGTGCAAGAATTAAAAATTGAAGCCTAAAGGATCTTGTGCAGACCTCTACTAGTAACAAGCACCCTAGCATTCTCCTGTGGAGAATGTAGTAAAATGAAACTCCAGACTTTATTTTATAGAAAGGAGCCTTTTGAGGAATTAAACAATAAAGTCCCTCAGGCTTCAACAGCAGTAGTGGAAGGTTTAGGACGTTTAGGCACAGACCCTTGACCACGCCTTCTTTGCCCCCAGCAACCCACTTCAGCCCATTTACAGCAGCTTTCCTCCTCTGCTGGCTGCTCCCCCAGCCATTCTCCACGGCCAATGGGCCTTTGGCCCTCTGTGCCTCAGCCTTCGTCCCTGTCCATTTGCCCAGACATCGTTTGATCCGGGCCTTTGGCTGCACGGGACAAGGGCCATCTTAACAGCATTATGGGCCCTGGGCAAAGCAGTGTACTGAGACCCCTACGACAACTACTCATAGGAATAAAAAATGTAAATGGTCGATAAAATTAAACATATATTTATTTTATTGGCACTTCCAATAAAATTGGTGTTGAAACATTAAAAACATACTGTGCAGCAACAACTAATCAACATGATAAACATTTGAACTATACATGAAGCTTGAAAAACACAATAATACTCAGTAAGCCATACACTTGCTGTATTTATATGATACAAGGTGCATTGAAGGGTTAACATACACAGATTAGTATCGGGCCCCTATGCTTGTGGGGCCCATGGGCAAGTACCCATCAGGCCCATGCGTTAAGACAGCCCTGGACAAATTGGGTGGCAGGCAGAATCAATGGTCTGTGGGGCCGGTGTGTGATTGGCGCTCTGTGATTGCAGAGGTTGTGGAGGGGGCAGCGTGCAATGCAATATATATATTTTTAAGTACAGCAGCTGTTCCACAAGTTTTGGGGCCTTGCAGACCTGTCATCAGGACCGGAGGGAAGGGAGTGGTAAGAGTAGCAGCCGCTGGGGCCACGGGGAAAACAGGCAAGAGTATGTTGGGGGAACCAGGAAAGGAGAGAGTAGCGTCTCAAAGGGGCTTCAGAAAGACAACTTGGCTCACAACTCAGTCAGCTCCAACAAAAGCGGGGAGGAAGACCAAGGCCAGTGCAGTTTCTGGCATTATGGGAAGCAGCTGAGGGAGCATGGCAGGTAAATGGCAAAGCCAGCGCAGCTTCTGTGATTACCGGGGGCGGGGGGGCAGAGGGGCTGGGTAAGCATGCAGGCAAATAGAGGTGGCTTGTAGCTTGAGAGAACCCCACCATTGCCACTCTGGCCTGACGCCTAATGAGTTTGGGTGCCCCCAAGCCACATGTCACGTCTGTTCACCTGCTGCGTGCCCTTAAGGCGCCCCTCCATCCTTGGTCCCTGCAACACAATCTTGCCTGTCTTCCTCACTCCCAGTGGCCCTGGTGGCTTCTACTCTTGCTGTGACTCCCCCTCTGTCCGGTCCTGGTGACAGATCTGCAAAACCCCAAAACTTGCAGAGCAGCCTTTCCACTTGTATTGTGGAAAGTTGACATTCAGAAAGTAGTAGGCCCACATAATATACCCATGTGTGTTCTTAGGGAGTGTGCAAATGAGTTGGTTTGTGTTCTTACAGATATTTTCAATCTTTCATTGCAGCAGGCAGTTTTAAGACTGCCATTATTTTGCCAGTGCCAAACAAGTCTTCAATCACAGGTCTTAATGATTATTGTCCAGTTGCACTTATGTCCATCGTTATGAAATAGTTTGAAAGTCTGATAAAGGACTTTATTGTATCCAGCTTTCTTCCAGCATTTGACTCACTTCAGTTTGCTTACCATCCAAATTGCTCCACAAAGTATGCTATTTCCTCTAAGCTTGGCACACTTAGAGGAAAGAAATGCTCATGTGTGAATGCTTTTTATTGACTTTAGTTCAGCATTTCAACCATTCCTCAGTAGACAAACTGGACTTTTTAGGCTTCAATATTTCTTTATGCAACTGGATTCTTGATTTTCTCACTGATATGCGAGTTGGGACCAATATTTCTAACTCCATTTTCTTGAACACAGGTTCTTCTCAGGGCAGTGTTCGAAATCCACTGTTGTTCACCCTGTTGACTCATGATTGTTGTGCAAGTTTGCTACCAACCATATTTGTGAAGTATGGGCATGATACAACAGTGATGAGCCTTATTTAGTATGATAATGAGAGCGCCTACTGTGAGGAGGTAGAGGGTTTGGTGAACTGGTATAATAAAAACAGCCTGGTTTTAAATGTAGGAAAAACAAAGAAGATCATTGTTGATTTCAGAAAAGGCAGGCACAGCCATACCCCACTGTATGAATGATTCAACTACAGAGGTTGTTAGTAGTATTAAGTGTTTGGGTGTGCACCTAACAAGCAGATTAGTCTGATCATTCAACAGTGAGACACTGGTGAAATGGGCACAACAGCGCCTGCATTTTCTGAGTCATATGAAAAGAGCACATCTTTCTTCCTCTGTCCTACCACTTTCTATAGAGGAACCAGTGAATGCATCCTTTCATATTGTATTGTCAGGAATGTAGTGTCAGGGGTTTGTTGTCACACACACACACACACACACACACACACACACAGATTGCCAAACCTAAGGCTGTTTCCAGAGACTCACAAGTTGTACCAAGGGACATTAAACCAAGGGTTGCACCACTGCTTCTTTTGTCCACCTCCCCACTTTTCTCTCTTGGCTTAATCCACAGGTGTATCTGAACACAAATCAAGGTGGAACTGCTCCCTCTTTCATTCCATTCCCCCCTTTTTTCTCAGTTTTATCCACAGGATCCAAGTCAGGAAGACTTACATTCTCTTCCAAATATTCCTGGGATAATATCTAGAAGTCCCTGCAACATAATTATACCAACAATATGTATAGAATTGGCACAAGCAAGTTATGACAGCTCGTGCCAAAGGTGCTTTTTGAAGAGGCAACTGGACCTTCTGGTTTTTCTTTGAAGATGTTTCGCTTCTCATCCAAGAAGCTTCTTCAGCTCTGGCTGGATGGTGGGGAATGGAAGGATTTATACTCCTTGCAGATAAATGGCAATCTGCATTCTTTTAGAGAGTCATTGAGGCCACTTGGAGATTTATCTGTGTCATCAGGGTCACCTGAGTAGTGCAAATGAGTGTGGAGCCTTCTTGGAACTGTTGAAATGACTCTTTAAAAGAATGTAAATGACCAGCTGCTTGCAAGGAGTCCTTTCATTCTCCAGTGTGCTTGCGGGAGAGTCCAAGAATGGGTTGACTTGTCCTTTCTGCCCAGAGACTGAATTGTCAGCCTTGCAGCTATGCCCCATTGCCTCTCTCTCTGGCCCAGTTTTTGACTCAGTCTTGCCCGAGAGAGACATTTCAGAATTGGCACAATCAGACTGGATACTGATTTCTTGGACTTTCCTACATCACACAGGTCTAAAGAACACGCTCCGTTTTAGAGATCGCAGACAAAGTGAGGGCTTACTGCCACATGTTTCCCGCCTGCCAGATTGCCGGCTTCATATTGACAGGTCGCGCTGGCTAATCCAGTGCCGACTAATAGAGCTTCGTGGCTGGCTCTCCTGGTCCATCCCGGAACAGCTGCCCCAATCTCAATCCCTGCCTGAAGCTGCCTGTGAGTGTGCTGGCTCACCTGGTTCATCTGGCACGGCCACCAGCAGCAGCAATGCCACATTAAGCTCATAGTCTTGTGGAGAGAATCGTAATCACTGTCTAGCTTGTTCTACGCATACTCAGTTGCAACAGTAATCCTGTACCAAGGCAGCCGCATTTCCTTTGAAATAGTGGAGCGTTCAACCACAGCAGAGAAGGGGGAGGAGAAACAATCCCCTGTGCCATTCCAGCCTGCTGGAGAAGCAGTTGAAAGATTTAAATTGGCTGGCAAGCATGCAGCCGACAAATTGGTGTCAAAGACTCCTTGTTCAAGGCAGTTTTCAAAGGCGACAGAGAAAGACGCTAGGAGGAGACAAAAGACTCTGGAGAAGCAAGTCTCCAGGGCTGAGAAAGAATGAGCAGCTGAGGGAAGGCACTCAAATTCCCCTTTGACAGCTTCTGTCATTTCCTGCTCTTTACAGACTGAATCGTTGGTTCTCTCAGGAGATGCAGTTCAGCAGGCATGGTCACCAGAGGGAGCAAGTGAGCTATCCCCTCAATTGTCTTGCCCAGGCAATAAGGAGAAAGAATTAGATCCATTTTCCTGCCTAGCAAAAGCAGGATGGCAATACGCCTCTAATAGCAGATCATTTACTCCCACCACGGCGGGACTTCACCCCAGAGAGAATATGGGACCTGAATTGCCTGAAAATATTAAAATTATTATTTCCCAAGCCATATCACAAGGTATCACTGCAGGCCTGCAGCAATGCCGCCAATCAGCATCTCTGGTATCTGAACCTTCCATGTATTTACATCAGCAGCCACAGCTCCCTGCTGACCGGCCAGCCTTTAAGGGACCTCAATCCCACAGTCCCTCCTTAGGGAGTGAGGTCTCACTCTTGGGTGATGAGGCCAGAGGGAGTTGGCTCTCTCTGAGGATGAGGGCCTAATTCTGGATCCCCCAGCATTTACAGGTCTCTTCCCTCCAGCCCTACTCAAGTCTCTCTTGCATACAGCAAGAATCACAACTCATTTGGGAGTGGAGGCAACTCCATTAGAGACACCCTTGGGCTTTCAGGACCCAAGTGAAGGTCTCTTTTCCAAACCAACTGCGGAACAGGAGATCCCTACTCCAAAGATGTTCCTGGATGTAATCCAGAAACAATGGGCTCATCCTGGGTCATTCCCCACTCCAAGCGGGAATGATAAATGCTTTTACAATATGGGCTCTGACCTTGCTGAAGTGCTTCAGTTCCCAACGGTGGATGGCCCAGTGGCGATCCTCACCTCTTCCTCTTCCATCTGGTCTGGTGACATAGTGGATAGTTTGAAGGCTGAGGACAAGAAGGCAGAACTAATTCTGCACAAGACACATCAAGCAGTGGCCTGGGCAATCAAGGCGGCTACTGCTGTCTCCTTTTTTTAATAGGACCTCCTTGCTCTGGCTTCGCCAGTTGCAAGCGAGAGTGCTACCGCAGGAGGCTCAGCTCCACCAGGATATTAACAAATTGATGGCAGCCACTCAATTTTTGGTGGAAGCCACTCTGAATGCAGCTAAGTATGCCTCCAGAGCTCTCTCATCCTCAGTAACATCTAGACGGATGTTGTGGCTCCGTCATTGGCAGGCTCCAAATGGAGACTGGCTTCTGCCTCCTACACAGGTAGTATGCTATTTGGTGAGGCCCTAAAGCCAATCCTAGTAAAGAACAAGGAAAGGAGGAAAGGTTTTATCTTCAATGCTCAGGCGAGCGGACCGTCAACCCTTGCCTTACTATCGTAGATCTCCCTTTCAATCCAATGACTCTGAATTTGCTCAACATCAGAGGTATTACTCAGAAAGACCTGCCTGCCAGCCGGACAAATCTGGGTTTTGTGACAGACCCAGACAACAGTTTCAGGCCAAGCAGCTATTTGTGGGTCAGGAAATCGCCCTTTTCGTAGATCAAAGTGACTGCCAGACCAATCTACCCATTGGCAGTTCTTTGCAGATCAATGGAAGGCACAATAGACACTTGGGTCCTTAACATGGTGAGGCTAGGCCTCATATTAGTTTCTTTCCACACCCCCGAATCACTTCATTCATTGCCCAGTCTCCAAGAAGAATGTAAAAAAAGGCCTCATGGAGACCGCCATCCAACATCTGTTAGATATTCAAGCTATCAAGGCGGTCCCAGAGGACCAAAGAAGACAGGGATTTTATTTTACCCTATTTGTTGTTCCGAAGAATTCGGGGTGGGGGTGGGGGTGGAGAGATATTCTGGATCTCAAAAAATTGAACATCCATTTGGTCTACAAAAGATTCAAGATGAGCTCCCTCCAATCCATCCTGGAGGGCATCCGGGAAGGCAGCTTCCTCATATCCATTGATTTGATGGAGGCATACCTCCATGTACTGATACTACCCATCATCATTTTCTGCAATTTTATTACGCAGGACATCACTACCAGTACAGGGTGTTGCCGTTTGGGCTGGCCTTGGCACCCAGATCCTTTACCAAAGCACTGGCGGCACTGGCAGCATGCCTCAGATCCATACTTGCGTGGCTTCAGTGTTACCTCAATGACGTTCTCATACAGGCTCCCTCTCCCATGTGGGCGAAAGAGAACCTGCAGGACCATGCTTCTCGGTGAACTTTGAGAAGAGCCACCTGGTTCCCACCACTCATCTATTATACCTCAGAGCAGTGATCAATACCAGGTTGGGCGAGGTGTACCTGTCCCAGGAACATTGGGACAGCTTAGTGGCCCTTGTGACTCAGATCTGAGAGGAGTGCAGAGTACCCATAGCCCTCCTATCGTAGCTTCTGGGAAAAATGGTGTCAATGTATATCGATTGTTCCCTGGGCACAACTGCATGCCAGAATCCTGCAGTGGTTCCTTCTCCCATACCAACGGTCTGGCAGCAGCAGCTCCAATGCCAGGGTTTGGGTCTCCCCATTGGTACTGCAATCTTTCCAATGGTGGACATCTCCAGTGCTGACCAGGGGCTGTGTCTTCAAGGAGCCCAGCTGCCTCACAATTGCTTCGGATGCCAGCCTCTTTGGCTGGGACACCCAGCTACAGGTTCAAATGACTCAAGGGCATTGGACCCAGGTGGATCGGAACAAAAATATAAATTGGCTGGAGCTCAGGGCAGCACACTTGGCCCTTCGACATTTCCAATACATTGTTCATGGACAACACATCCTGCTTCTGACAGACAATGTGGCCACCAAGGCTCACATCAATCAACAGGGGGGTACCCACTCCAGGTCCTTCATGCCCGAAGCAGAGTGATTAGGGATCTGGGCGGAAAGGCATCTCATTTCCATCTGAGCAGAATACATCTCGGGGTCAACAAACGTGTAGGCGGACTGGCTCAACAGGGCCACAATAGACCATGCTGAGTGGAACTGCATCCAGACCTCTTCAGAGAGCTGTCTGAGAGATTCGGCCATCCGGTGGTGGACTTGTTCGCTTCCCCAATGAATACCCAGTTGCCAAGATTTTTCTCCAGATTTGCAACACCAGGAGTGGAAGGGATCAATGCTCTCTGCAGCTCGTGGCCCATCGGGCTGTGTACACCTTCCCCACTCTTCCCCTCATTCCGGGGGTAATAAGGAAAGTATTGACAGAAAGGGCGGAGATTTTACTCCTCGTTCCCCACTGGCCCAGACACTCATGGTATGCAGATCTGGTCAGCCTCTCAGTATCCCAACCCTGGAGGATTCCTCAGGAGAGAATCTCTCTCAGCCAGGCGGTCTTGGTCAATCCGGAGCCATAATGGCTCCAACTGACCGTTTGGCATTTGAGAGGAGTCTCCTGAGGGACAAGTAGTCCTTCAGGGTGATACAGACGATTCAGGCCTCCAGAAGGTCATTGACCAATAGAACTTATTATTCTACCTGGACAACCTTTGCCAAATGGTGTTCCAAGGGTCACATTGACCCCACTTCAGCTTCGGTGCCACAAGTCCTGGAATTTCTCCAGGAAGGACTGGATAGAGGACTCTCCTATAACACCATTCAGAGACAAGTCTTTCCACAGTGCTGACATGCCGGGAGCAGGAGTCCCTTGCTCAACACCCAATTATCTGAAGGTTTATCAGAGGTGCAGCCAACCTGAACCCTCCTGTAGAACACAGGTATCTAAAAACCCTCACCTCTGTGCCTTTCAAGCTCCTAAGGACAGCCAGTCTGTGCTTCCTGACCTTCAAGGTCTCATTCCTTGTGGTCATCACTTCGGCCAGGCATAACTCAGAGTTGATGGCCCTCTCCGTCAGGGAGGACCTTTGCATCTTTCCCTTGAACAGGATGGTCCTTATACTGGATCCCCTCCTTCATCCCCAAGGTGAATTCCTGGTTCCATAGGGCCCAGGAAATCATATTGCCAGGCTTCTGTCCAGGGCCAACCCATGCCCTGGAGAAGAAATGGCACACCTTGGATGTTAGGAGGGCTCTCTGGATTTATATCAAGGGGACATCCTCAAGAGGACACTATTCGTGTTTTTTCAACCATCCTCAATGGGCACCAGAGTAACACCATCAACCATAGGCTGATGGTTAAACATAGCCAAGGCCTCTGAGACTCAGGCCCTCCACTATCCAGACGGGTAATGGCTCATTCAACTAGGAGTGCAGCCATGATGGTGGCATGGGCAACTTGGGCCTCCATCAAAGACATTTGTAGGGCAGTGACATGGTCCTCACCATCACCCTTTATTAGACACTACAAACTGGATGCATTTGCATCTGCATTTGCATCTGCGGAAGCGTCCTTTGGAAGGAGAACCTTACAAAAGGTTCATATGGCCTTGGGGACTCCGGACCAAACGGCTACCCATCCTAGGACAGTCAACTTTGGTATGTCCCATTCTTAGATTCTCCCTCAAGCACACTGGAGAAGGGGCATTGGTCTTACTTGATACACTCCTTCTCTCTGTGTTGCGGGAGAATACAAACTTGCCCTGGCGACGGTATGGTCCAGAGTCCAGGAATGATCATTTTACACTGGAGAGACATTTTATTCACAGTTATGCAGAGAGAGGCAACGGGGCATGGCTACCAGTCATTACCTGGATGAATGAGAATCTCCACAGACATTTATGAACAGCTCAGCTCTTTGTGGAACTTTTGGTATTGAAGTGTCTCATCTACTTGTTTCTTTGGAATACCCTCAAGCCTAGGAGAGATATTACTGATTTAAAGGATTTCACTTATGACTCATGGGAAGAAATTGATGAGCCATTTGCTGTAAAAATGCAAGGTTATGGCATGAACTCAGAAAGAAGGGAGGAGATATGCATGTGCAAAACTTGCATAACAGAGATAAAGGAAAAGGAAGTGTGGGAAGGTAGAGCCCCTTTCATTGAAGACTGAAACAAGAGCTGACTGTCAGGCATATCATACGAGACTTATTGCTAAGACAAGGATGTCTTCTGGAATGCCTGTTATTTAACTTTTAGGAATTGGATTGAAATAGAGCCAAAAGAATACCTGTTGAAGTGTTTATTAGTTAAGACTTACAAATAAGGGTGGCATGGAACAATAGGGGACTCTTTAGATAGCTTTCAAAAAGCCTATTAGGCAATGTTTCTTTATCCTGCTTTGAAAAACTATACAAAAGCTTGATGAATCCTGGGTCCTGGTATTTTGCTGGCTGGGAACCATTTTGCTGAAGCACTTCAATAAAAGAAAATCAATCCTGCATCAGCTTTGATGCCAGGCTAAGACCCAAATTTGGAGTCAACAGAATGTTCTTTCACTTTGGAAGAATGAAAGCATTGGCCAAAGATAATGGGACTATTTTTAAATCCTTGTAATCTAGTCCATGTGTATTGAACAGGAATGCTTGATGTGAGGTCTTGCCATTCAAAGAGAAAGATTGATTGGCTCTCTTTTGCTAATGGAATACAAAAGAAAGCATCCTTTAAGTCCAACACTGTAAACCACTTATCTTTTGGATTAACTTGTGCCAATGAGGTACAGTATATGGATTGAGTACTACCACATGGAAGGTGAGAATATTTTTATTTACCCCACGCAAATCCTGAATGAAATGCATGGACCCATCTGGCTTTTTAACAGGTATTCCAGGATGAAGATGTCTGAGTTGAGTCCCCATCCTATTAAATTCTCTATAATGGGCTGGAGACTCTGCTTTGCTTCCCATTTGATGTTATATTGCTTTATATTGGCCACTTGTCCACCTGGAGCTAAAGCCATTGTGAATGGTTTAACAAATACTGCCTTCCTTGGATGTCCTGCTGCCCAAACACAAGGTTTCTATTCCTGGTGGGATTGGAGAAATTTCTTCTTCTCCATCGTATTGTAGGCAGTATCCAGAAATGGGTTGTCCTCATCTGTCAGCCAATAAGACCGAGTCTGTCAAAGCTGTCAGACACACCCTCTGCCAACGGTTTCCAGCTTTTGACTCGGTCTTGGTCTAAGACACACATGGTTTTGGCTATCTGACCCATTCTTGGATACCTATTCTATGCCTTTTTTTCTCCTTTTTTGTTTCCTTTTTTAGTGTATTCGGCTAATTGTGTTTGGAGTGAAAGTGTGTATTGCACTTTACTGGCTCCCGGCTTCGACTGGTAGAGCCAGTTTTACCGGCGTGAAGGGCTTCTGCCCGATCCTGCTGAGGGCTGTGGCTTTGTCACCGGCAAGCCAGAGGTCGGATTCCTGGCTGGGCAGCACGCATGGAGCATCCTGTTGCCGCTAGCCCCATCGGGCTGCACTGGACTCCTGCTTGGTGTGCCTGGCTTTCCAGCACTTGTCAGGTCTCTGACAGCCGATGGAGCGACCGGAGTGTGTAATCGTGAGTCCAGCACTGGACGGCTGCTCAATTAAAACCTTTGCCTTTGCGGTGTAAGGGAAGACTTCGGAGTTCCTGCTCGATTCTGAACATACTTCCTGACAGCGCGAAGGCTGCTGATTTCACCACACTGATTGCAGCAGAAAAACTTTGGCTGGCTGCATTTTAAAATGGCCGAAGAAGCCGCGCTTGCCGCCAACCGCTCAGAGAGCCCCGCGGCTGTCATAGCACCAGCTACCTTAGCCCCTGAAGAGCTTAAATCAGCGGGGCCATTGGGACAAAAGCCTCCAGGCAAGAAAGCCCTGGTGAAATCTGACAAGCGCCAGGGCAGTTCCAGGAAGCCCTCCAAGGCTTCTGAGCTAGATGCGGCCAGAAGAACCAAGGCTATCGATCGAGAGATCACTAAACCCTTGAAGAGAGCAGAACCTCCTCAGACTGTTTCTCAGCAGTTGCTGGAGAGGGATCCCCATTCCCGCCTTTTTTCCTCCCATTCTGGAGAGTTGCAGGAGGAATTTGACAGCTAGCCTGTGCTGCAATGGTCGCCAGATGGCGCCAGCGAGCTAATGGAGACAGATTTGCCTAGCAACAGAGAAGCTCCAAGCTGTTTAGCTCAGACTCATTCTGCCTGGCAACAGCCTGTCAGGCTTAGGGTGGCAAATACAGAGACTCCCAGTAGGCAAATAATTCCTGAAATGTGGGTAGAGCAGTTTCCACCCAACATGGGAGACATTATTGCTGATGCTGTTACCAGAGCCATAGCTGCTAGCAGGCAGCAGGTGCCACAGCAGGTGCTACTCCCTTGCACTCTGCTGGCAAACTTCAGCCTACAGCGCAAGCTGATTCCTTTGAGATGGGGGGTTCTGTTTTGTTGCAGGAATATTGCTCTCCCTACCAGTCTCATCACTCCTCTGTTTCTGGTGAGGATGTGGGCAGAGACATGAATTTCTCTGAAGATGAGGAGCTGCTGCCTGAGCAGCCGACATTCTCTGGGCTTTTTAAGCCTGTGCAGTTTAAGTCCTTGCTTTACAAGGCTAGGAAAGCCACTAACATGCCCTTTGTTCCAGCCTCTAGGGATTCTATCCGGGACCATTCATAGCCTCAGATTCCTTACTTTCTGAGCCAGTTAATGTCACAGAGGTGGTGTCACCTCCTCGCCTTTTCTTAGATGTTATTAAATGCAGTGGTCCGCGCCAGCAACTGGGCCTAACCCTGGGTCGCTGGACAAATGGCTCTATAATGTTGAGTCTGACTTATTACAAACTCTCTCGTTACCATTAATAGATGCTCCTGTGGCGGCCTTGACTTCGCACACAGTTATCCCTGAGGCGCCTGAGGAAGGTCTCAGGCCAGAGGATAAGAGGTCGGAACAGGCAATAAAGATGATTCACAGGTCAGCAGCCTGGGCCATTTAGGGCGGCCACATCTGCTTATTTTAACAGGGCATCGCTCATCTGGCTGAAGCAGCTGCAGGACCGGATCCCATTGGTAGATACCCGAGCCCACCAGGACTTGAATAAATTGCAGGCAGCCCTGGAGTATTCCGCTGATGCGACGCTGAACGCCACCAGGTTTGCATCAAAGGCCATCGCTTCCAATGTTACCTCCAGGCATCTCCTCTGGCTCCACCACTGGCAGGCGGATGTCAAGCACAAGTGGAGGTTGGCTTTTGCACCCTTCTCTGGAGAGCAGCTGTTCAGTGAGGCTCTGGATCCGCTTCTTGTAGAGACATGGGACAAACGTAAGGTGCTTCCATCCCTTTTGCAGCGTGCAGAGTCCTGCCCATCTCCTTATCTCCGCCGGCAGTTTTCCCTGTGTCTGAAGGGAGTTTTGGGCTGTCCAGGCCCCAGCGCCCTTTCCAGCAGAGACAGGACCCTCAATCAGACAGGGTGGGGAAGTTTAGGCCATTCATTAACAAACAGCCCTTTCAAAGGGGAGGGAGTCGTCCTTTCAGACGCCAACACTAATTTCTTTTCTGGGCCTCCCATTGGGGGACGCCTGGCGCTATTTGCTAGGCAATGGGAGAGCATAACCACGGGTTATGCATGGGTCCTGGAGACAGTCCGGTCAGGCCTCTCCTTAGAGTTTCTCTTCACACCCCCAATGTTTTTCATTAACTCCCCTGTTTCAGGGAACAGCGTTAAACATGAGCTCATGGACATGGCTATCCAGCATCTGTTAGATAGTGCGCGTCCAGTGTTATCTGGATGATATTCTGATTCAATCTACCTCAGAGCCCCAGGCCCATATAGACCTAGAAATAATTATGCAAGTGCTTCAAGATCATGGTTTCTCTATCAATGTTAGCAAAAGTCACTTGACACCGACTAATCGGTTGCTACATTTGGGAGCGGAGATAGACATCTTGGAGTGCAGAGTGTATCTCTCTCAGGAGAGGCAGACGAGCATTCGGGACCTAATAGCTAAGGTCTGGGATGACCAGCGCGTGTCACTTTCCACCCTTTTGCAGCTTCTTGGAAAGATGGTATCTTGCATCTCCATTGTGCCTTGGCCCGTTTCCACGCCAGGGTCCTCCAATGGTTTCTTCTCCCATATCAGAGATCAGGTAAGAGCACCCTCCCTTACAAGGTCAGACTTTCCCATAGTACGGAGTAGTCCACTCCCTACTATGGTGGGAGTTGGAGGCACTTACGACAGGTTGCCTTTTCAAGGAGCCAGAGTCTTTGACAGTAACAACAGATGCCAGCCTATTTGGCTGGGGGGGGGCACACCTCCTAGATACGGTTGCACAGGGTCAGTGGTCCCAGGCTGATTTAATTCATAATATAAACTGGCTGGAGCTTAGAGCAATACATCTGGCCCTACAGCATTTCTAGGACATATTGGCTGGCAGACATGTCCTGATTAGAACGGATAATGTTTCAGCTAAGGCGCATGTCAATAGGCAAGGGGGTACCCAATCCAGGTCCCTGATGGAAGAAGCGGAAAGACTCTGCCTTTGGGCAGAGTGGCTGCAAATGTCCCTGAGGGCGGAGCATATTGCTGGGACTGACAATGTACAGGCAGATTGGCTCAGCAGGGCCACAATTGATCATGCCGAGTGGCACCTGCATCTGAATTTGTTTCAGGAGCTGATGGAGTGATTTGGCTGGCCGGTCGTGGATCTTTTTGCGACTCTGGACAATGCACAATTGCCGCGATATTTCATGAGGTTTGCAGTTCCAGGGGTGGAAGGAGTCGATGCGCTCTGGAGCACCTGCCACAGGAGTTTCTGTATGCCTTTCCTCCCTTGCCCCTCATCCCCAAGGTTGTCAGGAAAATTCTAGCAGAGCGGGCAGAGGTTCTACTCTTGGCCCCACACTGGCCATGCCGCCCTTGGTTTGCTGACCTGGTGGCCCAATTGGTAGACAACCCTTGGAGGATTCCATCAAGCAGAGTCTCCCTCAGCCAGGGGGCACTGGTCCACCCAGACCCTCAGTGGTTCCAGTTGACCACCTGGCGCTGAGTGGAGCTGATCCGGAACAATTACTCCTTCGAGGTGATTGCCACCATGCAGGCTTCTAGGTGGCCGTCCACAAACAGAATTTATGGTGCCACTTGGAGGCCTTCTGTTCCTGGTGTTCACAGGCTGGATTGAATCCGACTGAGGTGACGGTGCCCCAGATACTCAGTTTCTTGAAGGCTTAGCATGGGTCTCTTGCCCAATACCATCCGTCGGCAGGTGGCCACCTTGTTGTCAGTGTTAACTTGTGGAAGGTTGGAGTCTCTGGCTCAACAGCCATCAATCCGCCAGTTCATCAGGGGCGTGACGAACCTACAGCCTCCAGTGGTTCATTATTTCCCAACTTGGGACCTCAAAACGGTATTGCAAGCACTGACCGGGGGCCCATTCGAACCACTGAGAGAGGCTAGACTTGCAAGGTGGCGTTCCTGGTGGCCATCACCTCGGCCAGACGGATCTCCGAGATGGCGGCACTTTCCATCAGGCCAGACCTTTGTGTGTTTCACCCTAACCGGGTGGTGTTAGGTTTGGATCCTGCCTTTATCTCAAAATTGAATACGTGGTTTCACAGGGCCCAAGAGCTGGTTCTCCCGGATTTCTGTCCCAACCCAGGGCATTCACTGGAGAGAAAGTGGCACACACTTGATGTGAGACGGGCACTCCATATTTATATTAAACGTACCTCCTCCTTCAGGAGGACGGAGTTGCTTTTCGTCTCCTTCCAGCCAGCCACCCTAGGAGCTAAGGTCACTCAATCCTGGGCCGCTGGATTCAGGCGTGTATCGCCAAGGCATATCAGATGCAGGCCCTTCCTTTGCCCAAGATTATTATGGCACACTCTACCAGGAGTATGGCCACAAGTGCAGCATGGGCCACTCAGGCATCCCTAGAGGAGATTTGCAGGGCTGCCACTTGGTCCTCCCTGCTCCCTTTATTAGGAATTACAGGTTGGACTCTTATGCCTCTGCGGAGGCAGCATTTGGTAGGAGAGTGCTACAAGGGTGCATGCAGATGAGGGGACCTCGGGCCAAGCTGAGGACCCGGACCCGGACTCGGGCCCTTGAGGACAAGACCACTTTGGTATGTCCCATTCCTGGATGCTGCCTACAATACGATGGAGAAGGAGCGTTGGTCCTACCTGATACGATCCTTCTCATTAATTGTAGGCAGCATCCAGCCCCCCCTAGTGTAGGCTGGCCCTAGGTCTGCATGTGTTTGTATGTTTTTTTCACCACGTCGAGTCTGTCCCTTAACTTTCACCAAAAACTGGAGACCACTGGCAGAGGGCATGTCTGACAGCTTTGACAGACTCGGTCTTATTGGCTGACAGACAAGGACAACCCATTCCTGGATGCTGCCTACAATCAATGAGAAGGATCGTATCAAGTAGGACCAACACTCCTTTTATTACTAAGGTGGTTGCTCTCCATATTTCTTCTTGGGGTATCTTCATCTTTATACTTCCCCCTTTGTATGTTATGGTTGCTTGTAATTTATTAAGGATGTCCCATCCTAAGAGTGGGAGTGGACATTCCAGTAATTGAGTTAACACAGTGTGCCCTATTTTACATTCTCCAGGTTGTCAAAAAGGGACTGAAATAGCTTTTCCTGAAGCTCCAATAGGTATCTCATTAGCAGTCTGAGGAGCAATAGGTCTGTTAGGGACAGATCTGCTTGCTCCTGCATCTATTAACTTCTTGTGTTTAGCGCCCCCCCTCAATTTGAACTTCCACCAGGGGTTGGGGGAGCAATAGCTACTTGCCCCTGGTCTCTTCACTCTTCTGCTCGCATGGCTATAGCCATCAGACATTCACTCTTCCAATGTCCTTCCTTTCTGCATATAGCACACTGGTTGGGTCCTGAGGGGACCCTTCCTCTTCCACGCCCTCTACTGCCTCAAGCTACTTCAATTCCCCCTCCTTGCCATCCTCTTCCAGATTGTCCCCTTCCTCACCCTTTTTCCTGCCTAAGGGCATCTGCTAGGAAGATAGTATTTCAGTGAGCCTTATGAATTTCTTTCTTATTTTCTTCTTGCCCTCTGTTGGTAAAAACTTTATAAACTATCTCAACCAATTCTGAAATGCCTTTCCCAGACCTCCTACTACTTTCTGTAACTTTCTTCTAATATCCTCTGCTGACTGCCCTATAAAAATCATGTTTATCATTTTCTGATTGTCTGAGGCTTCAGGATCTAAATCAGTCTATTGCCTGATAGCCTGGTATATTCTTTCAAGAAAATCCCGAGGACTCTCATCCTTCTTATGCCTTTTTCATATACTTTTGCAAGATTCTTAATTTTGGGAACTCCATACAAGACTAAGGATTGATAATTCAGTAGCCTCATATTGTCCATATCATCATCCAGATCCCATTTTGGCTTGGTGAGGGGGCAGTGGTTGTCATTCTCATGCTCTTTTTTTAACTGCCCCCACCTCACCAATCTCTGTTCCTCTGGTGTTAAAAAGATATCCATCAATCCTATCAACCCTGAAGCTGACTTGACCAGAACTATATTGGAGCTTCAGTCTTGCCACAATGTCTGAATGTCTGCCCAAGTGGGGTTATATGTCCTTATAATAGATAAGAACAGAGAGTGCATTTTTTTCTGGGTCTTCTCTAAAACTGGGATTTTGTTGCTTCCAATTATAAACATCTGAAGTAGAAAATGGTGTGTAAACTACCACTAGATGGAATCTATCCTGCACCTCCAGTTTCAGTTTTGATTCCTCAGCCTCCCCCCTTCTCTGGTATTTCCTTGTCTGGGGTGACCCATCTGAGTAAGTAGGGGGCGGCAGACCAGTCTTAGATTCCTCCAGTAGGGGGCACTGGAGGAGGAGGAGCACTGGGTTTCTTTAACTTAGGATCCTGTGCTACGCATACAAAAGTTCCTTCACAACGGCAATCTTGTAGCAGAGATGGGCTGTTTACCAATTTCACAAAGAGTTCCAGATATTGAATTTCAGCATGCCATTTCTGCTCCAAGAGGGCAGTTCTCACTTCAATTAATTGGTGATTGATTGATCCTTGGGGTGGGCAGAAATCTCCTGGCTTATCCAATTTTAAGTATGGCCTTACTGATACACAATAATGAGAAAAGACTGCCTTAGTCTCTATATCTAATCCCCCTAATATTTTGAAATTAGCCAAAACACAATCCACTGGTATGTCTTTGGGCAGCTTCCGCCCAATTCTGTTCCCACACGACTGGATACCTTTTTGCTGCCATGGTTTCCCATTTCAAAGCCGGATCTCAGGTGTATTCTGGGATGTCTCCTGTTCGGTCTTTACCTTTGTTTGCTTTTTATTTAGGGCTGGCTCTCAGGCCTTATCCCCTGGGACAATGTCCTGTCCAATCTTCACCAGTCTTCCTAAATCCTGTCCCTTTCTTTTCTTCTGTCAGTAATTATTCCTCCTTCTCAGTTTCTTCGGGGCTTCAGCCTTTGAGTTCAATTAAGAAGTCACCAAAGATTTTACCGAGGCCAGATGTTCATTTAGACAGTGGTTCATTGCATTCAATCAATCCACTCTATGCATCAGTGAGACACATGGATCTTTGCACCATTCCTTGCCTTTCAGGGTACTCATTCACTGTCAAGACTCATGATCCATGAGGACAGTTGGCAGTGCAGAAACACACAGTCTTGGTCACCGACCAGGAGTTTTATTTCAGAGCAATCACAATCACCTTTCAGCCATTAGTCTTACCTGTCCAGGGGCCTTCTTCTGGTGGTCGTTGGTGTCTTCCAATTGAATCCAGGTGTAGAATCCCGGAATGAGCCCCCAGATTGTTGTTCCCAATTTGGATCTGACCCTGCTGTCAAGGCTGATGAAAGACACCAGACACAGGGTGCAGGTTTTGATCACCTTTTTATTGGAGTACTCCAAGGAAAAGAGTTTCTGGCCAAAATGCCAAGATTAAAGGATTAAGAAAGCTCTATACATTTTCACTAAAGGTGACGGTGGGACAAGGCGGGATAATAAGAAATATCATCTAATAAACATTTTAGTAATGATCTAACAATTTGTTCTGTTGGTCTCTAGCTGTTCCTATTCCAAAGCCTTCGCTAATGAATTTTTCTGTTGTAATACAATTCTATTTGCTCCAGGCCATCTCTATTCCTAATTTCTAGCTGAGGTCTGCAAGATGCCCAATTCTTTGTTACTTTTATCGGTTTTCTAACCACCCAGAATTGTTACAAGCTTTACACGTGCATATTTCTTGTGAATAAGCATTCTTTGTTCTTGCCAGACTGACTCCACAATTACAGGCTTCCGGATTTACTTTCAAGTGTATGCCATAACCTTGCTTTGTTTTAGCAGACAGCCCATCAATATTGTTTCATGCCTTCCCCCTACATTGGACTCATTACAGTTTGTTTATGAGAAGAACCGCTCTATAGATGATGCACTTTCTTGTGTGCTTCATCTTAGTTTGGCGCACCTGGAGGAGAATACTCATGTGTGAATGCTGTTTGTTGATTTCAGTTCGGTGTTCAACACAATCATTCCTCAGCATTTAATGAACAAACTGGGACTATTAAGTTTTAATACTTTTATCTATGTAACTGGATATTTGATTTTCTTATTGATAGGCCCCACTGTATGCAAGTTGGAAGAAAAGTTTCCAAATCCATCTCGAGTGTGGAGTGCCCCACAGGACTGTGTCTTGAGTCTGTTACTGTTCATCTTGATGACTCATGACTGCTGTGCCAAGACTGCTGTGAATCATATTGTGAAGTATGTGGATGACCCCACAGTGGTGGGTCTTCTCTGGGATGACAATAAAAATTCTTGTAGGGGGAGATGAGGCCTTTGGTGGACTTGTGCAATAAAGATAATCTGGTTTTGAATGTTAATAAAACAAAGGAGATCATTATTGATTTTAGAAACAACCAGCACAATCTTACTCCATTTGGTATCAAGGCTGCAGCTGTGGAGGTGATCAATAATAGTAAGAATCGGTGCGTGTGTGTGTGTGTTTACAGATAACCAACAATCTGACTTGGTGTCTTCATATGTTATCTTTAGTGAAGCATGGAAACCAGCATTTGCATTTCTTGCGTCAGATGAGGAGAGCACATCTTTCTCCTTTTGTCCTGGCCACTTCTTACAGAGGCATGATTGAGAGCATTTTAACAAACTGCATGACTGTTTGGTTTGGTAGCAGCAGTTCCTCAGATAGAAACTCCATACAGTGAGTGGTAAAGACAGCTGAGATTATAGGAAGCTTGCTTCCTGTTATTCAGGATACTGCTTATAAAGGCTATGTGCTTAGAGCTCAAGGCATCGTTAGAAACTCCACACACCCACTTTATGATCTGTTTCTGTTGCTCCCTTCTGGGAGAAGGTTTTAATAGTATTTATGGCAGGACTACTAGATTGTGTAACAGCTTTGTTCCTTATGCCATCCATCTTCGTAAACTTGCAGGATTCTTTTTTCTTCACCATATATATGTATACATTCAAACTAAACTGTGATGTTTCTCTGTGATATGTATGCATGTGTATGTGAATATATGCATAATGGTTATTTTTTGAGCTGAATGCAAAGAAATCTCAATGTACTGTATGCTCATTAGTGTATGCTTAAAGTGACAATAAAGTCTTTATTCTATTCCATTCAATTCTGTTTTTAAGCCCTGCTATGTTTGTAGAACTAATTTCACTCAATCATTTAATATATGGATACTTACACTTATCAATGGTTGATAAACATTTTTAAAGATAATTGCTCTGACCAAGAAAAAAATGTATTTTAAACTAGACCATGCCTTGGATGAAATGACAAAATAAAATAAAAAAAAAAAATAAGCAATTTGTGAAAGACAACTGGCTTGAGAGAATAACACAGAATTATAATTTTACAGCTATCAGAGAATAATCAAATAATAATACAGTAGAAAATGTTTTATTGGAAACAGAAACAAAAAGCAAAATTGTAATCTAAAACCATAACCACTAGATGGCAGCATGTAACCAATACTTTCCCATATTCTGCAAACATCTAAACAACTGGTGAGTATATATAGGATATGTGTCTGTGTGTCAGTAACTATGTATCTATTTAACTGAAGTCCAATAAATAGAATTTGAAGCTAAAGAGTAAAAACATAAATTGATTACACAGGCTGGGTATGTATGTGGCTAAAGCCATGCCAAAGTCAAGCCCAGATGAAAACTAATCCTGTTTCATTTGTGTGAAAAGTAGGTACAACATTCTTTAACTGATTCAGTTAAACATACTGTGTAAACACAGCCAATCTGTCCAAGCATCCGTGAATCATTTCTTCATTATTTGCTCAGGAATTCAGCCTTTCTGAAGCTGTGGATTGTCCTATAGCATCCACATTTTAGTCCTTCGTTGGGAGAAAGGAAAATTCTACCTTGAATTGTGATTGACTCTTGATGCCTCCCTAGGTGATTCCATATAGTTTCTGGGCAACAGGTGCTTTCTTTTACAACTTCCCAGACTCATCTGCAGGTCTGGAGTTTCCTGGTTCTCCATTGTGGGTGGAGACAGCAGCCAGGATGGGTTGTACTCGTCTGTTTAGATTAATGGATTGACTCTGTCATAGTTGTTAAGTCCCGCCCCTGTTGCTGGAGGCTTCCAGCTTTTGACTCAGTCCGTCAGTCTGGACAGATGTGGGACTGTGTCTGGCCTTTTTTTGCCATTTTCCTCAATTCTACTGTTTTGACTACTGGATTGATCTACTGATTTGACCTGGACTGTTATTTGGATCTGCGATTTCTATCTGTCTTGAGGACTGATTTCCTCAGCAGCTTGCTTTAGTGGGCTGTCTGAGGGGATTTTTCTCAGCTCTCTCTTTGTTCCCATATTATTAACCCCATTGACTGGCCACTTTCTGGGGCATTGCGGAGCTTTGCGCTCCTGTGAGGGAGCTGGGGCTTTCTTCTCTAGTTGTGGTGGAGCTTAGTGCTCCCTAAATCGAATTTTGTTGTGTAGAGCTTCGCGCTTCCCGCCGAAAGTGTCAGGCAGCCATTTTGTTTGGCTGACAGCGTCGCCCGACTCCTTTGAAGTGGAATCCCTTGGCGGCCAGGGAATTGCCTGACTTGCCTCGCACGTGTCAATTTGACTTTCCCCTTAGCTTTCTGAAGACAGGCTTGGAAGCTTCGCACTCCAGCCCAATCTTTCTAGCAGTTGAGGCAAATTTGGAGGAGCTTTGCGCTCCTGGTTACAGCACGGTTTAGCGCCTATGTTTTTCGTTGCTGCCAGGCTCTCTCAGCACAATTGCGCTTGTCTCTGGTCGGGGAACTTTGCGCTCCAGACACTTGACTTCAGCTTTTGAGTGGCCATTGTGTGGAGCTTCACGCTCCCAAGTACGACCTTCCTTAGCCGGGCTCCATTTTGGTGCTGCCATTTTGTTGCTGCCAAGCCGCTTCCCATAGCATTAGATTTACGCTTAACAACTGGCCTCCAGGCTTCAGTCTACGCCTCATATTGCCATAGCCTGTATTTCCCAGAGGAACTTAGCTTTCTTACTCCACTGCTCTGTCAGTCAGGCACTGGTATTTTCCACCTCGCCAATTGCGGCTTTATCAGCTTTGGCCTGCTTGCCAGCGACCATTTTGTGGGCTTTACTGGGACTAGATTCCCCTGGGCGGCCATTTGAGTGCAGTGGGAGTTATTTGTCAGCTCCTTTTCTCTCACCAGTGGCACTTCTGACTAGATTAATCATGCCCAAGGCCTTGACCAAGTCTAAACATGGCCGGAAGGCTGGGCTTAATGAGCAGCTGATCCCCAACTCAGTGGACTCTGCTTCCAAGTTAACTCAGGGTTCTCACCCTTTGAGCAGGGCATCTGGTGACAAGGACTTGCGATCTTATCATAAATCCGCTAAGCACTCTTCTGCCTTTTCACAAGCTGAAAAATGCCGGGACAAAGTGATCAAAAAGATTTGTGACAAGGTTAGCGGACACGCATCTACGCCAGCGGCTTCCAAGGAAACAGCTTGTTCTTCTACAGAGGACACCCCTACTAACCTTCAGCAGTGCAGTCTAATCAGGTTTCTCTCCAGGACTGCCCAGTAATCATTCAACTTGATAATCTATGGGGTACAGCAGCAGCCCCGACCCCTTTACTGGTCACAGAGGTAGCTCCTGCAACCACTATGCTCCCGGCACCTTCTTATGTTGCTCCCATCCAGCCTCCTATGGGAGCTGGACAAGGTCAAGAGCCTGCTCACACCTTTTTGTCATCAGACCAGATCCAGCATATAATTGCCACTGCTATTCAACAACCACTTTCTGCCCGTTTACCATCTCCAGGCAGAGCAGCGTCCGTGAGATCCTTCGTTTCTACATCTCTGGATGGGGTTTGTCAAGAGGACACTCTTTCTATTGAGGTTCCGGATTCACCGGTTTCCTCTGATGTGAGCCATCCATCCTCCCTGGCCGAAATGGACTCTCAGGAACTAAACCTGTCAGAGGACAAAGGTCTTCTCCTGGACAAGCCCGCTTTCATGGGTCTGTTTCCTCAGGCCATCTTCAAGTCCTTGTTATTCAAGGCAGTTAATACGGCACAACTGAGTTCCAGTTCACCTGTGGTAGCACCTCCTTCTTCTCAAGGTGCTCTAAACCCCCTTTTTGTGGAGCCTTCTAAACCGGTGGACTCTATTCCAACACCATCACTGTTCCTGGATGTAGTCAAGAAGCAGTGGGCCTCGCCCGGGTCAGCTCCGGTTCCAACATCCACGGACTGAAAGAATTTTAATGTTGCGCCCAACCTGGCTTCACTTCTCCAAGTTCCAACCATCGATGCTCCGGTTGCGGCTTTGCTCCCTAATGTGGCCATTCCTGGAGATCCTGAGGAGGGACTATGTCCCGAGGAGCGTTGGTCGGACCAAACTCTGCAGAAGGCACATCAGGGAGCGGCATGGGCAATTTGATCAGTGACTACCACTTCCTTTTTCAACAGGACAACTCTTCTTGGTTGCGCCAGTTGCAGGAGAAGCTGTCATCTGAGGATGCCAGGGTGAAACAAGATTTGAACAAGATCATTGCAGCAGTTCAGTTTTCAGTGGACAGTACCCTCAACGCCACCCATTTTGCTGCCAAATCACTTGCCTCTTCTGTGACTGCGCGCCATTTAGTCTGGCTCTGCCATTGGCAAGCACAAGTGGCGTCTGATGTCTATACCCTTTATGGGAGCTAAATTGTTTGGATATTCCCTCGACTCCTTCCTTATTGAAACTAAGGATAAGCGGAAGGTTTTGCCTACTGTATATTGTATGAGGGAGTCGCGTTTTCTGCTGTAAACCTCCTTGCTCCCAGTTTTGGGGTTATGATGGGGGAGGCGTTCCTTCTGTTTCTGTTTCTAGGTCGCATGGGAGCTTCAACCCCAGACAGCGGGATGCTCAGGACACCCTCATAACAGCAATAGACGAGTCCTTATGGATTTGGCGGTGCAGCATCTCCTTTTGATTAGGGCTATCCAAAAAGTACCCGATGATCAAAGGGGAGTGGGATTTTATTCCCGGGTTTTTCTTGTACCAAAGTCATCGGGGTTTGGCGGGTGGAGACCTATTCTGGACCTTCAATGCTTGAACCGTTAGGTGGTATACTGCTGGTTCAAAATGCAGTCTTTATGTTCCATTCTCGATGGCATTCAGAAGGGCGACCTCCTCTCTTCTATAGACATCACTGAGGCCTATCTACATATTCCTATCCTTCCCTCTCACAGAAAGTTCCTTAGGTTCTATTATGCGGGGACCCATTATCAATATAGGGCTTTGCCCTTTGGGCTTTTTTCTGCCCATAGTTTTACCAAGGTTTTAGCAGCGTTGGCTGTTTCCCTCAGGGCTAGGTCCATTGTCTCCAGTGTTATCTGGAAGACATTTTGATTTTGACTTCTACCCCTCAGCAAGCCTCAAAGGACATCCAATGGACCCTTCAAGCCCTGGCTTCTCATGGCTTCTCTATTATTGAGGAGAACAGTCATCTGACTCCTGCCACCCGTCTACTCCACTTGGAAGCATTAATCGACTCGGTGGAGGGGAAGGTTTATTTATCTCAGGAACGTCAGGATAGTTTGGTGGCCCTGGTATCCAAGAAGAGGGTTGAGAGGAGCAAGTATCCAAGTTGAGAGGAGCAAGACTGCTTTTCCCTTGTTACTTTCACAGCTCCTAGGTAAAATGATTTCTGCCATTTCAATTGTTCCCTGGGTCCGGTTACATTCTAGAGATCTCCAATAGTTTTTTTTACTGTTTCAGAAGGCAGGCAGAGGCACGTCATCCATAAAGGTTCCTGTCCCCAAGGAGGTCCTCAGATCCCTCCAATGGTGGTGATCTCCAGCTATCTCCAAAGGTTGCCAATTCTACGAGCCCGAGATTGGTTGTGACAACGGATGGACGCACATTGTCAGGGACAGGTAGCACAGGGCAGGGGGAGCACCAGTGAGAGCTGTCGAACCATCAATTGGCTAGAGTTGCGGGCAGTATTTCTGGCACTCCGGGCATTTCAACACCTCCTTTCCGGCTCCCATGTACTCATACTAACGGACAATGTGTCGGCGAAAGCGCACATCAACCATCTGGGGGGCACGAGGTCCAAGTCCCTTATGCTGGAGGCCAAGAGGTTGGGCCTTTGGGTGGAGCGGCACCTTTGCTCTTTACAGGCAGAGCGTATCTCTGGGGTGACCAATGTGCAGGCGGACTGGCTGAGTCAACAGTAAATCGACCATGCAGAGTGGCGCCTGCATCCAGCAATCTTCGGGGCCCTGGTGGTTCGTTTCGGAGATCGACTTGTTCATGACACAGGAGAACACCCAGCTTCTGCGTTTCTACACATGGTTCCCATCACCTCTGATGGGGGCTACCGATGCTCTTCGGTCCCCATGGCCTCCGGGACTTCTCTATGCCTTTCCACCAATTTCCCTCCTTCCGAGGGTGATAAGCAAGTTATTGCAGGAACAAGTGGAGATTGTTCTTCTGGCCCCTCATTGGCCGAGGAGGCCATGGTTTGCAGATCTTGTTTCATTGTCGGTGGCTCCAGCCTGGCAGATTCCCCAGGGTGCAGACTCTCTCAGTCAGGGGGCTGTGCTCCACACGGATCCTCAGTGGCTCTGGCTGACTGCCTGGTGGTTGAGCGGCAGGCGCTAGATGGGGCCAACATCCCCTCTGATGTGATCCGGACCATTCAAGCATCACGGAGACCTTCTACAGACTGCATTTAATCAGCCACTTGGCAGGCCTTTTGTGCTTGGTGTGACCGTAAAGGGGTTTTGGCCCTTCAAGCCTCAATTGTCCATGTTCTGGTTTTTCCCCAGGACGGGCTCAACAATGGCCTTTCACCCAATACACTTTGAAGGCAGGTGGCGGTGATATCAATGGTCCTCACTTGCGGGTCCCTGACTTCCTTGTCTCAACACCCTCTTATTTGTAGATTCCTGCAGGGTGCCACTAACTTATGTCCTCCTGTACTGCACAGGTACCCCACCTGGGACCTGTCTATTGTTTTGAATTCCCTTACGGGTCCCCCGTATGAGCCCTTACGGATGGCTAGCCTCCAGCTTTTATCATGTAAGGTCGCCTTTTTGGTGGCTATCACTTCTGCAAGACGAATGTCTGAAATTGCTGCACTGTCTATGCGCAGTGACCGCTGTGTGTTCCACGCGGATCGAGTAGTTCTTCATCTTGACCCTACCTTTATTCGTAAGATTAATACACCCTTCCACTGTATGCGGGAACTCATCCTCCCTGACTTCTGTCCTCATCCCTGCACACCCCCTAGAATGGCGGTGGCACACGTTGGACGTCCGGAGTGCTCTCCGGGTGTACCTTAAGAGAACTGCTGACTTCCACAGGACAGAGTCTTTGTTTGTGTCATTTCTTCCAGTCTCCCTAGGTAGCAGGGTGAGGTCTTCGACCATTGGACGGTGGATCTGGCAGACAATCGCTACGGCGTATGAATGGCGTTCCTTGCCCAGACCGGCTCATCTGACTGCTCATTCGACCCGCAGTGCGGCTACATCTATGGCTTGGGCCACGCAAGCTTCCTTGCTGGAAATCTGCAGGGCAGCGACTTGGACTTCCCCTTCCCCCTTTATCCAGTACTACAAGTTGGACAAGTTCGCCTCTGCAGAGGCGGCATTTGGATGTCAAGTGCTGCAACGGGTTCATTCTGGGGAGTGTTCTTCGGACCAGCCTGGTCCCGCCCGTACTTAGGGACAGTGAACTTTGGTATGTCCCATCCTGGCTGCTGTCTCCACCCACAATGGAGAAGGGGCATTGGTCCTACCTGAGATGCACCTTCTCGTTGGGTGGAGATAGCAGCCAGACCCTCCCTTTCTCAGTCTGTTCCTTCTAGCTAACTTCTGCTTTATCTCCCACACGTCGAGTCTGTTTCTTCATCTTCGCCAAAAGCTGGAAGCCCCCAGCAACAGGGGTGGGACTTAACAACTATGACAGACTCAGTCCATCAATCTGAACAGACGAGTCCCATCCTGGCTGCTGTCTTCACCCAATGAGAAGGTGCGTCTCAGGTAGGACCAACACCCATTCTCTCAGACAAGAGTAAAAGAAAAACCATCAAGTGCAAGAAGTCTCACCACTTGCCCTCTCTCTGGTTAAATTTAGAGTTAGCAGCCCAAACTCCAAACCCAGCCTTTTTCTGGCACTCGTTTGTAGGATTATTATGGAAATATAGGTTCTCACTGGACACCCCTATACCTGTTTTCATATGGAGGAATATTACAGCCAACCATTCATTTTCCCAAGCCTCTAGTGACTGAATGGATGACTAGAAGACTCATTCAGACACTGAATGCCTACAAAGCTCCTGGGGAAAATCTTATACCCTCAGTATTACATTACAGTATTTAAGTATTCCATTGACTGGTGGGCTCCCTTACTTGCAGGTTAATTTACTCATAAAAACAATTCCTGCCAAATCCCAACTGATTGGATGCTGTCTATCATGGTCCCCATTTACAAAAGGGCGATAAGGATGATCCTTCAAATTATAGACTAATTAGAAAACATAGCAAAGTTGCCAGATATTCTTTATATAAGATTGAGGTCTGGATAATTGAAAAGGGCCTGCTTCCCGAAGAGCAAAATGGTTTTTGGTCAGGTCATTCCACTGTTGATAACTGCTTCAAGTGGTTGGGCATTTCAGCTTTGTAAAAGCCCTGCACCTAGTCAAGCGCCAATTTTGGTTGCTGTCACTGAAGGACATAGAAAGCTAGATACCCTATCTGTGCCTCCGCCAAGAGGTAACAAGAGAAAACATCAGGGCTTCTCCAGCCAGTAGCAGAACCTGGAGTTTTGGCCCAAGCAATGGTGAAGCTACTGTGGAAACAAACAAACAAACAAACAAACAAACAAACAAACAAACAAACTCTTTTGGTAACTCTTTACTGAAACTGTGGTGCAACATGGAACCAGTTCATGGAAGTAAACCAATATTTCTAAAGCATGAATACTGTTTGCCTGGCCTTTTCTATTGAGCTGATCAAATATTAAACAGGCGGATTTCTTTCATGTAGCCTAAGCCAATATGGCCAAAGAAGGCACTGCTCAGCACTTGGACCCTGGTCGCAGAGACTGTAAAATGCAGGAATTGGGTGGATCATACCGTCATCTGCCACATTACTGATTGTGTCCATACACAAAGTTTAATCAGGAGAAGAAAGAAAATATTACTTTAAAACTACAGTAGCTAAATAAAATTTAGAGCTGCCTTTCAATGTTGTAACTTTGAATGTTCACTAAAGGAATGTTGTAAGTCAAGGACTACCCATATATTAAACTCAGAACGTTGTATAATAATGTATGTCCAGGAAAGGAAGCTACAAGAATAGTAAATTCTGGAAGATAAAATCAGGATCTTCTTCAAAATGTTTACTCCCTAATATCTACACAGATTATAAAAAGACTTGAAGGAGTGGGAAGCTTGCTTACCTTTCTAATAAAAACCTTATGACAATAAACGGACTGGAGATAAAGCCTTTTTTTTTCCAGAATAAAGATCTGAATTCAAATACTTTTTGCCAATTACTTTTCCTACAGCTTTTACTGTCATGAAGAGGTAGTTGTCCTCTAGAGAAAACCTAGAGAAAACAAAAGCTTTGGGGAAAGGAGCAGTTTTTTGCATGACCAGTTCTGACCTGCCCTATTGCTTATCTGCTATGCTGCCCCCAAGAATGTTTTGCTTTTCAGCTTTTATCAGCAAGCCTATCCTCTGCTTTGAGAGAAAAAATGGGGTTCTGTGGCTTCATGTGTTTATTTTTCTAAACTCTAAATGAGTTATGAGGAGAAGTTTACTGGGTCTCATCTTTGTCCCTTCAAGTGATATGATGAATAAATGGGAAACAAGATTTAGGTCAGTTTTTTTTATAGAGCCTCTATGGGCTGGTACGGTCTACCTGAAAAATCACTTTAACAAGATTTGGCTGTTGAAGTAAAGCAGAATATGCAGAGGATATTCCCCAGTGTGTGAAAGGTAACGGATTGAATCATATCAAGATCTATCTGATGCCCTCTAAAGATTCCTATCCAACTTGACTCAGTTGACTACATATGATGTAGTTTATAAAGAAAGCATCCAGCTAATGAAAGGTTAGTGGGCATAGTGAATTAGCAACAGTTTTCCTAATCAGATCTTTCAATTTCAGAAACTAGCAGGGGCAATTATTGAAGATGGGAAAATCAATGCAATAATATCTACTGGGGTTTTACTAGTCCTGTGATGCACATCATCCTGCAGGCCAAAATGATTCCACCTGCTTTGAATTACTTATGTAGAGCACAAAACCAACAGGAAAGCAATTGGGAATCACCACAAAATAATGAAAGGGATGTTTCAAGAGTGGATGCAGATTGCAGATAAATTGAATGAATTCTTTATTCTCTTTACTACTGTAAACATTTAGTAGTATCACAATTGTTTAAAAATAGGAGAGATATAGAAAAATATTTATTTATATGCTGCCCATCTCACTTCGCAAAATAATTCTGGATAGTTATAAAATAGGATAATATAGGCAGTTTGCCTTTCTCAGAAAATTTAAATCTTTCTAAATGTTTTTGAAATTGATAATCCAATAATTGCTGAGTAAGGACATTGAATCTCCCCAAAGCTTCCCATGTCATGAATGCTTTGTTTCCCAGAAAATAGTGTGAGTTTCCTGATGTCCTATTTCTAAAGAAATTCTTCTTTACTTTTTTATATTTATACAGCTGTACCTAATATCTATTACTCAACTTGGAAACCAGTGTATGTATGCCAGGTCTTGGCCCACAATGCTTAGAAAGCTTATTCTGCCTCTGTGCTGCCATTTTCTGCATAAAAATAATATGGAAACAAGAAAGCACATTTCTTAATGAATTTCTTTTCTCCCTGAAGAAAAGGATGTAATAGTCTTATTTCCCCTCCCAAAGTCTCATACTAAATCCACAATATGGGAAAAATTGAATTGGTTTTTTAGATCAGCCAATTAGATTAATATTAGATTTATTCAGGACCTGTATAAATTTTACAAGTTTAAATCAACTGCTTAATCTCTATATCCCCTAATGGCAGGAATATATCAATTTTATCATTTATTTTTGCATACTAAGTCATCTGCATGTAGATAATTTTGAAGATGAATGCAAGGGTTGTGCTTTGAAAGAGAACTAGTGACTTACAGCAAATAGTATTAATAGAAACAAATATTTAGATTCTGTTCAGTTTTTCTTATTTTTTCTGCTGGATGTTTGAAAAAGAGTGACTAGTAAAGTTATTAACATTTCTATTTTTCTGGCTAGAAATGAAATTCTTTTTCAAATTGTTAGTACACCAATTTAATTTGATCTAATGGTAGAGAAAGACTAGAGAGCAAGAGATCCTCTGTTCAAGTTACACTTTAGCCAAGAAAGCCAGCTGGATATCTGGGCCAGTCTCTTAGCCCAAACCACCTCAGATGATGATTGTTATGGGTAAAATAGGATGAGGAAGGTGGGTTAGACATGTTCACCTCCTTGAGTTATTTGTAAAAAACAATAAAGATGGGATTATAAAGAAATGAATAAAAATGATAAAAGTTGTGCATTTATTTTTCCCCCGTGAGGATGTTTCAAAACGGTGTTATGTGACAAGATGAAGACATCCTTCAATTTGTAAGTTATATTTCTAATCTGATAACTAAAGTAAAAATCTCCATAGCATTCTTGCAAAAGGGATTTAAGGTATTTAATAAGTATACTGAATGTAATGAAGTTTTGAATAATACTATTTCTGTAGTTACGAATTATTCCCCTAAAAATAGGTAAAAATGAAATAGAGAAAAAGAACTTTTTGCACTGGTTGCAGTTTATTTTATTTTATTTATATTTCATAGTTCTATACTGCCCACCTTCCTCATTTCATTTTAATGGAATTAATATAAATGTTGTTGCTTCCTTACTGGAAAAGATAAGAGTCTTACCTTTTTGAAATGTATCTTGGGGGAAGATAAGTCTTCACCAACTCCAGCAGTAAGGCCAACGTTGAGTATATCCCCTATAGAAAGCCACCTAATAAAGTATTCCAACTATTGTCTGAACTTCCTATCTATGGATCCAGATAGATTATCCAAGCCGTGTTTCAAGGAACAGTTGCATAACATGCTATCTAGCACTTGGGCCTCCAAATTTCAAATGTCATTTCTCAATGTGATTCTCCATCCAGTTCCCAGTCCAATCTAAAGGACGTGATGTGAGGGATCCTTGGTGGTCTCTGAACTTGGTTGTTTTCTTGCAAATGTTTCATTACCCAAACTAGGTAACATTATCAGTGCTTTGGTTAATGAAACGTCTGCAAGAAAACAAGCTGCCCAGGTCAGCATAACTTTAATAAGTGTATGTATAATGGTCCCTTTATAAAGAATGCTACTAGTTTATGTACAACTGCTATTAAACTTGGTGAAGAGTCTTAATTGCGTACAAATATGACTTACTGAGAAATCAAGAACCGCTACAATTGCATCAACACCAATCTGGTTCTTACAGAGGCCAAAGAAAAGTACAAGTAGTTCTTCCCTAATGATCCTAATTGGGATTGGAATTTTATCATTAAAGCAATGCAGTCATTGGGCAAAACATCACAGGATAGCACCACTTTTTGGTAGTTCTGGTTGCAGTCATTAGGACTCAATGGCAATGTACAGGGCAGACAAAAGAATAGATATTTGAAGGAGGGGGAATGGGCAGGAGGGCACTATTAGGGGAAGGCTTCAAATCCCTCCTGCCAATTGCCCTACCCCTCAAAATCTCTTATTCTTTTCTGTCCTGCACTCTGCCATTGAGGCCTTAGAAAGCAGGAGGAAGAAGACAGTGGAGGCCATTTGTAGGTGTCCGAGTAGAGGACTTAGGAGCACTTAGGTCCCTTAATCATTGAGCTAAAAGACCCAACTTATCTGCAGAGGGAGGCAGGCCAGAGAACAGAAGTGCACTTAGTGATCTAACTATTATAAAGAACAGTGCCATATAAAGTCCACTTCAATAATCCACACATGAGGTGATCAAGGGATTCCCAGTCAGGAAAAACTGTAATATCCTTTATCTTCAGATTGTTTCCCAACTGCCCGGAGACAGAAACCAGTGTTAATGTGTGATTTTGAGAGAAAGTGAATAATCTAGGATAGACTTTGTTCATGTAAGACATATTATGTTAATATTTTATTCTTACAGCTTCTAAGAGCACCAATGAAAGTAAAAATAACACACTGCAGAATGTTGTGAAATCTAGTCTGCCACTATTTTATGGCTGTTTTTATTATATGAACCTAGAAAATTAGATTAAACCATGGTTTAGCATATTTTACAAATAAAACATTTGCTGATCTGTTATTTCTATAAAGTCACTTCTTTGGGAAAATGTTACATATATACAGTGATCTTAAAATGAAATACTTAAAATCCTAGAATATGAAGATTCTGAAAATTTTTTGAAAGTCAAGAGACGTGAGTTTTAAATCCCTGTAGTGTATTTTACCCTAAAGAACGCTTCTATTGACATCTTCGGATGCCCACCTCTCATTGTAAAATTTCCATTTTAATTGTTAATGCAGTCTATTATTGATGCTAGTCTGGAAGTTTTCAATGCAATCCATCAACCCTGAGACAAGACTTTGACATATTGATATGAAGTGAAGGAAACTCCCATCATAATAAAGAAGCAATCAAGCTCCCATGGGCATGCAAGTGTTCATCAGTAAGAGACTTAGGACTGTGTGACTCACAAGGTTAGGATGTTGGTCTGATGATCTGTATGGTTACATTTGAACTGGTTGCTACTGTGGGATGGGGTGAGCTCCCATCACACACTCTAGTTCCTGCCAACCCAACAGTTAGAAAGTGGGCAACTGCAAGTAGATAGATGGGTACTATTTTGGTGGGCAATTTAATAGGGATATAAAAGGAGTCCCCAACTGGACATCCCCTGGGCAACAGTGATAACGCTATTCAATCCTTTCAACCTAGGAGTGCTTCGGTGCTCTCAACACCAATGTAGTATAGCATCAGTTTTTGTACTACCTGAGAAATAGTGCCACCTCTCTCTGATGTCAAGTAACTGTCACTATTCAACAGCTAAGCTGATTTATTTTAGCCTCTGTGTCCTGTATCCATAATTACTCACAGGAGCTCTTTCCATTTACAACACTAAACCTCTGCAAAAGGTATAGAAACTTACACTCCCTTATTGAACAGAAAGACTAACTGGTTTATGGTGTTCAGAGCTGTGAGGTTGTGAAGATGATCATAGTTCAATTTTAAATTGCTTTTGAGAGCTTTAGGAATGAAAAATGTAGCAATGTAGGGATGTCTCTAGATAAATCTCTAATAGCCATATTTGAAAAAGGATGCCTGCTTGTTAACTATCTATACCAAGGGTGTCAAACTTGATTTCACTGAGGGCCGCACTGGGGTTGTGTTTGACCTTGGGGAGCTGGCTGAGCATGGCCAGCTCAACGTCACTTGTGTCAGGGGCACCTATGATAGCCCGAGAGGGGCTGGGGGGATCCATTGTCTCCAGCGGAGGAAGGCGAAACAAGGGAGCATGCCAAACCCTTGTCCTCCAGAGGAGACTCACCGTCTCTTTCAATCGCTCGATGGTGCAGGCTGTTCAGAGACCTATACAGTGGAGGGCAAGCACCTAGCCCGGCCCTCGAGCTCCCAGGGCACCGGGACTCCACAGCCCAATATAGCACAGCCCTGCTTTCCCAAAGGAGTGCCGGCTGCACTTACTTCCTCCTTAAGGCTGTTGCTGCTGTTCTCGTTCTCCTTGGCCAGGTTATTCATTGTGTGTGAGGGAGGGCAAAGTGTATGGGTCAGAGGGAGGCCCACTCCCTCTCCATGCAAGCAGACCCGACTTTGTAACCAAAATATCCTCAGTGATAGGATGTGAGACCACCAGGAGAGGTCAGGAGGAGGAGACAAGGGGATGGCAAAAGGGCAGCAGGGCTGCTGGTGGCCAAGTGTTAAGGTAGGACTTCCCTCAGACCCTCCCTCCCTCTCATTATATCTTTCCTTCCTTCCTTCCTTCCTTCCTTCCTTCCTTCCTTCCTTCCTTCCTTCCTTCCTTCCTTCCTTCCTTCCTACCTACCTACCTACCTACCTACCTACCTTCCTTCTTTTCTCCCTATTCTTCTTTTTCCTTCTCTCTTCGTTCTCCTTTCTTCCCCTCTTTCCTTCTTTTTCTTCGTCTTTCTTCTTTCTTTTTTCCCTTTCTCCTTTCCTGTTCCTTCTTGGATGCTCAAATGCAAAAGGGGAAACATTTCTCAATGCCTCATTGCCTTGTGATCAAGTGCCACTTTTGCTAGTAGTTTCTTTTGCTAGAGCTCTGCCAGTGAAAACGGACCTTGGGAAGGGCACACATAACCCTCCCAAGTTCCATTTTTGCTGGCAGAGGCACTATGGGCCCGTCCTTCGCTATTTCCAGGGCAGCCCTGCAGGCCAGATCTAAGCACCTCGTGGGCCGAATCCAGCCCGCAGGCCTTGAGTTTGACACCCCTGATCTATACTATCTTGATATGTATAATTATATGATTGAAAAACATTTTGCCAATATGGATTTGCAATATAGCACCAAAGATTATGCCCAAGACAACTAAGAAAAAGGCAAAAACCCGGAGACTGTAGTTTCCTTCACAGTTTATTGTTGATATTAGATTTAATTTGCTGACTTTAAGTTTAGTTACTATCCTGCATTAAACACTTCTGAAAGACTTTGACAGAAATGTTCGCTTTGTATCTTTGTATCTATCTATCTATCTATCTATCTATCTATCTATCTATCTATCTATCATCTTATCCATCCATCTATTTTTCTATCATCTGTCTTCATCATCTATTTCTATGTCTTTTGTACATGAATGTTCTGTAACAAATTGATCAGCATCAAAACCATCTTTTTGCTGAGTACATTAGTGTCTTTCTTTTATAAGAAAAAGCTGTAAAATAAACACTGAGCCATGAAAGTTAATATTTGCAAAATGAATGTAAGCACATGCATGCACATTTCTACTTAAATCAATTGGATTTCAGGGTATTTCCTCCCAGATCATGTCCATAGACACTAAAAAAACAAGATTAAGAAGTTACTCTTAGTGACAAAGTGATACCAAACTATAAGCATTGACCCCTTTATTTTTGCAAGGGGTTTTCCTTTTACTTGTGTATATTGTATAAACAAGGTATTGTTGTATAAACAAGGTATCACAAAAGTGCACTTTGATTTTGCAGATGATGATTTCTAAAACCCTCCTCAATTTTTCCCCCTTTAACATTTTCCAAAATTTGATGTGCATAATGGACCTTTGGTGTTGAAAAGTAGTCAATGTGCCCAGCCACATGCATTGTTTAGATTCATGTATTTATATTTATAATCTTTATATTATAATATATACAAAGGCTTTCCATTATACAGAGCAGTACAGAAGTTTACACTTCAAAAATCCACATTGTAATACTACATAGTTCGTCTACGTCTAATTAATATGGAAAAAAGAAACAAGAAACCAAAGGTTAGCTAAAACGAATAAGCAAATAAACAACTCCTTCTCCCCCCCACCCCAAATGCATGGCAAATTATTAAATATAATCTGATTGGCAGTGCAATAAAATTGCCCCATCAGTGTTTGTCTTAGCTTTTATATTTGTGCATTCTACTATCAAATGTACATTATAATTGTATCAAATGTTTTGACAAAAGAAATTTTAAAGTAACCATGATGGTTTTCTTTGTTGACAAAAATAGAAATCTATAACAAATTTGAATAACTCCAAAATAAAAGAAAAATATTTTAGTTTCAGTTTTAAAGTCTTCTTCTTATTCTGATGCTTTAATTCTTGTACTTAAAAATAGCTTTATACAAAAACCACAGGCTTCTTAAATACAGTTTTTCATGCTCAATACATTTTTGTGCACACATTTCCAGTCCACTCACATCCTTCCAAACCTTATAACAGTTTCTACTTAAAAGACAATCTGTGCTTCATATATAATTCCCTTGGCTGTTTAACCAGTAATGAATGCTTAAAAACTACATTTATCACTAATTCACGATGTTATCCTAGTATTTAGCACAAATTTAGCATTCAGCCTGAAATGATACAACAAGATGGATAACAATCTTCAGCTGTAAGACTGGTTGCAACATCATCAGCATATTAGGAAGGCTTGGTGAACTGTACAGGCCCAGGTATCACTTTTAAGATGGCTCTTTGGTGATGGTGGAAGATGGAGTGGCTTTGCTGACACTTCCATTCTGGGACTTGTAGCTGGTAAAGCTGGGTGTGTGGATTGACCGAATGTTCTTCATACTTTGGTTTGGTGATGTGGTAGAGATGGAAGAGGATAAGGAGGAGGAGGAGGAAGCTGAGGAAAAGGAAGATGGAGGAAGAGGGGTTGGGCGGCCATTTTGAGTCTGTGGGGAGAGCAAAAGGTGACTGTGGCCTTTACCTGTGTGAGTAGGATTCTGGAATTTTAAGGAGCCATTAGCAACTGAAGGGATTAAGGAAGTAGAATGAGTAGGACGACCTGTTGGAGGACTGAGAGAATTAGAAGGAACAGAGGCTTTAGTGGATAGGCTTGGAAGGTTAGTGCTATCACCACTAGACACAGAACTACTTTTTCCAGAAGTGGAAGAAAAGGCTGGAATTTTTGAGGCGGATAGAATTGGGGAAATAGTTTTATAGTCCCCACCAGCTTTCTTAGCACTTCCATTAGCCTGTAAATAAAGATGGTGGGAGACAGTTTAAGTTAGCATACATCACAAAGCATGGGAATACGTAGGAAATTAAGCTTGAGAAGAATAAGAATGACTTGTTCAAACCTGTCCTAAGTCTTGCATTTATGGGCTGGATCTTTCCCCATTTTTCCTGTCCCTTTAAGCTGCACAGCAGAAAATGCACAGAGCAAGAGGAAGTTCAAAGAAAAGGGTATGTGGAAAAGTGACCCCGAATATGGGGGCTGATCAGCTGATGAAACATGCGTCAGAATTGTTAAGGTGAAGATGGAAACACTCCGGTGGGTGGTTAAGAGGTGCTGACTGAAATCTGTTAAATAGGGAGTTAGTATAAACACTTTAATCAGAAACACTTCAGAATTGTTGATTCCTATTGCTGACTTCAAAAAGTATTACAGCTGAGTACTGGAACAAAACTTCAAAAGCAGGAGATGTTTGCCACGACATGCACAAGCTGATATCAGAATAATGCAACTATTAGATACTTTCATGCCCCACACCCTCAAGCCCTGGATTCCAATTCAGGATTTTCACTGAGAAGACAGTTCATGATTTGGTAGCATCCAAAACTGGCAACTGGACTTATACACTTATGCAAAGCATACATCTTAGTACTGATTTCATCCCAAGATTTGGTTTAGGGTAAAACTACCTGTCTGTACTGGCGTTGATCCTGTAGCTTGTGCTGTTTGACGGTCTTGTCCACACCTCCTTGCCTACTTTTTGTGGCTGCAGGGATTGGCATCCTGCTTGTCTGTGAAGTGTTGGTTGAATTCTGTGAGGAAAGCAGGAATAAGGGTAGGAAGGGAGAGAGGGAGAGAGGTCAGCTGGGCTCATTATAGATGAGAACTATCATAGCGCATGGGGAAAAGCTGCTTTAGGTGAGAAGCTAAAGCTCAACATGCATGGAAAGCACCAGAGGAAACCACATCAAAGTCAAAGACAAACCACTGGTGTTAATTTCAGGAATCAAAAATGGAATAAAAGGTCAACTGCTAATCAACCTTAATTTAACTGCTGCACCCACAACAGAATATCAACTAAGCATCTTATGCCCACCACCAAAATCAAACAAAAATCAGCATTTTTTAAAAAATGAAAACACACAATATTAGCTGTTAGGTACTAAATTGGATGCACCAACAAGCCACCGGAAAAGAAGCAAACCAATCAGAAGACACCTCTTGCTTATTGTTGATTACTATTGCAGATTTTTAGAAAGCAGCTGGAGTTGTGATTTCTCATACTAAAGTACCTTTCGTGAAGATGATCGTATTGAAGGAAGGAATTCAACATCAGCATTGCTTTCTTCCACCACTATGGATTCTTTGGGTGAGAAAAAGCCTGGGCCAGGAGGTCTCTCCGCCTGGCCTGTGGTTTCAAAAACTGACTTTGGACTCATCTCACTAATGGTGCTCTCTAGCTGTTTGATAGTTTGTTCCAGGCTGTCTAGAGTTCTGTATGTGTTCTTCCTGATTTCTTCAGTTCTAGATGCCTGGACAACTGTCTTTGATTCTGATTTTTCAGAAGTGTTAACAGATTGAGAACTAGGTATTTCAAATCTTTTTGCTTCTTTATGTTGTTTTACGGTGCCATCTTCCTCTTCTTCTTCATACACAACAACTTGTAACGTTTTCTTGCCTGTTTTAGTTCCTGTGCGGATAGCCTGAGTGAGAGCAGCTAATTGCTTTTTAGGAAACTTAAATTTAAATTTCTTCTTAGCATCAGGAACATCCAACTTTGATTCTGACCCATAAATGTAACTGGATTTCTGATGCTCCTTTTTGTCCATCTCCTGTCCTTCAGACTGTAGAACTTGGGTTGATGAATTAGAGGAAATTTGTTGTTTGAATTTCTCAGTAACCTGCATCCTATTTGCCTCAGTGACATCTTCATAGTAAGCATCATCAGGTGTATCAAATTCTTCATTTTCTTCCTCTATTTTTTCTTCAGTCATCATTTTTTCCAACTCTTCATCACATTCCTCAAATATTGTTGAAAGTCTTTTGTAAGCTGATCTGATATCCATTGGTTCATCAAAAATAATGATGACTGGTTTTTTGTCCAAGCAAACCACTGGTTCTTCATCTTTAACAGTTTCAAGCATGCTTGGTTGAGATGGTGTTTCTTTCTTGGAATCAATGTTCACAGTCTGTACAGCATTTCCCTTCCTGTTCACTATGTCGTGAACTTCTCCACCTGATAGAAACTGAACAGCTGTTCTAGTAATCATGAAGCCAACATTCTCTGATTGTGAACTCTCCTCATCTGGAATACTAGCTGGTGACTCTACTTCATCAGTATCATTTAAGGTGATGTTCTTAGATGCTTTATGCTTTAGTGCGACTTGATTATAGGCACTAACTGACCTTCCCTGTTCTTGTGTTGATGGAGAAACTAATGACGTTTCTTGGGTGCATGAATCTGTCTGTTCAACAAGAGGTACCTTTGCATCTTCCAGGAGGTCTTTTGGGGATGTGCTATGATCCGTCTCTCTCACTACAACATAACTTGGTTTTTGTCTTCCAATCTCTGCTTCTAAATCTTGTATTTCTTCAGGACATCTCTTTCTTTCGTTTTCTAACATACTAGAGAAGTCTGTGTTTGGTTTAAAAAATTTTTTGTTGGCATAATCCTTGTTTTCCAAAAGCAACTCTGGCCTAAAGGCAGAGTTTTCAGGTATGCTGAAAACACCTGAGATCATGACTTCTGTTCTCCCTTCAGTCTTGTCCTTGGGATGGTCACTATCTTTTGTGGCCTCCCCATCAACCTAGGGGGGGAAGAGTTGCATTACTTAGGTTTTTGCTTTTGTTTTAGTTCAGGACTATTATTTGACATTCAGTCCCCTCTTATGGAGATTTTATCTGATGTTATCCAAATCAGTGGTATATCATCAGATAGTATATGTATGCCCCTCTTTACATCAATACACAGCCATTTCCATGGTCTTCAGTTGATTTCAGTATCTCTTCATAGCATAACTTCAAATTGTGAACAACATATGACATATAAGTACAAATATTTTGCAGACAATGTGAATGTTAGATGGAGCTGGTCTTTTAAAGGCTCTCCAAATTGTGAAATACTTTGCCCGCAAGTAAATCACGAGAGATTCAAAGAATTCCATTCCAAATATTCTAATATGTAACTGTTCTCCTAGCTTAAAAAAACATAAGTTATACCACTATATTAGAATGTGTGGTCCAAGAATTACTTATGGGAATTGTTTTTTCACCCAAGTTTAATTTTTAAATGTTTTCTCAACTTCTGTGATAAAACATAAATTTTTAGAGAGTAAACAAGCCCTGGACTTATTTGACAGAAAAGGATTTACAAAAAAGTGGCAGAGCAAATTTTATTCCAACCTTCCTGACAAATTAACCTACAATTAAATTCAAGATAAGGTTGTGGGAGGAGCTATCAAGAAAGAGAAACAGATCCTGCCATATAGATGAAATGTGATGCCAAGTGAAACTGGATTATTCTACTGTATTTGTCCAATATAACCTTGTATTTGGATAGCAAGACAACCTCTCTTAGCCCTCTAATCCTTGCATTCTTAAATTGCAGCTTTTGCTATTGGCATAAATACTCCTACAGTAACTACAAATTCTGCAGAGGACAAATGATTCCTATTTCATCAATCATTCAAATATTAAGAAGAATTGCATCAAACTTCACTTTTAAAGAATGCAACATTGAATGCAGGGACTGAAAATGCAAGTGGCTGCTCTTAGTTTTGCTAATCTTTCAGGTGCCCCATATGGTTAAAAGAGGGTATGAAAATTTGAGATCAATTCGGAAGACCAACCAGCAAACCAAAGATCTTTAGAAAATACAGTGGTATAAAAATAGAGGTGGTCCTTGACTTACAACAGTTTGTTTATTGACCGTTCGAAGTTACAACAGCACTGAAAAGTGACTTATGACCATTTTTCACACTTATGACCATTGCAGCATCCCCATAGTCACGTGATTTACATTTGAATGCTCAATAACTGGTTCATAGTTATGACAGTTGCAGTGTCCTGAGGTCATGTAATCATATTTTGCGACCTTCTGACTAGTAAAGTCAATGGGGAAGCCAGATTCTCTTAACAACCATGTTACTAATTTGGCAACTGCAGTGATTCACTTAACAAACGTGGCAAGAAAAGTTGTAAAATGGGGCAAAACTCTCTTAACAAATTTCTCACTTAGCAACATAAACTCTGGGCTCAATTGTGGTTGTAAATCGAGGACTACCTGAATTAGTTTAGTTTAGTTTTAACCATTCAGTCATATTCAACTCTTGGTGACTTTATAGGCAAGTGGTCTGCATGTTACCCTGTCAAGCACAGCTTCTTTCAGTTGTTGGATGTTCAGCTATAAAAATATAATAACCCAATAAAGAAAGGGATGACAAATATAGACTATAGTGTGGTCTGTCATATTAGAAATTTAATTCAGCAACTATTTGGATTGAATTAAAAAATTCTATACAGATCACAATTATGATATCAAATTATGATGTTGAAATGTTAAATATACAGCCATTACTAAATTTAAATATACTATTTAATATACTATTATTGCCTTGGCACTCTAAAGCTCTTGTAGGTATAAATAGTGTTTTTTTTAGTGCAGAGGACGATTTTACCAAAAACAAGATGGAAAGAGAACTGTCAGCAAATAAAAGGGAGTTTTAAGTTTGCTATTACCATGCAGAGATAGTGTGTTAGCATTCAGTTCATGCAGACTAAACCGCAGTAAAAGAAGAAGAAAAAGCATCAAAGCTGTAGGTGTACTGCTGGGGGGGGGGGGGGGGGAAGCAACAGCTGCACTTCAGGGGCCAGAAATTAATCCTGGACAACTTTATTATTAAACATTAATTTTAAGTAGCAGAATTATTCCTGTTGAATTATTTCTGTTCTCTGACTTACTTTTCTTTCTACTAACATTTCATTACCAAGGTAGGTAACATCATCAGGGCATACTGAAATGCAGTTTACTGGTTGTTTCGATGAGTAGTTTGTCTATAGCTAATGATGCTGCCTATTCTGTCATGACATGTTTACTGAAGAGAAGCAAGTTCAGAGACAATCAGGGATCCAATGAGCAACAAGATTATCCTCTATGACAGGGGCAGGGAATGATGGCTCTTCTATGACTTGTGGACTTCAATTCCCAGAATTCCTGAGCCAACCATGCTTAAAGTCATAAAGGGGTCATCATTCCTGACCTCTGTTCTATGAGAATGATCCCTGTTGTTGGGACACAAGTGATGCCTTTATCTGTTATAGGTTCTCAGGCATTCTTTGTGTGACATCTTCCTCAGGATCTCCCCTAGCATTGCCACATAAACCCCATTTCTTAGCATCTGCTATTTTGTACATACTGGCTAAAGGGATGAAAGAAGATGCTTTATCAAACCTGGTTTTCAATAATGCACTTTTTCCTGTTTGAGGAGCCCCATGAACATGTCTGCACTGGTAATCTTTGCTATAAATAAGAATGTGACTCTATCAATGGGGGAAAAGGAATTGAAATTAACTCTTGAGTTGAATTTTCCATTGGATGCTGTCTTTTCATTGCTTCAAACTGCCTCACGATTATTAAGCACCTATTCTTATAAGGTCAATGACTACTTATTCAGTTGAACCTTAAAATGATTTTAGTGTCAACTTTAAGACACCTCCACTCATTTTTATAACTAGATTTGTGCATTTTGCCTTCTGTTCCAGTTTCCAGTTTGAGTTGTGTTTTAGCTGTGTAATTGTTTTAAATTCTATCCTTTTTAATATGCAAAGTTTTTAAAGAGTCACTACAGAATTTTGTTATTGTGAAGTTAAAAATTGCTAGTAATGTCTAGTAAATGCTTTTACATTATTCCCTGCCCCACTATTTATGAATATGTAAGCTACAAATTAAAAAATAAACCTATGACAGCAAGACCTGAAAAAGGAATTAATATTGTGTAATCCACTTAATAAATAAATATGTTAAATTCAAACTGTAGATTTTTTCATTATGAAGAGACAAGGAAACAAAAACAGTTTTTGCTGTGCAATTTTATACAATTTTATCATAACGAGGCTTGCTACCAGAATGATATATAAATGTTTGTAAATCTGGATTATTCGCTAAAGCATGACATTAAAACAGACAACTTTCATTTAATTTTTTTAAATTTATGTTCTCCTATTGTAATTCATAATTGATTCTGAAAGGACATTTATGAATTTGATTCTGATTATCCATTCCTGTTCTCAAGAAGAGTCCAGTAGACTCTGTTTATTAACAGATGTATTCTGTTTATTAATTCTCTTTCGTCCAAGGTAAATCATAAATGAAAACAGCCATCAAGACACACAGAATTAACCTGATATAAGGTTAGTTTGGAAGGATGGGAAGAAGGTAAGGCTAAGAGATTGTAGTAGAGTTCAAATGACCCTGTTACCTTCTTCTCCTTAGGATGCGTTAAGGCCACAGACCTCGCATCTTTTATGTGTGTATCATTTCTGGACTGTTCAGCATGATTGTTTGAGTTTATATCCATGTAAGAACACTTCTGGAAGGCCTAGAGGATTAAAATAGGGCAGGTTATTAATAAACATTTCCCAACCCTGAGCCAATTCTTTCTTTGTAGGGAAATCATGTATACACTTTCCTGAATCAATTGATAAATTTTGTATGTGAGCCTTAAGAATCAGCCTCATCAATCAGATCAAGAAAAACAGGTTAATAATCTGTGTATGATAAATAAACACTGAAAAATCTTTTCCCATGAAATATAACAAAAAGGTGGAATTTAGCTAGTTCAGATAGTGCTTGTTTAGGGACAACAATTGGGACCAGCAATTTGCTCTTTAACAAAGCAGTAACAAAGCAAAACTGTGTGCTTAACTATCGTATTTCAGCTTGCTGCAAAGATCATAAATACAAGGATTGATTGTAAAGTTACATTTTCATCACTGTTTAACTGTGAATGGTTGCTTTATGAGGCAATTTCTAAAGAAGGACTATTTCTACCTTTGATCTATAAAAAGATTCAAAAACTAAAACTACAGCCATTTTTTTTCCTCCTTCAAAAGTAGTTTAAGGACCATGATAAAAAAAAAAATAACTTTCTGGTTTAAGAAAAACTCTTTAGACTAAAATTTCCTTTGCTTTGCTGATTTGTTCTATTTCAATTATGGTCCAGTCCTTTATGTTTCCATTAGTTAGCATCAATGAGTGCAAAATGGCTACAAATGGCTCCATTTTCTAGGCCTCAGCCTTCTGCTTTAATTGATTAATACTGATAAAAAACTAAACAATTATTTCTCTATACCAATGACTTTACCTTTAAGATACGTGACTTCAACTCCCAGAATTCCCCAGATACACTGAAGTCAAGCATATTAAAGCTGTTAAGGTTGATAAGTATTGCTCTATAGCATTCAGCTTGAATCCTCTGAATAGATTGGACTGAAAATTCATTTACCCTTGCAGCCAGTGTGAAACAGTAATGGAAGTTGGAGTTCAGTGAATGTAGAAGACATCAGATAGTGGAAGTCTTCTCTAGAAAAGTTAGGCTTCACCTCCTACCTTAACATGAGCTTATACTGTACTTACAAGTAACAATAACAATATAGCTTTGTTTACACAAGGTGGATATTTTTGGAGAGGGAGGTAGAAGGGGAGTCAGGATAGAGTGCCTCACAATCACTATAGCGGCAACATATTCCTAAAGACTGCCTATACAACCTAACTGATTTAATCTAAATCAGATTCAGATTTTTAATCTAAAAATGCCCAACCCTTATCACATCATTCTCAAAATTTTATGCAAGAACTTTGGTGCTTCTCCAAATCTTTGAATTTCTCATGCACCATCTAAGATGATAATAGTATTTGCACATAAGATAATAATGTGAAACTGCTGAAATTGTATGATTTGGGGTGGGATAATCATTTTGCAAGATTGCATTAATGATACTAGAAAATGTTGGCAACTCCCGGCCTATAGGCATTATTACATTGGCAACTGAAGCCTTGTTAAAGAACTATACAATCATCTACTTGTTAAGATGGCTGGTGATACTGAGGTCTAAGATAGAGACTAGTTTAATTATGAATATTTGTCTTTTATTGACTATAAAAGGAAAAGTAACTGCAAAGATTGTCTGGTTTTAAAAGTGCAATCAATTAAAAAAAAAACCTATAGTATACAGTTCAGCAAATGTCCATTTCAACAATTTTCATTGGAAGAATTAGAATGCAATTCAATTTTCGGCAATTAATGCTTTCCATAAAAATAGCTTCTACTTTATAACAATCAGTTTGTTTTGGTAAACCTTTAATACTGAATTATTTTTCCCTTGGCTCCTAATCCGTTTTAAAATTCAAGTCCCTGGAATTCATATCAAATCTTTGGTACCTTTACATTGTGACAAATAAAATCCTTAACAATATCCAGATTAACTTCCCTTCCTCTGAATTAAGTTGCAATGGTTCAATTTGGTTCTAATTTGGTTTAATTTAGAACCAAAAACTATATTTAAAATCTAAAAAAAGATGTTTAAATGAGAAAAATTTAGGAAGAATTTATGTTAATCCCAATCACTTACTTTGGTGACCAATATCTAAATATGAATCATGGAACTGGGAACATGATTGTCTGGCAGAATTGCTTATACCTAGCCTAGTTGTACTTCAAATTCCCTCTCATCATTGCAGGGAAACTTCTGCATTCTATTGTACTGCCTTCTAGGTTCCCTTAGAAAAGATACATGCTACTTTAGGCAAATTGATAAACTCAATCTCTTACCTGTAGTTCTGCCATTATTTTATCACCTTCTTCTTCTTCTTCCTCTTCATCCTTCATTGATGTGCTGGCTGATTGAAGAGAGACATTTTTTTCTGGGAACAGTTTGGACGATGCTGCTTGAACCGAATCTTCACTGCTTTCCTAAATTGCATGATAACAAGAAAGGAGAAGGTTACAATTCATCTGATTTATATACTGCTCACATAATCATTTCAATGTTTTTAGTTGGTGTTCTGGAGAAATCAATCCCATCCTCCTAGGGCAGGGCATCCCCTATTATCAAATCCGGATAGGAGGCACATTGTTGGGGCCCTTCTAAGCCTGCTTCCTATTGGATTTCGTTCATTTTTGCACCATGGTTGCCTATAAGCAAAGCTGTCAATGCATGATGCAGCATAAGTTTGTTTTTCCACTCAATGTATCCCATAGCCAGATGCAGACATGGAGGCTGAGAAGAAGCAACTGGCCATGATCACCCAGATGGCTTTCCTGCTTAATGGAGGACTAGAGTCTTAACCGCTATGCCATATTGGCCTTTTTGGATTTTACACATACATATAGTCCTTGACCTATGACTGTAATGGAGCCTCCCTATTATGTTTGCAAGTCATGATCATAAAGCTGTGTGACTGACCCAATTTTATGACTTTTTTTTACAGTGGTTATTAAGTGAATCACCATGGTTAAGTGAAACAGCATTCATTAAGCAAATGCTGCAATAAAGGGGATCCATGATTTGTTGTGTGTTTTTGTGAAAGACTGGAGTTTTTGGCAAAAATGTTGTAAATTGCGATCAGGTGATTGCAGGATGCCACAAATCGGTTACCAAACATCCAAGATGCAGTCACATGATTGCAATGTGTTTGAGACCGTCGAAACTTTGGAACTGAGACATAAGTACTGTGTTTCCCCAAAAATAAGACCCTGTCTTATATTTTTTTGAACGCTGAAATAAGTGCTTAGCCTTATTGCCATGTGCTCAAAAGCCCGATTGGGCTTATTATCAGGGGATGTCTTATTTTCGGGGAAACAGGGTATCTTTTTTGAGGGGGTGTTTCATAACTTTGAATCATTACTAAGCAACCAGTTGTAAGTCTAGGACTACCTGTATTTGACTAAAACATTTTCAGGTACTTTGATTTTCTTATTTTAGTTTGAAACTAACAGATGATTAAAGGAAAATATGCTGAAACCATTTTGATGGAACTGCTCTGATTCATTTTGTCCTTTTGTATAAGATGAGCTTTTCCAAGGTGCAAATACTTTCTTAAATATACATAGAAATGAAGCAGTATGAGTGAGATTGTATATTGGTAAGGCAGCAGAAAGGTTAAGTCCCATGTGCTGGGAATAACCTGCTGGTTAATGGTTATAATTATGGTGGGGATGGCACTTCCCTGTACAGTACTAACAACCCCACCTATTAAATAAAAAAATTAAATATGGTTTTAAATCTTATTTTTAAATTTCTTGCCTCTTAAATCATACCTCCCCTCCTCCCAATACTTAATTCAAAGTGATGTAAAAATAAGCTAGATACTATCTTGTCCCAAAATGTTTCCTGTTTTGGACATCTGAGGTGCCTCCATCATCAAACCTTGGAGATAGTGTTATCTTTTCTGGCTGTATAACTGACTTCACTCAGTCTTGTGCTTAATCCAGATCCTAGCACATAGCTTCGCCGTGGAGGTGGAGGAGGTGGAGACTTCACTGCCTTTTCCAGCTCCTGTTCTGTTTTGGGACTATCTTCTGAAAAATCAAAGATTATCTCCAATGAAGTGGTTAAATACAGTCTATTGCAAGATAGACTCTTGCTTCAAGTTTAGAATTATGTAATCCATCTTTTTTTTTCTACATCTGATAGGCAAGATAGAAATCTAAACAAAGGAAATTTGCTAATTGCTTTTGGTGAAATATTTTTTTTTTACGTTGATGTAGGCCAGCAGCAAACAAAAACTAAACAAGATGGAAGAGTAAAAATTTGTATTGTAGCATTTTCATTCTAGTTAATGTTGACAAGATCCACAAACATTTAGCTGAATTAGAGCTGACTGATATAAGAACTGTACAATATTAAGGATCTATCTGTGATATCTGCAGAATTGGGTGAAAAAAAGGCCAAGTGGTGGCCATACTGGTGCATCACGTGTAAAAAGCAGGAGGAATTTTGATTACATCATCACTGCCATCATGTTAACTTTTTTGTGTACACCCCTATCCTTGTCCCTTTGCTTTCCTTTTCTCCCTCTCCTACTGTGTCTAATTCAGACTCTAAAACTGAGGGCAAGAACTCCTGCTTTAATTCATTTTTTTCTGATAGTGAGTCACAGGTGTTTCCTACGGACGGAGAAATAAATTTTAATTACCAGATACTGGTGCTGCATCAGCTTTGGGTGAGACAGTTGCTTGTGAAGGTATATCAAGGTTTGGGATTGACTTCATAATGTTTGCTTGTGCTTCTTCTAGGAGTTTTTCAAATTCCTGCCCATCGTAGTGATCCAGATTCTGCCTTTTCTCTTCCCATTTTTTCTCTGCTTTCTGTAAAGAAAGACAGAAATTCCCGATCATATTTTGAATTCTGCATTGCATGAAGCAAACAGGGAGGGTGCTCTGAATTCTCCTGCTATCTCTGCATATGCTGGCCATGGGGTAAAATGCTCTGCACCTGACAGGAGATACTGTTCAAAAAGATGGTTCAATCAGACCCCTTTGATGTTGCATTAGACAGTGCTGTGTGCCAGCTTCCCAAGAAAGAGAAGGCTACAAACAGGTGACCTTTGTGAAGTATGACACTGGTACAGGTGGCTGACAACCAATGTTTAGTGGGTGAAGTCCTCACTAGGATTTGAATCACAGGGAACAAACTCAGGCAGAGTTGTGTGTCGTTTCCCTATAAGGGCTTTGACACTAATGCTCAATATTGACTAATATCCATTGCTCTTGGATATATATTTTTTATATATTTTACACAAAATATCATATACTAGAAAAAGATGCATGCATACAATCTCAACTAATGTGACATATATGGGAAATATGGACATAAAATACATGTGAAAAATGTTTGTATAGAAATGAGTACATTAGGACTAAAAAGATAAATTATCTTTAGAGTTGATCTCAACCGTTAGTGGCTTCATGGACATGTTTTCTTGGCAACAAAGGTTTTTTTAAAGAAAGCAGCATATAACTCAGGGGTGAAATGCTCCCGGTTTGGACCGGATCGCCTGATCCAGTAGCAATGGTGGCAGGTGATTCGGAGAACCAGTAGCAAAAATCCCTGCGCCCACTCCCATGCCCAGCTGAGCCGCGCGATCATCAGAAGCTTTTTTTTTTTTTTACTTTTAAAAGCATTTTTTCTACAACCTCTTCGGCCAAAGAGGTTGTAGAAAAAATGCTTTTAAAAGGTAAAAAAAGCCTCTGACAATCCCAGCTGAGCAGCGGGATCGTCAGAGGCTTTTTTTTTTTACTTTTAAAAGCAGTGCTTTTAAAAGTAAAAAAGAAGATTGCATGCCACAGCTGATCACCCCGCCTCGCAGGCTGTTCTACTTACTGCATGTCTCCTTTTGGCCTGCACTGCGCGCCCGCACCTCACATTTGGTGTGTGGTGCGTGCTGCGCAAGCGCAGCCAGCCAACCGGTAGTAAACCAGTTCAGATTTCACCATTGGTATAACTGTATTTAAAAACATGCAAAAGAAAGCTGCACACCAAAACAAACCACTTTTTGCATTTTAAAAAAAAAAACATTTTTGAAACAAAAATGAATAAATATCATATGGATACTGTATATTCTAGTAGAGAGATTCCAAACGTTGAGTACATCAGGTTTAAGATCATTTATAATTATCATAATTATCAAGCCCAGAATTAATATTATTAATATTGTAATATTAATATTATGCAGCTCTCTGCTTTGAAATGCACAGAATACCTCAATTGAGAGAGCTCTGTTCCTGGTACTGGCATTGTGAAGTTCTTCAATAAAAAGACTTTGCATGTTGTTGTTCACAATAACAGGGGGTGAATGAGGCACCTGTATTTGCTGGGTATTAATTGTGGTCGTTGTTGTTGATTCCATGTAGGTTGGAGAGCTTGATGTAGTTGTAGCTGGCCCTGGGCTATTGGTCAGAGGAGAATTTGGGACTTGACTGACCAATGTGAATGAATGCTGTGACTGATGGGTGACCACTGGAGAGCTTTGTGCATGATGCACTGTCACAGTGGAGATGGGAATCATTTCAGATTTAACAGACATTTCGGCAGGGAATTCAGCAACATTCTGCTTCAGATGTTGGCTGTTGGTAGTTTCTTCTTGATTTTTCAGAACTTCTGCTGCAGTGGCCTTCTCCATTGCATGATATTGGGCAGCTTGTGATGGATCCACACCTTTGAGCAAACTATCTGTAACATGCCTGGAAAAAAGAGGTTGACAACCTGTGAAGTATAGTTAGCAGTCTCTCAATGTTCTTTCAAAAAAGGCTCCCTCTGATTATGCCTGTCTGTCTAGCTAGTTATCATCTAACTAGCAGTAGCAATAGCACTTAGACTTATATACCGCTTCACAGTGCTTTACAGCACTCTCTAAGCAGTTTACAGAGTCAGCATATTGCCCCCAGCAATCTGGGTCCTCATTTTACCCATCTTGGAAGGATGGAAGACTGAGTCAACCATGAACCTGGTGGGATTTGAACTGCCAAATTGCAGGCAGCCAGTAGTCAGCAGAAGTAGCCTACAGTACTGCATTCTAATCACTGCACCACCAAGGCTCATCAAACTAGCTACCTTGTGTAAAGCCATTTAATTCCCTTCCCCTCCCCACTAAAAATTAACCATGTGGATTATAAAAATTCAATGTATTTTTCAAATTAGTGCCTTCCAGGTATGTTGGATTGCTGCTTCCATGTCATGGCTTTTACAGCTCTTGGCTAAACCAAGGATGGACAATTTTTTCGGGAGCCTAAAGCTGCATTTTTTAAAAAAAGAAATTGTCTGAGGACGGTGGTGATCATGGCCATAAAAGAGGGTGTGGGATTAACATCTTCTACCTCTTCCGCAACCCAGATATGGTATTGATATGTTTAAGAAAGCCCAGTGAACAATTGATGCATCTATTTTCTTTTTTACTATAGGGGGAATAAAAACCATAAAAACAAGCCTGAATGTAATCTTCAAATTGTCTAATCCTCAGCTCTGTGGCTAGATATTTTCAACAAACTGATTTAACAAATGTCTTTTTTTTTTTTAGTGGCAAAATATATCCAAACTATCTCACAAGCTGATCCCTTTGTTAAAGGTCCTGAAGAGAAAAAAACCTTTTATTTTGCAAGAAATATTTCACAATGTTTAAAAAAACAATGTCCTAACTCAATGAAGGGTTATTCTGAGAGGTGAGTTCAAATGTGAAGATTAACTCAGGTTTGTGGGCTGAACCTTCAATATCTTTTTATAAAGAAACTAGCTTTTGCTTACCCTGCATCACCATCTCCGCCCTTCAAGGCTGAAAATTGGGAGGTTAGTGTTTAAAGCAGGGGTTTCCAACCTTGGCAACTTTAAGCCTGGAGGACTTCAAGTTGAAGGCTTAAAATTGCTAAGGTTGGAGACCCCTGGTTTAAAGGAAGGAAAAAGAGCAAGCAGAACCTGCTCATCAGTATCATCAACCTGTTCATCAACTTGGGATCAAATTATCTTTCTGAAATTATGTTCCCTGCAATGAACTCTGACCAGCTTGTAAAAACCAAATCTTATTCAAGTAGGTTGAAAACATAAGGTATTGTTAGGTGTAAAAACAAATTTCCAATATACAATAACAATATCTTCTAGTTTCAGGATCATCATACAATTTGTTTATTTTTATTTCTGGGCTTTGGATAGGCTGATCACAAAGATCAGCCCCTCTTCCCCTTAACGGAAGAGTTAAGGATCCAGCTAGTTGGATGAGGATGTGGTAGGAAGTTCAAACTCTTAGCAGCCTGATGTAAGGATCTTTTACTGGGATGTTTGTGAGATTTTAAATGGGTCCTTAACTAGGCTGTTATGCCTTCTTTTTTTTTTTTCTAATTTCCCACCTGAGGCACCATTAACAACAAAATCTAACAGAGGCCAGTATGAATTTACATTATGGCTGCCATATTCTGAGTGGAAGTATCCAGATCCTCAGCACATGGGATCAAAGAGGAGTTTCTACGTGACTTTGTTGCAATTAGCGAGCAGAGTTTTTCACCCTAGATAAAGTAGCCTTAAATAATATATTAAGCATTTCTGTTGGGTTAATTAATCCCTTAGGGGCAATAAAAATAGTTAAGAACTGGATAGCATCAACTGGGCTGATCCTGACCAATTAAATTCATGAGAAGGAAGCAATACAGCTTCCTTAAATAAAACTGATTTTACCTTTCTAAGTCACACCAACACTAACTAAATGTTTGCAAAAAAGGGTTCTGCTTCGGGATTGGTTATAGGATCATACAAATTTCTTATTTTCCTAGACTTTTAATTTTTGTATATAAGGGAAAATTGTAATAGGACAGATTGTGAAAATGTTCAGTCTTTCTGGAGTATAAGTGATGAATATGTTGGATGTATGAATGGCATAAACTTCAACAGGTTGGAGTATCTTAAACAAGTATCACCTCCGGAGTGTGGTCAGGATCTCTGTCATGCTCCGGACTCTCTTCAGTAAAAGATCTAGTTTATGTGGTTCTTCTTTTAAAAATCTCACGGCCTCCACCTCAATACGGAGAATGGCTCTCATTTTATTCTGCAGTGTTGGAAATTCACCTGTAGAAATAAGAGTCCATGAACCACTTCTGAAATGCAAGATGGACTAAGTTCCCATTTCATACTGAAGTTGCCACTTTGCCAAACTTAGTTGTGGAATAAATTATAAACCAATTGGTTTCAGTCATCAAATACAGATAGTGAATCATACTATTTTAGTTTAGTATATGTTCATACAGTATTGTCTAGTGGTTAGCATACTGGACTGGGACCAGAAGTAGCCAAGTTCAAGCCCATTCAACATGACAGTCATTAGATCATTTTAGTTTACTTATTCTTTTTCAGACTAAAGGCTTTCAAAAGAATGTGGCAAGGATTAAAATGAGGGATGACCTCACGTTATTTCTTTATTTGAGCTATTTAGAGGCGAGGTAGCATATGTAGATAGAAAAGCAATAAAACAACTACAATGTTTGTAGTTTGGCTTACTATCTTGATCCAGCCAATGTTAGAGGCATGGGGTTATTACTCAAATAGTAAAAGAAAAGGGTAGGAGAGGGAGAATCCAGCTTTTGAATCTGCATCTTCATGTGCAAGCACTGGGTAGAAAAATATCGGTTTTGGGTGAGAAGAGGGCACAGACCACCATTCAGATGTCTGATAAATTCAGTGTTACTTTATCTTACAAATTATCTAGCAAACAACTCTTACTTTAGTAGAGTATATAAAGAGCTTTTTTTTTAACTCTTGAAGAAAAAAAATACTGTGAAAGGAGTGAGGAGGGGAGTAATTAAAAACAGCATTACTTCAGTTTAAATCATATCAGAATCCAAGAGAGAGCTATTCACATGTATACATACAGTAGATACACAAGCATGCACTGAGGCTTTTCTAGCTGGAATGAGAAATCAATATGCAGTAAACAGTATCAACCTGGAGCAGGTAGGACTACTAGGATGACCTATTTCTTAACCTTGCTGGGGAATTCTGGGAGTTGAAGTCCACACGTCTTAAAGTTGTCAAGGTTAGGAGAAACAGGTTGCCAACTCCAGTTCATCATCCTATCTTAAATTTCCTAACACAGAAGTAGGTCTTGAGCTTTCCTCACCTTAATCCACCCTCAAAATTAACTCAGTTCTAAGATCCATGTCCCAGTCCTAGGCACATGGACTTTGGACCTAAGTCCCACTGACCTCACTGAAACTTACTTCCAATGCACTTGGTGAAAAATGGAGCATAAGAAGAACCTAGGCAATGTTAGTTAGATACTTAAATCAAAGGGGAAAAAACCTAAAGGCACCTTTGAGGGTGGCAACTGCCTCTCCAACTTGCCGCAAGAGGAAAGCTCCATCTTCAACATCTTTCAGTGTTACTGTTCTGTTAGATGTCAAAGATTCCTTCTTCAGATCTTCAACAAATCTTTCTAGCTCACTGGAAAAGTAGAAGAATTGAATTGGATGTGAGGACATCTTAACAGACTGATAAAAGACCCATTCTCAGAAATTGGAATGTTTCTAGTTTCCATTCTTAAGTTAGAAATTCTTGTTTCTATGTCAGAATATTGCATTAAAATATTTTGTACCCTCCCTATTTTTCATATGTTTTGGATTTTATCTTCTATACTTCTGAGGCAGCATTGTCAAAGGTGGAGAACTACAGGAGTTGAAATCCAATATTCTGGACAATATCAGATTGGAGTATACTGATATAAATAAAGCCAGAGAAAGTCGTAATTAATACTTTAATGTCATATACTGTATATTTACTCTATTATCATGTATCCCCAACTTCATCAGGAATCAAGTTCAGCTCAGCTCCTTACCTTTCAGCCCTGCTACAGTTTGTACAACTGATTACCACATAGGCATTTACGGATACCTAAACTTATGAATTGCTGATAAACTCTTTCATCGAAGATACTGCACTGACCAAGGAAAAAAATGTGTATTTTAAACTAGACCGTGACTTGGATGACAACAACAACAACAAAAAAGAAATCTGGGGAAGACCACTGACTTGAGAGAATTATACATAATTCTACGGCTGTCAGAATAATTGAACAATTATTGTTCAAAAGTAAAGTTTTAATGGAAACAGAACCAAAAAGCAAAGATGTAGTCTAAACAACAACCACTGGATGGCAGCAAGTGACCAACACTTTTCCACCTTCCAGGATGGCATCATTAAATAACTGGTGTTTGGGTGTCTACATGTATGTCTTGTCTGGAGCTCAATAAATGAAATTTAAAACTACAAAATAGAAACATAAATTGATCACACGAGGTGGGTCTGTATATGATACTGAAGGTAACTAATCTAGTTTCACTTGTGTGTGAAAGTAGGTACAAGATTCTTTAACTGATCCAGTTAAACATATTGTGTGTTCAAGCATCCATGAATCATTCCTCATCATTTAGCTCAGGAATTCAGCCTTTCTGAAGCTGTGGATTGTCCTATAGCACCCGCAATTCAGTCCTTTGCTGGGAGAAAGGAAAATTCTACCTTGAATTATGTTTGATTCCTGATGACTCCCTAGGACTAGGTGATTCCATATAGTTTCTGGGCAACAGGGTGTCAGCGTTGCCTTCTTTTACAAATTTCCAGACTCGTCTGCTGGTCTGGAGTTTCCTGGTTCTCTCTTACCAATGCTAACTTAATTTGACTCCACTCATTTTTTTAATGTAGTCAACATGAGAGTTGTGCTAACCAAACAAAATGTTTACTTTTTGTTACATAACGAATTAATTATTTGTTTAAATAACGAATAAATAACTTAAATTTAATTAAAATGTAATTAATTAAAGAGCTATGATTACTCTTTCTGAGTTTAATAATTTCTTCCTCTGTCCTATTAAAAATTGCATTATGGTAGTTATTTGGAAGAGGCTTTAGGGAATACATCCAAAGCTCTAAGTCAGAATTTGTCAATGTGTGGACTTCATCTCCCAGAATTCCCCAGCCAGCATTAACCCAGCATTGAAGTCCAAACATCTTAAAGTTGCCAAGTTTGAGAAACACTTCTCTAAGTGGTGGCCTGCAACTCTTGGATGATAAAACTATAGAATCTGCTTGTTTTTAAAGAGGAATTCAATATTAACAAGTTGTTGAGGTGCACAGGGATGGACAGGGAGGAAAAACTGTGGCATTATCTCTGAAATTTAAGCAGTCCATTTTTGCTGCATTTAGGGCACTGGAATATCTTTTTGAGATTGACTTGGAGAACAGTCATGTTGCTTTCAAGAATGTAAAAAAAAAACTAGTGAATGAACTTCATTGCTCAAGTCATGGGCTTTTATGGGCAGCTTAAATTGAATTAATCCATCTGAAATACAAGAGGATTTAAACCTCTTAAATATGCACATTCCAGTATATATATATTTATTTGTTCTAGAGAGCTTGTTAAGGGGTAAACTGGATTCATGAAAAATTAATTTTACTTTCTTTCAAAGGAAATGATATGAAACATGTGAACTCTAAGATAGTTAAACAGTAGAGTACCAGACTTTCACAAAACTGAAGAGAAAAAAATGGTTGGTTAATAGCTATTACTCTTGGTTAGCTATCTGAATCATTTACTCTTCCAGTTCAAGTTCAGTTATAATATTGTGCTATCTCCATTATTAATGTTACTATTACTTAATTGGTGCACTGAGGGACAATAATGTTCCAATATTATTATTTTTAATGCAGATGTTCCCGCAACACAAAACAAAAGCAGAAGACAGAGTGATGAGAGAAGAGAAAAAAAGAGAGAAATATTAGTTGACATGAAAAGCCAACCAAACAAAACTCTATGAAGAAATGGAGATTTCACATAGCAATTAAAGTTTTTCAAGTTTTTTTCAGGCAAGAGCAGGTACAACTTGTTTTCTTTCTTTTTGGCAGTCAAAGATTGCAGTGGGCAAAACAATGCTGGGATTAAATCACTGAAATGACAGCTAGGATTTCCAAGACTCCAGGAGTTCTTTTTCTCTACCTTCCCACTTTTTGGAAAAGAAAAAGAACCAAAATGTTGTTTTTCAGAGATTTGCAGCCAAATTCCTGAAGTTTTTTGATGACACAAGAAGATTTAGGGTCCCAACCTTTACAGATTTTGGATTACTGTCCAAAGCTTTATAAATATCTTTCTGACTTAGATATATGTCCCATTCGCTTATATGTAAAATTAATTTTAAGAACTTTCTTTAATTTGAGTACCCCAGACATAGGCACCAACAATTCCCATAATCCCCTCTCTGACACTGGAATATTGTGAGAAGTATGGAGAATACATTCAAGAAGACCTTGTAGCAGTTGTCACAGGTTCAGAAAGGACCCAGATTCCAGAACAGAGAACTAATACAAACCAAAATTTAGAAGTTCTGTGTCTCCTGGCTAAAGTTAGGTTTTAGCTTTGATTTTAGAAGAGGAGATGTCATAATTCTCAATTATAGCTACAAATATATGTAGATTTAAACAGTTGGTAGCGTAACTCTAAATTGATTTCATGATTTTTCCAAACTGCTATCTATTTCAGTCAATTTATCTCAATATACAGGGCCTTCATTGTTGATAGCTCTAGAGCAGGGATGTCAAACCTGATCGCATCGCGGGCTGCATCGTGATGTATCTGGATTTTTTTTGCCCTTGTAGGGCTACGTTTGACATGCCTGCTCTAGTGTACATTTATGCCTACATCAACAGTTTCGAGCTCCTCTAGATAAATTTTATGGAATTAATTAATGGTTACAATGCTGAATCTAGACCAACAAAACCTTGGTTCCTATACACTCACAGGGCTCAAAACATGACCCTGGGCTAAATATTTTACTCAAACCAATTAATTTCACAGGGTTAGGGAAAATTCCGAATCCATCTTGAATTCTCAAAAACAAGAGAATCAGTGATTAATTGATATATCCCAACCAGTATATTTAGCGGGTAGCAGGATTGATAAACACAGTGGTTAGATAGTTTTGCAGCGTATTGAAGTGATGAATTCTCTTAGAATCTGTTTTGTATAATGTATTTACAATTATTCCAAGCCTATTTGTGGGCAGTATGGTAAGAATGGCAGCAACAGACATGCCTTAAAATAATTTTGGAATTAAAGAAACAGTTCAACACAGAGAACAACCTGTAAATCAGGAAGAATGGTACAAGCAATTACTTAAAGATTAACTAACAAAACATAGAGATGGAAAAATATTTAGTAGGAAAAATTATATATTTCAATGCAGTTTAATCAGTAAAGGTGATGACCTTGTTTGAAAAGTATTTCAGCTATTGAACCAGCCAATACCAAGAGATCAATAGATTATATTTAAAAACCTCTTGTCGGAAAGAGGTTTTTGCCAATGGCAGTTATTTAGTAAGTTTGTAGAACTTACCTCCAACATCTTCCGTCCATACATGTTTAGGTTTGTTAGTATTTTATTTGTTTTAATTATGAATGCTCTCATGTCTCTAAATTTCTCAATTTCTCAACAACCATGGGAAATTGGTTAAGAATGAGCTGCTTGCCCAAGGCCACCTAATTAATTTCATTTATAATATTTTTCCCTACATCCAAAAACAAGCTTGGAACCTCTGTAACACTCTGATTCATATCCTAGTAAAAGCTGTAAGTAATATAGACTGATGGCCTGCATGCATATACATGTAATAAAAAGAGCAAAATACACAGTGGTCAAAATTCATTGGAAAATATCTGAAAAAAGTGTGTTTATTGTGCAACTTCCCACCTACATGTGAAGTTTTATAGTGGAATATCATTTCATAAAGTCTTACTTCTTCTCTTAGGCTAATGAGCAAAAATTAATCCTCTGCTTGCTGAGACAGAAGAAAATCCCCCAATTTCAATAAAGTTCATTCTCAAACTTGCATAGAACTTCAACCTAGCAAGATTTCTAAAAACATATATTTCATTATGGCGTACAAAAGTTTTTTTTTTCTGCAGTTGGATGGAAAAGAGATAGCTTTTATTTCCCCCCCCCCAAAGCAGAAAAAATATCTTTTATGAACGGAAGCCAGAATTCTTGAATTTCCCTTAATGGCAATACTAGCTGGCTGGATGTAGGTGACCCCTCTTTAATACCAAGTCAAAGCTGTCTGTGGATGGCTTTTATTTTAGCTTCACCTCTCCCACTGTAGGATGCTATAGTTTTTCCAGCTTCTCACACTTCCATTCCACCTCCAGGAAGTACAGGAACTCTTCTAAAAGAGGCAACCAGTCTTTTCAGAGGCAAGTAACCGTTGTAGACTGATGGAGAAAGGGGAAATAGCTCCCTCAAAACTATCACTCAGTATGTGCCCATTCAAAGCTTCTGTAGAAAGCAAGTCTTAAACTAGGAAAAAATCTCCTTTGAACAGAGATGCAATGGAGGAATAATTGAAACAATGGATCACATTATTCTGTATTGCCTTCTCTATGCAGGTGCTCATCAGGAATTATGATCTATATTCTTTACTAAATATCCTGCCCTCCTGAATTGTGTTACTTTAAATTGTTATTATCCAATATTTTATTTCTTTGACCACAGTTGTTTTCTAGTTTATATAGCATAACATAGTGTTTTCTCTAATCCTTTTCAGATATTTTAGAACAATTATGTTTTTCTTTATGTTAACTGTGATTTTTGTGTCTTATCCACTGATATATGACAGAATAAAGAATGATTGAGTGATTGAAGCAAGACTTAAAAACAGAATCTTTTTTTCCCCTCCCCAAAGGCTGAAAAAGAATTAGGGAAATTGAAGCAGAATGTACAGCTAATAAATATACAAAATAAATAAATAAATAAATAAATAACTTGAGTCTAAGCAAAGGGGGAAAATAGACTGAAAATGCTTTCCTTTCCAGATTTCATTGTACTCTCTCATTTCTGTGAGAGGCTGATGAAATAATAACTAATTCCCGTCAAGAGTTTGCTTTCACTTACCATAAACTCTTCATAATCCTTTCTGTCTCAAGGAGATACTTCTGCCTTTCTTGCTCCACCAGGTGGCGATGGCGCTGCACAGGGTCTTCCAATCTTTTTGCTCTTTCCATCACTTTGTGGTTGATCTCCAATTCTGCATTCCTCATCATGGCTTTTAGTGTATCCTGATTCTGCAGCTGTTACATAAAAAAAAAAGTGTCAATTTGTCCTGCCTAACATCCATCCTATTTCAACATATTCCATTGCTCAGAAGCGGGTTTGCATAAACAATATTGCAGCTGAATACACTTAAAAAAGAAAGGGTCCTATCAAAGCTTACACATGAAAAAAATCAGGGGAAGCAGAAATGAGTATGAATGCTATTAATATATAAAATATAAATCTAGGTTCAGCAGAATATTGATTAAAAAGACTAATATTAGTGGGTTTTTAAAAGGATTTTTAAAATAATTTTTTGTTGAATAAGCTGTGGATACAATATCTTTAGCTTTATATGCAAAACAGTCTAGGACAGTGATGGCTAACCTTTTTGCCGTCATGTGCCAAAAGCGGGGGGGAGCATGGGGGTCACGCACGCGCATGCCCACACCCATAATTCAATGTCCCCTGCACCCTGACCCCCCCATGCATGCATGCATGACTCTCCCCCCACGTGCTCCTCCCACTTTTTGCATGCAACAGCAAAAAGGCTACTGGTGGGCCTGGAAGGCCCATTTTTTGCCCTCCCCAGGCTCCAGAGGCTTTCTTGGAGCCTATGGAGAGTGAAAACGGCCTTCCCCACTCCCCCAGAGGCCCTCCAGAGGCTGGAAATGGCTGGTTTCCCAACTTCCGATGGGCCCAGAAGGCCCATAAATCAGCTGGTCGGCGCACGTATGCGCGCTAGAGCTGAGCTAGGGCAGTACTTGCGTGCCCACAGATATGGCTCCACGTGCCACCTGTGACACGTGTGCCATAGGTTTGCCATCACGGGTCTAGGATGTTATATCTATTACATTCTGGTGTGTTGGGCAACAGTTTTCTACAATTCAATTTTAGGCACAGATACAAATAAGCATCCAAAAAGATTTTACTCTACAACACAAAGCAGCTCCTCTTCCTGAAAATGGCACAAATGGGTAGTTTGTTTTGATAGATCAGGCATTCAATTGGGTGATGAATATGAAAAAAGCAATAAAAAACCCACAAATAAAATCCAAACACTGGAGGCAGATTCAGAAAGGATCCAACAAAAAATGTGTGAAGAAGCGAGAGAGAGAGCATGCATTTGATTTTAGTTTACCTATTGGTCAAAAAAGTCAAAATGGAAGCCACAACCATGTAATCAAGGTCTTGCTCCTTTTAATGTGCATCGTGGTCTTCCATTCCCTCTATGGTAAGCTCTTGACAGTTTCAGAACATAGTAATGTTGTCTAAGGTCAGCTCCGTGACAGTTTGTGTAGTGATTAAGGTGCTGGTCTAGAAACTAGGAGACTTATGAGTTCTAGTTCCTTTTTAGGTTTGAAAGCTGGCTGGGTGATTTTGACTCAATTATTCATTCTCTCTTAGCCCAACTCACCTCACAGGTTGATATTGTGGGGAAAATAGAAGGAAGAAGGGCAATTATGTATGCTTGCCACTTTCAGATAGTTATTAAGTTATAAAGGCAGGATAAAAAATTAATAATAATAATAATAATAATTTGATGGGGCTCAAGTAAGTATCAAATGAGCTTTGCATCTTCCATTTTTCCTAATATCTCTATACAGAAGCCCCAAATAGAAACATCAGGGCCTCCTATCAGATAGTGATGACACAGATTCTGGGTGGGTATGAAGAAAAAGCCAGTGGGGATCACACAGGTTTAACTTGTTTTTTTTTAATCTGCAACATTTGTATATATTTAGGTGAAATTTGTGAACAAAGAGAATATATTATGAAGAATTCAAGTAAGCATAGGCTGTTTTGAGATTTCGAACTGAAATGAAGAGATTGTACAGTTTTCAATTATCTAAGAAGGAAGGAAGCAAGGATTACAGTGGATCATATGGGTAAATTTCAGATTAACCAAGTACAGCATTGTATCTAATGTTGTTTCTGTCTCCTTCCTCCTTTTCACTGTTTCATTGCAGACCATAGAACAGTGTTGGAGAATCTTTTCGGTACCGAGTGGCAAAACGGGAGCACACGCGCACAGGGGAGCACTGGAAACTAGAAGAGAAGCTCCCCGGCGCGAATGCGAGGGAGCGCCGGAAACCGGAAGAAAACCCCCAGCCTTTTCAGCCATTTTTCAGCAAAAAATGCCCACAGGAATGTATTGACTCACTTAGTGACTGCCATAGTTGCTTTACAACTACTGCAAAAAATATCATAAAATTGGATCAGTCACATGGATGCCTCAACTTATGACCGTCATCTTTTATGAAGAGAATTCTGGACCTCATTACAATCATAAGGTTTAAGCTTTCACTGATCAACTCATGAGTAGGTGTTTGTACTCTTAGAAGAGGCTTGTTATCATGTACCTGACTATGAAAGTCCTCTTTATTGCTTCTATTCTACTTTTGGATACCACTGTCAGATGCAACATTATTGATCTTCTCAGCCAATTACAGGTTGGCTAGAGAAAGAGAATTGGGAAAGCATTTAGTGATTTACCCTCTTTCTCATACAATGAATAGAGGCCAAGGTTTAATTATGCCACGCATTAACCTGATCACTGATCCAAACAATGATCTCACTATCGATAGGCAATTATGGCTTTTTGCATTTCTGCTTTTACGACCTCACCCTCCCTCCATGTCCACAAAACACTAAAGACCAAAAGATGAGATAAACAATCCCAGAACAAAACAAAAGGCCAATGCTTTGTACTCAAATGAAACCAACTGGTCATTAAGATGCTTTTAGCCCTTTTCCATAAATATTTACATGTTGTTTTCATTGTCATTTGGACAAAGAACAGAACAAACTATTCTTCCTTGCTTCTATTGTTTGTGATGAAGGATACTGAAAGCACATGTCCTTAGACTCAACCTTAGCTGCATATAGACACACACTTGTACATTATGAAGGATCGCTGAATAAATATCCTTACCATATTCATATGTATGGTAAGAGAGAGAAAAATGTGTTAACTTCAACATCTCTGAAGCAAAAAGGTATCTCAGATTCTTTTCCACACAGTTCACTGTATTCTTTAAAACATACACTTTAAGATGTCTGTGGAGGTTCTCAGTCATCCAGATCATGGTTGTCCCCAAGGTACTGTCTTTCAAAACGGCAACTGGACTTTTTGGTTTTGCTAGATGTTTGGCTTCTCACCCAAGAAGCTTCTTCATTTCTGACTGGTGCAGAATGGATGGGTGGATGGGTTCATTGAAGTCATGTGGTCGTTAGCCCTCTTTGACTGCATGACTGCAAGGAATATAAATCCTTCCATTCTCCACCATTCAGTCAGAAACGAAGAAGCTTCTTGGGTGAGAAGCCAAATGTCTTCCAGCAAAACAAGAAAGATCAGTTGCATTTTGAAAGAAAGCACCTTGGGGACATGTACTTTAAGATATTAATATATCTTAAATAAAATATGATCATTCTTGAATGTGAGTAACAACAAGAATTTAAATATTAAATTACTATAAATAACTCCTGGAAAGATCAGAACAAGAGCACCAACATAGACAATGACTCTAAATAAAACAAAAACTAATGTTTGTACAGCAATCCTAAAGTAAACACATTACTGAGCATAAATTAGTTCTGATTAAATAGTTCAACATGTGTTCTTTACAAAATTAATGATTTGGTTGTCATTCTCTTCAGATAAATGCGAAAAGCCAATCAAAAGAAACATCTTGTGGATTATTCAGACACTGTAGGAATTTGGGAATCTAGGAGCACTGCCCAGAGAGGTGGCAGTATAGGTAGCAATCTAGATGACCTTACAGAATACAGAATAACATAATTGAAAGGGATCTTGGAGGTCTTCTAGTCCATCCCCCCCACCCAAGCAGAATATACTATTCTGAACAAATGGCTGTCCAAAATCTTAAAAACCTCTAGTGATGGAGCATCCACTACTTCTGAAGGCAAGCTGTTCCGCTGATTAATTGTTCTCAATGTCAGGAAATTTCTCCTTAGTTCTAGGCTAGATTTCTCTTTTTGGTAAGTTTTCATACATTACTTCTTGTCTTGCCCTCAGGTGCTTTGGAGACTAAATTGCCCCACTTTTTGTTAGACCAGCCATCATACGTTTCAGCTTTTGGATCCCTAAATATTTCTATTGCCCTTCTCTGCACTCTTTCTAGAGTCTTTTTTTAATCTATTATGCTGTTTTCTATACTCTTTAGAAAGAGTCTCTCTTTCTATATTGTGGTGATAATAGATAAAAGAATTGGACACAGTATTCCAAGTGTGGTCTTTCGAAAACAGTATATAATGGTACTAATACTTCACTGATGTTGATACTATTCTGTTGATGAAGCTTAGGAGTACATTGGCTTTTTGGGAAGCTGCAGCACACTGCTGGCTCATATTTAAATGATTGTCCACTAGGACTCCTAGAGCCTGTTACAATATGAACTTGCCCTAATCAAAATAAAAACCAAAAGCAGACTTGCACAATATATTTTTTAAACACTGTACAATTTAACTCTTAGAAATCCTAAAAATATATACCTTATTTCTTAAAAAAATAGGCAACATTTTGATACTGTGATATAACAACATATGTTATCAAATGGGTGAGATGAATAAAGGGTAAACTTCAATTTTCACCAGTCAGTTGTATCTTTATCTTTTTAAAAGATTTATTCATAAGAATAACTAAGGCTTAGCTCCATCTTTATCAGGGGTGAAATGCTCCCGGATCGAACCAAATTGCCCGGTCCGGTAGCGATCTTGGCTGTTGGTTTGGCAATTCGGTAGTGATGGTGGAGCAAAGCTCCATTCACCCGTCTGGATGTCATTACTTCCTAGTTTTAACCAGGAAGTAATGTGTTTTTTGCGCATGTGCAGAAGGTCTGCGCGGGCATGTGATGCGCGGGGCACATGCACTTCTGAACCGGTAAGGAAGGTAATTAGATTTCACCCCTGATCTTTATAGTTTGTGACTGTTGCTCTATTGCTCTTACCTTCCTCTACAAACAAACATTTAATTTGATGTTTATACTAATAATTTGAAAGTGTATTCAGAGTAACTTTCAGAGGAGTATCTGCTTAATTTGTCACAGAAAAACAACATAAACTTTGTGGAATCTAAAAAAGGACACATTCATAAGTGTTCTATTAAATTTCTCATGACTCTGTTTTTTTAAAGAAGTTCAAACTAAAATGTTTTGCATTTTGGTACCCATTTCAAAAAGTATATTCCTCAGCAATTTTACATCACATACACAGTGTTGGCAAATAATTTTCTAATTTTGGCAAAGTATACTACAAAATTAGGAAAAGTGAATTTTCAAATGTAACTAAGATTTAGTCTGCGGATGGGTCTGAAAATGCAAACACAGATATGCTTGCACCTCACTGGAGGCTTTCACTAACATAACAATACCTGTAACTGCCTGATCTGGAGAAGCTGAAGACGGAGATCAGATACGTTGCGTTTCATGTTAAGGAGACTGAATTGCATGGCTGCGGAGTTTGATGGAAGAGAATGGCGGGGGCTTTTACTGGAAATCTCAACGTCTGCTAATGAATTCTTCCCAGTGAAGTCATGAGTGGATCCTAAAAATAAAGATAGGCAAATGACTCCATTAATAACCTCACTTCCCTCTCTTCTACTCCTCTTTCAATCATTAAAAATTAGAGCTCCCATGGATCACTTAATAAACTTGATGTTGTAAAAATAGTATCAGAGATTAGAATATAATGGACATAATGGTTGACTGATGTGTTGACAGAGAACAGATGAGAAAACAAAAAGAGAATCATTGTCAAAAGATAATTTATATATAATGTAAACAAACCTGGGATTTTTTCCCCCTGTTCAGATATTTAATGAAATCTAATAATCAGCCTACTAGATTCTGACAAATTCAGTATCATCTATAAATAAGCCTAAATTACACACACACACACACACACACACACACACACACACACACACACAGTTTTTCTATTCTGGATTGGAGCTGAAAGGCGAAAGGGAGCAGAATGCCCCCTCCCACATGTTGGGGTAGACCAGGTGTCTTGATAGAAAAACACTTAATCTCCCCTGGCTCAAGATGATGAAGGGAAGAAAACTTGTGACTCAGAGGTTAATTCAACTGCCTAACATGCAGGAAGCCCAAGTTCAAATCCGAGTAAGGGTATGGCTAGCTGATGAGAGCTAAATAGCTTGGAATAGATCTATATTAGTCTCCCTTTATTTCTTTATCAGCAAAATATAAATTTGATATGAAAATGCTGTAGTCACTGTTACTTAACAATATAAATTGGTTCTTTCCTTCATTGGGGTTAGTCTCTGTGTTTTATAGTTAAGGTGTTCAAACTTAGAGACATCTTGAACTCCATACTGAGGTACAGAAGCTCCCTGAGTGATTTTAGGGCCATTCACATATTCTTAGCCCACTCAACCCCATGGAGATAATGTTATAGGAAAAAACAAGAGGAAGCAGCGCAATACACAGTGCCTTCAGCTTCTGACAAAAGTGAGATATATATATCTAACAAGCTAATATTGATTCTAATGTATCATTGAGCAGATTCGAATTCAGTGTAAGAAGAGAAAACAGAAAGCACACAGGCTAGAATCACACATTATGAAATCAACATGAAACTTGTAAGAACTGGATTTGCAACTTTAGCAACTGTAAGTATAGATTTCAACTGACAGAATTCCCTACTTACTGGCTGGGCAATTCTGATGGCTGAAGTCCCCACATCATCAAGTTGCTAAGATTGAGAAACACTGCTCTAAATAACCCATCAAAGAAAAAACCAAGAACAGCTACAAAAAAGGAGGGGGGAAAAACCAAAAACTGATAACCTATATCAAGATCTAACTATGGCTTATACCAATCCCTTTGGTGGCATAATAATTTTTCTTTTTCTTTTAGTCAAAACCCCTATGCTTTTTATTGAGCTATTTTTAAACAGACATTCATAAAATGAAAATAAATAATTTAGACCTACATAAAATAATCTAAGATAAAAATAAACAATATATACATTTACACAAAAATAAAATATACACAAGAACAAAAGGAAAGGAAAACTTTAAACCATAAAAAAGGCATAAGAACATATAAATAAAACCTGTAATTTTAGCGATATCTCAAGTTCACCTGATTTTGTAAATCTTTAAGAAGAAAAACTAAGCTTTTAATATTGACCAAGCAGGTTCAAAAATGTTTTCTCAAAGGGAGGGAACATGACATTTTCAGACTAACAAGACTTTTCTCAAAAAATGATAAATCATGACGTTAGACATAGAATTAAAGGAGAAATTAGTCCTTTCTGTCTGGAATTAAAATATTTTTTTTTAATTTTCCAATGATTATTCTTTGTTATTGCTAGAGCATGAAAAACACATCTTTGTTCTGAATAATTCATTTTCCTTTCATATTATTTTCTTCCATTACTTTCCTCATTATCAGTTGGAATCCAGAATTGGGCAGGGCACGCTGGGAAAATCTTAAAACCCCTTACAATGGAGTTCATTCTTGATTGGTTAGGTCATACTTTTATTTTTCAATTCAAGCCCCAAACCTCACTATATTTAGTTTTAAAGGAAGCCTAAACATAGCACAGAACTGTTTTTCCTGCTTTGGCTTTCCATTGTTTCAAAATTTTGATCATCAGTGAAGTTGCAGATGGGCTTGAATCCAACAATACAAAAAAAAAAAAAAAAAAAAATCTGAAGGATAGTTTTCTTGCAAGCAATTAAGCTTTTGCAGAAATTTCCTATCTTGAAAGAGGAAAAAGAGGTGAGGGAAAATAGCCTGTTTCTCTGCAATAGGTCATGTGTTTTCCAGTTGGCATTTTGTTCTGGATGATGTTTCAGTAGTATAAAAGGGACTCTTACGTAATCTTTCATGGGAGAAATGAAAATGGCAGATGTAGATTCTTTTCTAGCATACCACACCCACCCAGCTGTGCCTGCCTCTTCAAACATGTAACCCTGGGCAATGCCATGTTTACAGGCAGCTCTGCAGGCACAAGAAGAAAGAGAGGAGAGAGAGAAATATAATGCCTGAGCTCAAGGCTCGGGTATGCTGTCTTTCCAGGAGGCTAGAAGACAACATTCAGCATAGATGCCTTCATGCAGTCTCTTTTAGAAATCAATCTTTTTCCATGTACCTCCTTTTCTGTTGGAATTTATCATGTGTGTAAAATAAAAACGAAAATAAAAACTGTAAGGAAATGAGAACGGAAAGAACCGGCTTCCAACTTTTGCAGTATAGTAAAATACAAAATAAAATTGCAGCTTCAACTGTACCAACTTAACAGGTACTAGCCATTTCTATAAGGACTCTCTCTCTCTCTCTTCTTTTATTTTATTTATATCCTGCCTTTTGTATTTTTACATATAATTCAAAGTGGTAAACATATCTAATACTCCTCCTTCCTTTTATTTTCCCCATCATAACCCTGTAAGGTGGTTTGTATGGAAAAAGAGGGACTGTCTTTCATGACTAAAGTGAGATTGCAATCCTAGTCTTTAGGTTGGTCTAACCATTAGACTACGAGTCCACAACTTCTGTTGGGAGCCGGAAGTGGTAGGCAAGCACAGAAAGCTTCATTTGCACATGCGTGGGATCTAAGTTGCACACGTGAAACAATCCCCTCCTCCCACCACTGCAGCCGTCTATCTGTGAAGCCAGAAAGATTGGGGATTGCTGCACCAACTGGCTCTCTAAATTAGTTGCAAAACCCAAAGTTAACATTTCTTTCTTTTACTGTCTCAAGCACTAAAAAGTGGTTTCCAGATAAAAACAAAATGGGATATGTTTTCTTCTCTAATTAAAACAGTCAATTTTGTCAACTTTGATAGGCCTTTTAATGATTCTGAGGAGACACATTCAAATACCAGGCCTAGTGATAGCAAATAAATAGCAGGCTGAAATTCTTGAAAGCATTTTTCCAGAAAGTACTTCTCATTTATCACTTGTAACCAAAAAAAAAAAAAAAAGGGATGACACATTATCTGAAACACCTCAAGATTTGTAGCTCTTCACTGGACTGGAAAAAAAGCTCTATACTTGTTCAAGAAAGATGGGCATTGGACTGACAGGATGAGTTAATTATTTTACATGCCCAAATTCTTTATCAGCCTGGTATTGTATATTGTAAAACACTCCCTGAGGACACAGGACACTTCTGGAGGCTATGAGGTTGAGTGCTTTGTGCTCTTTTCTTCGCAGACCAACATTTTATATACTCTTGCATTCTGAGGGGGAATAGACCAGGCATTATAATAAAAATGATTTTGCTTGAATTTTAATGTCACTACATTTCATTATAACTGTCCCCAAAACACAGGAATACAAGGCGGAATTTTATGTTTCCTTGGAAAAAAAGCATGACAGACTTACAATGTTTTTGCAATGCTTGTTCATACAAATTAAACACAGAGCTGTAGAAGAAAACAAACTAAACAATTAATCTCAGTATTGCAAAAGACTATCATCTTAGAATGCTTCATAGTTAGCAAAAACAATATCTTGATTTCTCCCCAATTTCATAAAATTCCTTGGCTCCTTGGCCAGATTCTTAACAGTTTTCTTAACATAAAAGTATTATGGGACATTCAAATTTTTATGTTGATTCCCAGAATTTCCTTTAAGGTAAAATTATTCCGTTGTGCTTATCACATCACAAGAAAGCTTACCTGCCTTCTCAGCACTGCTCTTACTAGTTACAATTTTTACCATCTTCTCACTAAATGGAAGAAAAGTAGATAATAATTATATTAAAATCATCTTGATGTTATCAGATAATGTAAACTATTTAAATAATGAACTATCAATCTTTTTTACTTATAATTACAATCTAAATTACATTGCATCCTGGCTAGAATATAGATTACCTTGTAATTTAATTACTTGCTATGTTCTATGATCTCACTTTAAAGAAGGTTTAAAGAATGTAGGTTTAAAGAAGAGTAGAGGTCCACCACCAATAGAGGAATTTCACCAGATGATTAATTGAAATGCTAATCAGAAGAATAGGGCAAATCTCCATGAATTACTGTTGTTTCTACTTTATCCAACTTTCTAAAATGTGAAGATGAAATCTTGACTCAAGTAAAGCCAACAAGGTCAGGATTTGTCCTGGGACATTTCCTCCTCCCCCCACCCCATGGTGATCACGAACATCATTACAATGAAATAGATTTAATGATTTTATTTCATTTTGGGTTTTTTTACCTAGAAGGATCTTTGCTATTACTTGTATTTGGCCCTTTTAAAAGCGCAGACTGAACAAGGCCAGTTAAACTGGCAATCTGTTTTTCCATGGCTTGCATCCTCTCTCTGTAAGACAAGAGAATCCTTGGTTAAAGCCAAACACAGTCATTTCCATGACTTGATTTTCTGAAGGGAATGAGGGTCACAGAAAGTTACCATGGAATTTCTTTTACAGTCTGTGAACATCCATTTGCATGTATCATGTGACAAAAGGCCAATTGATTTATATACACTCACACAAACACACAGACCCAACATTCCTGTATGACTATAACTAACAGACTTTTATGAGCTCTACTTGCTATCTCACTGACCATACAACATTCCATGTATGCAGAGATTACAGACACCAGAATTCCCATCCAACAAGGTCAATAAATATTTGTCAATATTTGAATATTGACAAATGAACCAATCAGAAATTTAAATCTTTTAAAAAAAATCTATCCTGCTATGCTAGATTTCTTTAACCTTGGCAAATTTAAAATGAGTGGACTACAATTCTCATAATTCCCTAAATTGGCTGTGGAATTCTGGGAATTGAAATCTATACATCTTAAAATTGCCAAGATTGAGAAACACTGGTCTATGTTATTTTAACTTTTTTTGATCCATTATCTATGTCTGGTTGCTTCTGCTGCTTCCTCTTTTTGACTGAGTTAGAATTCTTGCACTCCCTACCTTAAACTCATGTCATAAACCCCTTGACTGGGTTCCTCCTGTTTTGCCCCCTGCCCCAAAGTCTTCTTTGCCTCATTTTGAGGAACTGAAGTTTAAATAAACCCAACTATGAAAAGAGATAGCTACAATTACAAGGGGAACATTTCCAATATTTTTATTGCATGCTCTTACTTTACAGTAAGTCTTTATGCAATAAAAATGTTTACTGCATAATGAAAATGTAGATAGAATAGTATTGAAATGATGACATTCTATCATTCAGTGACAGAGTATGGAGGGAAAGATGTTTGAACAGGAACTATAGCAGCCATAGCGCCAAGTTATACTTCTATACTTGCTTCTGACTCTTTTCTTTTTTAGATGAATCAATATTGGATAAAATACTAGTTCTGTCTCAGTTATACTCATTGGCATTTATTTTCTTCTATCTTCTAAAGCTGTCTTGTTTCAACCAGATAATCCGGAATTTTCTAGTCCGGGGTGTCAAACTCAAAGCCTGTGGGCCAAATTCGGCCCGTGGGGCCGCTCTGGAAACAGCAAAGGACTGGCCCACGGTGCTTCTGCCAGGGAAAACGTAGCTTGGGAGGGCTGTGAGCAGTCCTCCCAAGCTCCATTTTCCCTGGCAGAGGGTTGCAGGAGGCTGTCACAGCCAAAAATGGAACTCGGGAGCCTGTTTTCACTGGCAGAGTGCTGAGGCCACCATAGGTGTCCCCGACACAAGTGACATGGCCATGCACCCTCTGGCCACACCCCTGAGGTCAAACACTCAATGAAACTGAGTTTGACACCCTTGATCTAGTCTGACTCCCAACAGCTCTCAAGGCCTCAAGCAAAAAAGAAGTATTTGCCAAGAGTTTGACACCTAAGAGTTTAAGGATTAGGAACTTGTAGCTTTCCAGATGTTACTGAACAAGTATTCCCAGAATTCCTCCTTATCAGCTATGTTAGATGGGGCTACTGGGAGTTGTAGTTCAGAATCATTTGAATTTTGGAAATCAAATATTGTCATGGTCAAAATGTTGCATGGGGAGTAGGGAAATCCTCATTCAAATCCTTGATCAGTCAAAAATTGTTGTTCAGGCAGACATGAACCTTCAAACTATAAACTCCCTGAAGAAATAGTGGCATACATGTAACTGATGAACAAAATTTTCTGATCCAGTATAGAGCCAGGTAAGCACTGACATATATCCTAGTCATTTTTAATTATTTTGGCTGATTTTTTTAAAATTTAATTTTGATTTATATGCCGCCCTTCTCCGGAGACTCAGGGAGGCTTACAATGCGCTAAGCAATAGCCTTCATTCTTTTGTATATTTATACAAAGTCAGCTTATTGCCCCCACAACTGGGTCCTCAATTTACCTACCTTAGAAAGGATGGAAGGCTGAGTCAACCTTGAGCCTTGGCGAGATTTGAACCTGCAGTAATTGCAGACAGCTGGTCTTAATAACCAGCTTAATAACAGGGTGCCTTAGACCACTGTACTACCAAGGCTCTTAATGGTGGCTGATGGTGGCTTTCCAGGATCATAGCTCAGAGTCTTTCTTGATCTTTCCTCATAAACAGAGATGCACTTGGAACTTTCTAAATTAAACCTGATGGTTTCCAGCATTTGCACTGCAATTCACATATGGCTACCAGAACTAGGCTGCAAAAATCCAGATGCTGACCAGATGACAGTTATTTATTGATATTTGGATTCTTGGTGCTCGCTGAGCTTGGCTGTTTTCTTGCAGATGTTTCATTACCAAACTAGAAAATATCAACAGTTATTTATGTTTATACCGTATTGCAATCCCATAGGATTTCTGGAAGTTCTACAGTTATACATGATTAATTAAAAGTTTCTGTAGACCAAATAAAATAATGAAAAAATCCCTGAAACATCCAAAAACAAAACAATTTGAAATCAAGCATTAAGTCCCAAATGCTCTCCAAAAAAGTTCCATTTTCAACTTGGACTCCTGTGCTCCATCAACCCTAGCTCTCACTGTCTGGAACAATGAAATATAGAAAAACCTATTAGTCCAACTCTTACTATCCAGATCAGCGGTTGTAGTGAACTGTCCTGTAGCTGGCCCTTTAAAACACAAGCCAGTCATATATGCCTAGAGGGAATTGCTTAACCTTCTCAATGAGGAGGCTGCTTCAGGTAAGGCTGGAAATAGTGGTGTTTAGCTATGGTTATAATTATGTTAGGATTTTTAAAAACTGTGTTATAGGTAGAACTCTCTCTCTTCTCTTGGTATCTTTAATAAAGTTTTAATCCTGGAATTGACTTGTGGCCTTCTAGTCTCTCTCTCAATTTGGTTGAACTACAGATTCTCCTGCTTCTTATAATTTAGCCAGACCTGGGATAGGGCAAGGATCTCCCCTTCAATCCTTAGCTGGCTCCCCAGGGGGTTGGTGGGAAAGGGAGAAATGGATTTATAGCTATGTTTGTCTATGCAACAGGAAAGGGATCTAGTTTTCCAGTTGCCACTCATCCCAAGGTAAGGGTTACATCAGAAACAAAGGGCTTCAGACAGAGTGGTTGGTTTGACCCTGTAGGTGCCTTGCCCTTTATTACAGAGCCGAAGGCTAAAATGCCTGTAGGCTACCACTGATAAACAGGAGCTATCAATTGTTTTGACACCAAATCAAATATAAAAGTTGCTGATCAAAATCCAAAATGCACTTTTCTTGGCTGCAGTAGCGTACCATCAAAAATACCTGCCTCGTTTATGAAGCACTTTTTAGGTGGGTATGAAAATTCCTTCTGGCTGAGAAATGAAAATTTATGAGATCAAGGAATGAAGCACCATAGCAGAAGAGGCGATCATCTTAGATTAAGCAGCATATTAAGAAAGGAAAGAAAATTGTCATTCTTGTTTTAGATCATGCAAAATCTGAAATAATTTTGAAGAGCAATATGAAGGAGTGTTCATTAAATCTGTTGTTTTTCTAATGAAGGTTGAAGATGGTCAGTCACAGGTGGTAGGGAAGAATCAAAGCAACACATTTCATTCTGGATAGTGGAGCAAATTTTGAATATTTTTCCTACTTCTTAAGCAGTTTTTTCACTTTTTCCCTCATCTCCTCCCCCGCTTTTACTTTTTTGCTGATGGCATGTAAAAACGTTCCCTTCAATCTGGAAAAGAACCATTTCTGAAGCTTCAATAATGGGCTAGATTGATTAGACCTTAAATTCAAAGGACTCAACTTTAGAACTTTTACACCTTTGCTTTTTTTAAATTTAAACAATAAAAATGATTCACTATACTCTATATATTATATTATTATAATATATTATATTATATTATTGGATACATGTTATGAAGACTTAGCTTTCTTGAGAAGACTCAAGAAAGCTAAGGAAAACAGAAGAAATGGACAACCATCAGCAAGGTGAATGGATTAAGTTGCTGCAGTTATGGGGCTACTATTGGGAAATCTAAAGGGCCATATTGAGAACAGATCATCATGGAGAAATTTACCTATATGGTTACTAAGAGGTAACACTAACATGGTAACATATAATCTATCTATTAATCAATAAATCAATTAGAAGACTATTATGGTAGAAGGTCCCAAACCTGGACATGAGTCAGACTTCTATGCAGGTAGTCCTCAACTTATGACCACAATTCAGTCCCAAATTTGTATTGCTAAGTGAGGCACTTGTTAAGTAAAATTTGCTTCATTTTATGACCTTGTTTAGTGAATCACTGTACTTGTTAAGTTAGTAACATAGTTGTTAAGTGAATCTGGCTTTTTCATTGACTTTGCTTGTCAGAAGGTTGCAAAAAATGATCATATAACCTTGAGACACTGCAACTTGCAGTGTCAGTTGCCAAGTGTCTGAATTTTCATCAAGTGACCATAGGGATGCTGCGATGGTCATAAGTGAGAAAAATGGTCACAAGTCATTTTTTTCAGGGCAATGGTAACTTTGAATGGTCACTAAATGACCTGTTGTAAGTCAAGGACAACCTGCATATTTCCGAGAACCTGGTTTGAAGACTTATCCATATTGGCAGTATCTTTTTTAAAAAAAAAAATACAGTAATATTTAGTATAGAATAACCATTTTCTTCTCTTACTTAACTAAAAATAATTTAAGTTAAGGTCATTATAATTCATTAAATTGATCTCCACACTGGACCTTAAAATTATCTAAGCAATGCTTCAATGTGATTCCCCATTTCTGGAAGCTTTTTAGGCCTTTCTTTTCCTTTGTTTTTATATTTACATTGACAACAATGCAAATCATGTTGGTAAGAGACATAAATTAAAATGTCAGTTGTAAAATATTCCATTCAAGTTTATGTACTCATTCGTTTTGGAATGGTTAAGCGCTGATTAAACCAAGAAGGGTGATATTTTCTCAAAGATAACATAAAATTTGCAGAAGTCTATTTGCGGTATTTGTGAACTTTTCAATTTTTATTTTTTAATCCTAATAAAATTCATTATTAGGTCCCTCCATGGTCTAATTGGAGGGCTTCTCAGAGAATAACAGGGAGATGAAGCAATGTTGACTTAGGAACAAAGGTTATGTTTTTGCCATGAAGTGAGAGTAGAATATGGTCAGGACAACACTTATTCTATCAACCCACCACCAGTTAGAATAACTGGACCAAATACAGACTAATGTAATCTCTGCTCTAATGTTAACCTCAGCTCCTTGTTGACAATAGATGTCTATAGATACTTGGGGTTTTTTTTTTTTAAATTAGAGTCGAACCTGATGCCCTAAAGACTCTTCCCTATTTAGCTAGGGGTTCTGGGACTTGGTGTTTAACATATCTGTAGGTAGAGTATCACATCTATCAATTTCAGGCCTTGCTTTGAAGGAATTGACAGTCTGTGAAAACACTAGTATTAACATCTGCTTTGCATTTGCCATGTCATACCACTGCTAATCAAGCTGCTTTCCCATATTATATGATTGCATTAAAATCTTGAAAACATTGTGTTTTCTAGGTTGATTTCCATATGAATTCACAAAAATGGTTTGCATTCCAAAGAATCTTCCTAAAAGGCACCGCAACAAAAAAAGACTGCTCACAGTGAAAGGGGGCTGTTGAAGTTTTTACCCTGTGCTGCATTTAGCCCACAAATCTTTATGTTGAGAAGCTCACTGTCAATTTGATAAGAATGCAAGTAAACTTCCTGAGCGAGCATTTTATAAGATTTGCTTAAAGCTTCTTAGGCAATGTTAGATGTACATAGTCCTCAATTTACAACCACAATTGAGCCCAAAATTTATGTTGCTAAGTGATAAATTGATTGAGTTTTACTCTATTTTACATTTTTTCTTGTCACATTTGTTAAGTGAATCACTGCAATTTTTAAATTAGTAAGAAAGTTGTTAAGTGAATCTGATTTCCCCATTAGCTTTGCTTATCAGAAGGTTGCAAAAGGTGATCAGATGACCCCCCAGACACTGCAACCATCATAAATGTGAGTTAGTTGTCAAGGGTCTGAATGTAAATCACATGACCATGGGGATGCTGCAATGGTCATAAGTCTGAAAAATTATCATAATTCACTTTTTTCAGTGAGGTTGTAACTTTGAACGGTCACTAAGTGAACTAGCTGATTGACTTCTGGGATCTGAGGCAATTGTCGCCAAAAAGTCAGTATTAGCTAGAGATGGCATTCAATGGACACAAAATTGCTCTGCAAGCAATTACCCAGACAATTTTTAAGGGAAACCTCCAAACAATTTATTGTCCCAGACAATCCCTTCTATTCCATAATGTACGCAACGGCACAACAATGTCCTAATAGTGACATTAGAAATCTGGAATCCATTCTAAGTTTGGAAAATATCTATCACCCAGAGTTTGAAATGGGAGCCTCTGACATCAGGCAATAGGAGTGCCTTTGCTCATAAAAATCAAAGCGGAAAAGTTGTTCAAACACAATTATAAACAACATAATGATTTAGCGTAGTGTGTGAACTAAGTTACTTTGGTGATTAGAAATGAGAACAGCAGGGATACCAAACTCAGATCTTATCACTAATTGATTCTGCAGTCTGAGAACCAAGTAAGACAGGGACTTCCCTCCCATCAAATTCCCTGCTTTGGAAATCTAATCTCTTCCCTTTTTTCCACCTTCTGATTTCCATAATCTTCAGGTTGACGTTTATAAAATACTGCAGTTCATAAATGAGGAATATCTTTGAACTAGAATATCTACAAGGAAATGACCAAACAAAGATGGGGAGGGATGAAATTAAAGTGAAACATCTGAAACATGATTGATTGTTAACATATATTGCATATTATCTCTTTTCTAGTGACATGCCTCAAATATTCTACCTCACATTTTAATAATTCTTTCGCTCCATAGAGTATATTTTGATTATTTTATATTCAGCCAAAATCGACAGTAGGAACAGATGTGTTATGTTTCTTTTTTAAAAATCTTTTTAGAAACTTCTGTGATCCCAGCAAATTACTTCATACCCTTTATAGAAGTTATTTAAATAAGCATATTATAGATAGGGTTAACTGGAACATCTCAACCAGGATTGTATCAGCAGCTTCCTTGCTGGCTTGGCTGGCTCAGTCTAATGGCTGCTAAGCTTCTTGGCCAGCAGAACCTGCCGGTTATGTCCACTGAGCTGGTCCTTTATTTAAAAAAAAATGCTTGTTGACCTATCAACTATATTAAATATTATAAAGTTCAGTTTGATTCTCCTTGTTTCTAAAAGGTATATTTGCCCATGTCTAGGCCCATGCAATCACTAAAAATTGGAGTTTTGGATCCCTTTTTGCAGGTGATGGAAGAGAGATGAAAATAATACTTTGATAAAATTTATCTTTCAATTTTCTCAAACATGGTGTTTTCCCTGGAAAAGCTCTTCTATCATTTCACCATAGATGGTGATTCTCATGTATGTAAAAAAGGGGCGAGGCTTCTATTGCATGGTTGAAATCTCCATATTGAGTGTTTTTTACTCCCTTCCTGAAAAGTTTGCTTCAGTAAATGAATTAGAAATACAACTTTTTTTTCTTTTTGCTAACGAGAACAAACAGGTCTGAATAGTATAAATGTGTTTCTGAAAACACAAAACAAGGCTGAATAAAAAGGTCTTTTGTGTCTTATGGGGAATTGATTTGAAAATAATGTAAATGAGTATTCTAGCAATATTCGTAAGCGTTCCTTCATAATTTCTCAGGTAGTCTTTATTTTTTTCTCATAAGATAAATATTATATCAAACTGTTTATCGTAATGCATTCTCTTTCTCATCTCAAGCTTCTGAGTGGGAGGTGAGTGTTTTCACCTCTGGTGGCCTAGTGGTGAAGATGCTAGCCTCCCACTCGGAAGGTTGAGAGTTCAGTCTTAGGCAGTGGCAGATGATTATTGGGTGTAAAGAGAAAATATCTGCAGTGAACTCTGCGTAGGCGTCAGGGAGGGCATCTGGCCAATAAATGCTCAGCTCCATCCAGGCGCCCCAATTCCACCCCAAATCAAAAATTAAAGGATTGTAAAAAGAAAAAAAATATTCTCTTTCTCCAATTTCAATTTCCATCCAAAATAAGTAAACAGCAAAATGCTAGATTCTTGTACATAAATTTGAACTTTTTAGTAGAGGGAATAGACAACTGATATAGACAAGAAAGGAAAAACTCATCTTGACTCCATAATGAAGAAAATGCAGTGTTAAATCCAACAAGTAAATATCAGATTAAACTGGTTATTCTCCTGTTATTAGTTTTAGATTATAAAAACAACCCAGTTAGCCATCTTCTTAACAAACAATTAAAATATACATTGAAGGAAATCATTTGAATTATACCATTAAGACATAGTACATTTCTATAAATAGAGCTGTTCTTTTTTCTTTGAGGATATAGCTTTATATTATGTTAGGAAGTCTTAATTTGATATAATATACATTAAATGCTATCTACTGTGTAAAACAATTTATGATGGTTATAAATATGCCTCCAACATATCTTTTGTAAATATTAGCAAATAAACTTATCATTAAATGCATCACTTGCAACTACACCAGCATAACAAAATCGTAATAGCAAGCACACAGGGGAAACCAATTTTTTGGAGGAGAGGGGATACAGGTAGAGTTTAACTATTCTTTTCCCACCTATAATCCCAATGAGAGTTCCCCTTCTCATGCAACTGCAAATGTAGCTCTCTTCCCACCCACTACCCAACCCCAAGGCCAATAGCAATATGTGTGTTGTGGATCAGAACTGCAATCCTGGTTATGGAGATAAAATGTGATCCTTCCTCCATATTTCCTATTAAATAAATAAATCTTGACATAACTGCAAATGCCACCTTCAGTGTCATCTGTACTTTGGCCCAGAATTGTGATTCCCAAACTACGGTTAGCAATGTGTTTGTGTTTGCGGAAAGACAAATTTAGGTATTGGAATGTACATTAGGTACATTCCAGGACTAAAGGAAAGGTATAGTTTCTATACTGATCTTTGGAAACCTCCACTCTGAGTCAAAGGCCAGACATGATGATTCTTCAAATACCTGATGCAACTAACTCACTTGACTGGTCACATTCTAGATACATCTCTGGCTTAAATCCAGAGCACCTTACTTCATCTTACCTGGTTTCATTCTCTTTTGGTATTACTGCTGTTCCATAGCCAAAAACTTTCTTGTCAGGAATGACAGGGGCCACTTCAGCCATGCCAGATAAACCTGGGGAATTTCGAGCTTTCCCTTCCACAAAGACAGGAGTCCCTGGATCTTTCTTGAGAGACTGTCGACCAGGGGATGACCTATCAAGGTGAATGGTGTGCGGTGACACTTGGTGTGTATGAATGTCTATCATTCGGATGTCAGCCACTCGGTGAGGAGAGGCAGGTGGTGTTTTGGAACTCAGAGTTGGCAAAAGACTCTCAGGATACTTCCTTGATTTCTGTCGATAGAGTGATTGCTCCACAAGTTCTGCTTGCACAGGAGGAGTGCAATAAGTGCCTGAAGACCTCATTGTGCTACGATGGTAAGCAATGATGTGATCAGGTACATCAAGGGAATGTCCTGTATGTGAACTCGCAATGCTCATCCTGCCCTCATGGAACAAATAGGGATCAGCATACAGCCCCTCATTTCGGAAAAGAGTAAGGGTCTTGTTGCCCATGTCTTCATCTGGTTTCACATCCCTCCTTTCCAAGATGGCACTTGGGCTCGGTGAGATGGACCGTGGTCCAGGGATGTTAGAAAGCCTATCTCGGGGAATGGTTGCATTGCCAGGGCCACTGACTGGCCTAACATTATATGGGATCCGGGATGGAGAAGGGGGCATTGAATGTGGCACTGCCATAGGAGGAGGGGAGGTTGGAAGTGCATGAGGAGGATGTGAAATAGATCCTGGCCGAGAGGTATTTGGGAAGATTTCTCTCTGCATCTGCAAGATAAAGAAACTGACTTAGAAAGGCTTTTGTTCTTGTTTGGTCAATAGACAGTGATGATACAACAAGATCATTATCATTATCATTATCCATACTTTCATTAGCTGCACAATAGTAAGAGCACACAAGAAAACCGATGCAAAATATCAACAGTACTGAAGACTCTTTCTCAAAGAGACATGGTTTATTTTTACATCTACAAAGTAATGTATTAATACAGCTACATTACTTGGATTTCAAATGGCCATTTGTTGCTGTTCAGAGATAAAAAATGCACGTTTTAGGTAACTTTCCCAAGAATAAGCCATCTGTTACATTGTGTGCACTTTAAGAGACAAGAGAGACACGAAAGAAAGGTGGGGACTCTTTTGATTTTTAAATCAGATTTGAAAAGCAAAACCATTTAGGAAATATCAGCTGACAAAACAAGAATCCCCTTCTGGAGTAAGTTTTCAGCAGAATAAGTCAATTCAATACCAGATGCCTTCCATCTAGGCATATACTGAAGATCTGGGTTCATACCAGGTCAATTTAACCCACTAACCTTTTACAGCTATCATGCACTCATGTGATAGTCCAGTAGCATTCTGAGTGGCAAAATCTCACACTTCTTTGAGAAGAAGTTCTGTGCTTTCTATTATTTCTGAATATTTGTATGTGTGGTTTACAAATATTATTGACATGTTTTATTTAATAAGAATAGTATTATATTCATCTTAGCCGCAAATTAAGCACAATGCTCTGGTGTTAAATCCATCTCACTGCATGGTGATCTTACTTAGCAAAACAATTTTTCACAATTTTAACACAGAGAGAGGATGTTCCCCACTGGGTAGCAATCACAAGATTCTTTGCACTGCTACCCAAACACAGAGTTGCAACCTCTTCCTTTCCCATTCATAAGTTTGTTTTTATCCTGATGTCAATTCCCAGGCCAGAATATACAATAACAGTTCCTATTAAACTCCTTTTCACAGCCAGAGCCTATAAAGGACTCTTTGGCCAAAGGTCAAAATGAAGTTTTGTAGCCTTAAGCACTGGTAGGTTAATACTGCAGCAACTACAAAAATAAGCAAGAAATAAGGTGTGGTAGCAGGATATGAAGTACTGTGTCAAACAAACATCAAGCAGTACAATCAAGCTTCTCAAGTCAATTGTGATGTGTACATAAGCATTTCAGGCTTTCCCATAAATCATACTATACAGACCCCATCTATATGTTACAAGTACACCTCATAAAGGATCCATGGCTAATCCTAACTCCTTCAAAAGTACCGATATAAGAATCATGTTATTATCTTCACCGGCTTTCAACTGTTTATTTCTCCTTAGGTCTACATTTCTAAAAACAATGCATTTATTTAAAAAAATCAACAAAAACCAATACCTCCAAATTAATTAGGTTAGTGAACACTGAAAATGAGAGCATTTCAAGGATAGCCCACCTATACAGAATTCCCTCTTCCCTGACTTACATTCAGTTTCTGACCAGTCTGTTAAATCCTCTTTGCACTGAATGGTTCTCTGCATTTTATTAATTGAACTAAAATATTGCTTTGATTCACATAAACCTCCAACAAAGAAGGGACTTTTGGATTGTCAGTTATGACACCAACCTGCAGTACACCAGCCTTACCAAAGTGTATTGTGTATTATCTGCAACACATCTGCTAGGAAGCTGAGATCAGTTTGATATCCTTACTTTTAACATAATATACAGCTATACCCAATTATATGGTGAATTATCAACTACTGGCCTGGCAGAAAATTGTTCCCCTAAGAAGTTCATCTTGTAGAAAATATTAGTCTTCTGAAGACCAATAGATCCCAATTCTACCCAGATGAATATTCATCTTGGCATAATTGGCCAGAGCCTTTGTACACATAAGGATGCACAAAGTTCAAATACCTTCCCATTTCTGTTTTATGTTATACATGTATTCTATAATACATCTATAAAGTATTTCATTTATTGCAGTTTACATATTTCAATTATTAAATTGCCATATGTATATATATGTATCCCTTAACTCCTCAGAGGTTTATTTTCAAAAGATATACCTGTATTTCACATCAGTTTTTATATTTCTTTAACACATATGTATTTAGCAACTCTACCAAACTTATTATTTCAGAAGGAAATGCAATAGCACTAATTTGCCTTCATATTGCAACATCTTAAGTATATACTGAAAACTAAGCAAGTGTACATTCTCTCCTCTCAATTGTCTTTTAAAAAGCAGTAATATATATTATTGTTGTGAGTAGCCTTCTGTTAATTATAGACCTACACATATGCAACCTTATATTCTTTTAGATCAACTTTTCTCAATCCCTTTTATTAGCTCCTTCTGTTACTAAATTTTGTTGAAGAAATATTGAAAAAGCAGCATGTCCAAACCGCCAGGAAAGAAAGAAAGAAAAAGAAAAAAAAATCCACTTACTTTAAACTAAGCAAGTCTTTCTGGTAGACCAGATAATCACTAAACTGTATCCCACATGTTGCAATCTATAAAGTCTCAATCTAGAGAGACAAATGTTCCTACATTCATCTTCTTGAGAATGGTTGGTATCAAAAAAGACCTGTCATGTTGTTCTGAAGAGTGCCCTGCTTGCTTCACTCAGTCCTTCAAACGGCACTGCATCAGTAGCCCAAAGTACTTTTCTCCCACAATAAACATCTCGGTTTCTCCTCCTCTTGCAAATTAGTCACTAAATAACACCCTTTGGCATGTCATCCAGTCAGAAGCCCTGCAACATTCCAGACTGCACATTGGCTCCCTGAGTAAAGCACGCACATGAAAAGCACAGAACATGGCAATTTGTAAAGAATACAGTCTTACAAAGAGAGAGGGGGAGAAGGAGAGAGAGAGAGAGAGGAAATAAACAACCACAAGACAGTTTCATCTCTGTTTCTTTCTCTCTCTTTAGAAATCCATAAGAAGTGTCCTTACAATAATTGCACAACAAAAATGTTTCCAAATGTTTACATTTCAATAAACTCAAACAGCTAAAAAAATTCGGTCTGTTTCAAAAAAGAAACCCAAATACGCCTGCTTCATCTGCAGCCCAGATGAACAGGGGCGGCGGGGAGGGGGGGAATCTGCCCTTTTAACTACACCAGAAGAAATCAGAGACCTGTCTACTAATTAACTTGTCACCTTAACTGCTTTGCCTGGTTGAACTTTGGGAGTCACCATAAATCAATACGACTCCTAATTGCAGAACATTACACATGCAATTGGGTTGGGTTGCTGTAGAAGAGGTAGAAAACAATAAAAACACGAACTGTGTCACCTTCTTGATTATCTTTGGTACTAATGAAGACGAAGATATTTGCTTTAGGTCTACTTTCTCATCCCAGAGGTCTCCAGATCAGCAGATTTCATCTTTCCCAGCTTGTTGGGGCATGGGTTATGCGTTGGGGGCTATGGCAATTATAATCCCATAGGGGAAAGTTGCTGTAATGGGGGACACACCCACTGGCAAGCACATTTGGATATCAATTGGTCGCACACTGTGGCTAGTTAGTGTAATTAAGTAATAAATTTTACAGGTAGTCCTCGACTTACAACAGTTCATTTAGTGACCGTTCAAAGTTACAGCACTGAAAAAAGGGACTTATGAACATTTTCCACACTTATGACCATTGTGGCATTCATACGGTCATCTGATCAAAATTCAGATGCTTGGAAACTGGCTCACATTTATGACAGTTGCAGTGTCCCACGGTCAAGTGTCCACTTTTTTCTGACCCGACAAGTAAAGTCAATGGGGAAGCCAGATTCACTTAACAGCCATGTCACTAACTTAACAACCGCAATGATTCACTTAACAACTGTGGCAAGAAAGTTTGTAAAATAGGCAAAACTCACTTAACTATCTCGCTTAGCAACAGAAATTTTGGGCTCAATTATGGTTGTAAGTTGAGGACTACCTGTAGTCTCTCTCTGTATGTATATGAATGTGCCTACATATATGCATGCTGGCTGGGAAATTCTGGAAGTTGAAGTCCACCCATCTTAAAGATGCCATGGATGGGAAACATTGAACTAGGAGCATACAGTAGCATTCCTTCCTACATTGCCCCCCATAACAATAACAATAAAATAGGATCTGGCTGAGAATTACTCTCAGTCCTATTCCAACACCTTACCCATTACACCTTGATGACTTCTGTATTTTTTCTCACCGATACCCTTAATTTTCCTGGATTATTCCTATAGCTTTTCTTTAATCACTACAGGGTTTTAATCCAAACAGGGCTGAAAAACATTAACTGGTTTAAAAGATGATTTCCAGTAATCAGAATAATAATTCCTCGTGCACACAAAAAGATCTCTAGACTTCAACAGGCACATGTAGGTCACAACAAAGAGACCAGTGCTTTTCTTCAGATGAGGTAACAGCACAACCCTAAAATTGTGCTCTAGGAAAAGAGAAAGCTTGGCTTCAATCTATAAATAATCAATCAATAATTTCTTTAGGGGAGAATGGGAGATTAAGTGGCTCAACTACGGTGGGAAAGAACCAGTGGTGGGATTCTACCAGTTCAGACTGTTTCGGGCAAACTGTTAGCTCCGACTTTCAGCTGTGAGCAAACTGGTTCTCTCTTTCTTTGAAATGGGCCTGCCTGCCCGCCCCTTTGGTATACTCACCTATATTTCTGCTTCCGCCAAATAGGTGGCAAAGTGGATTGCCACTCTTCAGCTCTCAGCAACGCAGAAGTTCAATTTTTTACAAACTGCGCACGCACATGCAGCGAACCACGTGCTCAGCAAACCAGTTATTAAACCAGTAGGATCCCACCACTGGAAAGAACCCATCAGTGCCTATCTTAGTTTCATTTGCAGCATCAAACTATTGTGTATTTATGCATGGAGGCAAAGGTAAAACTTTAACTAGGCTGGCAAGGAAGCCATCCAATATTTGGAGGCAAATATAAAACCTTTCTGTAAATTTTCAACAGACAGAATTACATCGTATATTCCTTTTGTCTTCCTTTATTTGGGGAGAGAGCCCATTTTTGTTCTTACCAAAACTCTGTGAGAGAGGTCCTGTTCCAAAAATCTCAGGATGAATGTCATGGCCTAGTAGGAATTTGAAGTTGGGTCTCCCAGGTATCAGTCCAACTCTGAAATAAGTCTGCTAAGTGTTTTTTGCCGCTCATGCTTGTAGCACTGATTAGGATTCATTTAGTCTCTTAACAAGAGGAACTGCAGAGCAGATTCAGTCAATATGTCAAACTTCAATTTTTACAGGAAAAAGGAACACCAGGGAGATCAGCAACACTTTTCTATTGCTGTAATGTAGAGGAAGAGGCCAACGACTTCTTGCTTTACTTAAAATAATGTAACTTCCACCCAAGTGTACAATCTCAACTAGATATGTCATTAGATTTTGGTGCTCTTTCACAATTTTGTGTGTACATACATGTATATACATACATACACTCTCAATATAAATATAAATATATATTTTGATTGAGAGTCCTTCAAAAGATATTACAGATCTCAAGGTCTCTTTGGATCACGAAGGGGTAATCTTTGAGCTAACGTGTGCCAGATGAGTGTCTCCAAATCTGACCTCTGCGTAAATATGTCAGACTTGATTATTGGTTTGAGTCACTAAGAGATTTTTCTCTGACTTCTATGGTTGCTCCAAATGCTTTCCCCTCAATATCAACTAGACAGACGAGTCTGTGGGTGTGCCATGTTCTGCAGGGGTATGATTGGGACAACTGCAGTTATAATAAACTATTCTGCACTATCAGAACATTGGCTTCTTTCTATCCCCTGGCAAGGATATCCAGACTATTTCTCTGCTTGCTCAGTTAGTATTTTGCCAATCCCAAACGAACACCATATGTACTTGTATGTAATGTGTTGCCTGTGATCATTTGTATTTAGCCCTTCCGAGGAAGAACTATGCCTGTTTAAATGTCTGCAGCACAATTCTTAAAATACTTGAGTATGAGCAGTTCTCTTAATGTCTATGAGAGCGTCATGGTTACTATTCTTCATAAAAGTGTAAGCATTTATTTAGAAAACGCATACGGCCCATACATATGTGAACGCTGAATGGCTAACAAAAAATAATCATAATACAACAACCTAAGCACAGAAAACGGTGCTGTACATGCCATATCTATGTTGGGATCATCTCGCATTCTTCTGATCAGCCTGGGTTAGAAATGTGTAATTGACCATCATCAACATGTTAGTGCTACAACACTGCTTATAGATGACCTCAACTGTGGATTCATAGACAAACTAAGAAAAAAAGAGGTGAGCCCTTGGATACGCCACATAGAACAGGCCTAGGATTTCATAGCCATCTACTGACACTAACTGGAATCAACTACTCTACACTCACTAAACAGGTCCAGAATGATATACTACTGGTAGCAAAAGCAACTAAGAGATCCAGAAGGACAAGGAGGGAGACACCGTCATAATCTCAAGCCCTCCAAAGATCATTTAAAAGTGCAACTAATGCTGGCTTGGCACTACAAACTGGCCTGAATCCTGATAGAAAAAGGTCTAATAATCCACTTTCTCCATCTTCAAATTGTGGTTGAGAAATGCAGTCTGTCCTATAAGCCTAAACTCAATCATATTCACAAGTAAAATGCAAAATGCTTCCAGAAATTAATATAATTCTTTATACAAAAATTACAATTTGGCCATAATTAAATTTAGACCCATCTCTTGAAATGTTATGATTGGGGGGTGGGGGATGGGGCTGATAAACTACTCAATTCAGAAAACTGGAAAATATGGAACAGACTTATAATATTAGTTTTGAATATACATTCATCTCCTCTCTTCCAAATAAATACCTATATAAATTGGCTTTGTTCCTGCAACTTATTCATTCTTTTCTCACTGCACAGATCATAGCTAGCCCAATGCACCCGATATCTTCAAGAATAATTGGGTATCTATTAAAATGTAGGAGTATGAATTGCACACAAATATAGAATAAGCATTGCAACATCATGAAAACATTTCCTAAAAGATTCATTGGTTGAATATGTAATGGCTTTGATGAAAGTACTAAGCAACTCAGAAAGACTATTTTCTCCTGGGGGAGGGAGTTATTCAGAATCAATGGAAGCATAGTATTCAATCAAATACCATGATTACTGAAAATGGTAAGAGCCTGAAGGGTCTCCATTTGGGGCCAATCACTGTCAGGTTGAATAAAGGCTGTTAACTCAATGTGAAGCACACTTTAACTGGCCTTAGGTGCCTTAAGGCCAATAAGAATGGAAATTCAACCCTGCCATTCAGAAGTATATTCATGCAATTTCTAGAATGAAATCATGTTGCATTCATCTGCTTTAAGCTTCTGTTTGGATAACAGCTATATACATAATGCATGAGTTGATCACTGTCATGGCTGCAATTTAATCTCATCATTCCAATAATATATATAAACTGCTCAAGCATCATTTCCCTTTTTAATTACTTTATCAGGAGCCCTCAAGCTCTGACTATCATGCCCTGCAATATCTAAAGCATAATTAATTGCTATTAACTAGTTTTGTATACACGAAAAGTTTTTTCCCCCTCCAGCCTGAGACACATTTTCAGAGTAGAAATAAAAGGGGCCATTCAGAAGAACAGACTCTAATCAGAGAATAGGAAATACAAATGGGATTTAAACTTTAACAAAATTTCACATGGTTGCCTGTCCTAACTCTCTATTCTCACATTAGGGCTATACTATACTTCGGATCCATAGATGAACTTTGGAGTAGGTACATACATTGTGTCTGTCAGAAACTTCATTAAATAGTTGCATCATCTCTAGAGCAAATTTGTGATACTGAGGCATGGACAACACACATTGTGATACCCTACTCCAACACACTTTGTAGCACCCTATTGGGGTCCTTTAACTCAAACACTCATTTGCCCTGGGCTATTATGTCAGTCCAGAAGACATACCCTTTTTCAGAAGGTGGCAAGAGGTATGGCATAGCACATCTCTGCCTGTTTCAAAGCAATTTTTGATCTTTGGACCCAAGGAGCATAACCCAGTTTCACAAACATCTTCAGTAGTCAGATATCTAATGCGGACCATGGGGCTCTCCACCAGCCTTCCCGTCTCTCAACTCTTCTGAATCCAGAGTTCCTCTTTTTTTTTACTTTACGTTCCTTTAGTCTGGCAAGGAAGAGAAACTAGAGACGGAATCACTGTTCTGATTTTGAACGTAATCATATTACATTAAAGACCTGTGAGGATTAAAATATGCCCTAAACACCTTGAAGCTAGTCTACTGCAATGTACTTTATATGGGGCTGCCCTTTGAAAACTTTTGGAAGCCTCAGTTGTCCATGCAACTATATGTACATCAAAATTGGCTGATACTTTGGGAGTTGCATCATCATCTGTTAATTAACTTCATAGTACCTTTCAATACTTTATGTCAACCAATACTAAACAGACAGCTGGTTAATTACAGGATTTAAAGACTTTTCTGTTGTGTTACAAACTTCCTATCATAAGCCAGGAATAAGATTTTATTTAGATTTTATCAAAGACAGAAGGAAGGATATAATAAGATTAAATATACATATGTGGTGCAAGTAAACAAAGCAAATAAGTGAAACAACAATGTACACTATTAGAACTAGCATACTTGGATAAAAATTTTATAGATAGTAAATTTAAAAACAGAAAGTGAATATTCCACATATTAATTTGACAATATAAGCATAAATCTTTCTATAAAATTTAACAAGCTTGAGTATTATAGTCAAGAATAATTAAATGCAAGTAATAACCATTATTAATGTAAATCTGAGATCAACATTCATTGCAGGAACTGGATATGCAATTAGATAGAGAACATTTGTTTTTAAATTCAGTTGGGAGCAACTGAAAGCAAGCCGATTCAGATTCATAGCCATAAGATTTGTGCTTTACTGCCCAGGATTGGAGCCACAAAATTCCATAAGCTAAGGGTCCAAATATAGGGTAAGGATGAAGAGTGACAAGAATGCAAGTCTAGAATTGCTGGATTGTTTCTAACAAAAGGGCAAGGCCTTGTAGATTGCTTTTATATAGCTTCAATGTTGATGTGAATTGATTGTTGCTCTCTCCTTTCACAGAGTCACACAGATTTCCTTTGCTCATTGCTTTGTAGCTGATGGGTGTTCTTGGGCGAGGCGCCTTGCCATGCTTTGACCCCTCATGATCTGAATCAAATTTCAACTGCCTCCAGTCTGTCTCTTCTGGAATGGCAGCAGGTGTTCGACTGCTAATTCTGCAGACTCTCAATCTGTTAGATCTTCTCTGTCAGCTTCAGACAAGACCATAAGCATCCAAGGTGCTAGTAGTCACTTTTAAAGCACTTCGTGGCTCAGGATCTGGGTACCTAGGAAAATTCTCCATACTGAATTTGTTGACCAAATATGAATAGAAAAAAAAAGTAAAGGTAAAGGTTCCCCTTGCACATATGTGCTAGTCATTCCCGATTCTAGGGAGTGGTGCTCATCTCCGTTTCAAAGCCAAAGAGCTGGGGCTGTCCAACGACGTCTACTTGGTCATGTGGCCAACATGACTAAAAGCCAAAGGCGCACAGAACGCTGTTACCATCCCACTGAAGGTTGGTCCCTATTTTTCTACTTGCATTTTTTACGTGCTTTCAAACTGCTAGGTTGGCAGAAGCTGGGACAAGTAATGAGAGCTCATCCCGTTATGCGGCACTAGGGATTCGAACTGCCAACCTTTCAATCAACAAGCTCAGCATCTTAGCCACTGAGCCCCCCTAAGGGGGGGAAAGGGTTGGCTAAAGATCCATTTCTTGAAGAAAATCCAGCTACAGAGGCTCATGCATCTAGAGATATAGAGATTTAACTTACTCTAGGGAGCTGTGCCTACATGGTTGATATTAGATAGTTGATATTAGATGTTTTTCATTCTATATTTTAACACTCTGTAAGTTGCTTAGAGTTTATAAGAATTTAGCAACACAGAAACTGAAGTAAACAAATAAAAACTGTTGAAACACATTTAAATAACATTTTCCCTTTTTCTTTCTATCTTTATGAAGCAAGTCAGTAGCGATTTGCTCAATGAAAAATTCTCTCTGTAGTGTGAAATACTGTCATCCCTTTCTTTTCTCTGATTGCAGGAGGAAAAGAGTAGTCTGGAGAAAAATCCCCCATTGAGGCAGTCATTTATGATACAAAACTAGGTTACTGAATGGTTTCAGAATTAGATGAAGTGTTGAGTGCTGCTTTGTTCTGAACACTTTGGAGAGACGAACAAAATAAAAGCAGCAATAGTGGATCATGAATTACCACCTTCTCTTAAAAAGAACCAGCACTGCGGTAGATGCCATTGTTATTCATACCTTTCTGAAAGAAGAATCCACATACTGTTCAGCAGGGAAATGAAATAATAAAAATTGATACAGCACATGAACCTGACATTCCATTCAGTGTTGGGTAAGTAGAGGGATTAAAAATTCGATAAATTGCTAAAGCATCCGGATCTCTCCTTCAAGGTTCTTGTGCAGCCATCACTCATTCCTTAGTAGAGTGCACACTAAATATGTAGATCTATCTGATCTGGCAACAAAACTGTAGGCCAGTGTTTTTCAACATTTATGTTGGGAAGAGGCTGAGGGCGATTCTATTGATGATAGAACATGAGGGTTCTTTTTTCCTATCTTTGCTTCATTCTTTTGGATTCTGAACAGAGTAATGTTACCTAGTCTGTGTCTCCTGAACCTGTGGCCATTAGGAAGTTGTAGCCACTACACCTCCCCCTAGATAAAGAGTGAATTACTTCTGCCAGGATAGCGAATAAGCACTGGATGTCATTCCATGAAGTAAAGCCAAATTTATTTTTATTTATTTTTATTTATAATTAAATTTATATACCGTCCTACTCCCGAAGGACTCAGGGTGGTGAACAGCCAAAAAGGTAAAATACACATAATACAAATGTTAAAAACCATTTAAAATACATTAAATACTTTGGTCCTATTTAAAACTCCCCAATTTATAAAACAAATTTCAAAGCAATTAAAAGGGAGGTTAGGCCAAACCAGCCTGCTGGAATAAGAATGTTTTGAGGGGGCGGCGGAAAGTGCACAAATCCGGTATCCTCCGTATCTCCGGGGGGAGCTTGTTCCAGATGGCAGGTGCCCCCACAGAGAAGGCTCTCCCCCTGGGGGCCACCAGTCAACATTGTTTGACCGAAGGCACTCTGAGAAGACCCTCTCTATAGGAGCGTACTAGTCGGTGAGAGGCTACTAGTGGCAGAAGGTGGTCTCATAGGTACCCTGGTCCTAAGCCATGGAGCGCTCTAAAGGTGGTAACCAGAACCTTGAAGCGCACCTGGTAGACCACCGGAAGCCAGTGCAGCTCGCGCAGGAGGGGAACCACATGGGAACGCCACGTCGCTCCCATAACCACCCGCGCGGCCGCATTCTGGACCAGTTGGAGCCTCCGGGTGCTCCTCAAGGGAAGCCCCATGTAGAGAGCATTACAGTAGTCCAGGCGGGAAGTGACGAGGGCATGAGTGACCGTGGGTAACGAGTCCCGATCCAGAAAGGGACACAACTGGCGGATCAGGCAAACCTGATAAAAAGTCCTCCCAGCCACAGCCGTCAAATGCTCTTCTAAAGACAGCCGTGAGTCCAGGAGGACACCCAAGCTGCGAGCCCTCTCCGTGGGGGCCAACGACTCGCCCCCAATAGTCAGTGATGGCACCAACTGACTATATCGGGATGTCGGAAACCACAGCCACTCGGTCTTGGATGGGTTGAGCCTGTATCTGTTTCTCCCCATCCAGATCCGTACAGTCTCCAGGCACCGGGACATCACTTCAAGGGCATCATTGGGGTGATCCGGGGTAGAGATGTACAGCTGAGTGTCATCAGCGTACTGATGGTACTTCACCCCGAAACCACGGATGATCTCACCCAGCGGCTTCACATAAATGTTGAACAGAAGGGGCGAGAGGACCGACCCCTGTGGCACCCCACATACAAGGGGCCTCGGGGTTGACCTCTGCCCCCCTGTCAACACAGACTGTGACCGGTCGGAGAGAAAGGAGGAGAACCACCGCAACACAGTGCCCCCCACCCCTAACTCTTCCAACCGGTGTAGCATGATACCATGGTCGATGGTATCAAAAGCCGCTGAGAGGTCTAATAGGACCAGGACAGAGGAACAACCCCTGTCCTGAGCCCTCCAGAAATCACATGATACATTTATTTTAGATGTGTGATGCTATTAATGTAATACTTGGCCCAGGGAGAAGAGAAATTTGTGTGCTATTGAACTGTAAGCTGTGCATGAATTAGTAGTAAAACATTCCAAACATAATCTGCTTAATAAAACTTACACTGTCAAATGAGCTTGATTTCAGAAAACAAAGTCTCAGCAAAATCTTAGCTAACTAAAGAAAAGCCATTAGATGGGAAAAGCTAAAATGAAGCACAAGTTGCATCTAATCAGAAAGATATGGTGATAGAAAGCCTGAAAAGATAAGGTGGAATGAAAAAAAGAAGCATGAGGAAAAAGCATTGAGTGAAACTATATTCAAATTTCAACCAGAGTATGGAGATAGCTGCCACTGCATAGGTGTGCTGCTAACTAAATCTCAGCATCATGAACTCAAATAGGAAATTCATCAAACCATTCAACCCAAATTTAACCTAATGTGAGCTCAGTGTTCTTTAAGCAACTTAAGGTTAATTTGCCTGAATGCTATTATGTTCTGGAGACTGTGACATTTTATTGATTTACTTACTTATCTTCTTTTACAAATTTATATGTCTGTCAGCTAAAAATAAACTTCATAATCCACACAGCAATCCAAACCAGGCTCCACTAATGTCCTGTCCCTAAAGCCTGAGTGAAGAGCCAGGTTTTTAAGGAAACAGGATGAGGAGAAGGTTATTAAATTACAACTGATCAAAATACAGGGACAAAACTTTATGTAGCAATTATAATTAATCAGTTTGCAGTGCCTGAAGATGATAGAAGGGCAACTCCGTTGGTATGGACATGTCCAGAGAGCAGCACCTTCCACCGTGGCCAAGACTGCCTACCAACTAGAAGTCAATGGCCAGTGACCTTGTGGGCATCCAAAACACCATCAACAAAGATATGCAAGTTGCAGGCCTGCACCCTGGAAACGCAGCTGACCATGCAAAGTGGTGCTCAATGATCCGAAAAGCGGACCCTTGCACCTGCAGGAATAGGCTAGGAAGAAGAAGAGTTTGCAGCGCCTAAAGGCTTTTAAGATAGTGACAAAAATTTTATGATTCAAGAATAAAGAAAGAACTGCCTGGGTAAAGTAAAATATATTTTTAATTGTGTTTTACTTTAAAGCAAGCATTTTTTAGTGGAGGATCAATAACAGGGAACAAACCTATTTATTGTAGCATCTTTCTGGTTTAGGGAAATAAAAGTGAGTTTGTTTTGTCTCATTTTTCAGGGTACTAAAGTAACTTATGTACTGGGAAAGATTTATTCTGAAGGAGAAAAATAGAAGTGGGTCTACACCCCATTCTACCCCCAGTCCCTTAAAGTAGATGCTGACTGACCTGCTTTCATCCAATAATATGCCTCATGTCTCACATTTAATTTGGTTTTCAAATTAAAAACTTAGGGATTAATTGCAAAACAACAATTCATAAAATGTTGGAAGTATCTATGATATGTATACTAGCTATGGCAAAAAAAAAACCAAGAAGGCATAAAAAGTGAAATAAAACAAAGCCAATAAATTTTGGTGTCAATCTGCTTTCCAATGCCACTTTCTGATTTAATGTCTATATATGCTGATAATTCAAAACAAAGAATGTGGAAAATGTTCTTAAGAAAGAAATGTCTGTATCTGTATAATGAGAGAATAATTTAACTAATCAGAGAAATAATGATCCACTGGTCATTAATTAAGTGTGCATAAGAGTGCATAAATTTACTGAATGAGAACATTTCAAAAAGATCTTGAATGCACTCCAATCTCAGCACTGTTTATATCACTCAAAAGATGGCCTTTGGTGACTTTACTCTTAGATGATTGCATTTACAGGGAATCAAGCATTCCTGAATCACTGTAGTCATATTCAGATAGATGTTATTTCTGGAAAGGGTGGAATTCACACTTCCGTAGAAAAACACAACAGAACACGCAAGTGCAGCCACAAGTCAACTTTTTTCTCTTCTTGCGGTCCTAATGCCACTACTTTCAAGGCCTTTTCTTTGCCCCCATCAGAAAAAGAACTTAATTCCAATATGGAATTTTGTAAACACATCAGTTGTTATGTGCATAAATAGACTATGAATATCTGCATATCTTATAGAGCAGAAAAGAGTACAAAAGTCCTCAGGGGCAGTTCTGGAGCTGCTGAGAATTTGAGGTGCTCGGCTGTGTGTCTTTTGGGGCAGGGGCAGCAGCAGATTTGTGTGCTTTATTTCTGTCTTATGACACTGGTTTATTTCCCAAGAGGAAAGAGGATAGTTGAATTCTCTAGCGCCGTGCCTCTACACTTTATTGTCAGGAAATGGAACTACAGAATTTCTTCCTTCTCTCTGGCCTTTTAAGCAACAGAACTGGGCAAATATCTCACCCACTGGACCTGCGAGGAGAAACCAAAGTCAAATATCCACTGGGAATAGGTGATAACCATTCAGCCACTACCCTAAAGCAAAATGTGGGCTCAGAGTCCAGTTTCTGATTTCCATCCTCTGGTTTTCTACCCTGAAGGTTCAACTATTGAGTACAGTTGAATTCTAAACACAACTTAACATGTATTTATCAACATGTCCTCCTACCACAGTATACTTTATTTTTTTACTTTAACTTTAACAAGAGAAAAAAAAGTGTGATAGGGAATGAGACAAAGTCAAGAAAAACCACTACTGTATCTGTTAGATGGTTGTTGTTATTTTTTGCCCTATATGTAATTATCAGAGAAATTATAACTTCAATTTCCTAATAGCTCTTTGGTCATGCCAACAAACAAGAGAAGAAACTGGGCAAATATAGCAAAAAATCAGATAGGATCTGATGGAAAATTACTGGAATTAAAAGTAATTCAGGTTCTGAAAAATGTAAAGATACCTGTATTGCAATAGCATCTGCACCATTAACATAACAACTAATAACTGGGAAGAAGTTACACAATTTTACTAAACGTTTAAAGACCCACTCAGCCAATCCAGACAGACGTTGGTCTGTGAATATTTTCTGTGGCAAATTAAGATGAAGGAAGAGAGGAGGAGGAGGAGGAGGAGGAGGAGGAGGAGGAGGAGCTGTAACAAAACCACCCACAGGGTGCAAATGTGCAGTTAAACTCTCCATGTTGTGCAATAATTGAAGTTTTAATGTTTACATTTACAAATTACTAAAAAAAATACATAACAAAACTTGACATATCCCACTGGGATTGCTTATGGGGATTGATGGAAATGATTGTGTGCCTTAGAAAGTTTAATAGAGAGCAATGGTATTCTTAAATGTTCAACCTCGCTGCTGAGTTGGGGGGGGGACATCTGGGTAGCACATGTGGATGCAACATGAATTTCTCCCAAGTGGAAATGTTGAAACAGATGTTCTACATGCACTTGTGGCTAAATTCATGTGAAACTGCTAATCCGGCTCTGATTATTAACTGGAAAACCTCAAATGTTTTTAAGTTCTTAGATTCAACTTTTCTGACATTGATGTTCATCCAATGAATTAAAAAGGGGGAAAAGAGCTGTTTTGCCCATTTTTCTATGCTCATGACAAATGCAGGTCATGCAAAATTGGAGTTTCTTCTAGTCAAAAAGGAATGCTGGAGTAATGATAAAGGGAAAAATTCTCCATGTTCTCCCTAGAGAATCTGGAGCTTAGAGATAAAGAATGTACAATTTAGTGCACAGTACACCTCTTTTCTTCTCAAGATATGAATTTCTAAACATTCTTAATTTGCATTTCCAAAAACATGTTGGCAATTTGTAAGCCAAAATATATCTCCTACTAAAATTCTAGTCCAGGGGTATCAAACTCAAGGGCTGCAGGCCTCATCCAGCCCATGGGGTGCTTATATCTGGCCCACGGAGCCACCCTGGAAACAGCAAAGGACCAGCCCCACGGTGCCTCTGCTAGCAAAAACGGAGCTCGGAGAGCGCACACGGCCTTGGTTTTTGCTGGCAGAGGGCTGCAGGAGGCTGTCATGGCCAAAAACAGGGCTGAGGTGATGCGCATGGCCCCCTTGGTTCTGTTTTCGCTGGCAGAGGACTGCAGGAGGCCACCGTGAGTGAAAATGGGGCCCTCCATTTTTGCTGGCAGAGGGCTAGCAAAGCAAACGAAAAGTAAAACAAAGCAAAATGGTTCCTCCTTTGCATCTGAGCATCCAAGAAGGGACAGGAAAGGAGAAAGGGAAAGACAAAGAAGGGAAGATGGGAAAAAAGCAAGGAAGAAAAAATAAGGAAAGAGGAGAAGGAAGAAGAAAGGAGAATGGAGAGGGAAGGAAAAAGAAGAAAAGTAATGAGAGGAAGGGTAGGTCTGAGAGAAGTGCTGCCTTAGCACTTGGCCACCAGTTGCCCTGCTGCCCTTTTGCCATCTCCTTGTCTCCTCCTCCTGACCTCTTCTGGTGGTCTCCCATCCTATCGCTGAGGATGCTGTGGTTACAAAGCCGTGTCTCCTTGCATTGAGAGGGAGTAAGCCTCCCTCTGACCCACACACTTTGCTCTCCTGCACACATCATAAGCAACCTGGCCAAGGAGAGTGAGTACAGCAGCAGCAGCAGCCTTGAGTGCAGTCAAGCACCCTCTTGGGGAAATGGAGCTGTGCCGAGCTGTGTGGTCCTGGTGCTCTGGGAGCTCAAGGGCCAGGCTGGGCACTTGCCCTCCTCTGCCTAGGGCTCTGGACAGCCTGCGCCACGATCCCGGAGTCTTCCGCGTGGCCTGAAAGCAATGACGAGGCTCCTCTGAAGGATAAGGGTTTGGCGCTTTCCCTGGTTTGTATCCCCCCAGCCTCACCCTCATGAGTGACATTGATCTGGCCATGCCACCCCAGCCATGTCCATCCAGGCCACATACACCAGCCCCCAGAGGTCAAACACAACCCCAATGCGGCCCTCAATGAAATCGAGTTTGACAACCCTCTTTCTAGTCTCATTGACTTCACACCATCATGAACACAATACAATTTGAAATACCTTTTCACATTTGCATTTCTTTCAAATGCCCTGAAGGCAGTGACAATGACAACAACATCCCATTAAAATAAAGCTGAGCATCAGTTATTAAAACCAAAGAAATGAGGAAAATTGTATTGGGACTTTGCAACCTGTTAATTCTAGTTGACTGTTGATGTCAGGCATGTACATCAACAGAAGAGAATAACAATAGTCTCATGGCACAGCTCATCTTCATAATCCTGGGTTTGAAAAAGGAACCCTGCTCTCCTTCTTGCTGTCTTTTGTCCCCTTGATTCTCAAGTGCAGCAAACATTTTACTTGACCTCTGTCTCACTCTAGAACATTCCTTCTCCCTTTTACTTGGGCTATCAATTTGAGGGGGTCTCATATTTGCCCACTGCTGATCTTCCACTTCACCTCTCCCTTTCTTTTTCCATTCCTTTGTTTTATCATGAAGAAAACTTGTTTTCAGTTAAAACAGTTTCTTTGGCATGCTAAATAAATTCTGTTTGTGGTATAGGAAGCCCCAATGCCCTTCTGGGTTCAGCTGCATTGAAACTAAACCAAACATGTTTAAGAAACAAAAACAAGACATTTTGGTCTGGGGTTTTTGAAAGCCACAAATATCTCATGGTAATTAGCCAACCATGAGAGTAATTTAGTTCAAAGTATATGTGTGCTATCTTCTTAGCACCAGGCTGCATAATTCTACCCCTGGCTGGCCAAGCAAGTGGCAGGGTTGGGTCATCCTTGCCTGCATTCATTTTGCATCTATTTTTATTTTCTTGGAGGGCTTCATTTTTTTGTTTCACCAAGAAAAAGTGAAGGCAATATTTATGTATGTTTGAACAACTATCTTAAAATGTTGCCATTTATTTTTCTTCAGTTTTCAAAGATAATTGAGAAGATAATGCAAGCACAACAAACTTTACTTGCCGTTCTAACCACACAAAATTGGATGGTCAATATGAACATTTACTGTATTACACATATACATGCATACTTCAAGTTTCTTTAAAAAGTCACAGTTATGTAATTATATTTCCAAATTGACAATATCCCCTTTTGTCTAATCTACACTGCTGGATGTAAATCTTTTCAGCCTACTAGCCGTTAGTTGCCTTAAAACAAGCACATCAAAGCTGTTGCTGGTTGTATTTCGATTTTCTTTCTTTTTTAAATATCTGAAAGGTTGAAGAGATCTCTGGGGACAGGCAGAAATTACTGCTTCATCCAAGTGTCTACTTTTAGTTTTTCTGAAACAGTTCCCTTTTGGCAAGATGAGAGAGAAACCAAAACGAATCAGAAGGTTATTGTCAATTTGGAACTGCTACAGCAAATTATCTGGATAGTAGGTCATTCTGTTCTCTCCATGTAGATGGTCTTCATCAGAGCTGGACCAAGACAGCCAGAAGATAAAGAAAGTTGGACTGCTTTTCCCATTCTAAGTACAGAAGCAGCTTGGAATTACTGACACTATTATTTTCAAATGTCTATCAGCCAACTAAATTATACTTGGTGACATACAGCCAACCCTGTGTGGTCTGAACAATGCAGCTGGACTGGATTGAGACTGAATATCCCTGTTTTGACCATGAAGTTTATGAAACAGTTTCTTTCAGGTTAACCTATCTCAGAAAATTTTAGGAGAATAAAAATGAGGAGTGACTTCAGTTATGTTGCTTTGAATTCTTATAGTAAAGTCTCTCTCATGTTTGACTCCTGGAGACTTAATGGATACACCCATGAAGTTTTCTTGGCAAATTTTGTTGGTGTCCAATATGTCACAATTCTCTTTTCAAGAATAATTTCTTAGCATTTTGAACCAAAAGCTAAAAAGCGATCCTTAGTCTTTCTTGGCAACCATGATTTATTCACAAGATCAGGCCAATGTTGCTAAAGATGCAATCAAGGAATGCTGCTTTCACTTAACATACTCAAGCCAGGAATCAAAATTTAATTTCTTCATGTGTACTTTCACTGCTGTATAACAACATGCCTGCAGTCTTCTAATTATAAAAATGGACACTTTCTGTGTGCAAAATATAAGTCTTGCCTTCAGCTAAGGACTTTGCAAGTATCTCAGGCATTAAGGACTCATAAGAGACCAAATGACTCTTGAAATCTGAGATCAGGTCTCCCCACTAATAAAGTCTTTGGGGCACCCCTCTTTGGTATACTCTGCTCTGGTAAACTGAGACTTATAATTTCTTTTTACCCAGGCTTTTGGCTGCTATTTAAAATTATTTATTTATTTATTTATAAGACTTATGTAACTGTTCATGTTGTGTTTATAATCCTGGGTGGCTCACAGAAAAAAAAAATTAAGAACATAAGAAGTAAAAACAACAACAACACCCCACAACAAAACTCCTGGCACTCCAAAGGCAACATCCACCACCACCATCCATATTCAACTGAATTGGTGGGCTCCACCCTCTCTCTATGCCATGTTTGCCACCTCTTCAGTCTCCTATTTGTTCTTTACATTATGTTATCAAGAGCTTTTCTGTATGTTTCAACATCACTTGAGTTGCATACTGCTGAGAGCTCATAAGATCAACTTCTTGAAGTCAAAAAGTAGAACTCTCTCTCCCCCCCCCCCACTCGCCTCCTCCAGAGAAGTACAACTGACCTAATAAGCATTCTGGCTTTTCAAAATGACTTTGGAGAGCCACTTGTTCCAAATTTGTTTTTAGCTGGACTGTGTTATTTTTGGTGTGTGGGCTAAGCCTTAGATTACTGAATGTTCTCAGTGGCTTAATTAATTGCAGAGATTGCATGGCTGAACTTTTTGAGATTTTACGAGCTGGTATTTTAAATTATGGTCTTTCACTGAAATGGTGTGCTACAGATTTATGTCTTGCATACGAAAGATGGTTCTCATCTGGTGCAATCCCCACAGGCTCACATCCAGAATTATTTCCTGGGGATTTTATATTTAATGTCCTATAGATTTGCAGACCATTTTATCTAAATGAAAATCTCCTTCCACATACAGTGGGACAAAAAAGTATTTAGTCAGCCACCAATTGTGCAAGTTCTCCCACTTAAAAAGATGAGAGAGGCCTGTAATTGTCATCATAGGTAGACCTCAACTATGAGAGACAAAATGAGAAAACAAATCCAGACAATCACATTGTCTGATTTGGAAATAATTTATTTGCAAATTATGGTGGAAAATAAGTATTTGGTCACCTATAAACAAGCAAGATTTCTGGTTCTCACAGACCTGTAACTTCTTCTTTAAGAAGCTCCTCTGCCCTCCACTCATTACCTGTATTAATGGCACCTGTTTGAACTTGTTATCAGTATAAAAGACACCTGTCCACAACTTCAAACAGTCATACTCCAAACTCCACTATGGTGAAGACGAATGAGCTGTCGAAGGACACCAGAAAAAAATTGTAGACCTGCACCACGCTGGGAAGACTGAATCTGCAACAGGCAAGCAGCTTGGTGTGAAGAAATCAACTGTGGAGCAATAATTAGAAAATGGAAAACATACAAGACCACTGATAATTTCCCTCGATCTGGGGCTCCACGCAAGATCTCATCCCGTGGGGTCAAAATGATCACAAGAACGGTGAGCAAAAATCCCAGAACCACACGGGGGGACCTAATGAATGACCTGCAGAGAACTGGGACCAACGTAACAAAGGCTACCATCAGTAACGCACTACGCCGCTAGGGACTCAGATCCTACAGTGCCAGACATGTCCCCCTGCTTAAGTCAGTACATGTCTGGGCCCGTCTGAAGTTTGCTAGAGAGCATTTGGATGATCCAGAAGAGGATTGGGAGAATGTCATATGGTCAGATGAAACCAAAGTAGAACTGTTTGGTAGAAACACAATTCGTCGTGTTTGGAGGAGAGAGAATGCTGAGTTGCAGCCAAAGAACACCATACCTACTGTGAAGCATGGGAGTGGAAACATCATGCTTTGGGGCTGCAAAGGGACCAGGACGATTGATCCGTGTACAGGAAAGAATGAATGGGGCCATGTATCGTGAGATTTTGAGTGCAAACCTCCTTCCATCAGCAAGGGCATTGAAGTTGAAACGTGGCTGGGTCTTTCAGCATGACAATGATCTCAAACACACCACCCGGGCAACGAAGGAGTGGCTTCGTAAGAAGCATTTCAAGGTCCTAGGCCTCCAGATCTCAACCCCATAGAAAACCTTTGGAGGGAGTTGAAAGTCCGTGTTGCCCAGCGACAGCCCCAAAACATCACTGCTCTAGAGGAGATCTGCATGGAGGAATGGGCCAACATACCAGCAACAGTGTGTCCAACCTTGTAAAGACTTATAGAAAACATTTGACCTCTGTCATTGCCAACAAAGGATATATAATAAAGTATTGAGATGAACTTTTGATATTGACCAAATACTTATTTTCCACCATAATTTGCAAATAAATTATTTCCAAATCAGACAATGTGATTGTCTGGATTTGTTTTCTCATTTTGTCTCTCATAGTTGAGGTCTACCTATGATGACAATTACAGGCCTCTCTCATCTTTTTAAGTGGGAGAACTTGCACAATTGGTGGCTGACTAAATACTTTTTTGCCCCACTGTATAACTATCTAGAGCTTAAGGATGATATCAGGACTTTTGGGGAAGGCAGCACTCAATGCATTACAATTGGTAGCCCCTGACATTTGGTCTTTCAGTTGCTTCTGAACTTCAACTCGCAATAACGCTAGCTTCCACGGCCGTTAACAAAGAATGGAAGATGTTCTTCAGCAATGATTAGAGGGACAATGTTCTTCAGGATACTTTAGATCTTTGCACTGCTTTATTATTCCTGTTAGTTTTTAAGGCTATGCAGTACTCCAAGGTTGAGTCTGAACCAGTGGTGAAATCTAAAATTTGTTACTACCGGTTTTGTGGGCATAGCTTGGTGTGTAATGTGACTGGGTGTGTAATGTGACTGGGTGGGCGTGGCCAACTTTTTTTTTTTTTTTACTTTTAAAACCATTTTTTCTACAACCTCTTAGGCCAAAGATGTTGTAAAAATAATGCTTTTAAAAGCCTCTGACGATCCCAGCTGAGTTGCCAGGTCGGCAGAGGCTTTTAAAAGCATTTTTTTTAACAACCTCTTTGGCCGAGGAGGTTATAGAAAAAATGTTTTTAAAAGAAAAAAGCCTCTGCCATTCAGCCAACTCAGCTGGGATTGTCAGACGCTTTTAAAAGAAAAAAAGTCTCTGTCGATCAAGCAACTCAGCTGGGATGTCAGAGGCTTTTAAAAACATTTTTTCTACAACCTCTTTGGTCGAAGAGGTTGTAGAAAAAATGCTTTTAAAAACCTCTGACGATCCTAGCTGAGCCGCGCGAACATCACAGCCTTTTTTTTTTACTTTTAAAAGCATTTTTTTGGCCGAAGAGGTTGTAGAAAAAATGCTTTTAAAAATTAAAAAAAAGCCTCTGATGATCGCGCGGCTCAGCTGGGCATGGGGGGGGGCATGCAGGGATTTTTGCTACCGGTTCTCCAAATCACCTGCCTCCATCGCTACCGGATCGGGCGATCCGGTCCAAACCGGGAGCATTTCACCCCTGGTCTGAACACACTTTTAGGGCACAAACACAGTATCCATCTAAACACCCTAAATCAGATACATGTTCCCTAGAACTAGATTGTTGCTACTACAGCTGTACAATCCCCAAAAGAAGGGTTGTTACTAAAGGGTTGTACACTGTACACAGGAACCACATAAAGCACCTTCTGAAGATAAGAAGTAAAACTTTGCAGAAATCCAGTAGTTTTAATATGGTTAAATTGATAGACTACAATTCATCATTTAAACCCATTTTTATACCAGGCAGGAATTACAATGAATGGGTAGCTCAAAAGTGTTATAAATAAATAAATGCATCTAAATTATTTAAATAAAATAAATAAATAAGGAACACATAATGAAAGTCAAGATATATTTCTCTTGACTTTTACTATGAAAAATATGTTCTGTAAATTTATCCAACTTTTTCGCTACTAGTATTATCAAAAACTATCTTGATTCAATAACACCTCAGTTTCTGCAAAATAAATGGATAAAAATGAATGAGGAAAATAGAAAAATGTGATGGATCGTTCTGTTACCTACAAAGTTTAATCAAAAGGTATGAACTACAGAGTTTATGTACATAACTGAAGTCATAGGTTCTGCACAGACTCTGTTGTTCAATATTGTGAAAACCACAAAATATATTCTTTGTATAAAAATATTGATATTTATAGAAATTTGTATAAATATATATTCCAAAATAATTTTTATATGAATTATGATAAAGATTAAAAAGAGAAAAAGACTGATTCATTTCTATTTATTTTCTCAAACTTAATAACCAGAGGCGGCAAACCTCCCCAGAAAAAAATTGTAAAATAAGGTCTGCCACTAAAGAATTTTCCATCTATTTCACCTTTTGTGCAGACAGGTGTCCAGAACAATATATAAAATGGGAGTTTGAGTTTTGCCGTTCAGATGCCAACAAATGACCCATCTTTGTGACTCTTTTGGGTGGCTTTTTTTTTTTTTTTTTTTACAAAAGTGAATGTTAACCAAAACTTTAATTTCATTAGTTTAAGAAGTAGTACACATGCTTCTACCATCAGTATTTCTTCTTTTCAACTTTTAAAAATGACAATACTGGGATCCCGAATCTTTTTAGCCTAGCGGGTATATTTGAAAATCTGATAGTACATTGAGGGTGTTTTTAAATAGTTACTATACGACCCCCCCCTTCACAATGTACCATAATAGCCATGGGAGGAATAACCAATTTAGTGACTGCTTTCTCTTGCTCCCTCTACTTCATAATGGTTCCGACTAGCCTGCTTATCTTTTTCTTTTTCCGGACAGGTAGATATCATTCCACACAAAACGCTGTTCTCTAATCAACCGTTCATTTTTATTCTCTATGAAAACTGATTGGATGTATTTGGCAATCAAAGGCATTATTGGGAAAGAGTTACTGCTGCTGCTTCACAGTATGACATCTTCTTTTTAACATCATCAGCATTTTTAAAAATGAAAATTTTAAATAGGAAGAAACGTGGTGGTTACTGTATGTATCTACTGGCACATTGGCACTGGCAGCACTGTTTCCTTCTCAGATATCACTGTATTTATGTCCAGCTACCCTATATTTTAAGGGTAACAAATCTGATCTTGTCATGAAAAAATCTTGGTACTTTGTCAAAATTCCTTAATAGTAATTACGTGGCAAATGTCTATTCGTGTTTCAATAATCAGAATAATATTTTCCCTTAGTTTTCTCAGTTTATAGAGATTTTCCAGTGGCATGTCTTTCTAAAAAGAGAGTATGGGTTCAAAAACAATTTCCAAAGGAATGTGTTTTGTAGTGTGGGAGTGATACCCAAAAGTACTCATTTCAAGGCACCCAACAAGCAAAAGTTTTTTTAAAAGAGATCCATCTCCTGCAGATTTTCATATGCAGGTTGATGTTATGAGGGTTCCCTACTTACAAGTAAAACTCTATAAACAATTTAGCTTGTGTCTTTAAAAAAAGAGACATAAATATCTAGGATTGCTAGATGCTGTAATCTGCATATGTGAATGTTAGCATGAGAAGCTAGTATTAAAACATACAAAATTTAATGTTAAGCATGGTTGGGGTGGGTTAGTAAGTGTTTGGATCAGGTATTTTCAGAGAGATCAGGATTGGATGCTTTGAAATCTAACTGAGAAAAGGAATGGGGTAGAAAATAAATTGGATGATTATATAACAAAACCTCTTTCTTTTATTACAGTGGTGGGTTGCCCCCGGTTCTCACCGGTTCTATAGAAGCGGAAGTAAAACCGGCGGGAGGCTCCACCCACCGACCACGATGTCATCAAAACGCTTCTGTGCATGCGCAGAAACTTCTGCGCTTGCGCGAGGCCCCACTACAAACTGGTAGTAAAGGTAAATAGTACCCATCCCTGTTTTATTAGTATATTTTCCCACCTTATGAACTCTGATCAAAGAGTTCCTTCATAAACAAGTTGTTTTTTATCCCCGCTGTTTTTTCTTCATTGCCTGAAACAAACTGTTGGGAGAGCTGATGATCTTCAACCTCTAAGTCCCATGATTTTATAAAATAGTAACCACAATCCATCCTCTTGGCTAAAGATCTCAGAGGAACCTTTTCCAAAATATGCAGTTATGAAAAATATTAACTTTTTTTTCAGGCCCAAAGAGACAGCACATCAGACTTCTGATTTCTTTTTTTAGAAAAAGAAATGAGAGGGAAAGAAAATCACATTAGTAACTGATCTTGCAAATCAAAATAAATCCATGCTTGTCTGGCACTCCAATGTACTAACTCAGCATTTGGGATGGGGGTGAGTTAGTTGTTCTTGCATACTTGGCTCCATACTTTGCCAAAGCCAAATCAAGCTATAAAGCAGCTTGCCGTTTATTAAAACAAGAACACGGAGAAACACAAGCATTTCAGTATGGAATGGCATTATCAAGCATTTTGTATTATAAAAATATGGAATGGGTTACTGTGAAACAAATAGAAAAATGAAAACTTGCACCCAACTTTTTTTGACCTTTTATTTAGCCACAGTCAGATTTTATAATTAAAATAAGAACCCTGACGTTCATTCCCATTTTGCCCTCCCCCACAGTCTTCACTTCACTAAAAGAAAATAAATAGTCCAGGGCTACCCATGGTTTATACCTATGACAGACATACAGCTAGTCCTCAAGTTCCAACCATTCACTTAGCAACCATTTGAAGTTGCAATCGTACTGAAAAAAGGGACTTACAACTGGTCCTTGCACTTAGGATTGTTGAGGCATCCCCATGGTCACATAATCAAAATTTGGACACTTGGCAACCAGTCTCTATTTATGATGGTTGCAGCATCCTGAGGTCAGGTCACGATTTATGATCTTCCCAGCCAGTTTCCGACAAGCAAAGTCCATGGGGGAAGCCGAATTTCCTTAATGATTGGAGTGATGCGCTTAAATAACGATGGCAAAAAAGATCATAAAATTAGTTGGGAGTCATGTAAACCTCCTTGCTTAGCAATGGAAATTCTGGTCTGAATTTTGGTTGTAAATTGAGGAATTCATCTACACCCTTGAGAAAGACAGGTGATTCTTTTATTCTGGGCTCTTCAATTCTGACAACTAGGACAGGACAATGCATTGATCCACGATGATTTGTAAACCAATGGGGATTAATAAGCATAGTTCAAAGCTTAGCATGAGGTATGAATTCCATCACGGTGGCTATAAACTATGGTTTACGGTCAGCACAATGTTTGTAAATAACCACAGACTGAGAAAACAACTACAGGTAGAGATTAGTATTATTTATATCTTTACATCTTTGCTTAGAAAATCTCCTTTGAGAAAGGCAACTCAGCTACAAAACACATAGTTTGAATGAGGTTTACTACTAATAGCTCCAGTTATGAGGCACAAAGGGAAAAAAAAGAAATCTGAAAGATACTGACAGTTAAAGTAAATAATGCTAACTTCCTAGTTGGTAGCAGGTGAATATTTTAAGACTTTGATTGGGACTTCCATTTTCTACTTGAGATTTTAAAGCCAAACTATGATTTGATCTTTGAGATGCTCTCTGGCTTACCTGTTCTTTCCTCCTCTGTTTGGTCTAGTTTTATTCCAGAATTATCATGGATACCAAACCCTAGAATCTAGATCATTTTCAAATTTTAATAGGAAAATCAAACACTTCTAATCTGGAGTATGGAGGCAAATCAAGATTATTTGTTTTGCAGTGACTCCATGCATATCGCACACGAATCATGATAATATCAGGGTTTTGACCGAGATAAGTTGTGAACACAGGAAATCAAGGCCTTAAACAGTTAATCTACTCATGGTTCCTGAACGTGGCTTTGTATGAATATTTAATATGATGAAGGTAATTCATCTATAGTATTTTTTCTAATTAGAAATAATATCCACAAAAAGTACAATGACCCTTCATCTGAAAAGAATGACACAAATCTTTATTTTATTCCATACACACGCATCAAAAGCAGTTCTGTATTGATAAGCAGGCCTTAACTTAAAAAAGAAAAAAGGGTCCTCTCTTGCAAAATAATTTTTATTGCTAGACCAAATCTCAAATATATTAACTATAAAGAAATGCCCATTTGGGGGACATGTAATTAATCTATTTCTCCACAGCTGAATAGTTGCAGCATTTCTATATGTGCTTTTTTTTAATGGAGTAGGGCAGGGCTGTCAAACTCACAGCCCACAGGCCAGATGAGTCACACGCTGGCCATGCCCATGCCCGGTTTAGTAAAGGGGGAAAAAGTCGTGATACATCGCGTGATGACACAAGTTTGATACCCCTGGAGTAGGGATTCTGTGTGTGGACTATGATAGTATCAACATAATGTTCCGCTTAGTTAAATCAGTATGAGAAAGTCTAAAGTTCAAAGCCTTTATTGTCATTGTACATCATGTATACAACGAAATTGGTTAAGCCTCTACTGGTGCTGTCTATACAAGAATACAAGACAACATGAATGACAACATTAGACAACATATCTAATTCAAAGCTGTAGGACTACATTTTGAAGAGAGAGAAATAATAGGTTTCATTGTTAAAGAAGGATCTGGGAAGATATTTAAATCCAGGATCTAAACTTACCTTACAGGATAAATCTTGGAAAAATAGGAAATTTTAAGGTGATGGCATAATTATTAAGAAAACAACTGAACCATTACACACTATCATTTTCATATTCTGTTGATTTATATATTCAAATACATTTCCTGCACGGAGAAAGGAAAGAAAATGCTCTCCTGGTTGTATTTGAATACATTTGCAAGTGTAACAGTTTCTACCACATATACCAATATGTGTACATGTCATGAATGTTCTGCCATTTCTCTGCTTCTCTTTGTTTCTAAGGAGAAAGGGGGCTCTCTCCACAAGGAACAAATGCATAGTGCCAGGAAATCAGTTCAACAAATACATTGTTGGGTTCATGGAGATTCCCCTCAGATTGTTTGTGTACTTTTCTGAATTTCCCTGAAACAAGATATATTGAATTAAAAGGGCTTTTTAAACTGCTGATAGCCTATGCGCGACATGTTTAATTTAATTTAATTTAATTAATTAAATTTATATGCTGCCTCTCTCCAAAGAATCAGGGCGGCTCACAATACATTTAAAAAATCATTATAAAAAGACATTGAAAAATTAAAAAAACATTAAAAACATTAAAAACTCATTCACACCATTCATGGTGGGATCTCGCCAGATCACAAGAGCGAGATCAACAGCCCCAGGCCTGCTGGAAAAGCCAGGTCTTCACCGCTTTTCGGAAGGCCAATAGGATGGGGATGGTCCGGACCTCAGGAGGTAACTGGTTCCAGAAATCTGGGGCAGCCACAGAGAAGGCCCTCCCCTGCGGGCCCACCAGCCGACATTGTTTAGCTGACGGGACCCGGAGGAGACCAACTCTGTGGGATCTTACCGGTCGCTGGGAGCTATGCGGCAGAAAGCTGTCTCGAAGATAACCTGGCCCTGAGCCATGTAGGGCTTTAAAGGTAATAACCAACACCTTTCTTCTTTTCTTCTTTCTGTTTTTTTTTTAGGGAATGTGCTGATCTGGATGGACCAATACTTTCTGGCAATAAGTATGGCTTCCAGATTTGGCTTATTTCTGGATCACCTGAACAACCAGATTGCCACATTCCTGAAGAAAGAATTTTCTAGTGTTCTCCAAAGGATTTCATCTATTGAATGCTGACCTTAGTACACAACCATTTTACACTACCTTTTTTCGCTTGCATCTTATAACAATGTAACTCTGTTCTGTGAATAATTTACATCTAATGAAAGCAACTGAAAAATAAAACCCTCAAGATTACACTTTAATTGCCTAAACGAAGAAGATCAATTCGTCTTAACTTTTCAAGCAGGAAATCTTACTTTGAAGAGATCTGGAAGTAAAAAATCCTGGAGTTCTCCAGTAAAAAAAAACAGGTCAACAAATAACAGATTAACAGAGTTCAGAAAGGACATTGGAGGTCTTCTAGTCCAACCCCCTGCTCACATTTCAGACAAGTGGTTGTCCAATCTCTTCTTAAAAACTTCTAGTGTTGGAGCACCCATAGTTTTTAGAGGCACTGATTAATAGTTCTAACTGTGAAGAAATTTCTTCTTATTCTAGATTCCTTCTGTCCTTGACATGTTTCCATCCACTGCTTCTTGTCCTACCTTCAGATGTTTTGGATAATAGGTTGGAGTTGACCCCCTCTTCTTTGTGGCAGCCTCTTAGATATTGGAACACTACTATCTTATCACCCCAGTCCTTCTTTTCATTAAACTAGACATACCCAATTTCTGTAACCATTCTTCATACGTTTTATGATACTGCTCTAAAAAAAATTAGCTTCCTATATGGTGCAGTGTCATAACATGGATTTCATCTCACTGTTATTAATAGAATTGGCTGCTAATATCCAAAAACTTCTACTATCTGTAAATTTACCCTTGCCCCTTACTTAGCAGGAGTAGCAATACAGCATCCATAGATGCAATGACACCGACCAAGCCACTAGATGGCACCCATTGATTCCAATTTTTTTTTTTTAAACAACATTAAGAAAGTAAAAAAATCTACATATTTGCAGAGGATGAATAGAGAATCTTTTTTTCAATTTTATCTTTTTTCATTTTGGAGTGGCACATGCAATAGTTGTTACTATTTTGTTAAATCTGAAAAAGATTTTGACCCTTTATTATAACCATGGTTACAAAAGGAATTATTAGTCAAATTCAAAAGCCCAACATAAGCAGAATTTATGTTTCTTTCCACACTGATATGGTAGAAAATTTAAATTTCTTATTTTGTTTTCATCTACTCACGAAACCTATTAAGAGCAGCATAGCAATGTGAGAAATAAAAAAATAGAATTTCTCCTTTTTTGGTTGTTTCTTCATCCATTAAAAAAATACCACTGAGAAAATGAAACTTTGACTCTGTGTTTTGCTGAGTTCGTTATTATAGAAATGGCTAATACATATTAAATATGTAAATGTAAAAAGTTGAGGCTGTATGTTACAATTTTATTTTACTTACGAGTCTAAAGTCAATGTTTTTCTTTCTTTTTCCCCCTTTAACCTACCTTCCTTCTCTTCCCTTCACTCCTGCCATTTTCCCACTATTTTCATTTTCTTTTGCATTTTATATCCTGATTATATTAAGATTAATAAATTATTTAAAAAAGACACCACTGAGAAATCTGTAGATTATACTCCAAAAAGTTCACTGCTTCTTCATTTTATTAATTTAAGATTACTGTTTTGTTTCAAATAGCTACTTTTGAGAAAACCAGAACTTTTTGACTGATATAATTGTTAATTGCAAATAATTAACAATCTACCCATTATTTATTATTTTCCATTTCAGATCTCACTTAATGCTTTACTTAATAAACTTAATTCCAAAAATAATACCTTCATATGAACAACTTCGGAGAATGAGAAGAGATTACCGGTATATATTCTGACAGTTTTTGAATCTGAGAAACAATATTTCATTTTACTTCTAAATAAAATTAATGTTTTGCTTTCCCCATAGCATTTTTAATTTATTTTTTATCTATAAATCCTTTACTCTGCAAATTTTAGTCTCTCAATTGCTGAAGCTTCTTACCTTACATCTTCTAGTCAGTGCCTTTTATTTAGAAGTCTTGCATCTAAATTATGTTCTTCAATATCTGCCAAAACCTGAACTACAGTATCATGCTTAAGTCCTGCTAGCAGAAGAGTTTTAGCCAAAAAAATAACAAAATCTGTTAAGGGAGCAACTTCCTCTGAATGACTGAGAAACTTTTGCTATCGCTGCACAAAGTTGGAAGATATTTTTCCTTTCTGTGTTCCGGAAATACGTATAACCAAAACCAATGCTAGACTAACAAGAAATGTTTCTTCCATGTGTTCGGCTTGGCAGACACCGTAAACCATTGCAGAGAAACATGTGATGTTTATAAATACAGTAAGGCCAATGTTGTCATAACCTCTCAGTAACAAAACACAAACCCACACACAAAAGCAGACAACAGAGTGGGAAAGATGAGCTTTAATTCCTTTAGCCAGTTTATAGAAAGCCAACATGTGTTAATTATCTTCCCCTAAAGTAAACCAATTTTTATTAGTAGGAGGATATGCAAAGCACATATGGGACCTTTTAAATGCATTTTAACAAACCTCAGCCTTACCAGACTTCATAATTCTAACTACTTAAATATCTGCTCTGCCTGCCAAATATAGCTTCCATGTTGGAATTCTAAAGTCACTGGCATCATAGATCTTCCATTTGTTGTGGCTATAATCCATCCTAGACTATGAAAAACTCTCTAGCTTGATCCAAGGCATTTATCTGGTTATATTGCTTTCCTCCTCCTAACAAGAACAACAGCAACAAGATTTCCATCTTGCCTTTTTGGTCTTATTTACTTCCTTCATGCTTTTCTGTGAAGGTATCTGGCTGTGAAGGTATCTTTAACCCGCCTTTCTCTGTAGATGGTATCAACTGCATTAAAGTGTTAAAATAAAGTGTTTTGCCTTGGAAGAGGGTGAAATTTAAGAGATGTCCCATTTTAATTCCTTATTTCCTTCTGGTTCCCTCTAATATCCAATATTCAAATTCTTATCCAATCATGTTTTCTCTTAAGAATTCAAAACAACAGCATTTTCCCATGGGAAGGATTCTCATGATTAAGTTCAAAATCTTGTTTCAAATCTGTCTGGACCCTAAGTCCATTAAGGGAACAAGGATTTATTAATCAATCAATGCAGGGGCCACCTGAACCTTAACAATCCCAGGTGATACCTATATTGATTGAATAATCAAAACATCATGATAAAATTTGGATCACTGTAGTGAGCTCTAAATGGGGTTGCCTCTGAAGATGCTTGGAAACTTGGTTCAAAATACAGTGGCACCAGCGGTGAAATGCACTTACCTTCGCTACTGGTTCAGGAATGTGAGCGTATGTGCTTGTGCTCACTACACTCGTGCCTCTTCTGCACATGCGCAGAGGGTAAAAAATGGGACATAATGATGTTCCAGTGGATGGGCAGAGGCTCCCGCCGCCAGTGCTACCGGTTCACGCGAGCCAGATAGATCCGGCCAGATTTCACTGCTAAGTGGCACACACAGTGTTGGGTGCTCCTAGTTTTGCCCATGTTACATCGCTTCTGCATGAGTTACACTGCTCCCAATTTCCTTCCAAGTGTAATTTAAAGTCCTATCTGGCTGAGGACTAAGTTATCTTTGGGATAACCTCTCCCTGAAGGTATCTGCCTGTCCCAACAGAGTGGAGGTGATAGGCACATTCCAGTTCCATTTCCTTAAAACACTGTCTCCTGATGGGTCCTTGAAAATGTGTTTTTTTCTGTTGCAGCTCCCGTCCAACAGAACACCACTACCCTGCCTGAGATCCAACAGGCCTCCACCTTTTTAACCTTCAGGAGATCATTCAAGATCTGTTTAGTCTCACAGATGCCAGGATAGGGTGAGTCATAATAGGATAAAATGATGTGTTGCATTAGGGCAGGGGTGTCAAACTCGCAGCCCACAGGCCGGATGCGTCACGTGCTGCCCCTGCCCCTGTGCAGTTTAGCGAAGGGGAAAAAAGTGCCAATACATCACATGACGACGCTGTGACGATGCGAGTTTTGACACCCCTGCATTACGGATTTCGGGTTGTGATGTCAGTTTTTTGTTTTTTTGGGGAGAGAGTTATTTTAGCTGCATTTTTTTTTATTGCCATAAGCTGCCCAGAAACTGCCTTTAAAATGTGCAACTATATGCCTTAAATAAAATTTTAAAAAAGAAAAAGAATCCATAAGCAGTCTGGAGACAAACAAACAAACAAACAAACAAACAAACAAACAACCTTTCCAACAGGAGCTCAACCAAAGTCTGGGAGAATAGCTAGGTCTTCAATAGCATCCTGATCATTATTAGGATAAGGGTCAGTATATTATTCCAGAAGGTATTGCATAGAAAGCATATCATCCCATCCTATCTATTAGAATTTAGACACTATTTGATTGAGGGAATTCAAAATGTACCACCTTTCCTAATCTTACCCAACGGCCCAAATCCATAGGAGATAGGAGGCATTTAAGTAAACTTGGCCTACAGCAGCTCCTTTTCTTCTAATTCAGTGATTATAGTGCAATGAAAGTAAGGAAAAACTAAGTACTTTTCCACACTCTGTTACATAGATCTAAGTGTGTGGAAGGGCAAAGAGTTATGGAAGAAGTTAGTGCGAAGTTGATGAAAAGATGCAAGATCTGAAGTGCAGTTACCACCACAAGCAGTTCAGCTGTCTCCTCCTCACATATACTTTTTATGAGCAACCCGCCCACCCCCCCATTACAATACAGAGAGCCAAAGAAAATCTAAGGTGATAGAAAAGCATAAAATACTCATAAAGCATCTACTGTTACACCCTCCTCAATTGAAAAAAAATATTCATCTCACTAAAACTAGTTCAGTTCCTCCAAGAAAGCTAGGAATCAAAAAGACTCATGCAAAATGATGGAGCAAGCCTCCACATCTAAAGATGGCAATCACCTGTGGGCCAAGGAAGACTTGGAAGTCCATTTCATTTCATCCTTTCTGGATCGGGACGCCTTGCGCACGGTCACTCATGCCCTAGTTACCTCCCGTATGGACTACTGTAATGCTCTCTACATGGGGCTCCCCTTGAAAAGCACCCGGAGGCTCCAACTGGTCCAGAAGGTAGCCGCGCGGGTGATTATGGGTGCAGCTCGTTACGCCTATGTAACACCTCTCCTACGCGAGCTGCACTGGCTCCCGGTGGTCTTCCTGGTGGTCTTCCTGGTGCGATTCAAGGTGTTAGTTATCACCTTTAAAGCGTTCCATGGCTTAGGACCTGGGTACCTACGAGACCGTCTTTTGCCACCAATAGCCTCCCACCGACCAGTTCGTTCTCACAGGGAGGGACTACTCAGGGTACCGTCAGTCAAATTATGTCGACTGGCGACTCCCAGGGGAAGGGCCTTCTCTGTGGGGGCTCCAACCCTTTGGAATGAACTGCTCCCAGAGATACGGAATATCCCTGATCTCCGTGCTTTCCGCCGTACCCTCAAGACCCTGATGTTCCAACAGACTAAACATACGAACATGTGAATGATTTTTTAAATGTTATCTAATTCTGGGTTTTATTTAATTGACCAAACTAAGTAATAATTTTAATTAGCAATTTTATGATGTTTGTGTGTCTATATTTTTCTTGACTGTACACCGCCTTGAGTCCTACGGGAGAAAGGCGGTATAGAAATATAATAAATAAATAAATAAATAAATAAATAAATAAATAAATAAATAAATAAATAAATTTACTACCCATTACATAAAGTGTCTCCTATCAAGGCTTCCACTAAGTTTCTGTCCTGTCCCATTCATAGATTTTGAATAGCAATCTGGTGTCACCATCTTTTATTTGGAACTTTATTTTGTTTTCCAGCAGCTATGAGTTTGGCTTCTTATGTATAGGCAGCTTCTTTTTCTCTTCTTCCTCAAAATATTTTGATCTACGTATCATCTTAAGGCATGATTTGGAACCATTCACTCTACTTCATATATAACTTTAACACATGCGTTATTAGATTTTACTCTTGCCTCTTCTTTAAGAGATAAAAAAAATTTATACGGAGATCTCTCGTCAAGCTATTCTCACTATAAAGCCTCTGTGAGATAGATGAGACTGAGAAAGAACATCTGGTCCAAATCATCCAATAGGTTTCTATAAATATGAAATATGAATAAATGTCACACAAATGTTTCTTTAATGAAGTGGCTTTCAACAAGAGGAGCATGTGCATGTTAGAACCTCTATATATGTTTATGTGAGGGATGGTGGAGGATAAAGAGGTTGAATATTAGCTAATCCTTATTAGAAGAGATTAACAGAATCTAGAAGAAACTTTAGTGGTCATCCAGTTCAGTCTCTACCCAGTACAGGAGTTCTCAGAATAATCTTTCTCAACCTTTACAACTTTAAGACCTGTGAGACTTCAACCATCGGAATTCTGCAGTCAGGTGGAGAATTCAGGGAATTGAAGGTCATAGGTCTTAAAGCTGCAAAGGTTAAGAAACACTACCTCAGATAAATGGCTTTCCAATTTCTTTTGAAAACCTCCATGATGGAGCACTCACAGCTTCAGGAGGCAGGCAGTGCTACCACTTAATAGCTCTCACAGGAAATTCCTCCTTATTTCAAATTTGGATTTCTCACTGTAGATCTTCCACCCACCCAGGGATAGGGTGCTCTGAAGAATTCACACCGTTTTTACTATATATCTCCATTTATTGGAAGATTGCTATCATGTCTCCTCTTTTTAGCTTCAACATCCATGGTAATATTGATTATTAGATTTATAGGCTGCCAAACTCACTTCAACAGTTTTCCTTCTCTCAACAATAGCGTGGCGTTAACTGAAAGCTTGCAATAGTGGTGAATGAACCAAAAGAATAGGTTCTTAAACTGGGTTGATATAGGCATAACCTATGTGTAATAGAGCTATTTGTAACCAGTTGCTTGAGAATCTACTTTGGAATTGCTGTTGCTAAAACTATATATTGTCAACAATTTTTTTTTTCTATTCAGGATGTTAAAATACAAACTTCAAAAACAAAACAAAACTAGACAAAATATTTTTTTTAAAGTGCCCCTGCTAAGACCTTTATGTAAAACAACAATCTGCTTTTTTTCTGGGGTTAATGACATTATTTGGGATCAGGAAAAGGAGTAATTGAGTCAAGCAGCGTTAGAATCTCTGGTCTAAAACTAAGGCAAATAATAATATGTCATTGAAAGATCAGAATTTGACTATCAAATCAGCAGGATAAGCTAATGATGTAAGATACCTAGCAGTTGCTTCTTTCCATATATATATATGTTAAGTAATCACAGCTGCAATAATATATTACTTCAGTACAAGATTTGTGACAACTTTAGAGCCGATAATTTAATTTATCCTGCTGGAAAAAAGCAAGATGCAAAGCAACCTATAAGAAAACCAGAATGAATCTGAAACTTTTAAGAAAATATGAACAGAAAGCAAACATTTTGAGCTTTAAAAATGGATCTAGGGAAACATATTGTTACATAGAAAAGAGAGAAAAATACTTTTAAGTATTTACTGCCTTTTCTGAACAAGAAAGTAAACTGAAAAGATGAGAGCAAAAAGAAAGGAATCTATATTGAAAGACTTGGATCCAACATTTGGTATCTCTTTGCATCCAAGGTAAATTTTTCCCACATAACCTATTATTAACACTTCAGGGGTGAGTACATATGCCATCTTTCCGGATGCAAACTGGCTTCTGTTAAAGTACTGTAATTATAGCAAAGGGTTCTACAGGACAGAAACAGGCTTTTTCAGCACTTGCTTGCAATGTGTTGTGCCAGAAATCACAGCAATAGAAACTAATCACCACCTGGCTGGCTGTCCTGCCATTCAAAAGGAAAAGACAACCAAATGGGACTGTGTAAAATAAGCCGTCCAAACCTCAAAGTTGATATCTTCAGCTTCATTCACAGCATATTAAAGGGCTTAGCTAGATTGGGCGATTATTCCTTTGCTTTTTCTTGTCTCATGCCTTTTTAAAAATTATTTATTTTATTTTATTTATTAGAATTTGTCAAACAAAAACAAGAACGAGAATAAAACAATAAAAATACCATGACAGGAACAATAGGCACATTAGTGCACTTATGCAGGCCCCCTCTACTGACCACTTAAGTATGACGTAAGTTTTCTTTGACTTACTGTTCATTATTTCATAATGTTGCTTTGTGATGTATGTACTATTTTTTTTTTAAAGTAACCAACAGAAGAGGGGATAGTCATCTAGCAAGGGACCTTTATCTATAAGATGTAAGAAGTGTTCTTTTGAGTCCAATTCTAAAGATAGAAATAAACTCTTCTTTTCTTCCATTCCAACCACCATGAATTCAGCTGGATAAAGGAAGTTATCTCTTCCCCGGAAGGGCTACTGCCTTTTCTATGCACTTTTCCTCCTCTCTATTTTCCTCAATCTGTTCTTCAAGGACTAAAAATAGAATGTGTGCTTGTAAAGGTGCTTCCTTATACATTCTCTGCCTTTCCCATCATTTCCTTCCTTAGACTTATCTGAAGATTCGGAACAAGATACATCTAGCCATCTTCTCAACAGCTACTGTAGTGATTCTTTTTTGGTGTGTGTGTGTGTGTGTGTGTGAAAACTAGTAATATCCCCATCCAGAGAAAACTTGGCTGCTGATCAGAAAATTAATTTCTTGGCAGAGGTGGACATTTTAACTCACCACCTGCATCATGACATACCTCCACTGGTCTACCAGAGATCCAGGCAAGAAATATAGAGGAATCAGTCCACACGAAACAACACATTGTTGAGTTTATAATATATTCATAAATGTTAGTTTTTGCTACATTAATAACTGCAGCAATGCTTCGGACTCTCTATGCAAAGTATGCTCTTGAGGAATTCTCAAACAAATGCAGAATTCTAAAACCCTATTTTCACAGGGATTTTGCACCAATGATTAACCTCCGTTTCAAAATCCTATACAACCTACTAAAATCAGGCAGCTCCCTTGCCCGTAATACTTTTCTGATGGGATTAATGTATTTTATTCAAAGAGAGTGGGTACTGAGATTTTGAAGGGGAAAGGTTTTTTTTAAAAGAAATATCTGATCTAAGAAGTAAAAGTGGTGATTATTTCTCCTGGATAGCCCCCATTTGCACTATTTTAAGGTAGCCTTTTGTACCAGCAGTGAATTATTTTTAGTTTGGAAAAGCCTTAGTGATGAAGGTGGTCATAAATAGATCCCAAACTATAATTAATCTGATGCTTCCATTCTGTTTTACAAGGCTAAATATCTTGGGGAAAAAAGTTTTTAGAAAAAAAACTACTTTCAGCAGTATGAAAGATTTTTATTTAATACCCGTTCAGATATAGAAGTTTGTGAAAATTTGCTGGAGCACCAATAAAAGCCCATGTGACCATAAGTATGTACTTAAAAATCACGGGAAGTAGAATTAGGCAAAGTGGGATACGGCTAAGAAATGGATGCTATACATTTCCCCAAATGTGACAAAAAGTGAACAGTTGCACTTGGCTTTACAATTTGTGGAGGTTAACTATCATCAGTGCTCAGAACTGGAGCCACAGTATAGTACAGTTCTATGGATGCTTACTCTGTAGTTTAGTTCACTGGTTTTTCTCCAGGAACTACTGGTAGTTCTCGACTTACAACCATTCAAAGTCACCATAGCCACATGATTAGAATTCAGGCACAATGGAAATTCTGGTCCCAATTGTGTTCATAAGTCGAGGGCTACCTGTATTCCAAAGATTGTGAGATTCCAACTGAAAAACAAAAATGTCATACAATTCAGTTCTATCTGCCGTGTTTCCCCAAAAATAAGACCCTGTCTATATTTTTTGAACCCTGAAATAAGTGCTTGGCCTTATTGCCATGCACTCAAAAGCCCAATTGGGCTTATTATCAAGGGATGTCTTATTTTAGGAAAAACAGGGTGTCACAGCCCCAATATCTCAGCAGGGTATTATGGAAGGATCTAAGCTTCAAATACATTAATCTATTTACAGTCTTGATAAATAAGCATTCCAGTTTTTCATAAACAAGAAGTGGGCTGTTCAATATGCTGTTCAATCATTCCCATCTGGTTACTTTTATCAGCAAGGGTACCTATCAGTTTCTTTGGCATGAAACCAGGATTTCTGTTGAATCTCTCTGAAACATTTCTCTTAAACATGAAATGGTGGCCAAAAACAAATCAAGGTTTTTAACTTAGGAACACAGGTCAGCATTCCTGATTCAAAAATGGTGGCAGTGACCAAATGATGGAAGAAGGTGCCAGGTTTGATTGTTCTTCCTAATCAAGGTGCAACCTAAACAAGTAGGTTTAGTTCACTACTGTAAAATAAACTACTGTTTATTTATAAAAATCTATATGATCATTAGATGGCAGTAAAGGGAAACAGAAAACATTAACTCTTGGTACCATAGTGGTTACTCTAAGTTTGTAATCAGATCCAATAACCATAGACATTATTGGCACAATATGTAATTGCATCTAATGACCAGTGCATACATTTTAGTAAACTATGGTTTGGTTCAGCACAATTGCCTTGATTCACATAACAAAACAGGTCCAAACCAAACTAGTATGTTATTTACTAGGAAGATGGTGAACAACACTCACTACAATCAGTTAGGCAGTTAAGATTTTTGTTTAGTCTGGCACATGTTTTTTCAGTGCTTGATTCCTTACTAATGAATTTATCCATGGATTACTTTTGGCTACTCCTATTCAGCACTAAAAGAATTTTTTTCAAACAGCTTTATGATCACTGTTTATGATTAAGAGTGACAATCACTCCTAAGAGCAGTTATTTCTAGAATAAGTACAATATAATTATACAAGACACAGAACTACAAGCTATCCAACCATGTATAACTCAGCATATGGCAGCAACCCAAGATGTATGATTAGTTTGATTCAGTGTAGGTGAACCCAGAAAATTTGATCAATAAACTGTGTTGAATTTAAACAAGTTATCTGAATTTAGATACTACGAAAAGAAGGTGATGAACCCCATAATGGACAATTCTTAATTCACCAGTCAAGCTTAAATGTCTGCAGCATTCCATCAATTTTACAGCCATTGTTTAACAGGTCAACTGGTTAACTTTCTTTTTAACACTCTCTAACGTGACTTATTTTAACACATTTGGCAAAATAATTCAGGGGGAAAAGACAAAGGGAGGTGATTTTCACAGGTTTGTGTCATTTTTATGGCCCTGCAGAAGCAGGTTCTCATATGAAAGAGACAACCAAAGAACAAACTGAATAACTGAAGTCTCGCACTTACCCTTACATCTCCATTGATCGCTCTAGGCCTGTGATTAAAGACATGGGCAGGATCCTTGTTGTAAACTTTAAGGAAAGATTTGTCTTGAATATTCCTAGAATTAAAAATAAAACACACATGCACACATAAGGGAAGAAAGGACTTCATTTCAGCCCAATTATTTTATTCGAATAATCCAGGTAGTGACATGCCAGCAACTGGTGAATGAAGAAGCCATGCAATGCAAGATATGAACGATAAAAATATTGCTCATTCATCCCTTGGAAGGGAATATTATTCTAAGATAAACTCATTTTTGGTTTCATTAAAGATGCTAGATGCAACCTAATAACAGTATAAAATCCAACACCTTTCATAAATATTTTTATTGGTCTTTATCAGTACCTTATTACCCAGGCAGTCATATCTTCCCTCTGATTCGAAGTAAGGATACATATTAAAATAAAGCATCAAAACAATATTTGTCAAAGTTGCTTAGGAGTAAAATACTTGAGTAACAGATTAATTTAAATTGTTTCAAATGCATAAAAGTGAGATCTACTGCTGAATAAATGTGAACAGCTTGAAACTGCAAATATCTATAAAACATGCCCAATATTAAAGTGTTTTGTTTTGAAATTGATTCTCAAGGTGAATTTCCAGTTAACAAACTGATATCTAACTTCATAAATTTAAAAAGTCAATGGGCTTGCCATTTAGTTTAAAACCTACCTTAGAGTTTACAGATTAGAGGTCTGGAGTAAATCCTGCTGTTTTCTCCTTCTGCAATAAAGGGCTACAAAGAATGTAATCTAAACACATTTATGTCCTTTTAAAGTTATGGTGCCTTTCATTTAGCACTAACCATCCTCAGAGAATCTGCACGTTATACTGAATTCCTCTACTCCAGGTGCAGCTATAAGTTTAGTGGGCTGATCTTAATCAGTGGGATTATCATTTAGATGGAGGAGGGGAAAGAGAGAGACATGGTGAAGGATTTTTGGAAAGGTCTAGTTTCTTTTAAAGTTACAGTGATGCTGGTAATTGCTTTGAATCTGTAACTAGTTAGAACTTGCATTGCTTCTATCAAATTCAAGCAGTATGTCAGGAAAAGTCAGAGAGCTGAAAAGACGAAGCAACGTTCACTGTTAAGAAATGTAGGGTTAATTAGATGTTTAGCTATAATGAAGTCAGCATTGAGCAGAAACCACAAGAAAAATATGTACCCATGGGCAATTGGAAGCTTATCGCAAGGTATTTTGAACCCACCATTTTCATGACACTGTGTGTGTGTGTGTATGACAACAAAGCACTACAAGTAGCTCTCAATTTATGACCATTTGTTTAATGATGGTTCAAGGTTACGATCAGTGGTGGGTTGCTACCGGTTCACCCCAATCGGGTGAACTGGTAGCGGCGGTGGCAGGAGGTTCCCCCCATCTGCTCAGATGCTTCTGCGCAGGACAATTCACTTGTGGGTGAGCATGCACACACCCATGAGCAAACAGGTAATGACGGGTTTTGAAACCCGCCCCTGGTTATGTTGGTGCTGAAAAAGTGACTTATGATCCATCCTTAAAGTTAGGATTGTTGCACTATGTCTTGTGGTTATGTGATCATGATTTGGGAACTGGCTCACATTTATGACAGTTCTTGTGTACTGCAGCTATGTGATCACAATTTGTAACCTTCCCAAGCACCTTCTAATCAGCAAAATAAAGGGGGGAAGCCAGATTTGCCCAACTACAGGTAGTTCTTGACTTACAACAGTTCATTTAGTGACCATTCAAAGTTACAATGGTACTAAAAAACTGACTTATGACCATTTTTCACACTTACGACTGTTGCAGTATCTCCATAGTCACATGAAAATTTGGATACTTGGCAACTGACTCATATTTGTGATGGTTGCAGTGTCCCGGGTTCATGTGATCACCTTTTGTGACCTTTTGATAAGCAAAGTCAATGGGGAAGCCAGATTCACTTAACAACCATGTTACTAACTTAATAAATGCAGTGATTCACTTAGCAACTGTTGCACAAAAAAACCAAAAAATGAGGGAAAATTCATAAGAAATGACTCACTTAGCAACAAAAAATTGTGGCTCAATTGTAATCATAAGTCGAGGACCAGCTGTTTGTGATTCACAGTGACCACAGTAAAAATGGTTGTAAAATCACATCCAGTTATGTGACTCAGTTAATGACTGCAATGCTTAATGATCAAAATTCTGCTCCCAATTGTGATCTGCCTGGCTGGGGAATCTGGGAGTTGAAGTCCACATATCTTAGTTACCAAAACTGAGAAACACTAAACTAGCTCATTCCTACTATCTAGTATTTAGCATTAAAGTTGATCAAGGTAAACAAAGCTGTTCTAAGACAGCAGATCACAACTTTTCAATCACAACAAAGAAACTGAATATGTAATAGAACAAAGAGGCAACATTATTTCTATTATCTTCTCTTAAGTGTTAAGTTTCTACCTGCAGATTGTGTACATGTCTTAGGAATGTAAGAAGTTGCTTTTTGCTGAGTTCAGTTTTGTCAACACACTGGCTGGCATTTCTGGTAGGAGTCTTGCTTAGATAGCACATCTGGATCCTATGTGCTGGTTTAAATAGGGAGGCACATAAACATGTGCACCCACACAAACGAGAACATTCAAACTGTGTTGTCCCTCAGTAACAGTGGTGGGCTGCTGCCAGTTCAGACCAGCGGCTGGCCCCGCCCTGGCACTATCATGTCCTATATAATCGCTGGTTTTTCAATGCCGCAAGCACGCACTCACATTTTCAGTTCCGGGCGAACCAGTTGTTATAACCGGCAGCAGCCCACCATTGCTCAGTAATCTGAAATCACAAATTCAGTTCTATATCTCGAGGCTCTATCAGCTCGTTTTTTTTCACACATGTAGATGTCTAAGCAACAGATGTCTGGCAAAACACAACTGTCTGAAGAAAGTTTTTTTCAACCCTAGGGCCTATCATTGAACATTTTCCCCAGAAACCCTTTGCTTTTATAAAAGTGCTGATTTTTCACATATTTCATATAGCCTTTTCAAGGTTTCACGTTAAGCTATTCAAATAATGAAAAAGAAGGATAAAACCCACCAGCAACATCATTATCATAATGATAACAAAAATGACAACATTAGGAAGAGACTGCCTTTTACAGCAGGGTCCCCAATCCCTGGTCCACAGCCCACTAGTGGGCTGTGAGCTCTTTGCAACTGGGCCATGGAAGCAGCAAGTGAGCATACTTCTTGCACATTCCCACTTGCACGAGCAGCAGGTGAACACGTGCACATATGCTACATTTGTGTGAGCATGGTGTGAGTGCATATTGATCACACGAATAGAGCTGCGCACGTATGCTTGCCGGCCGCTTGCGAGGAACAGTCCCCACTCTCCCTCCGCCGGTCCGCAAAGTTGAAAAGATTGGGGAACGTTGCTTTACAGAAATGTCTTTTGAGTGGGGAGTGCGTGTGGTGGATGACTTTGTGACCTAGTCTCTGCAATTTTCTTGGTAAGATTTTCAGAAATTGTTTGCCCTTGCGTCCTTCCATGGCTGAGAAAGAGTGATAATAAACCATTGTTATTTCAAGGAGTTTAGTGGCATGTTTTTATTGCTCCTTCATATTAAAAAAATCTAGAAGTTTAGAGCTCATTCTGAGCTAGCCTGCCTAGTATTTTTACTGAATAAAGAGGGGGGGGGAGAGAGAGGACGACGACGAATCCTTACATAGCTTCAAAGCTTTTCTTGCTGTGAAAGTCTCAGACTCTCAATTTCCATCCCAGAATCATGTGCCATCCAGTCAAGGTCAGGTCTTGCAGTCTTCTGCCCATAATAGGTCATGATGTCATAGTATCAGATTTTGATAAAAATCTCGGGATTGCTGTGGTTTATTGTGAGCTTCTGCAAAAAGCTCAGCTACCCAATTATCTCTGGGTACTATGGAAAATGGCTGCGCCCTTGGTGTAGCTTACTGTTATTAAGGAGCTCCTTGCAATTTTGTAACAGATTTGGGTATCATCTTGCTTGGTGTGCATGCTTTTTATGTTATGCTTTTAAATCTTTTTGCTTGAGCTAATAATAAAGCTTAAAATCCTTTTACTTACTGGAATGTTCATTGTCTCTCGATTCAAAAGAACCAATTGCCTTTTGGTAAACCAGCGTTTTATGATACACAGCTGAATACAAAAAGCATCCATGGGAGCCATTTTGTGGGAGCATCCAAGGCATGGCTTCGAAGTCTGTCTATAAACCTAAAATATCTGGATATCTTCAACTCATGTAATACACTTTCTACTAATATTAAACATTTTCATATGTTAGAGTATAATCACTGCTGTGACACTTGCCAAAACACTGGACCCAAGGTCATCCAGGTGGCTTCATGTCTAAGATGGGACCATCTTCTAGTCACATGCCTTAACCACACCAAAATAGCTGCCAAAGAAATGTCTTCTGATCAATAAAGAGACCAGAACTGTTTGGTGCATCCTCAGGGTAGAGGTGGTGTGGCAGAAGGCACCAGTTTATCTTTTGGTAAACCAGTATTTTATCTCACACAGATTTTTTGAATACAAAAATCCACCCCTGGCAGCCATTTTGTGAGAGCATCTGAAGCATAACTTCAAAGTTTCGTCTTTGATTTAAACCTAAAATATTTGAATCTCTTCAACTTACATGATATACACTGGCTTCTCAAACACTTTCATACAATGGATGTTAAATATAAATGGATATATTTTGTTGGTAACATGGAGCCACAGAATAACAGGAAGCTTGTAGCACTTCCTAGACCACTAGGATTATTATGAAGTTCAGGATAATTTTAATTTGCTACATTTCTTTTTTTAACTGTTATGCTCTTTGGCCATATGACACCTTACATTTGCAGAAACTTCCTGCAAGTAATTAATGTAGATTCCTGGGAAAAATAATAGATTCCTTCTACAACAATGTATCAGAAAGAAAAGAAAGAGGAAAACAAAGCATTAAAGGTACAGATAATGTCTGCAAAGGTGTCTTTTTAGACATTTTAGCTCTGGACCCATCCACCACAGGAATATCACTCCAAAAAATTATTCCGGGCAGACTGAGATCCTTGAGAAAATTTTGGAATATTGCATGATTTAATAGTCTTCAAAAATTTTAACAATTCAAAACTGAATGTTTTTTTTTTTTTGTTTTTTTAAAGAAACCTGGGAGGGGGGGGGATCAACTGGAGATACTATGAGCATCTTGGTACTTCTGGCCAACATATTGACAAACTTTACAAAGAAACCTATCTCAAGCTATAGAATTTCACTTACCTCACATCAGTTAATTCATAATAGATGTTTCTGCTTTCATCCTTGATATATATTGCCACACTGGGGGACTCCAACATTTTCATTGTCAGTTGTTGGGGAAAGGCACTTACAAAGAGGGCACGAATAGTGTCTGTGCTTGTAATCTCATTAGGCATCCTTAGCTGTTTAGTTTCATCTCCATACTGCAGATATAAAACACCTAGAAACGAAAGGAAACAATAAGAAATTACCACAAACAAAGCAGAGTTTACAAGACACACATATTTATTCTTTTCAATTCCAAACTGGAAAAAAAAGATGGAATTCTCTGGGTTACTGATTATATTGTGTCAAATCATACAAAAATTATATTGTCCTATACTCCGTTACAACAGTTTTACTACAAGGTTCCAAGACTCACTATTTGCTGTAAACTCTGCAGTTTGATAAAAAAGTTTTTACACTGTGTAAACCAATATATTTGCCCAATTTTCATTTTATAAGTAATGGAAGAGATGGTGCCATTTATATCTCAAACCTGAGGATTACAGGTAAAACTATCAATGTAGAGGTAATCCTCTACTTATGAAACAGTTCATTTAGTGACCATTTAAAGTCACAACAGCACTGAAAAAAGTGTCTTAGGACCAGTTTTCACACTTGCAACCATAGCAGCATTCCCATGGTCACGTGATCCAAATGTGGATGCTTGGCAACTCGCACATATTTATAAAGCACTGTCCTAAGGTCACATTTATCACTTTTTGTGTTCTTCTGACAACCAAAGTCAATGGGGAAGCCAGATTCATTTAAATTACTTATTTAACAACTTGCCACAATTGTGGCAAGAAAGGTTCTAAAATGGGACAAAATTCACAACTGTCTTGCTTACCAACAATAATTTTAGGCTGAGTTGTGGTTATAAGCGGAGGACTATTTGTATTGATCCTTGGGATCTGGGGGCTGTTCAAGTCCGGAAGTGGTGTAACAGACTTCAACTGAATGGCTACGGCTGCTTAGATCCTCCCAGGATGGATTCTCCATTGCAGATATTAAAATCCTTAGTTTTAGATGAGGTTTCATTTTCCCAGTTAAGAGTGGTGTGCAATTTGGGGGTCCCTCTGGACTTGCAGTTTCTGCTCACAACATAGCTGTGGCCAGGAGGACTTTTTCAAGCCTTCATATGATGCATCCCTTTTGCCCTTTCCTAGAGTGAGAGGCTCCAGAATTCTTCACAATTGGAATAATCGAATCATGAAGTGACTCACACCCACATCCATGACTGGATAACTGCAATCCGCTGTGCATGAGGCTGTCCTTGAACACTACCCAGAAGCTACAGTTGGTTGTACAGTAGTGATGGATACCTCCATGTGTGCCTATGTGTCACCACTGCTATGGGAGCCACATTGGCTGCAAGTCGGTTTCTGAGTGCAATTCAAGGTACTAATTATTACCTATAAAACCCTATATAGCTCAGTCCTTGGATACCTGACAGATAGTCCTCGAGTTATGAATATAATGGAGCCTGCACATTCCTTTAGTACCTTGAGGATTCGTGGGAGTGAATCTCGTACCTTGAACGAGTCACTCTCTGCTTTCGCCGATGCATTCATTAAATTATTGCGTGGGTGAATGTGTGGTTCGTTAAGTGCACATGAGGTATCTCAGGGTGGGGAAGGCCATGGGGAGGCTAGTGATGGAACAGGCCCACCAAGACCTCCCCAACCCACTAAGATACCTCATGCTTCCCCCTCCCTGCCATGCCGGACTCACTTATCTTGCAAAGATCTGTCTCCTCTCTGCTGAGCTTTCTTTCCCTTTGAGGGAGAGGAGAGTTGTGCTCCTGGGCGCGAAAAGTGTTTGGGGCACCTGTCTCCCACTCCTCTCCCCCTCCCCAAACTCCTTTCTGCCATCACTGGGACACTTTTCACCCAGATGGAGACCTGATGGAGACTGGAAACTTAATCTGAGTGCAAATGGGGTCTCTGAAAAGGATCTACTCTGTTTTCAAAGGCATCTATGGGGTGTTTCAAAATGGAGCAATCCCTTCTTTTCCAAAGGCCCTATTTGCACGCAGGTGAAGCTTCCAGTCTCCATCAGGTTTCCATCTGAGGAAAAAGTGTGCCAGTGGCGGCGGAAAGGAGTTGGAGGGCAGGAGCAGGAGACAGGCACCGCAAACATTTTTTGCACTGTGAATGAAAGTTTCTGGAGTCTTTGATCTTGTAGGAGTTCAGGCACCCAGTCTCTGCAAAAAAGGTTGGGCGCCTGAACTCGCACGATATTATGACACGCAGGAACTTTCATTAACTTTCCTCTACCTCAAAAGCAAACAAACCACGGCAAAGAGGAGACAGATCTTTTTATTTATTATTATTATTATTTATTGGACTTATATGCCGCCCTTTCTCCAAAGGACTCAGGGAGGCTCACATCAGCGAAACAATCCCAATAAATACACATTAAAACATACTAAAACAGACTGAAACCAATTTAAAACCAATTTAAAACAGTAGACCCCATCAGTCCAGGCTAGGGCGTTTAAACAGCCATGTCTTAAGCTCACGACAGAAGGTACGAAGGTCCAGGGCCAATTGAAGACCCAAGGGAAGTTGATTCCAGAGGGTGGGCGCGCCCACAGAGAAGGCTCTACCCCTGGGGATTGCCAGCCAACATTGTCTAGCTGATGGCACCCTGAGTAGGCCCTCTCTGTGAGAACACACCAGGCGATGGGAGGTCAATGTTGGTTGCAGGTGGTCTGAGATATCCTGGGCCTAAGTCATGAAGGGCTTTATAGGTCAACACCAGCACCTTGAATCTCACCCGGAGGGCAACCAGCAACCAATGCAAGTCGCGCAGGAGAGGTGTAACATGGGAGTATCGGGATCCTCCCATCACAACCCACGTGGCCGCATTCTGCACCAGCTGAAGCCTCCGAGTGGTCTTCACGGGCAGCCCCAGGTAGAAAGCATTGCAGTAATCAATCCGGGAGGTGACTAGCGCATGAGTGACTGTGCATAGGGCATTGCGGTCCAAGTATGGGGGCAACTGGCGCACCAAGCGAACCTGGGCAAACGCTCCCCTGGTCACGGCTGTTATATGCTCCTCCAAGCCCAGCCGTGAATTCAGGAGGACACCCAAGTTGCGCGCCCTGTCTACAGGGGGCAACACCTCACCCCCTATAGTCAGAGATGGAACCTCTCGTTCGGTCCGTGATGCCGGTATCCACAGCCACTCGGTTTTGGCCGGATTGAGCCGAAGCCTATTCCTCCCCATCCAGACCTGTACCGCTTCCAGGCACCAGGACATCACGTCGAGGGCATTGTTGGGCTGGTGTGGAGTGGATACAAAAAGCTGGGTATCATCAGCGTACTGATGATACCTCACCCCAAAACCACGGATGATCTCTCCCAGCGGCTTCATGTAAATGTTGAACAGAAGAGGCGAGAGGACCGACCCCTGAAGCTCCCCACAAGTGAGAGGCCTCATGGCTGACCTCTGCCCCCCCGCCAACACCGCTTGCGTACAACCCGAGAGGTAGGAGGTGAACCACCGTAAAACAGTACCTCCCACTCCCAACCCCTCGAGGCGTTGCAGCAGGATACCATGGTTGATGGTATCGAAGGCTGCCGAAAGATCTAATAGGACCAGAACAGAGGAATAACATCTGTCCCGAGCCCTCCAGAGATCATCCACCAGCGCGACCAATGCCGTCTCCATGCTGTATCCGGGCCTGAAACCCGATCGGTATGGATCTAGATAATCCGCTTCATCCAGGACCACTGTGAACTAACGTGCCACCACGCTATCAACAACCTTCGCCACAAAGCTGAGGTTGGAAACCGGACGAAAGTTGCCTAAAATGGTCGGATCCAAGGCAGGTTTCTTGAGGAGGGACCTAACCACCGCCTCCTTCAAGGCAACAGGAAAGCTTGCAAGGTAAGTGAGTCCAGCATGGCAGGATAGGAGGGGGAAGCAGTTATGGAGGGTGGGATGAATGGGGTGAATGTTGCAGACCTCTGCAGTTGTTCGTAAGGGCAAATAACTGCTGTGATGCTGCAACATTCATAATTTTGGGACTTGCTCTTAAACACTAGGGGGCACTTATCTCGTAACTTCAAACGGGTGCTTAGCTGTATTTCCAATCATTTCTACCTGCTCAATGCATACCAGCAGAGTGGTTGTGCCCCAGGTCCCCTTCATTAAACAGTCATCTTATAAGACTAATGAAGCTCCTCTGTTGTTGCACACATGCACACGCGCACACACAGAACAGCATCACCCAGTGGTAAGGATGATGCCATCTCTTTTTGGGTTCTAGAAAATGCTGAAAATCTAGCTTCGATCCCAGACCTGGGGTTAATGTTTATGATTAAGGTCCCCATTTTGTCTTGTTGATTTTACAGTTTAGATCATTTTAGTCTGAGTTCTCTGATTTAATGCTTTAATGCAACAGTAAGGATTTCCCCAAGTCCAATATATAATCTCTTACCTGCGCAAGTAATGAAGCAGAGAGCAGTATGAAAGTGAGGAAAATATAGCATCATGACATACCATAATTTGCTGAAAGGCAAACTGAGATACTGTCTACAGACAAATAGCTGCATATCCAAAGATAATACAGCATCCTTTACTCAGGACACAGATCTTTGGAGAAAAGCAGAATATAATGATTAACACTTCCTGTAAAGTTAGATGAATTCCTTCACAGGCAGCAATTATTCTTGCCATCCTCAGCATTAACTTTTCCAGGGACAATTTCAGAATTGTTCTTGAGGTCACCTTCATGATCTTTGTGGTAGTTCTAATCTAAACTTTAAGCATTATTTTCTATTAGTTGTTCTCACCTAATTATAGGTAGTCCATACGGTCTAAGGCAAGACAAGAAACAGAAATCTGTAATATTTTTGTCTTCACTAGCACTATCCTCTGTATTTATGGTTTTTCAAAAATTCCTACAAGTCAATTCAAAATTATTATGGCAACATGTTTTTATCTGGAATAAATATTTAAACTGAAGTAATCATCCTATAAAAATGAGTGGGGTTGGGGGTAAAAAAAGGTAACAATTGTATCTTACCTATATAAACCCTACTACACTAAGTCAATCTTATCTCTAAATTTATGATCATAGAATTACAGTTCTAAGTGATTGACATGGCTTTTAGATCTCTGCATTGCATACTGAACCCAACAATATTGTGGCACACAGTATTCTAGGTGCACAATATGTGGTAAATTCCTACTATGCTACTTTCCTAGACTTCAGAGAGTCTTATCGAACTTAAGAGGATGGTTGTAAGTCCCTTTCTTCAGCACCATCAAAACTTTGAATGGTCACTGAATAAAAAGTCACAACTTGAGGACTACCTGTATTTATAAAAAGAATATAACTGAATGGTTTTTATGTCATTTCAACAAATTACCATTGATATTTCACTGATTTTCATGGTAGTAGGAATACTTTGGGTGTATATATTTTAGTTCACATGGCAATTTTTAAGTCAGTTTAGATTTCCCTGTTATAATGGGTAATGGGTTCTTATGTCCTTACCCGGAGAAAAACCATTTTTATCCAAATTGGGGCAATTTACTCAGGTTTGGGAAGTACTATGCCAGGATGTCAAACTTTTCAGCCAATAAATTATACAAGATGGGAAATTGGTGTCCTAGAACATCCAAAGGACACCAGGTTGGGAATACAGATTCTGATGTTCTGGAGGAATACATTGTTTATATACCTTGACATATGCCACAAAGGAGAGCAGGAGACATTTCTAAAAGCATCTTGTAAGGAGACATTTGTAAAAGCTAAGGTATAGCCACATGAATTTAGAAACCAGATAATACTCCAAAATGTGCCAGGTTCAGACTTACTAGCCTGTAAGAGATTTTTTTAATGATGGGATCCTATTGCTCCTGCCAAAAGTTATGCGGTACTCATAAGACATACCAGATGTAGCAATCACTTTAATTCAGTCAGGGCATTACAACTGCCTTTTTATATAGGAGCTTCTGGGTACATTGCTGAACAATGTTCATTAACATTGCTTGAATGATGTATGTTTACAGAGGAAGTAGTGCCAAACTATATTTTAGCTTCATCTGTTGCCTTTTTTTCAGGTGCATTTTCAAGATATCTGCTTATACACAATGGAAGAGCAGATTAAAGCAACAGACAAATGTGATTACACAGGTTTATTTGAGACTGTGTACATTTCATTCTTTCCCTGAGGACACATTCCCCAAAATAAACACATAAACATAATCAGTGGTGCATAAACCATTTTTAAAAATCAGTAGCACCAGTCTAAATACTGATTGAGTCGGAAGAAGTATTTCTGTCCTGCAAAACATTTACTCGAAGATAAGGTATATTTCATTTTAAATCCCATTCATGTACAGAAGAAGGCACAGGAGGTTTATGTAAAAACTAAAGAAGAAAAATGTGGTCACATTTGTGCTAGGTAATTTCCTGGGAGTCTTTTGTTTCAAATCAGTAATTAAAGCTCATTGTTTGGGCCTGTTTTCTTGAAGGCCTGCCAATATTGGCTTTAAATATAATTAACTAGGACTTTCATGCATCAAGAAGTCAACAAAAAAGGCAGATGTGACATAGCAGAAGCTAAATGCATAACTTCAATTTCCCACCTAGCTTAGCATGGATGTTGCTGAGAATTCTGGATGTTGTACTACTTGAAACATTAAGAGATTGTTATAATCTTACACAAAAAATAGGAATGATGCTCTCCCTCAGATTTGAGTTTGTTGGTGGGGTTCTACAGCTACCACTTTTATATTCCTGTGCTAGACAATGGGTGTCAAACTTGATCATGTCACGTGATGTATCGTGAAAGTTTTTGCTTTTGCGGAGCTGCCGCCAGTTTCACATCCCTGTGCTAGACTTTTTGAGTGTTTTCCCCGTGCCAGAAATCATGACTTCAACATACTGGCAATTCTCAATTCACAACCTAGATTCAAAGTTTAAATGGACAGACCTTCCTGACTCCCCCGCCCCCAATAGTCATGCTCTTGGCTCTGTTCCTCATTTCTGGTATTTAATATTAATTATACCCCCTTTTAAAATCCCATTTATATGTTCCACACATCTGAGAGTCACTTTGGAAATATTTTGTTCAATTTACTGACTTGTTCAAATTGCTTTTGGGAATATACCATAATGTTGACATTTTCCATACAGAAATAATAAAATCAGCAATTCTAAGCAGAAAAAAACTTTTTAAAGTTTTATAGAAAAGAAAAGATCTTTATAGAAAAGAAAAGATGAGCAAAGCAGACAAAATTTAGATTAAAAGTCTGCCCTCAAGTCTACTCAGACCTAAAAGATTAAGGGTTGTGTCAATTTTATCCAGATGTATATCTCTAACTGGTAACCAGGTGTGTTAACAGTAAACTTTTTCCCATCTCGGAAGAATTTGACTCCTCATTTGAGTTGCTCTTCAAAGTGAAAAGGAACACCATTCAAAATACATTCAAGACTTCGCGTGATAAGCAAAAATATTGATGAGAGACAGAAGAGATGCCTGTCATGTGGGCTGAAATCAGCATTATCAACTCTGGTTACAAAGCCAGAGTTCTTGGAATGACATTGGTTTATAACCCAAACTCATGAACTGCCATTTCAGGTGTTTCTGTGCAATCTCAATATAGGCATATAACAGCACAAGTATAAATATTCAGTTTTAAATGTTGCATTACTGAGATTTTTTTAAACTTTTAATCAAAGATACCTAGAGAAAAAAAAATAAAAAAGACTAGTAAAAAGTAAGTAGTGACAAATACTGTATATGTAAAAATTTGTCATATATGTAAATGGAGTTGAATAGCGGCATAAGAGATGAAGGAACAATATTGTTCTCGTTTTACCATACTACTTTTTATAACTGGATAGAAGAGAGAGATTAATGAATTCATTTTGTATGCCCACCCCTCTCACATAACACTTTGGGTAGCTAATATCAGATTAAAAAAATTAAAATTAAAAATACCCAAAATAACAACACCAACAATCTTTCACTCAAACCAATACCTCTAAAGGCAGGCTCACCCATCATCCTGCTCCAAAACCCAAGGAAAAGTCGATGTTGTCAATGTATTGTAAAAGGCAAACTGGGTTTGGGCTATCCTTATGGCCCCAATAGGCCTCAATAGGATAGGACAAGCACCACAATAAAAAAGGAACATCCTCTGGGTCCCACCCGATGACATTGTTTAGTAGAAAGGGCCCAGAGCATCTCTATCCTCTTGGAGGTCTGTCAAACAGACAAAAATAATCAGAGATGGATAGTCCAGCAAATATTTTTTATGATTAATGGCATCAAAGCCACTGTGAGATTAATGGGGGCTGAGCTGGACAAACCATCAATATACTGATCTCTCCAGAGATCATCAATAAGTGCAGTCAGTACTATCATTATTACAGCCAATTGTGAAACAAAGGATCCAATTAATTTATTTTCTACAAATTCAGGATGCTCTGAAGCTGTAACTTATTTTTTTTCAATAACCTTCTGTATATCATGAAGCAACAATATTGTCAAGGTAGTTTTAGAGCAATTATCAAAAGAGCCATTGAGTAGAATTGGCAAGAAAGCCCAAAACACAGAGTTAAATTAGCATACTATAATGTAAGTTTAATAATAAACATAATCTTTGAAATATGAAGATAATATACAGAGTTTATAAAACTACAGTCCATAATTCAGCCAGTGATGAAATCAACATCTTCAAAGTTCTACTAGCTTCTGAATATGACATAGGCATTATTTATAACACACTGAATCAAAGAATTGGTATTCTACTTGAATTTAATTACAGGTACTGTAATTAAATAAACTTACCAAATAAACTTAGAATGCACAATTAACTAAATTTTGCAATTAGAACAAAACCCTTAGGGTAATGTATATGATACATACATATTTATCCATTTTTTTTTACAAGTCGTCATCAACATACGACTACAATTGGAACTTCATAAGAATTTCTATTGTCTAAGCAATGTGATTGTATCACATGTCTGTCTCACTAAGCAACAGCAATCTCTGCAATCCCAGTTGCTGACATTAACTGACCCCCACAGTTGGTGGATTAAAGACAGTGGGTAAGCCAGCAGGAAGGTGAAAGTCTCAGGCAGGTAAGGGGTTCAGGGGAAGATCAAGAAGAATGTATGAAAATGTGTGAGAAGTGCCATGTGAGTCAAGGAGGTTGCACAGGGATGTGTGAGTGATGTGAAGGGTGTGTGAGAGATGCCACAAAGGTCAGGGGGTGACGATGCTTGAGTGGCTAACATGATACAAGTTCAGAGGCTGGGGAAGGTACAAAGGTGGGAGAGCATTGATTTTTTGGGGAATCTGGCAAGAAAGGTAATAAATGGTAATCACATGATCATGGAGTGCGTCTCAACTAGACATAAGTGGGAATAGATTGCCAAACATCGAGATCGTGATCACATGACCACAGGACACTGAGATAGCTGTAATTCCAAGCATCAGTCATAATCATCATTCATTTAGCACAGAGGTGGGTTCTACTTACCTTTACTACCGGTTCGCAGCAGGGCCATGTGCACTCTTCTGCACATGCGCAGAAGCGTTTTGATGACATCAGGGTCGGTGGGCGGAGCCTCCCACCGGTTTTACTACTGGTTCTATAGAACCGGTAGAAACCAGGGGTAACCCACCACTGATTTAGCACCCTTATAGCTTCATACAGTCAGTAGAAAAATGGTCATAAATTGAGACCTGTATTCCAAGTGTTATATTGTTCATAGATCAAAACAAATCCAAACCAGGACTAATTACCTTAATTTTATATCTGATCATAGATCCATCAGGTTATTTAATTATCGGGTTCCTAAATGGTGGCACATCTCTTTCTGTAATATGCAGTCCTAATGTCAGAAGAACAACTACCACAGAACTATTCTATATAAGAAGGCATGAGGCCATGTCAGATATTCCAAACTTGCAAACTGTGCTTTCAGTAGTGTATCCTTCAGTTTGAAATCTTCAGATATATTAGACTTCAGCAATCATAATTTCCAGCTAGTCCAATACATCAGAAATGCCCCAGGCATGAAAAGGCTAATGTAATAACTAAAGTTAGTAAAGTGCATTAATTACTCCAAAATATATGGAAGAACAGCCTTTTACAGACTGCCTTGGCTTTGGAAAAATCAGTTAAGTGTTTGAATTACAATTTTTCTGGACTGTTTAAGAAAGTCTGTTATATATCAGATATCAAAGTGGCCTTGGAAAAAAAATGGCCCAGGATTGTTAGCATAATAAATAAACCACTACATACAGAGTTTATGAGCAACTCTGTGATTAATGACTCACACATCTAATTTTATCCTACTCTGCACATTGGGAGCTGGGATCCTGCTGGACAGGAACATCATTATAATAATAACCTTTTGCCTGCCTCAGCAATTCACTGCCTTATATAGAAAACACCCTGATTGTATATTATGATAGTATTTTGCCTCCTCCTTGAGTAGCTAATTGTAAGGATTGATTCCAAACCAATTAAATTACAAGATGCTGTGGGTTCAAAGACAAAAGGGATGTCCTGAGCTGGGGACTGATGAAGTTCCTGGCTCAACAAGTCTTGTCTAAAAGAAGAAAGGATACTTCTGTAACTCATAGGGCATGGAGCTCAGTGACCTGCATCAGAACATCTGACAAATGTCCCTCCCTTCTCTGGAAATAAACGCCTGTTCAAAATAAATTACAAGTTTACTCTCTATCCTGCAGCTTGAAGCAGATTTAGCCCATATCTAAACAGCACAGAGACCCTCTCACTGCAATCCATCCACAATACTTTTTTGTGTTTGTAGGAAGTTCCTTACTTACGAGCACAATTACAATCAAAATTTCATTTGATGGTTATTAAGAGAGTCACGCCCATTTTTATGACCTTTTTTTGCCATGGTTGTTAAGCAAATCATTGCAGTTGTTTAAGTTTCTGGAATTGTTAGAATATGCAACAACGAATGTTCAAGACAACACAGAGACATGGAATATAGCAAAGTGCAAGACAAATGTCAATGAAATATCATTTCAGAATCTATGTATCACTTGGGTATAAATTTAACATTAAGTTAATTTTGACAAAAAAATCTCTCTTAATTTCAGGCCTATTGGGCACCTATAATTCTTTCCCAACAGAAGCTGAAAGGTTTATTTGGAGATGTGGTATTCAAAATGCAATATTGGTTCATAATAAGTGGCTTGGTGTTAGACTGTTTCCCTTCTGGAGAGAAGTTATTTCACATAGTAATTCTATTCTGGAACATTTATTTGTAGATACTCAATGTTATCAATAGTTTGGAAAATTAACAGGAAGGAAAAAAGTGGATATTGCGCAGTTTGATGAGTAAATAAAAAGACATTATTGGAAGGATAGCCAATATTTGAAGGACATCTCTCTCTCTTTCTATATTTATATATTGTAAACTTTCACCTTTGGGAGCCCTAAACATTTGCATTGCACATGCAATTTTATCTTTAATTTTCCATTGCTTTTTTATTATGTACATTGAGTTAAAAGGTAATAACGTAACTGCAAAACTTGTCATGGATATATATGTAAGATTCATTTTATTATACAACAGCTTTAAGTTTCTGATTTGGACTCTCCTGTTTTTATATTTGCATACAAAATAAAAAATAATTTAAAGAAGAATTTACTTTTTATGGGGAGAGATAATTGGAAAGCTGAGTTCATATAACTTGATTAAATTCAAGGATTTTAATGGAGCCAAACTGTATCTAGCACATACAAACTACTTCCTGTTCTGGATGATTTACTTCCAGCAAAGTAGCATCACTTTCATAATGACCAAATTGGCATGTTTCCTGAAACATTTTATAACAATATTAGATTTTCCACACAACTAATTTTGTACATAATTTTGTATATATTGGGATGCGGTGGCTTGGTAGCCAAGACACTGAGCTTGTCGATCCAACAGTCAGCAGTTCGAATCCCTAGTAATGCGTAATGGGGTGAGCTCCCATTACTTGTCCCAGCTTCTGCCAACCTAGCAGTTCAAAAGCACATAAAAGTGCAAGTAGAAAAATAGGGACCACCTTTGATGGGAAGGTAACAGCGTTCTGTGCGCCTTTGGCATTTATTCATGTCGGCCATATGACCACAGAGATGTCTTTGGACAGCACTGGCTCTTTGGCTTGGAAACGGAGTTGAGCACCGCCTCCTAGAGTCGGGAATGACTGTCTCATATGTGCAAGGGGAACCTTTACCGTTACCTAATTTTGTACATGCAGAAGATGCTCAGTTGATCTCAAAAGAATGTTGCCTCTGGTCTCAGAAGAACTTTCCCTCTTTGAGTGGGACAATGTTCATCAAAGTGATGGCTCAAAGATTAAAACTCCCCTTAGGTCTATTTGTATCTGTCTCTTGTTCATTATATATCATATATACAAACTTGTTCAATACAGCTGTGCACTCAAAGCTACTGAGGAAATTGTAAAGCACAACCTTAAACAGATTCCTGTGGGTGATGTCTTACCTAGAGATCTTTCTTTTGTTTGATTTGTTGTCCTCACAACCGGAAGACTTGCTCGAGTACGGCTTCCCCTTGCAAAAGGAGACAGGGCCTCTGCTTCTGACATGACTTCCAAGGAGTCAACAGATACCTCTGACAAATATTCAGCTTGATCCCCCAAGCTGGGCTGTGGACTTTGAGAAAGCTTTGGGCTCCTTGTCTGTAAAACAAATAAAAACAGAGAACAAACTCTTTTTAGTAATGTTAAAACCCTTGCCTGAGGGAAGATGATTTCTCCCCTTCTCTCTTGAAAGATAAAATACTGGTCAAGTTGGTAAATGCTCAAGGTGACTCCCTCCCTCAAGGTGTGTGCTATTTATAGAGATTGTCCCTGAGTATTCCATTAAGATTTTTTTACTACTGTACACACAAATGTACAAAATTAATATTTAAAAAGCACCTAAGGCTAAAGTTTTACAAGTCAAATGGATAGCAATTCCATTTCATGATGCTTCAACAATTGTTAGTATTGTAATAACAATGGAACAGAACTATATACCGGTAAATATCTACAAGATAAAACCGACATGCCATGATTTAAAGAGTTGCCATTCTAAGTGCTTTTAAACCTGCTTTCAGTAATTGATATGTGAAGATTATTTAGTAGCTCCACTACTAGCTCTTAACAGTTCAGTAAAAGGACAAATAAGAACCAGGTTTATTTCCAACCATAAATGTAGCTGATTACACCACTGGGCTCCATTCTACCTCCTCCCACCCAGAGTTATAAATTTATTAAAATAATGAATTTCAGATCTAACATGGACTCTGAAAGGACTTGAGGATATCAATCCAGAAAGGACAACTATGTCCTATGAGAAAAAGGCTTGCAGCTGCTGAGTTTATTTAGCCTACTATAGAAAAGATTAAATGGAGATACAAGAAACAGACAGTGTCTTTACACATTGTAAGAATGGCCAAAAAGAGGGTAGAACCAAAACTGATGAATGGAAAAGTGATGAAAAGGAAGAACGTTTTGGTTGAATTTCAGATGCAACTTTGCAATCATAAGGATTATTCATGTGTGGATCAAATGGCTTCAAGAAGTTGGTTTTTTTAATTTACTGTTGATATTTAACTTTGGACAGCCATATCCCAAATAAGTTATTATTTGAAACAATGCTCTGAATTTGAATATCTATATCTATATATATATCTGTATCTGTATGTATGTATATGTATGTGTGTGTGTGTGTGTGTGTTCATGTTTTTATTTATTAGATTTATATACTATCTTTATTCAGAATCTCAAAGCCATATATGTATCTCTTCTCCTATTTCCTCCACAATAATCCTGAGACATTAAATCAGGTCAAGAGAGGAGGACTATTCAGATTCACTTAAGGTATGCTCCTTGGTTAAGGACTAGAGGCTGTATCTTCCCACACTTTAATCATTATACAAAGTGGGATAATGACTACTAAGCTTAAGAAATAACTAATAGTGGAGCATCATTTATAAGCAATATAACCAGAGAATAAATTAAATTAAATTTTAATCAATAGACCCAATGTTTTTGCCACCTTACTTTTACGCATACAATTTCACATTACAAAACATACTATCTGTAAATTCCAAGTGTTACAGTTTTACTCCTGGAGCATATAACATTGGAGATAATTATTAACAACCTATAGTAAACAATGTGATCAAACCATTTCACCATTTCATGATTCCTTATTTTTTCCAGCTTGTTCATTAAACAGTCGTACAGGACACAAGATACCCTAACAAGGCTTCCCTTTTGATTTGCAGCCTCTCTTGTGCATTATCCAAGACTTTGAATTCATTCCCATTCTAGGTTTTCTTTTCTTTTTTGATTAATGTCTATATTTAAAAGATTATAAAACACTGTTTAGATCAAGTTTGGATTTTAAAAAAGAAAGAGAACCATACTGCTGACATCTGCCCCTTCCCCTAACATTTTGCTTTAATGGAAAGAGGTTAGCTTGCTGCACAAATAGCACAGATCAAATTATACTCCTTCAGTGACCTTGCCTGAATTAGCAACTTTTGCATTTTATTAGATTTTCATTAGGTTGCCAAAGTGCTTCAACCGTCTTCCCGCTATCTGTTGCCAACTTGAGTCATCATAACATTCAGTGCCTTTGAAATATTGAAGAAAGACTCCAAATCGCTAGAGACTTTCAAAATTTGCATCATTACGTTAAGTATTACCAAGGGCCTATAATGGCAATATTAGCAGAATATTGTGATTTTTTTTAAAACGGTGTTCTGTTTAAAACTAGGTTTCTATGAAAATTTTATGTAGTTTCATAAGAAACCAAACGTCATCCTCACCCCCCAAAAAAGTTCAGTTAAACATGGCCAATTTTTGATCACTACAGATTTGCCTCTTAAGAGATCTGGATATTTAAAAAAAAAAAAAAAACTAGCAGATTTCAAAATCTAACCTCCCCAGTCTCAGGCCCAAATGATTCAGCATGAATTTAATTTCTTTCATCTTTGTAATTGAGAAGACCACATCTATAAAAGCCTCCATTATTTTGTCCCAAAGGTGATTTTCCCAGAGGCAACTGGACTTTCTGGTTTTTCTCTGAAGACATTTTGCTTCTCATCCAAAAAGCTTCTTCAGCTCTGACTGGATGGTGGGGAATGGAAGGATTTAGGCAATGGCGCAGTGGTTAGACTTCTGCTGACTGCAATTTGGCAGTTTGAATCTCATCAGGCTCAAGGTTGACTCAGCCTTCCATCCTTCTGAGGTCGGGTAAAATGAGGACCCAGATTGCTGAGGGCAATATGCTGACTCTGTAAACCGCTTAGAGAGGGCTGTAAAGCATTGTGAAGCAGTATATAAGTCTAAATACTATTGCTATTTATACACGCTACAGACAGATGGTCATTTGCATTCTTTTAGCAAGTTGTTAAGACTACCTGGAGGTTTATCTGTGTCATCAGTTACCTAAGTGGTACAAATGAGTGTGTCCCAGGAATATAAATTCTTCCACTCCCCACCATCTGGTCAGATCTGAAGAAGCTTCTTGGATGAGAAGTGAAAAGTCTTCGAAGAAAAACCAGAAAGTCCAGTTGCCTCTTGAAAAAGTATCTTTGGGATAACCATGTCCTGGATGACTGAGAATCTCCATAGACCTCCATTATTTTGAATGTTATAATACTTGTCCTTGTAATCTAAACCCTCCTTAAACGATAAAACATTATATTAATATCTGTATTATTTTCTCCATACTGAAAATTAATAGAAGCAGGAAAATGAACTTATTTACATCACTTATAGGATAAAGCAAATCCAGAATTTAGTGGGTTGGACTAGATAATCTCAAAGTTGCCTTCTATAAAAAGATTCAAATATTGCTTCTGTAGTACTGCTAACTGACTCAAAATTAGACTCCTGGTAGTTGTTTTAAAGCTAACATAAAATTCCAGAGATCAGATCATTGATCTCTTGAATTGTTGTAAATTTGCTTTCTCTCTCAATTAAAATTTAAACTGATGAGAAAATGATTAATTTCCAGACAAGTGAATATATTTGTTGTTTCTTTTAAAAGGATGTAAATATTGGAGTTGAAAATCTGACTGTACACTTACACACGCAGCAGAGACACAAATTTAAGTCAGCTGTTCTTAATCACAAGCAGCTGAAAGTTGCACATTATCTGGCTGTTCTTGTTAACCCCTATTGCATACAACTGTGTTTCTGTTTTCAAGCACAATTTAGCATTCCTAATCAATTATCCATTTCTTAACAATCCATTTCTGTCTGAATTTCTGTCATTTTTTCAAATGTTAACAAGCTATAGTGGTTAAAATTAAACATTCAAAGGCTAAACAATTTACAGTTTATTTTTGAGAGAAAGTCTAATGCATCAGTTTGTATCCAATTTGAAGATATGTGATCTCAGAAAGAAGGTGACATATGATTTACCTCCTCACTGTTCTTCCTTTAAAAAATAACAGCTGTGAATGGATGGATTAGAAAACAATGGCAATTAGTTAATTGCCCCACACACAAAGATTGTATTCCTGCTAATCCTTCCCAGCTGCTATTGCAGGAAGTAACAATTTCAACATGATTTTAAATTGAAAATAGAAGTGTTACCCTAATTTCCTTCCTTATGGTCCACATCCCAGTCCAGACTAGCATTCCTGAACTGTTAAATTCTGCTAAATTCTAAAGGTGGCTACTTTTAAAAAAAAATCCCAATATTTTAAAATGCAATTTGATCTTGAATATTACATTCACTGATACAAACAAGACCAGAAAATCAAAAGTTTTTAATACCAATAGCACAATGCTCTAAAGACTTGATGTGTTTGTTTGCATGCAGCATAAAGTACAGACAGAGGGATGATTGCAGAATCATAATGCAAGACGAATACATTTTTACAGCATCCTATTCTACAAAATTACGTATTCAAAGAGAATAATATTTCCTGATATAGGGTTATCTCACCAATTCCCTTTTTTATGTTAGAAATGAGAGAAATCAGTAAGGTTACTTAAAACAAATTATTTGAGCTGAAAGTCAACAATTCTTAATTATGTTATTGCAGGGGTGTCAAACTCAATTTCATTGAGGGCCACATCAGGGTTGTGTTTGACCTTGGGCTGGGGTGGGCATGGCCAAGGTGGGCAGGCCAGCATGACATCACTTGTGTTTGGAGGCACCTATGGTGGCCCAAGCGCTCTGCCAGCGATAATGGGCTCCTGAGCTCTATTTTCGGTTGCGACGGCCTCCTGCAACCCTCTGCCAGCAAAAATGGAGCTCCGTTTTTGCTGGCAGAGACACAGCGGGCAGCCTTGTGGGCCAGATCTAAGCACCCCGCAGGCCAGATATGGCCCCTGTGCTTAAAGTTTGACACTCTTGTGTTATTGGGTCTGGTTGACTAACCTGTTTTGTACGATGACCTTCAATTTTGTCACTCTATTAAGTTTTATGTGTTATAGTGCACTCTGACTATGTCAGATAGTCTATTTAAAAAAAAAACTACACTTCATTGTTGCTTGAGGACACATCAAACTGCCCAGTGGTTTAGATGGGCGATCGGACTGTCTTTTGAACACCCTTCTTTGAATCACCCTTGGAAAACTCAAGAAGGGTTGAAAGAATCCCTGGATTATGTTGTGGCCAAGGGCTCACTTCGAATTTGGGAGGTAACAAAAAGGGTGATGCAGAAAATTGAAAACTGAGTTTGGGGATGGGTAGGTTTTTAATCCATGCCCTGTTGCATGTTTCCTTTAGAATTTACACCACAATTTACCTGTTTCCACCTCAAAATAGTGACATTTTGCCTGTTATTTTGAGCAATTAGGGCTTCATGTCTGTATAAAAGAAAGTCACGGTCTATCCATTCGTTTTAACTCATGGGAACTCAAGCCTGCTCTTCTATTTGACCAATTAATTATGTTTCTAAAACCCAAAACAGAATTCCAAAATAGAATGAAGAATGAAATCTTTAATGCTTCTCAGGCAAACTGAATACACTGTTTTAGCAGGTTGTAGTCTCTTTTGCTGAAAGTGCTTTATCTATCAAGACTTGTATTGGTTTGCTGCATTCAAGGGTCATCTTACTCTGTTTGTTTTACTGGTTATGCTGGCTGGCCATTCTAGCATGCTAATTCTAACAAATCCATAGACCAACAGGGTGTAGGAGATTGCTATAAACTGTCCTAAATTTCTGTCCTATATTTTTAAAGGGTCCATGAAGTTCGATTCAACATAAAAGCTACTTTTCTACAATTTGCTTAACTTTGCTAGCATGGTTATAATATCACAGAGCTTTCCTAGATTTTGTTTTCCAGTGTAAGTGGCCACTTTTTTTCATCTGTATTATATATTATACTGGCTTCTTTTGTGTAAGTAGAAAAATTACTCCCTTGAAGATTTTTACCTGTGCAAACAGAACTGATTTCAGGCTTGGGGAAAGAAAATTCAAAGTTTGGCATTTAAGTGATTTATCACAAATTTTTTCTTCTTTGAAATTTATTATTTCACTATCGAGAAACAAGAAAACAAGTAATATGGGATACAAAATTAACAGTGGTTGCATGGGGAACGGATAAAATCATTTTTCACATAATATACGGGATTATGATGATTAATATAGATAGAAAAATTGTGACAGGAGATACAAAACCTAGGGAATAACTGTTCTTGCATCTGGCTACATAGTAGATAGGAAAATTTGCCATCCCTCTGCTTGCTTTTTCATTAAAATAGAAAGTCCTGGAGTAAGGATGGGCAATATTTTGATAGTTGGGGACTATTCTGAATTACTGTTGGAAAATGGTACTTGAAGGTATCTGTCCAAGGGGATGTACAGGTAGTCCTCAATTTACAACCATTCTTTTAGTGACAGTGCCAAGTTACAGCAGCACTGAAAAAAGTGAATTATGACAATTTTTCACACTTATAACCATTGCAGCATCCCTGTGGACATATCAAAATTAAGTTGCTTCGCAACTGGCATATATTCATGACGGTTGCAGTATCCCAGGGTCATGCGATCATTTTTTGTGACCTTCTGACGCGCAAAGTCAATGGGACGCCAGATTCACTTAATAACCCTGGTAGCAGCTTAACAACTGCAGTGGTTCACTTAACAACTCTGGCAAAAAAAGTCATAAAAATTCATTTAATTGTCTTGCTTAGCCATGGAAATTTTGGGGTCAACTGAAGATGTAAGTTAAAGATTACCTGTACTAGGTTAAAAATAGGCTTTGCAAAAGCAAGACCTCAAGAGCAAGATCCTACTAATGGAGAACATATTGGGAGTTGATATTTGCTGTGTATTGGGAGTTGAAATTTGCACACATATTTCTTAGCAGTTGGCGTTGGAACAATATCTTTGAGGTGTTCTCTGACTTTTTGATTCCCTTGATTTCTTCAAATTCCGGCTCTGAATTATTGAGCTGTTATTGGGTTTGTTCCTAGGTCCTAGTATGGATTGGCTTCCTCATTCAGCTGAAGTCACTACCTGAATCCTGGTCTAGTTTTAAACATCTTTATTTAAAAATGCTAGTAGATTATTGGCTGTTTGTATTTCTCTTCCAAGCTTTGTTCAGCTGCTTAAGGAACAAAAGGAAGAGTCATGTCTGCTACCTACTTAGGCAACCTGATTCCCCACCCCCAATATTTAGTCTGCAATCCTATGTGTATTTGTCTGGAATAATCCTCCTAAATACAGTAGGACTAACCTGCTGAATTGAATATGCTGTGTAGGATTATCTGTAATGTCAGCCATTTGTGTTTCTGTCTGTTCAACTTGAATGTTCTTCAATTCAAATACAGAACAAAAAGCATAAAGCTCATAAGAGAATCACCTGGTGGCAGCAGCCACCAAGTACATCTTATTCCTGCTTAAGTATGAATTAAAAACATTCAACCTGAACATTTTATCACACAAATATTTTGAATTTTTCCTGGACCACGATGAATTCTGTCGAAGGTATCACATTCAGAATATATGTACACCTCAACAATTATGACTCCTCTCCAATGCTCTGCTAGTGTTGGTTAGCAGCTCCCAGAGTTTAATTCTCCAACTCTGGAATCCACAATCCCATCATTTTTTATCATTAGCTGTGCTGGCTGAAGATGCTTTACTACTTCCCTATTGAATTGTACTATTCTTGGCACAATAAGGCACTGGAGATTCGTGATTGTCACTAGAGGCATAAACAGAAGGTTTTTTTCATAGACTAGCCTAGCTTAGTCTTGGTCATTTCTGCACTGATTATCTCAAGATACAGCGATACAATTTACTAACATCTCTGGATGAATCCTGGAACCTCTAGATTAGGTGAACAGCAGATCTCGACATTTTCTTTGAACTGGGAGATTTTGCTCAATGGGATATCTTGCTACTCAGAAACGTTTTTCTGTGATGAAAGCTTAGTCACTAAGTCAAGTTCAACATGCTGACAATAAGACATCCCCTGATAATAAGCCCAATCGGGCTTTTGAGTACATGTGCATTGTCATGTGAATAAGGCCAGGCGCTTATTTCAGGGTTCAAAAAAATATAAGACAGGATCTTATTTTCGGGGAAACACAGTAGAAATCTCAGCCATGGAACGCTTGGCATAACAATCTGTTGAAATCAAGCAAGCAAGCAAGCAAACAAACAAACAAATATATATGCCAACTCTGCCTAAAGCACAGTCAAAAAGAATCTACTGGCAGCTATATTATATCATCATCAGCTGAAGTCATGAAGTTGCCAAACTGCTGATAAACAAAGTGATTTTGATTGGTTGATGCCTGTCCTTTATACAAAGAGCCTTACTTCCGGAGGACAGCTTTCTAATTTCACTAGAAAATCCCAGAACTCAAACTTTTGAATGCTTGATATGTACATATTAAATAATTGATCATATTATGTCAGATCCATTTTAAATACTGTAATTTCCTATAGATATAATTAATTAGTGTTCTATGATGCACTGTATATACTCGAGTTTTAAAATTAGCTTTAAGGGGAAGCCAGATCTCCATTAACAGTGAAGTAATTTTTATTATCAGAAGTACCTGATTGTATTTAGGGATTCAATTTCAACCTATTAAAATAGTTTACTAGAGTATGCAAAGAAAAAAAGTTTAATTTTTGTGTACTGATTGAATAGGAGATACTCTGAAGAAAGTCCTGAAGCAGCAATAAAAGGAAAATCAAGGGAAGCAAATGCTAAAATACATTATTGTGTGAGCCTTTGAGACAAAATGTTCTGCTCCAAGAAACAGATTACACTTCCATCTCTTCTAAGCACAAATATCCAAAGGCATATTTGAAACAACACAAGAGAAAAAGCATCTTCTGGATTTGTGGCATTTTTTAAAAAATAAAAGCTAATGGATTATATACAGTTACTCAAATTTACAGTTGTTCTTGAAAAATTGCAACAAGTCATGGTGCCATTGAAGATGTTTTTTAAAAATGTATCTTGTAATGCTTTATACAAAAGACAAAATGCCTGGTAGCGATGGAGGATGATAAAATATATTTGTAAAACTCATATTTAAATGTAATAACTTTAGGCGACTTTCCAGAGAATTACAAAGGCCAATAAGCATAACAAAAAAGAGTGCCTGAAACTCTTGTTTCTCAAAAATAAAATATTAAGATCTAGCCCCAAGGATGAATGGAAATTTATGCTTCTCAGAATGCTCTAATCTTGACAGGCATATTTGTATGCATCTTCCGTGCCACTTTTGAGATAACTGAAGGCATATTCTGATAAAGGTTCAGTTCTTCACAAAGAATGAAACAGTTCCCACTGTTTAGATGATACTGTCACTCGGCAGAACATGATGGGACCAAATCACAGTTTGCTCCACTTTGGCTGTGATGATTTTGCAAATAGCAAACTTTGATTCTAATGACTTTAGTTATGGACCAATAACTGAGTGCTATATCTCTGCAACCCATCACTGGAGGGCCACATTATAATGGTCTGCAATTACCTGTAGCAGGTACAGAGATGCCTTCTGCATTTTGATAATGTCAGCACAACCCATTCCAATCCTATCCAAACTAAAGTATGAAACTGGAACATTTGAGTGGTAGGAAACTTTTTCATCAGGACATGCCTGAAACATGGAATTGGGGGGGGGGGAAGCAGCATTAAAAGCCAAAACTGTCCATGCAGAGGTAAAAGAACATGCAATTCTACCCTGTATGAGGGAAAAATATTACTTGTGATGCAAACTGTTAAAATTACAAAATGTGATGCATTTGATTAAAATAGGGCCAAATGGCAAGCTCATTCCAAGGCAAGGTGCAGAAAAAAGAAAGAATATAGTACTAACTCTCTGAGAGGTTTCAATTTTCATCAAGTACCTTTGAATGTCAAGCTCTGAATGGAGGGAGACCAACATGCACTGTAAAGCCTGTGGATCAGAAACGGGAAAGAAAAGGGGATAAGAGGAAAGAGGAAAAGAGACAAAAGTAATTAAAATAAATAAAGCAAAGTAAAAATGGAATGTAAGATATGTAAGGAGCAGAAAAGTAAGACAATAAAAGAGAATCCAACTGAACAATGGCCTAAATCGGTCCCCCTACCCCCACAAGTTAAATTAAGTCTTTAAATAGGAGTTAGAGTTCTGAATATCATCAGTTTTGCAAGTATTGCAGACAGAATATCTCTTCTTCTCCAGATCCATGCTGCTTTCCTCTCCTAAGTTCCTTCCTTAGCTCAGGACAAAGCCTATATATAAATAAAAATTACCTGTTTTTTTAGCCATGTAAATCAGAAGTATCTGCAGATTGTATTCCAAAAAGTCAAGATGGGGCTGCAATGTGAGAATTCAAGCTCCACATTTTTATATGTACACAATCAACTAAAGAACAATTGAGCTTCAATCTCACCACCATATTTGCCATCCTAACTTGTGGAACCTTGCCTGACGTCACTCCTAATCTAATTGCTTCTATCCTACTTCTGTCTGATCATTAAAGAGGTTGTGCAAGAAGATAAAAACAAGAATAAGGTGTTATAGAATGGTAAAAAAAGAGAGAATAATGAAAAAGTGTGTTACTGTTCAATGTTTGCAATACAGGTAATCTTCAACTTACAACCATTTGTTTAGTGACCATTCACAGTTACAACAGCTTATGTTAAAAAGTTATTTATGATCAGTTCTTGCATATGTGAGCACTGAAGCATCTCCAATGTTACTTGATCAAAATTCAGGTTCTTGGCGGGCAACATGTATTTATGACAGATGCAGCATCTTGAGGTCATGTGATTGGCCATTGAGACTTTCCAAGCTGCCTTCCAACAAGAAAAATCAATTGGGGAAGTTGGAAGCTGCAACAGAGAAGTTGGACTCATGAAGATGACAGTCCTTACAGGAAGGAGCCTAGAATTATCCTGGCTGGTCAATTTTACTGAATGGACAGAAGCCAATGACAGTAGATGGGTCCCATAAATACCCAGGCCTGGAGCTATGTAAGTACTTAATAAGTGTGCCAGACAATTGAGTTTTGTCAAAGATTTATAATCCAAGTTAAAGCCAAAAAGTTACTTTCCAGCTGACTTCAGAGAAATTATAATCAAACTGGGATCGGAATGCTCAATCTCATACCATGCATTAACACAGCAATTATATAAATGTTTACTTAAAATTAATCCAATCGAACTTGATGGAAGTTAATACAAAAATACTTAGGACTTCCAATGATAACCAAAGAGATACTTAGTCATCTTTTGCTCAACAGATTAGTTATTAATATGATCAAAAATTGAATCCTATATATACAGTAATAAACCAGAGACATATTTTACTATTATAGAACTTATCCTCCACAAAAAATAAAACTTCTACTGATTAATTTTCAGATTAGAAAGTCCTTAAATTCCACACCACCTTCTAGAGAAAATTATACAGTTAAAAGCATCCAAAAAAAGCATCACAGAAATGAAAAATGAACCTAATGAAAAAATTGCCTATATTTAAATATGAAGATACACCTAGTCCTTGATTTACAACCATAATTGGGAATGGAATTCTGGTCATAAGTCATTGTGGTCATAAGTTGAGGCACCATATGATCAGACCCAACTTTTTGACTATTATGGCAGTTGTTAAGCGAATCTCACTTAACAAATCCACTCTCCTAAATGGGCATTTTTTGGCCATTAAATAGCTGGTCTTGCGTCAAGCACTACCTGTATTGACTCTAAAAGCTTACAAAGGACATTTGTAAGAAAATGAATATTTCCTACACACTAGGATTTTGTTGCATTTTTATGAAAAATAATTCCAATCTATCTTATAATATACTATGGTACAGAAGATTTGAAACAGGCTAATATTTCTAGACATCAGTTAATAGCAAAGGTAGCATTTTGCATATTACATAAAACCATTCAGCAAATCTTTGCCTAAATTTATTCAAAAATAAATCCGCCCTTAAAAATGTTAACAATCCCTCAGGAGACCTTATTGCTAAAAAAAAATCATTCAGATTTCACAGAACTTCGGAGACAAAGTATCTAGGAACCCTAAAAGATATGTTGTCATTTGAAGAAGTAGACATTTTTCAAAACCATTCCCTACAATTTTTTGTACTTGTTGCCTTGGATCTATATTTAACCCTTCATAGGCTGAATTTATATAGCCATAATATGGTTTAATGTTCATTAAGTTTGTGATGCAAACTTGACTTCTGCATGCTTACTTGTGACCAGGCTATTATAGCTGGCTCATCATATTTAGTTAAATGTATAAAAAGAACCTTAGAGTCAAGATAATGTCTTCTTTGAGTTGAACTAGAGAGGATGTGGATAGCAAACAGAAATGCTGGGAAGACAAAGGGCCTTTTGCTTCCCACTCTTATGGATTTATAGACTGAACTTTGAAAAGGTTTCACATTTCTTCTGGTAGCTCAAATTTTGGCTTATTATCTTTTTGTATTACCTTTCCTGCCCCATTGTCAGGAGAGATAGAGGAGGACTGCCGCAGCTAGAAAAACACAAAAGCAGTTTGCTTTCACTGAGTTCTTCTTTCTGTTGTTCATCTCCCCAAAATAATTTTCCTTCTCCTCTGTGGCATTGTGGAGAAAATTATTTCATAGGTTGGAAAATGATTTCTCATAAGCTGATTATGACTGACTGGAATTAAGAAACACGCAGAGATAAGCTGCAACAGAACCAAATTCATTAAAAAAATTTGTAGCAAATGTTTTGAAAATGAAGGGGGGAGGGACAAGTAAGAAGAATCAAAGAAGCAGTCAAAATTCAGAAGCATTTCTGGCTGTGGCATTTTCCCATTCAATGTCCTGATTAATCAAAAGATGAAGCAATACTGTGGGAAACATCAGAAATGGCAAGTGTGAACTTTCTGACATTAGGTGACTGTCAAACAGCAAAATTGTTGAGAGTGTGGTGGCGCGACAACTATCCCGATACCTGGATGAAGTTGTCTATCTGGATCCGTTCCAGTCGGGCTTCAGGTAACGATACAGCACGGAAACGGCATTGGCGGTCGCGTTGGTGGATGATCTCTGGAGGGCTCGGGACAGAGGTTGCTCCTCTATCCTGGTCCTATTAGATCTCTCAGTGGCTTTTGGTACCATCGACCATGGTATCTTACTGCACCGGCTGGAGGGGTTAGGAATAAGGGGCACCGTGCTTCGGTGGTTCTCCTCCTTCCTTTCTGACCGTTCGCAGTTTGTGTTGGCAGGGGGGCAGAGGTCGACCTCGAGGCACCTTATTTGTGGGGTGCCGCAAGGGTCAGTCCTCTCATCCCTTCTGTTCAACATTTATGTAAAACCGCTAGGCGAGATCATCCGTGGTTTCGGGGTGAGTGTTCATCAGTATGCTGATGACACACAGCTATACATCTCCACCCCAGACCACCCCAATGATGCCCTTGCTGTGATGTCCCGTTGCCTGGAGGCCGTGCGGATCTGGATGGGGAGAAACAGGCTCAGACTCAACCTCTCCAAGAGTGAGTGGCTGTGGCTTCCGGTGTCCCGGTATAGTCAGGTGGTACCATCACTGACAATATCTTGCTCCCCACAGAGAGGGCCCGCAACTTGGGTGTCCTCCTGGATTCACGGCTATCTTTAGAAGATCATTTGATGGCCGTGGCCAGGGGTGCCTTTTATCAGGTTCGCCTGATCCGCCAGTTGCGTCCCTTTCTGGATCGGGATGCCTTGCGCACGGTCACTCATGCCCTAGTTACCTCCCGTATGGACTACTGTAATGCTCTCTACATGGGGCTCCCCTTGAAAAGCACCTGGAGGCTCCAACTGGTCCAGAATGTAGCCGCGCGGGTGATTATGGCCGCAGCTCGTTACGCCCATGTAACACCTCTCCTATGCGAGCTGCACTGGCTCCCGGTGGTCTTCGGGTGCGATTCAAGGTGTTAGTTATCACCTTTAAAGCGTTCCATGGCTTAGGACCTGGGTACCTACGAGACCGTCTTTTGCCACCAATAACCTCCCACCGACCAGTTCGTTCTCACAGGGAGGAACTACTCAGGGTACCATCAGTCAAATTATGCTGACTGGCGACTCCCAGGGGGAGGGCCTTCTCTGTGAGGGCTCCAACCCTTTGGAATGAACTGCCCCCAGAGATACGGAATATCCCTGATCTCCGTGCTTTCCGCCGTACCCTCAAGACCCTGATGTTCCAACAGGCGGGGCTAAACATATGAACATGTGAATGATTTTTTAAATGTTATCTAATTCTGGGTTTTATTTAATTGATCAAATTAAGTAATAATTTTAATTAGCAATTTTATGATGTTTGTGTGTCTATATTTTTCTTGACTGTACACCGCCTTGAATCCTACGGGAGAAAGGCGGTATAGAAATTAAATAAATAAATAAATAAATAAATAAATAAATAAATAAATAAATAAATAAATAAATAAAATGTACTACTCCTTTTGGCGCATCTCAATGCTTCCAATCTTCCACAGCTTTATTTCCCCTCTTTTTATTAGACATTATTGTGGCCTCTGTTGGATAAATATCTTTCTTCTTTTCTCCCCAGCACAAAGTTAAAACATCTAATTAAGCATCTAAGCAAAAAGGTAAGTTAGAAAGTAACTCAAATTACTTATGAACATACACATATTCCTGAGGTATGTTAATTTTATCTGAGGTACAAGAGCAGTTCTATGATCACCTCAGACTTCTTTCTAAGCCCACCTGGGTGGAATGTAATGTCAACTGTTTGAGGTTTCCAACTAAGGACATGATTTCTTCTTTTGAAGTAATGGAGCTGGAGAAGTAGTGATGGTTGACCCAAATAGGCAAACCAAATTTGCCTTTATTCTTCATTTTATTTCTCTCATTTTAGTGAAGTTTATACATTTTGATTCCACATTTCTACAAATCCATATATAGATTTTATGGACTTTAATGTGAGTTAAATTTATTTACATATATCAAATTGATCTAATTTTGACTAGTTCTTCCCATTGGCCCTGGCACATTTTGAAGAGTGGCCCTTGGGAAGGTACTGAAAAATCCTCTGTCTAAAAAAGATTATGCTTCTCTAGTTCTTCATGTGATTCTACTTTCTCTTCAAGTTATAGATTGATAAACCTTTAAGGTAAGTCACTGTGGAACGTGTCCAATATAGATTCTTTTTGCATGACAGGATATACTTTTACATTTGAAAATGATTAATGTGAGATCACCCATGGAAGAAATATCAAATGATCTTCCTTTTCACTTTAAGATTCGGACTTGAGTTCCATACCTATTCCAGCCAAGACTGTTTAATGCTGACATCTGACAATGATCTTAACAGACATTCCAATGCACAAAATGCAATTTATTTCCCCTCTTTTTATTAGACATTATTGTGGCCTCTGTTGGATAAATATCTTTCTTCTTTTCTCCCCAGCACAAAGTTAAAACATCTAATTAAGCATCTAAGGAAAAAGGTAAGTCAGAAAGTAACTCAAATTACTGTATTCAACAAACTAGGTTTGAATACAGGTGATAATTCAGGGCATATGTTATATACAAATGTGCATTCTCTCTCTCTCTCTCTCTCTCTCACTCTCACTCTCTCTCTCTCTCTCTCTCCCACACACACACACACTCTTTAAAACCAAGTTTTCTCTGACACTATTTCAGAATCAAAGTTGAGAGTATGCTGCATGGTAGATAGCATAGCAAAACCAATTCTGGAGCCCATGAGGATAGAGGAACGTAACTATTTTGTACCAAATCATCCAAATGACAAGGCTTATATATTTAACATTATTAAAGAGACTTTCATGGCAATCTTCTCCTCTTTCAACAAGTGCCTGTCATCCACTCATCAATTCCCTCAGTGACATAAGTTAACAAATGGTTTTGTACACTATATACATACATTAGTATATACTTGCTTTGAGAATACAGGAGACAGACAGGAATTTGTTCATACATTCTAGCCATCTCTAGGACATTGATGAAACAAAATTAAATGAAGTGTGCTATTTGCAAAAATAATACCCTTGAGTACACACTAACTTATTTGGGACAACTTCTAAGCTACATTAAGCGTATGTTCAGAACAATCCTATCAGAAGTAAACTCCATTATGTTTCTGGGGAGTTATGTGATGGATGTATTCCAAGAAGCAAGAGACAACTCAGTTCAGATAGTTTGTGTCAGAGGAAGAGATTGAAGAGAGCTCCTTCCTAATACTTCCCAGAGTATAGATTATGTCTATGGGTGAGGAACAATAGAGAGATCTGCTTGGAAGAATCACAAGTCTTTCTTGGCTTTCATCAGTCTGGCCAAACGAAAGCAAACTACTAGCCACAGAAAGCATATACAGGTAGTCCTTGACTTATAACAATTTGTTTAGTGACTACTTTTTTCACTGAAAAAAATAACTTATCATTTTTCACACTTAACGACTATAGCAACATCCCAGTGGTGGAATGACCAAAATTTAGATATTTGGCATGTTGGTTTCAGTGTCCCAGGATCATGGGATCATCTTTTGCAACTTCTGACAAGTCAATGGGGAAGTCAGATTCACTTAATAACCACGTTACTAACTTAACTGCAGTGATTCATTTAAAAACGGTGGCAAGAAAGATCACATAGTATCGGGCTAAACTCCGTAACAGCTGTCTTGCTTAGCAATGGACATTTTCAATTCAATTGTGTTAAATTCTTCCATTCCCCAGCATTCAGTCAGAACTGAGGATGCTTCTTGGATGAGAAGTGACATATCTTCAAGAAAAAACAAAATCTAGTTGCCTTTGGGGGGGGGAACACCTTTCGGTTAACTTTCATGTGTTTTGTCTATAACTCTGTATTTAGTGATAAACTGAATAAACTAAATGCAGTTAGTACAGAGTTTGGTCCCATCAACCTCAAATCTGCTACAATTCATCTGAACTGTAATAAAGCATGTTTTCCAGGCAATAATGTGCTCTGTGGAATTTGTGGGCATGGCCTGTTTTTCTGGATGGAGTCTCCCAGGCCCGCTCCCTTCTGTTAATATCCTATCTTCAAGGGTTTTTAAATGGAGAGGAAGAAGAATAGAAAAACAACTTGAATGCTTCCAAATGACCTCCCTTTGTACATCTTTCTGTTAGGAAAACATGGAATGTGGAGTTGTTAGCAAAGTATTTTCTTTCCTCTTCTTATGGGTTCTTCCTGCCAAAAACTACCTTGCAATAATCCTGAGATAAATAACCAGAACATTTGATAAACTGAATATTTCTTTTGGCCCTCTTATCAGCCCTCATCCACCTTTGTTTGGATGTGCTGAAACACTTCACGTGAATCCTACCTCTGCTTCAGGGGTGGGTCTACTTACCTTTACTACTGGTTCGCGGTGGGGCCACGTGCGCTCTTCTGGCAAGCGCAGAAGCTTCTGTGCAGAAGCGTTTTGATGACATCGGGGTCGGTGGGCAGAGCCTCCCGCCGGTTTTACTACTGGTTCTATAGAACTGGTGCGAACTGGGGGCAACCCACCACTGCTCTGCTTCCAATATTTACAGACCCCTCACATCCTGGACATAAACTGTTTCAACTTCTATCCTCAAAACAACGCTATAGAGCACTGCACACCAGAACAACTAGACACAAGAACAGTTTTTTTCCCAAATGCCATTACTCTGCTAAACAAAACATTGTCAAACTAGTTACTAAGTCTACATTACTATTAATCTTTTCATCGTTCCTATCACCCATCTCCTCCCACTTATGACTGTATGACTGTAACCTTGTTGCTGGTATCCTTACAATTTATATTGACTGTTTCCTAGTATGATTTGATAGCTTGTTTGTTCCCTATGACTATCATTAAGTGTTGTACCTTATGATACTTGACAAATGTATCTTTTCCTTTATGTACACTGAGAGCATATGCACCAAGACAAATTCCTTGGCCAATCACACTTGGCCAATAAAGAATTCTATTCTATTCTATTCTATTCTATTCTATTCTATTCTATTCTATTCTATTCTATTCTATTCTAATGCACCATTTAATTTTTATTTCATGAACAGGTTGAACGGGGGTGGTGATAAAGAAGCCTTCCTTTGAGTGTTTAAATAAGTCCACATTAACATGAGCTGTGGGTATTACTGTGGTGTAATTTTCTCATGATGCTATAATAATATCTGCAAGAAATACCATTTGCCTGCAAGCAAAAATTGATCGGATCACAAAATAGACAAAGTAATAGAAAATGAAGGACCCAAAGAGCTCTGAGACTTTAGAATTCAAACAAGCACCTGACACACAGCAGTCCAAACTTAACAACTGTTCATTAGAAAGACAAAAAAGTCTGGATGGTGGACATGGCAGAACCTGGAGAAAGCAGAATGAGCTGGAGAAAATCACAAAATACGAAGACCCACAAATGAAATGACTGCGGCAAAAGAAAGCAAAGATAGTACCAGTAGTGATAGGCACCTTGGGTGCAATCCCAGATCAATTGGAGCACCACTTGAACACCATCAGCATTGACAGAATCACCATCAGTCAATTGTGAAAGGCAGCTTTACTTAGAACAGTTTTCATCATACAATGATATCTTTAACACCATCACCACCATCTCCTGACTGACAATGCAACCAACCATAATAGTAAGTATTCCTTGCCTTCCGGGTGATCTGGTGTATATAAGAGATCCATTCCTGCTTGAATTTGATTAGAATGAATCCATTATGAATACGTACCACCATTTCCCCACCATTCGTGGACTCAGGACACAAAAGAGCTAACAACAACACAGATTCCTAGACAACACACACATAAGCACTCAAATACTGTTACTCACTATTCACCACTACTCACTCTTCCCCACTGCTGCTGCTACTCCAACCCTGTGTGAGTACTGCTAGAGAAAAGCATCCCTTTCTACTTCCACACATAAATACATACCACCTTCTCTTCCCCCTCCAATGTTTCATAGCAAAGCTTCTATAGTCAGTCTTGCTGTGCTGGCTGGGGAGAGGGCTTAAAGAGAGCAGAAAAAAGTAGCACAGGTGCTAGCAATTTTCTGGACAGCCTGCTCTCTCACATTGAACAGTGCAGTTCTGAACATGTCTATACAGAATTAAATTTTACTGCTTTCAACATGTCTTGTATGGATTTGCATGGTTTTATGTAAGTAATGTTATGTTTTACACAGATAGTTTCTGTTGGTCAGTATAAAATGGATTCAACACACAATAAAACTATAATGGCTCAATTTAAAAAAATAAACTTGAAAAGTTTTAATCATTAGCTATAGCAACAATACCAAAAAGTCACTGATCTGCTTATTAGCCAATGCCTCCGAAAAAGTCTTCTAATCCAAAGGTGTCAACGAAAAGGCTGTTTCTTAATATTTATATATTTAACAAATGTATATGGCTGCCCACGTCATAAGAGTGCTTTTGGACAGTATATAGCAAAACAATAAACAATATACCTAACTAATCTTGGTTGGCAAGCAGTACTAGGGATGCTAAATGTGAGGCATTCTTTTTGTTAGCAAGATACAAACCCATGTCATTCAATTACAGTGGGAAAATATGTAACTCATAAGAGTACTGCATTTTTGCAAATACTGGTAACTATTCACAAAATCTATAACAACAGCGATATAGTAAGAGTCCTGCCTAGGGGTGTAAAACTCAGACTATGGGACAATGCTGGGAAACTCACATACATTTACTGTTCAAAGTGCTAACTGTACAGAAAAATTCATGCATACATGAGAAATGGACAGGATGTGATTGTCTCTTTGTATAAAATAGAAATATCATACATTCTTGCTATTTTTCATTTTTGACCTAAATTTCTAAGGAGCTTTTGTTGCATGGCAATGCAAATGTGTTACCTACAGTAGTTCCTTCATGTTTTAGCCAAATTTTTATCTCTGTTCTGATTGCCTCTGGTGAAAAACTCTGCAAGTTAATGGAAGTCAACTACTCACCATATAACTTCAGAGCTGGTTTTTTTTCTCCCTTTTATATCCTACAGTGCACATTTGTTGCCTGCGTAAGCAGAATAAATCAATTAAAATTGTCAGTTTTCATCAAGGCAGATGCTTCACTGGAATATCTGGAGCAGAACAACCTTTAATCGCATTGCAGTGGAGATGAAGGTATGTCATCACAAATACTAACAGGAGAGTTGTCATAGTCTTTATATTTTTTAGCCCAGAAGGGAATGGAAATTATGTAACTAGGAAGTTTTTTAAAATGATGTTCAGATCATACACATGCCCAGAGTATCTACAGAAATATCACCTATGGCAACAATTCATGAAATTGGATGGTGATGGCGTCTATACAGCAAAAGCAGTTAACTTATGATACAACTAGCATAACTTTGAAAATTCGCTCCTTACCATTACAAAATGGGATGAGGGAATGAAAAGTCAATTTGTTTACTCCAGATAATCTTCTGCAGATTTCCTACTGATGCTAACGTTGGAATCCTATAATTGTACTCAATAGGTTTGCTTGGCTCACTGGTTAGAAAATGTATATAAACTAAGGCACATATTTATTCATTCTTCTGAGAGAGTTTCTTCCAAGCAGTTGTAATCTATATTTTATTAGAAAGTGTGTGTGCATGTATGAGGGTGTGTGTGTGTAAGGGGGGGGGAGAAATGTTGAGAATATACCAGGTTTCGCCCTCCAGGGAAATTCTTTTTCCAGGAGTCTTAAGCAATAAATAATCTCTCCTTGTGTTAAAACAACACTCACTGAAGTTCAGAACAGGAGCATCTGCACTTTGGAATGCTCCCTGGGGTCTCTCACAGAGAACAAAATGCTGAGGTTTGTGAGCCTTTTACAGGGAGTTTCCCATTTATAATAACTCGCTACACCTTAGGAATCTTCTATCTGGGAGCAATTGTCATTAGAGGTTAAAGTATTGAAAACCCTGAGATATTTGCAAAGCAAAGCTGGTTGATATTTCAACTTCTGTACAATGTCTATTAAGGGATTTGGGATTCCTGTTGGATGTCAGATAATATATAAATATATGGTGATTATCACTGTATCTATAGTCATTAATCCTTCTTGGCCATCATGTAAAATGAAGAATACCTTCCACTGAATTCTCGCAAGACAGCATAAGATCGAGCAACCGAAGTAGGCTCTAAAAGCTTTTGAATATTTGGTACTTGTAACATAATGTTAAGCATTTTCATCTCTCTGGGAAGAGGTGTCATGAGCCCAGGTTGAACCATGATTTGTTGCACTTGAAGGTCAATTTAATAGAAGGCAAGAGTATTAATTCTCATTAGTCATGGCTGTTCAAAAAAAACTATATTGAGACATATATTGGGCATCTTTTTTTGATGCCCAATATGTGAATTTTCCAAAAGCATCTGGTTAGGTGGTCAACAGTAGATGAGACATATTTTAGTCCGATTAAGTAAAATAACACTTATCTGCTTACTTTTTTAGAAATAGTAGAAAGATAACCACATTAGCTTTTTTTCGGAAAGAATGAGAGAATAATTGCTGCCTCATTAGAGGTGAACAAATTCACTGTGATGTCTTTCTTAACCTATGCTACTTTTTTGTATGCATGGTTATTCTTGGTGATATGAGACCATTATACTCATTCTCTCTCATTCTCTCCCATTCTGTCTCTCTCTCCCTCCCCCTCTCTGTATGACACTAAACTAGGGAAAATGTAAAGAAAATATAAAGATGCGTATCATGGGAATAACAATATATACTATAGAGGACAAGTTTCTGAGTTGCACAATACTTAATTAAATGCATCTGAAATGTTAACACAAAAATGATAGTTTTCTTCCACTGTTATTTCCTTTGCAGCTGGCATTTATATCCTACTACTTTTGATTCTGGAGATGATGTATAGTTATCAAGAGTAATACAATGTATCTTCAAGGATTTTTTAGATATCCCTCTTAAATTTATCTTTAAGGTCCTGGGACACCTATGAGGCCTCCCTCTTCAACTGAATCTCCCAGCCCATGAAATCAGGAAGAAAAGTTTTGTAAGAAACACCTTCATGAGGGAAAGCCCCCTTTTTGATTATGACTGCATTCTGTGGAACAGCTTACTCCAGATACATGGTCATCCCTCACTGAAGAGACCAATCTGGACTTCCAAAGTGTGTGTTGTAAAGAGCTAGCTCTTCAGGAAAGTTTTGGGCATGTGGAAGTTCCAAGGAAGGTGCTGTCACTGGATGTTGATCGGACTGACACAGAACTTTTAATTGTAAGTTTTATTTCCCAGAAGCTACTCAGAACCTATGGGAATTAGTGGCACCAAACTCAAATATGTATGTACAAGTAGTCCTTGACTTACCACCTTTCGTTAAATGACCCTTTGATGTTACAGTGGCACTAAAAAAAGTGACTTATCATTATTTTTCACTCTTATGACCATTGCAGTATTCCCATAGTCACATGATCATGTTTGGATACTTGCAGCTGGCTCATATTTATATTTGTAGTGTCCTGGAGTCATGTGATCATTTTTCACAACTTTCTAACAAGTAAAGTCAACCGGGAACCTAGATTCACTTTAAAACTGTGAAACTAATTTAACCGCTCTGGGGGTTCACTTAGCAACAATGGCAAGAAATGTCGTAAACTGGGGCAAACTCATTTAACCAGTCACAAAAAAATTGGGCTCAATTGTGGTCATAAATCAAGAACTACCTGTACTTAAAAAGCAAGCAAGCAAGCAAATAAGTAGTCATTGCTGAACTTGATGGGAGCAAATTCTAAATGATGCGTTGTTTTAATCTAGGACAGAAATGGATCATATGCTGTGGGTTAAAAGTGATCTATGTTACAATATAGGCAATGATACATTTAATTTATTGGTTCTGAATGGCAGGCTTGCCCTCACATAGATGAAATCTATGAAATTTATTTTAAAATGCATTAAAAAGAAATAGTAGCTAGTTTGACTGATTACGAAAACAGAAAGAAAATCTACAGGTAAATACACTACTTTTATTGAGATCAAGTAAAGTAACACAAAAGTATGCACGATTTTGATTCTTTATTAGGAAAAATCAGGATGCAATATTTTCAGCATTAGCTGGGGAATTCTGGGAATTGAAATCCACATGCCTTCAAGTTGTCTAAGTTGGAAAACACTGATACACACATACTGGCCTCAGTGCAGTAACTCCCCTGTTTCTGAGGGACTATCACCCATATTCCATAACTGGACCAAAATAATGCATACAAATAAAGAGATATTCTTTCAAGAGATATATTTAGCATCACTTGCAATTTGGGCCCCATGTATCCTATTATGCTATGAGATCTAAAAATATCCCAAGTATCTCATTCATCCAATCATCCATCAACAAGAAATCTGCCATCATGTGCCAACAGCGTCATCCTGCTGTTTGCAGAGCAGAAACATGCAATTGACTAAGCAAGGGAATACATGGATGTGAATTTGACATCAAAACGGGCAACATTAAAAAAACAGTAGGAGAATATTTCAATTCTCCCTGCACCCCATGACATTTTGCTATTGGCTTCAGAGTCCCCAGACTTCAAAAGAAAACTACACTATGAAATTGTATTCATCAACACGTTCCCACTGGGTTTCATTTCCACAGTAGGTGTTCAATTAGGTTAGAATAGCTGCAAAGATCACATTATCACAGTGACTGCTACTATGAGGGAAGGTCCTGCTGCTCTTATCATGTATTCTTTTAGCCTCAACACAGAAATATTACAAATATTTTCACCACCCTGTCCACTGAATGATTTTCAACATCCTGGTAATGGGAGCTTACTTAACAAACCATGGTTAAAAATTCTAGCTTACCAAAATATATGACTTTAATAAGTGATTCTACCCTACCTCTTGTTGCTATTCTTGTTGTGATATTAAAGTGGGCTTCTTGGGCTTTTTTTCCCCCAATGAAGAAGAAAGACAAATTCCTAACAGTTTCTCATGATATTTATAACTTCATTCTCATAGTATTCCATAAGATATAACCCTCTGGCTATGATTGTCAAAAAAAGCAGGGTAGTCCAAATTTTGTGATATTATTTCCACAAATAACTAAATAAATGTCAGGGCTAAAACACAAGTTAGTATTGAACTAACATTACCAAGACAGCCACAAATGCCATGTTTTTAAGAAAAAGAATATATACATCAAATCTCAAGAGAACACCAAATCTTGTAAATATCAAGGCACATTGATGTCAGATGGGAAAAATGAATCCTAAAGAACCAGTATTTGTATAATTCCAACAAAACAGGAATTTGGTGAGAGCTAAATGAGCTTAACTAGGGCTTGTTGCTGCAACAAGTTTTCCTATAAACATAATATGTATACCTGCATGGGGTACTTAAATGCCCCTGTTAAAAATCTACTTGCAGTGTGATCCAAGCCATACAGTGGTATATCTTAAAGAAATTTTAAGAAATTATACAAATACTATTTAAGATATCTGTAACTAAACAAGAATTAAACAATTGACATCTGATGGTAGTGATAATGCATCTGTTAACGAAGCACTGTAATGCAGACATATAGAACAATTCTATGTATATTTATTTAGATGTAACTTCCAGGAATTATTTCCTGGTAATTGAAGTGCATCTTTCATGCACAACCTCATGCACACCTAACAGGAAAAAGACCCATTTAATTAAATAAATGTTTTTTCCTATTGAGGTGCATTCCTCTTTTCTAACCTAGGAAAATGTCCGATTCAGTTTCATAGGATTTAAGTAAATAGGCATATATCATTACAATGTTAATGCATTGGGTCTTCACTTGTCAATTATTTTACAAGACCATGAGTTTTTAAGACAGTTTATCTGCTGTCAAATGATGTTCCATCAATGGCTTTAAAAAGCTTGTTTTTCCTATTTTTGCAGATCAAGTGTTTTTCAGGACTCAACAGCAGACTTAGGAAATTACTCCTAGTTTTGCCCCTTTTTTTTCTAGGCAGCCAGCAGCATTAAATTGAATCAAATTATTGGTTTGTTCTCACAACTTCCTAAGCCAAGCCACTGTAATTTATAAAACATAGTTTATAAGCAGAAACCTAACCAATTTTTTGTTTATTGAATAAGCTGTGGTTATATAACCATGGCTTAACATGTTTTAAAGTAGCTGACATGTGATGCAATTGCCAAAATTCTTACAAGAACTAGTGCATAGCTGCAGATTTTAAAGTACAGATTATTATCAACAGTTAAACTATTAGTCATTCAAGTACTGATTGTTCAACAGTTCCAGTCCTGAACTTCAAATATTCTCTTCTATTGATAAGACTATTATTATTAAATAGAAGAGTATTTTAACTATATTATTAATTGAAATGATGAAGAAGCAGCAACCACTGTAGAGAGCTCCTCCAGAAAAGTTCTGTGATATTTTTCTATCATGGTGTTTTAAATGCTCTGCCTTCCAATGCTTTACATCCTTTTAACCCTCTGCTGCCCCATTAGAAGTCTCAACATTTAGAAAGAGATGAGAAAACTTCAGGACATTACTGTCACAAGAAAGTGAAGAAACAGAAATTGTTCACATTTCTGCTACACAAGCCATATCCAGTTGAAAGTGGACAGTTACCTAATGAACTGGCAGCCAACTCCTATTAGAGTTCTTTCTCCCTCAAATCCCTCAGTTAGATATTATGCTTTAGAGTGGATTTACAAGCAGAGATCGAAAGCCAACAGCTTATAGATCTTTCTTCCTCAATGGAGGAGAGATACCCCTCTGAACACACAGCTGCAATCTGCTCTGCAGCTGCACAGTTATTACAAGACGAGAGTGCGAATACTAACCTGATAAACTTAAATGAAATGTAACTGATATTTTAACCAGACAAAGCCAGGTGCAAGAACGAACAGTTCTTTCTATCTTTGATTTGATGTCCATGATTAAAACCAAAGTGAACTCATTAAAAGAGGTCCTTGTTAAAAGATATTGAAAAACAGTCAAATGACAATCCTGCTATAGCACCCATCTGTCTAAAGTTTGCCACAAAAGCAACCAGGGAAGCCATGGGCAACTTTACACTAAGAAAAAGAGAGAGCAATGATCAGAGAGAACTGACCACTCTCGCAGGAAAGGGTAAGAAATAAGTCTCCAGTGGGCATGTAACCAAGGAAGAAAGACATTAAAATCACCAATACTATCTACAGCCTATATACAAAGTACCTTGCAAATATTAAATAATAGAAGACTATGACGAACAAAAAGAACAATTATCTTTAAGCCGCTTACTACTTTACATTATTTACAAATTATTTATAGCAGGCTGAGTGCCTTCCATCTAGTGGAGACTTAGAACAAATTTTACTTACCTTAAGGCAACACAGAATTTCCATATGTTATTTAAAATGAAGCATTTTTGGATACTTTTACAATCTTCTGCTCAGAGTAACTCAGTCAAATCCTGGCCCCGAGAGTATTGTCACCTTAGAGAATAAATGTGACCATATAGCTTTAGATAACTTCAAGGACATTTCTGCCCTCCAAAGGTGACTGCCCAGGCAAAAAGTCTGCTCCACTTAAAGCAAGACAATGCATAGATGACCTTCTGGAGAAAAACACCCTTCAATTAACTCTTTTAGTGCCCTGCCAGACTCAGAACAAGCTGATATTATTAAAAGACTAAACAACTTGGAGAAATTCTAGTGGCAACATACTAGTTCTAATTCTAGTAGCCAGACTTCAAATTGATTCAGTTTTACCAACTACCCAAGACAGTTGGCATCACTTTGAGAAAAGACATGGTGGCACTCTCCTTCAACCTATGGAATGCAGATATGCAGATCATCAACACAGAATCCCCTAGAGTAGATCTACATTTTTTCAGTCACCTCCCTTTTGAAATAGCATTGCATCCAGAAACTTCAAAAAATAAAAAGCTGGATGCTGCTGATACAAGAGGAAGGTTTTGACTGCCTAAAATCACAACCTGAGCCAGGCTATACTAAGAACATGACATGGACATTTGCAGCTTAACATATCCAGTAACTGCCACACACTCCAGCCCTCCAGGCAAACCTACAGGAATCACAGAAGACACGATAAAGATAGTCCCTGAGGCAGGAAGATCACCACCACCCAAGGTGGAACCAATCTCTCTATCAAACTATATTGATGTGAAACAACAACCAGTTGATGCTCACCATATTAAGTGCAGTTACCTGACTCCATATTCCAGCATGAGAATGTTAAAAGGCAGGCCAAATTACAACCACTATATCTTCCTGGATACTGAAGGAACTCTGGTCTTCATCTAATATCTAGAATGACCACATGAGTCATATCATTCATTCACAGACCTCAATTTATTGCCATTCACTGCCTCTGACAACAAACAATGAATTTCTACATGGGAATCACTATCCTTTCTTTCTTGGAACATTGCTGAATGGGAAGCCAAAAATACAGACTTTGCCTTTATAAACTACTGTACTTTTTGGAGTATAAGACCCCCCCAAAGAGGGTGGAAATGATGGTGTGTCTTACACACCGAATACAGCCATTTTTGGCCTCCCGAAGCTCCACCCCACGTGTTCCGTTTTTGCAAAAAACGGACCAATTTTTTGCAAAAACAGGGTGCACAGAGGCTTTGGGAGGTCTGCAGAGTGCTCCTGTGTGCTGGGGAGGGCAGAAACGCTCCCATTTTTTTGCAAAAATGCTCCTGTTTTTCCAAAAAGGGGCGTTGGTCCTACCTGACAGCTCTTTCTCGGCGTAAGGAGAAGATCATTCAGGAATGGGTGGTGCTCTGCTTCTCTGCTTGGAGACCGAGTCAATCTTTCTTTCTTTCTTTCTTTCTTTCTTTCTTTCTTTCTTTCTTTCTCTCTCTCTCTTTTTTTTTTGAATTTTTATTAAGTAACATAATAGTACAATTCAACATTGTCTGTTTGGCTACGTTCAACCATGTTACATACTTATATAAGTAGTATCTAACAGATTACATGAATATTTTAAGATTAAGATATGAATTACTTATGTGTTATTACTATGTAAATTATAATGTAGATTATTACTTAAGATACATATATTACATAAATGGTTTGATACTACCCACCTCAGCTCAAATTAACATTTACGTTTATTTTCCAAACCACATTTCCCATACCATGTAAAATTCCGAATCCTCATTCTCATTTAACACATGTGTTAACCTGCTTTTTTTCTGCGCATTCTAATATTTTACCAATTATCTGCTCTTCCGTTGGGCGTCCTTTCTCTTTCCAAAGTTTTGCATATATTAATCTAGTGGCTGTGATGATGTGCGTGATTAAATATTTGTTTTTCTTCCCATATGCCCTTTTTAATACTCCCAGGAGAAAGTTCTCTGGTTCCAGATTAATATTTTCCTCTATTACTTCTTGAATCCATCTTTGTATTATTCTCCAAAATTTCGTCGCTTCAGGGCACATCCACCACATATGGTAGAAGGTACCTTGACAGTGTGGCCACTTTGGGCTTGCGTTCGGGTATATTTTTGCTATCCTGGATGGTGCTAAGTGCCACCTATACAGCATTTTATATTGGTTCTCCTTATATGTTACTGCTCTTGTCAATTTGAGGTTACTATTCCAAATTGCTTCCCAATCGTCTAAATTTATATTATGTCCAATATTTTTCCCCCAAGCTATCATCTGATCTTTAACTATTTCTCCTTCCCTATCATATTCAAGCAGATAAGAGTATAGTTTGGCTAATAATTTATTCTCTACTCCCATCCATATCTCGTCGAATCCATTAGTCCCCATATCTATATCTCATTCCTCCTTATCCTTTTTGTATCGTGATTTAATTTGTAGATAGGACCACCAATCTATGTGGATCCCTTGCTCCTTCAAGGTCTCATTCGTTTTAAGATTACCACTATCATCTAAGATATCTTGATATCTAAACATTTTCTCCATACCCAGCATATTCGGATAAATCATTACCTCCATTGTGGAGGTCCATTTCAGAATTTTGTGTAGTGTACATGTCTAATTTCCTTCCAGGTCCACATTAATACATCTCTAATTTTATGTCTATGAAAGCACGTCCCTGCCCCTTTTTCTTTGTCCAACAGATGGGCATGTCAGCCTTTCTGCAGGTCATACCCTTCCAATGTCAAAATTCTTTTATTTCCTAATGTGGCCCAATCTCTTAATCACACTAGATTGGCCGAGTCAATCTTTCTTGGCCATGCCTACTCTTGCCTGGGCACTCCCCAGTTTGACGAAGGCGTAGCGATGCTGAGACTCATGACCTGTAAAAACAGGAGCCCCTCCCAGACTATGGACCAGATGGCCAGCAGGTGGAGCTGGATGATCTTCCCCTCACGCCGAGAAAGGGCATGTCAGGTAGGACCAACGCCCCTTCTCCAGTGTGTCGGGGAAGATCATCCAGGAATGGGACTTACCAAAGCCGGTTAGTCATACGGGAGGGAAGCAGTCTGGTCCGAACCCTTCTGTTGTGGTCTGCCAGCAGCCTGCGGGCCTGGCAGCAGAGTCGGACACTGAGGAGGCTGGGGAGGACAATGGGCCAGTCCTGGAGTCAAGGGAAGGCCTGGACGAGGTTCTGTGTCAGAGGCAGAGATGGGGCCAGGGCCATCTGGGAGCGATGTGCGGACACCGGAGCCTCCAAAGGTGGACAGCAGAGAGGCAGAGGAACAGTGGGCACCTATTCCTAGCACACACATGCGAAGAGCTGCCAGAAGGCAAGAGCAGCTGAAGAAAAAAGGACAACTCGAGAGGAAGGCCAGAAGATGATTGGCCACTCCCATAAGGCTTAAAAGAGCAGCAATAAGCTGTTGGGTTCTTTGTAGAAAAGCAACGTTGATTCCCGTGCTTCTTGTCAGCGTCTCTTGAACTTTGTGCGGTTTTTGCCAAGAAAAAGCCTTTGGCAAGTTGCCAAAGACATCAAATGTTGGTGATAAGGCTGACGGACTGGTTATTAAGAATTTTGTTTTGGACTAAGAATTAATTCATTCTCAGCTGTTTTAATAAAATAAGTTTGTTGAGAACTGAATTGTGTTTGGTAATCACTACTTGGGCCTTGGTCACAACACCTTCCATTCGCCTGCCGAAGGTCGCCACAGGTGAAATGCCACCATCCCCCTGCAATAATGACAGGAAGCAGGAATGAGGGCAACCAAACCGCCTTACCAACTTCCGTGACAGACACTAGCGTCAGTTGTGCCACCTTCATGGTTGTGCATCAGGGGAATTTCCGGGATGCTGGGTTCACCAGGAGCCAGAAGCCCTCCATTAAGTGAAGGCCTCCCCTGGGGACCAACCTCCCCTGGACAATGGGCCACCTAGGCGCTCTTGAAGGAAACCTGAAACAAGAAGAACTCCGTCCCTCCACAGGGAAAGGACCTGTCAAACAATTGTGGTAAATTCCCCAGCTAGTCAAAACCTGTCAGACCATATTTAGGGTTGGAGGGAGCCATGGCAACAACACATCTGAAAGCCCCAAAGGACCCTGGTGCAAGGAATACACCTCGGTCGGAAGAGGGGTTTAATCGGAACTTCTCCATGTCGGGTATAAGATGCTTAGAGCCGCCCCTGAAAGGACGCTGGTTCTGAGTCCCAGTTGGTAGACTAGAAAGCCCCAGATGTCGAGCCCCCTGCCAGGGCCCCATCGGGCTGCGTGAGGACTTTTAGCTGCCCCACACCCCAAATGTTCTCAACCTACCTTTTCCCAGCAGTGTTGGGGCAGTGGTTCCAAGCCCCTCGGTCTAAAGTGAAGACAATTGGCAAACCTGCAGCAATGAACAGCCAAACGGGAACAATGGAAGACGCCTATGGCACAGCCGAAGCCAGACTCCACAGGGAAGGTTGTCCAACAACGCTTCCTAGTGTTGTGGCCCGTCAGTGGCCTGTGCAGCTAGTAGTTGATTCCGACAGCGAGTAGGCTGGTGTGGTGCTGTGCCAGCAGACTGTGCAGCTGGCACTCAAGTCAGACAATGAGGAGGCTGGAGAAGATGTGGTGCCAGAGGCGGGGATTCAGCCAGGGCCTTCAGAACCTCCAGAAGCTCCTATAAGTGAAGAGGAAGAAGAGGAGGAGCCTCTTCTCGATGCACGGGCACGCAGAGCTGCCAAAAGGCAGGAGTGGCTCCTCAGGAGGAGTCTCCTTGAGAGTAAGGCTTGGGGCTAATTGGCCACTCCCTTAGCCACTTTAAGGAAGGACGACGACTGAGGCAAATTGCAGGGAACAACTTCGTTCACTCTCCTTCGCGTCTTGATCTTAGTTCTCTGCAAATTGCTTCTGGGCTTTCTTCCAACTATAGTAAGATTATGATTATTTATTCTTTGGATTCTTGTAGCCTGTTAAGAAAGTGAATTAACAGCCTTTGTTTGAAAAAAGACTGATTTAATTTAGTAAACGAAGGTTTGTACAGACTTTGTGTGTGCTGCGTTCTTTGGGATCCGTAGCTGGGGAAGAACACCTAGTCAGCCAGTGGGAGACCCGAATAATGGTACCTTGATATGCGAGGAGACCAGAGTGTACATCCATGAGGTCGGTAGACCTTCAATATAAGTTAGAAGAGGCAGGATCGCAATGCCCCGGTCCGAGTATAATTTTTTCTCTTCTCTATATAGTTTGGAGAATAGTAACAATTAACAGTGTTGGAAGGGACCTTGAAAGTCATCAAGTCCAATTCCCTGTTCATGGAGACCTGTACTAGGGATGTGAACCACCAAACTGCCAACCTTTGTGATCAATAAGCTCAGAGCCTTAGCCACTACGCCCCCTAGTCAGACATCCTACCGAGGCCTATGGTGATCCCGTCTCCAACCGGACCCTTGGCTATTTGCCCTGACCGGAAGATGGCCAAGGAAGGAGGAAGGCACACTGCCTCCTATCCCGAAGGGAAACCTGCCAACTAGACGAAGGAAACAAGCGACGACAGATGCGACCATGGCTGTACGGCTGCTCTCAGTGACAGAGAGCCCTCTGCTAGTGACCTCACACCATCACCCCGCAGCGGCCCAAAGGGTATAATGTGAAGCGTGAACATACATCATCCGATGAATACTCCCCAGTGGCCAAGATCAGATGGGGGATACATGGGCATTCACCAAGTGCCTGCTCAAGGAATTCTGCATTCCGGATCTGAAGACAAGTATCTGAGAACAACTTCATTCCAGGGAAGTGACCTCCCACAACCTTGGGGGTCCCCAAGGAGGTCCCTGTCGGCTCACGGACTGAAACGCATCCCAAGATGGCCATGAGTCCGAAATTAGATAGCCCCAAGAGGGGAGAACATGCTATGCCTACTGAGAGGCTCCAATCACCCCCAAGTAAGGATGCTGCGTAGGAAAAAGGGGTTATCTTCTGTGCAGAGCAGAACGGCCTGTACATGAAGCCCCAGAAAGGTGCATACGAACCTGTAGAAGAACCCAGGGGAACTGACATCCAAAGCAATTGGACTCTGTAGTGGTATTACCCGAGGTAAACTGAGGATGTGTACAACCAAATACCTGGGCTTCCGGCACTGGCCAAGGAGGTCCCCAGGCCCCTGTGTCGGTGTAAGGAGCCGAGGCTGATGTAGCCCCCTGTGGTAACCAACTCCTGTACGCACAGTAATGCGGTGGGGTTTGTGTCTATGGATTGCAGCCCATTTCCCCTGTCCGGGGGTGGTAAGTTCCACATTGAAGAGGTTTGGATCTGGAACAGGTGCTTTAGAACCTGGACCGTTGAACAGCAGACCTACTGACCCCCCCCGAAAGGTGTCTGGTAGATAATCCCGATCCTATGCAGGCCAGGCCCAGGCCCTGTGGATCACGGCCCGATTATGCCAGAACAGGGGCCCCGGCACAAGGCCCATAAGCCGCTTTACAGCAAGACTCATGCCCCTGCACATGGCCCTCCAGGCATGGGATATGCTCTAGTCCCAAGATAGTCCCCCACGAGTTGCCTGATCATTTGCAATTGAGGCGGGTTGTAAGCCCAGATCCAGCACCTCCGGGGGTGGATCAGCACCCACCCCAGAGGAATGTCCTTATTAAGCCGAAAGGGCATAGCCACCTGAGACATCAAGTCCCGAATTGAGAAGGGATAGTCGGATCTGGGCAGAGATCTGTGGAGCAGCAGCTGCACTCCTACTGCACCTTCTAGGTCAGAAGGGGGGGGGTAGTTGTAGTGGAATCTCCCCAGAGGCAACAGGTTCTCTGGTGTCACCATGATCATTTGTAGGCCACCAACTAAAGGTGACCAGACCTGGTAAAAGATATTGGCCCTATGTGAAGGCTTGTGCCTAACGCCACCTGGAGACAGGCACAATGAGGAATAGGTGACGTTGCGTCCTAAAATAGGATGAAGTTACGCCAACCAATATCATGGCCAGAGGAAGACTGCTAAATTGTCAGAAACTGCCCATATAAGCAATCTCACTCCTGTTGCCCTTCTAGATTGCTAAAGGCATCAATCATAGTTCTATAGCTTCGACAGGTCAGCTTGCTTGAAGGAAACTGTCGCCTGCGGCCAAATGGGAGCAATGCTGCTCCTGCATAGTTATAGAGCAGGCTAGCGGCCCAGTTTCAACTGACACTGTTCATAAAGCGCCAATATTCTCACCTTTTGTTGTGGCAGGAAGGCGGGTTTGCCTGAGCACTGCTGCAGCGGGCCCATGCGTGTTACACAATCTGCATGGTCAGACTGGCCTGAGGAAGCACTCCTGGTGTGACAATCAATTCGTATTTACAAGGCAGACTGAGAGCAGGAACATGTTCCTGTCTCGTCTGAAATGGAGCGGCTATTGCTCCACCTTGTCAGTTATTTGGGGCAGTCTGGCACGATGGGCTCCTGCCACCGTTGCGATTCCGCCAAATGTCTCTGCTCCATTATCTTTTCGATGGGGCAGATTGGCCTGGCCAAACACTTCTGCCGCAATGGTGGAGCTCCTGTCAAGTTGCAACTGCGGCAATTGAAACAGACTGACCTGAATGGAGCACTTCTGTTGCTGATGTAACTGCGTTGTGCGCTTCCTGCTCTACAAAGCCTCACTGTCAGATAGAGCTGAGTGGTCTTGCTGTGTCTTCCTACGGCACTAGGCAGCCTGGCTCACCAGGAGCTCTCCTGCCGCGGCTATGAGGAACCTCTAACTCGTCAGCCGCTCTCCACTCATGTTCGTCAAATGTGTCATTCCTGCAGACTGGCTCACCTGAGCTTTTCTGTCACGGCTCTGATGGTGTTAGCATGTCAGCTGTCTGTTTGAAAGTCGGGCAGTCAGGCCCGTCATGAGCGCTCCTGCTGCGGCAATAATGGCGCCTAGCGCGCCAGCCACTGTATGCAAATTGGGCAGCCTGGCTCATTATGAGTGCTCCTGCCGCGGTCATAATGGCGCCTAGCGCACCAACCCCTTCATCTGCAGTTCGGGCAGTCTGGCTCTTCATGAGCATTTCTGCCACTGATGTAATGGTGCCTAGCGCGCCAGCTGCTCCATCCTCAGGTCGGGCAGCCTGGCTCATCGTGAGTGCTCCTGCCACCTCTGTAATGGCGCCTAGCACACCAGCCACTCCATCCTCAGGTCGGGCAGCCTGGCTCGTCATGAGCACTCCTGCCATGGCCATAATGGTGCCTGATGCACCGGCCACTTCAATTGCAATTCGGGCAGCCCGGCTCATACGAGCGCTCCTGCCGTGGCTCTGATGGCAATAACACATCCGCCACTTCATTGCAATTAGGGCTCATAATGAGCGCTCCTGCTGTGGCCGTAATGGCGCCTAATGCGCCAGCCATGTTCTGCAGGTCAGGCAGCCTGGCTTGTCATGAGCACTCCTGCCGCAGCTCTTGTGGCGCCCAAAGCGCTGTCCGCAATCAGTTTGCCTAGACAAATCTAGGCAGTGACTGAGTCCCTCTCTGCAGGTGCAGACTAATGCCAGGGGCTGCCTGTTAGCAGGCAATGCCCCCTCCGCTAAGCGTGGGAATGGCAAGGACCTTGGCTGAAATATAAGCCAGTAGAGAGGGTTACCAGCAGACTGGTAACCTCCCAGATCACTCACCAGCGATTGCCAAGCCTTGCTTGGAAAAACAATCCAAATCACTGTCATCTTATGTTGGTAAGAAATCCAAGAAGGGTGAGTCTCTTTTCTCAGTCTCAACTCGTGGAAGACCAAGTTGAACTTGGGAGCGCCCAGGCAAGAGTAGGCATGGCCAAGAAAGATTGACTCGGTCTCCAAGCAGAGAAGCAGAGCACTACCCATTCCTGGATGATCTTCCCCAACATGCTGGAGAATGGGCCCATTTTTCGCAAAAACGGAGCGTGCAGAAGCTTTGGGAGGCCTGTAGAGTGCTTCTATGGGCCGGGGAGGGTAAAAACGCCTCCATTTTTGAAAAAAATGGACCCATTTTTGGCCTCCCAAATCCCCCATGCATCGTGTTTTTGCCCTCCCCAGCCCCCAGGAGCATTCTACAGGCCTCCCAAACCAATGGTTGGTTCTACTTACCTTTACTACTGGTTTGCAAAGGGAGTGCACGCGCATGTGCAGATCATCAATTATGATGTCTGGGCAGGTGGGCGGAGCCTCCCACTACTTTTACTACTCGTTCTAAAAAACTGGACAGACCCGGGAGCAACCCACCACTGGTTTGCGAAAAACGGGATGCACAGAGGGTTTGGAGGCCTGCAGAGTGCTCCATGGGGCCTGAGAGGGCAAAAAAATTTTTTCTTGCTTACCTCTTTGAAATCCTGTTGCGTCTTATATACCGGGGCGTCTTATAGTCCGAAAAATGTGGGAGACATGGTCCAAGACCATGCAAATTATCTGCATAATTTGGGACTGGCTGGATCCAATATAAGAAGATGCACGCCATAGTTCTTTCTGTTCTTAAAAGTGTCCTATTATTTAGAATACCACCAATATTTAAAAATATATTTCAGAGATTATTCAAGTGAGTTCCATAAGATTATAAACTCAGCAATGAACTCAATGTAATTTCAGTTCTGAAGAATGCACTGTTAATTTAATTTGTATTAGTTCCAGCAATGAGTGCAATGGCACTTAATTTCACCGTCATTTCTTTCTACATCCCCCTGGAGATGAATTCAAAGTTGATTTTGAGTTTATCTTAATAGGTTTTTCCCCTCTTCTGATCATTGAAGAATATTGCCTCCAGATTAACAAAACCCAAAGCATATGTTAGCTGCCAGCAGGTTTTGCTGTAAGAGCATGATAATCATAGATCATGCTAAGAACGTATCACATTCACTGCTGATTTGAAAATTACTCAGTATAATATACAAAGTTCTTCAATCTGTTTCATCCTTTCCCACCAAAATGGCCAAGGCTGTTTATCATCCAAAGTGTCTGCAGGATTCCACCTTGGAAAAAGGTTGTCTTCTTTATGAATGCACAGAAGATCTAAGGCTCCAATCAAACAAAAGCCTTGGTGTGTCCCATTTTGCTTCTTGAGAAATTGAAGAAATATAAATGCAGCTTATAATGAATGACCCATATCTGTTGCATATCTGATATGCAATTAGAGATTGCATTGAATTCCTGAAAGCTTTTACTTAATTAGAGCCATTCAAATGGCAAAGTTTTATGCTGTAAAACAACTCCTATGCTTGCATAGTGACAGTTTTGCCTTAGGTCGATACAGGATGCGAATATGATATACAATTCATCAGCTTTTCAGCTAGGATGCTTACAACCCTAGAGTTCCCACTGCTCTCAGCCACATATGCTCTCACCTTATGTCACAGCTATAACTTCACTTGCATAAAGTAATAAACTGGAAGTGTCTGCTAAACCAGAGGCAAATCAGGCTTGCTTGGTACTGATTGGAACAGAGCCGACCAGCATAACTGAAAGCAATCTGCCCCTTCAGTGCAGAGGTATCAAACTTGAGGCCCCCAGGCCGAATGCGTCACGTGCTGGCCCCGGCCCCACCCGGTTTAGCAAAGGGGGGAAAAATTCCGATACGTCATGTGATGCCACTGTGACGAGGCGAGTTTGACACCCCTGCTTTAGTGTCTTACTTCAGATCCAATATTTGTTGGAATGTACATGTTGACAAAGGTATGTATCTCTCAGACTCTATAGCTGCCTGATTACAATTGCTAGAAATTATGGAAACTGAAATTTGACTCATCTGGAAGATTGGAAGAAGGCAGGCCATATGTCAAGTTTGATAAAATAGAACCAAAGTTCAGAGGAGATAGAGCCAGGTGAGGTAATATAAAGCAGGAAGATTTGCCCATGATTCTGAAAGATCCAACTCTAATTATCCTTGTTTCTGACTTGAATCTTATCTGCCAAATTTTCAGACTCTTCTTAGTGGCCAATTATTTTTCCTATCTCCTTTGTTATTTCAGACTGTACCAGATGGTTACCAAGCCCAGGAATAAACACATGCATTATAAACTGAATTTGAAATGTCATGTTATTTTTCTGCTTCAGAATTTTAGTTAGATGGCAAGGAAATGAACCAAAAGTTCATACAAACCTTTATCATAACAATCCTATCCCCTTACAAGTCTATGAATCAAAATATTAGGGGATAGTCACTAGAGAACATGACTGTGTAGACTCCCCACTTACCTATGACATTCACAGCACAATTATTTTTTATTAATCTAACTTATTTTTTATTAATCTAACTTCCAAGATTTTTGTCAGGACAAATGGACAAGGAAAACTCTAGCTAGCACTTTTATCCACCTATCAAAGACCTGCAATAGTGTCATTATTATATTTTTAATAATTTCAAATGAATAATAGTCCATTTTCTTTATATAGAGAGGAGAGCCTAGATCTGTGATGGCGAACCAATGGCACGTGTGGCCGAGGTGGCACCCAGAACCATCTTTCCGGGGACGCAAGCTGTCGCCTAACTCACCTGCAGCTGCACATGTGCCCCAGCTGTTTGGGCCTTTGGTGTGCATGCACGAGATTCAGGGGACCCAGCTGGTCTTCGGAGCTCTCCTGCGCATGCACACAAGAGTACTTGCGTGCAGCACACGCATGCATAAACGGTGTTCATGCATGTGCACTGCACGCACAAAAACCACACACATGCAAAGATGGTGTGATTGTTCGTGCAGTGCACGGGGAGAGCCACACGAAACCTGCACGCATGCACAGATGGTGTGGTTGCACGCGCAGCGCATGTGGGGTAGCTGTGTGAAAGCTGTGTGCATGCACAGATGATGCAGTTGCGTGTGCAGCACAAGGGTGAGGAGCCATGTGTTAGCGCGGATAGCACGCACGCGCACAAAGCGTGTACCTGTTTGACACTCAGTGAGTAAAAGGTTCACCACCACTGGCCTAGATGATAAATGTTATCTAAAAAAATACTGAGACCGGAAAAATTGTTCATTACAGTATAACTTTCCAGGCTAACAAGATTCAGTGAAGATTATTTTAATATGCCATTTTCTAATTGTAAAGTACTGTCTTTAGGATCATAGTTAGCATTAAAAAAAGCAGTATGCCTTCAAAAGATTTGAATTAACAGCAGAGGCCTCTTTATTTGGTTCTGTCAGAATGAAAAATCTTGAAATGTAAACAACTTCTCCTATCTTGTCGTTCTTGCCTTCATTTCCAGAATTATCTTAAAAGGAACTGTATTCAACAAAGCAAACCTTTTGTGAATGTAAAGCTGTCTTTCTTCCTAGACCTCTCAGACTTCTCTCCCTCTCCTATCCATGAGACCAAGATGCCTTGTCACCTTGTTTCTGGATCAAAAAATGTGGAGATTGTTCAGATTTAGTTTGCTTTTCCTTGCCATAAAAATAATAGAAACAGGTTGGCTTTTTTTTTTTTTTTTTTGCAGTTCTCTACTAGTTAGCTGGAAGAAGGGTGAAGAAAATGGAACAACATTCATTTAGTGAACCAAAAATGTTGCTGAAGGTCTGGAAGGCAATGCACAAAAGGGCTCTCAGTGGCATAAGCCTCTGATGTGACATTGTACTTTAGGTGTCTATTGAAGTCAATTGGACCAATCAGAAATAACCCGCCCACTACTTTCAGCATTGTAAATGATAAATGCAAATCATTGATTCAGAATTTATCACCTTGGATTTGTATTGGTAAAAGAAGTGCACATCAAAGATATACCGCTACTTTTGTTGTAAGTTAACAGTGAATTTTAAAAATGAGAATGAGGCACTATAGTGTAACTATATAGATCACACTGATATAGAATCCCATTGCTCTTGAAGCTTTTTCGTTTCAAAAGCTTTAAAGCTACACTTCCTATTGGGGTCATCAGTTCATGCATGGAATCTGACATCTTACATCAGAGGCTCCACATCACTTATATTCACATTTCTCTGAGGTGATACTTCTGCTAATGGACTCCAATCTGCAATAGATGGAGCTGACTTAATGTATCCTAATTCAGCAGTTACCAAGAAATTTTATTCTTCTGACTGATAAAACTTCAAGGAAGTAATGGGGTTTTTTTTCTTTTAAAAAGCCTCCAAGATACATATGAATTATTATGACTTACCGTATTTTTCGGTGTGTAAAATGCACCGGACTATAAGACGCACCTGAATTTGGGGGGAGGAAAACAAGAATTCTACCTCTGCCTACCAGCATTTTGGAACGATCTGGGTGGAATCTGCCTGGCAGCTTCGGGGAACAAGGCAGGTGCCACAATTTGCGGCTGGTCACCCCTCTGGCCGCCCAGCAGGCAGCTTAGGGCAGGCAATGGCCGCAATGACTTCACTCCCCTGCAATGTGAGGAGCTGCCGCTTAAGCCCTCTGCGCCCAGGAACCGAGCGAGCCGAACGAGAGCTCCTAAAGAAAAATGCCCGTCATTCCAGCCACCGCTGCCCGGATTCCCCAACGCAATAATCAGAGCCGTGTTTCAGGCGGCCGGCGGCCTGAAGAGGGTTGTTCCTCAGGCTGTGCCCCGACCCAGATCCTTACCACCTGGAACTGCCAGAAAATGGCCGAAGGGTGGGGGCCGGCGGGTGGGCCAGATTTTTACCCCCTTTTTGGGGGTAAAAAGGTGAGTCTTATACACCGAAAAATACGGTAAATACAAACCAGAAGATATTTTCTGAAAACCTATATAAATCCATATCCTGGACATTATAATTAATTCAAACTAGGGAGTTTTAAAAAAATTTCATTGATGTTTCAGTGGCACTATATTTTTACAGTGCTCTTGGCAGTTTTTTTTAAAAGTAGGTCTGAATGTTGTAATCAAATCTCCTAGTAATAGTGTTGTGCAAAATTAATCTTATAAAACAATAACAATGAAGATCTATCGTAAATGAACATATCTGATGCGATTTTAAAGAAACCTATTGAGATTTAATTGTCTCCCCACCTTTTTTTAGTAGTCTTCAAATACCATCACTTCATTTGTGGATTTAAAAAGAAAAAGCCATTTCCAAGAGTTTTTTTTAATTAAAACAATTAAAACAATTAAAACGGCTAGTGGTGCTTGGGTGACAACAGACCAGTTAGATGGTCTGTCTCCATATCACATGAAATTTTTCCAATCTGTCACTGCTCCTGTCTCCCAAATGGTTAAAAACAGTTTAAAGATTTAGCAACTTCAAAACAGGAAAAGAGTAAAAATATCTGCTCCATCCCATGCTGTCACAAGTCCACAGTAATAAAAAATACCCTCACTTAATTTCACTGAAAATAAAATAAAATACACCCTTTATTTTATAACATTGTATGTGTATTTGTCTGGTGTCGTGTAAAATTAATAAATCCGAGCAATACTTATGAGAGAAAGCTTCAAAGCTGTTACTGTGGAAAAAAGTGTTTTGGAATATAACATACAGTACACCCAATTCTCTAGATCTTCACCAAAGTATCAAGAGTTTTTCCCCGTCGCTCATTTCTGAAGAATTATTTTAGAACTGTTCCTCAGATATTTGAGGAAGTAATTCCTGATTTCAAAGACCTAGGTAAACACTTTATTTAAGGTATACTGTTGTCTGTTAACAAGAAACCAATTTCATGCCTCTTAGGTTTATTGAATACTGCAGTACTATGAACATGTGCAGGCAGAGTCTCTGTAAATGTATTAATATAGAAATCATTCTATCTGCCCCACAAAGTTACCATCATAATATGTAAAAGGAAAGGAAATACAAAACAGCAAGGTTGTTTGAATACAAGTGGCATCCAATGAACAGAGAAAACATTCTGCGACATTCTCAGTGCAATTTGAAATAATAAATAACTTTTTAATGCCACAATGGAGTCCACTTAACTTCTCAAATATACAATGCATTCAAATGATTCTGTGAAAAAAAATCAAACCAGGATTAATGATGTAAAGTAAATATAAGATAGCTAGCATGATTCAATTCTGAAAGATTTCCCCCAAAATTCTATAAGCCCATTTTTCATTCTGATAACATCCATGGAATTAAAAAACACAATCGTATGCACAAAATGCAGAAATGGGCGACTCATAATTTGAAGCTGAAATCTACTCAACTCCTTTTTGTCTCTTTCCTTCTCCTTTCTTTTTGCTCCTTTCTGAGAGATCTGATATATATGCTTTTCTGTCATCCTTTTAATCTATCTTCATTTTCTACTCCTCTCATAAATACCTACTTTCTACTTATTCAAAACTCCTTCTTTCTCTCATCCTCTAAGTTCATCCTTTATATGAACTAAGACATTAGTTCATATAAAGTTTGATCTCTTCTTTAAAAACTGCAGGGATTGTTCACTCCTATTTTCTCAAATGCTTGAATGCTATTTCCCCGATGAAAGCTAAGCCCAATTCTTATTATCTTATCCTTCACAAACATTTTCTACTGATGTGTTTTCACTGTTATTCTCAAAAAAATGCAACCTTTTTCTTGAGGCACATGGTCACTATTTTTAAAACCTATATTTGTTCTGTAATACATATTTCTAAAATGGTCCCAAGTTAAAAGAACTCAATTGCAAACAAGTCCCTACATCCCAACTAACATCAGCCGTATAATCTTGAGAAGCCTTTGGGGTGATTAGAAAAAAAATGCTGGCTGTAATCGATTGACATCATGTTTTTTAACCTTAGTTTAAGAAAACAAAGCAGTTTCAATTTATGGTTAATTATCCTGGTCTACATTCTTAAATCCAGCATTCTTCAAATGTTTTGAAGTTCATCATGCTATTGTATGCTTCAAAAAATACTGTATTCAATACCCAACCACAATGCTATATCATTATCTCCTGTACAGTTATGAATATCCATAGAAAATGGATGCCAGGCAAACAGATTAAGTTCAGCTTCAACTAAAGTTACCTTTTTCAAAATATGATTCAGTTACATCTTCATCCCTCTTGGCTCTCACAAATGTATGCATTTCTTTTTTAATTGTTCTACGCTCCAATGTACTCATGACATTATGAAAAATTATTCCTTGAGACAAGGAATAACAATAATTAATTTAACTGTGAAACAGGCAAACTAGAATTCATCAGGAAAGCTAATACTTTTCTTACAAATTAAGCAGAATCCAGGATTCCTTACTGTACTACAGGAATTATTGTCTACCTTATCCATGAAATAATATTGCTTTGTTAGTGAATGTACAGAATTCCCTATTGCTGCTAATTATCTCTTCTCTCCTTCCCCTCTAACAAGATGTACATGTATACATAATACTCCTCTCTCATATCTATATGAATCTGATGAAGAGGACCATTAACCACAAAAATCTATGCAGTAATAGTTACAAATATCTTCAAAATGCCATTCTGTTCTTTATCATGATCTATTGTTTATTCCCCCATTTCTCTTACTTAGAAATCTTGTATACCGAATGGCTGTGTTTTATATAAAAAAACTTTTATCTCAATTTTCATCCATTATGGAATTTGAATGGTAATACACTGCAGCAGTGCACAGATTTTGAATTGAAGGCCAAAATATAATTGGGAGGCATGTTGGCCTTGCCATAGCACCTCTTCTAAACACTTGAAAGCAATTAGATCTGTTTTCAGAAATGTGAATAAACTACAGGAAGGCATTTGCATGATTTTAGGGAAAAAATAGCTGTTTCAAACTCTTTTCAAGAGGTAACATGTGGGCACCAATATTTATTCCTAGTCACATGATTCTTCCTTTTGAATTTGACAACTGTACAGCCTTGATGTACATGGGCCTTCTAAAATATTAAAGGTAAAGGTTCCCCTCATACATACGTGCTAGTCGTTCCAACTATAGGGAGTGGTGCTCATCTTAGTTTCTAAGTCAAAGCCACTGTCTGATGACAATTCTGTGGTCATGTGGCTAGCATGACTAAATGCCGAAGGCGTATGGAACGCTGTTACTTTCCCACCAAGGTGGTCCCTATTTTTCTACATGCTTTCAAACTGCTAGGTTGGCAGAAGCTGGGGCAAGTAACGGGAGCTCACTCCATTATGTGGTGTTAGAGGTTCGAACCACAGAACTGTCCACCTTTCTGATCAACAAGTTCAGCGTCTTAGCCCCTGAGCCACCATGTCCCCCTATTAATATAAATATTAGAAATACCTAAATGATTGTCTTCTTTTTGTCAATCTGCTTCAGGTATATGGCAGGGTTAGAAATGGAATGAAGAAGATAGAAAGATTTTCTATTTCTGATCAATATGGTTAAATGGTTAAAATCTCAGTTCTTAGGTTTCAATTCATATTTAATAACAAAGGGAGCAAAAGTAACGTATAGTTATAGCAACTGTCATTTCTGTCATTATCTCTTCTTTATTTGGTTTATAGTTTGGGTGCAACATTTTTTATTGAAAGAGAGACTAGCATTATTTTCTATGTGAAGTATTTGTAACTACATATCCAGATTCCATCATACTTTACTAAGGTGACCAGACGTCCCGCTTTTGGCGGGACAGTCCTGCTTTTTAGCAATTTGTCCCGCGTCCCGCGGCGTTTCAAAAAAGTCCCGATTTTTCATTCTGCCTCCTCAGTCCCGCTGCCTCTTGAGCCCCAGCTGATGGCTAGAAGAAAAAAAAACTGTTTAAACTCTTGCCCGGGGCTTCAAAGGGCCGCCCTACAGGCAATCAGTGTAAAGAGTTCCTGAAGCAGTTTTTTTTTCCCCTAGCTAAGCTGCAGAAAAGAAACCGAAACCAGGATCTTTGGTGGAACGTGACAAAATGAGGCAGAGAGAGATTTATTTTTATTTTTATTTTTCCTCCCCAAAAAAGGTAGGTGAAAAACTGCAAACAATGGGAAATTTAGGAGGAGAGTTCAAGATTTTAAAACACAAAAGACAAAAAAGCTGTATTTAACTAGGGAATTGTAATAATTGAGATACTATTAATTGTATATTGTGTTGAAAGCAGAAGTGGTTAAGTTGTGGTTCAGAGGAATATATGGGAGAAATTATTTGGTTTATTATTATTGGTAAATATAATTAATTGATTTGTAAGAAATTGGATTGCATGGAAATAATTGGAATATTCATGTTCATATTGATTAATATACAAAAAGATAGTTTTATAACTAATTGATTTATATTAAAATGTTGAATTTGTATTAAACAACTGTATTACATAATTACATAATTAACCAATGTGAGGATGGATATAAAAATAGATGACAATGGGAAGGGGTATAATATAGAATAGAAGGGAAAAATTGAATTTGATTAAGATTAGAGATGAGGATGAAGGGTAATATTGTTTTTTTTAAAAAATAGATGAATAAATATGGCAAAAAGGAAATATAGAAATTGTAAATTTAATTGAAATGACTAAACACTGTTTAAATTTGTGAACCAGCCAAATATTCTCTTCAAAGAAAATACATTGTATGTTTGTATATGTGTTTCTAATTATTGCTATTTATTCATATTTGTTCTCTTTTATTCTTTAAAGTTTAACAATTCATTCTTTATCTTAATATCTTTATATTTGCTTGGGGTTGGCTTTCTTCCCTTTCATCTTTTTTATTGTACAGCAATCTTTCTCCTCAAACCTACCACCTCTCTCTTTTCTTTCCTTCTTACTTTCTCTTCCCCCCACCCTCTTTTTCTCCTCCCTACTTCCTCTTCCTTTCTCCTTCTCCTCCTCTCTTCCTCCCTCTCTTACCCTCACTCCTACTCTAATTTCCATTCCTTCATCCCTCTCTATAGCTGTATCCTTTAATGCATATGGACTACTCAGAGGGCTGAAAAAGTTATTTTTGACTGGTCCTCACACTTTTGACCAGTCCTCGAACTTACGACTGTCCTCACATTTTACATTTTTGCCCTATCTTGTCATCATGGTGAAGAGAAGCAGTTGTGAAATGAGTGACATGGTTGTTAAGAATGCTGCATGGGCATAAATGTGAGGATGGTCATAAGTGTGAGGACCAGTCAAAAGTGCGAGGACCTGTCAGAAATGACTTTTTTCAGCCCTCTGGTTAGTCCTTTTGTGCATATGGACTACTCGGAGGGCTGAAAAAGTTATTTTTGACTGGTCCTCGCACTTTTGACCAGTCCTCGAACTTATGACTGTCCTCACATTTTACGTTTTTGCCCTATCTTGTCACCATGGTGAAGAGAAGCAGTTGTGAAATGAGTGACATGGTTGTTAAGAATGCTGCACGGGCATAAATGTGAGGATGGTCATAAGTGTGAGGACCAGTCAAAAGTGTGAGGACCTGTCAGAAATGACTTTTCAGCCCTCTGAGTAGTCCCTATACACATAGCCATGGCCACCCAGTCACATGACCAGCTAGCCACGCCTGCCCAGTCACATGGCCTCTAAGCCACGCCCACACAATAACCCACGCCCACAATGGTGTCCTTCTTACCAATGTTAAAATCTGTTCACTTACCCTATACACATAGCCATGGCCACCCGGTCACATGACCAGCTAGCCACGCCCACCCAGTCACATGACCAGCTAGCCACGCCCATAAAATAAGCCACGCCCACAATGTCCCTCTTTACCAATGTTAAAATCTGGTCACCTTATACTTTACTTAAGAAATTTTTTTGGATTTATGTTTAAATTTCAGGTTCCTTTCTCCCTTGTAAAATTTAAAAGAAAAACAACAGCAACAAAATAATATGTATACACACAGACACACAAAATGGCAATTTAAATTTCAAGGCTAAAAATATTATTTTAAAAACCATAGGCTTGATAAACATATTCAATACTATCGGCATATGCTATATTTGGAATCTCAGCCAATGGTGACAATTATTCACGTTGACTGCATAGTAGGATGGATGGAAGTAAGATTATCCTTCCATAATATTTCATTCCATAATTTTTTGGGTTATGACTGGGATATTCAGATGAATATTACAAAATAAATAATTTCCATCAGTGTTATATTACTTGAATATTAGATCAGTTTTCTACATGGCAATGTCTATATGCAACTGCTAATTTATAGCAATTATTTTTATATTGCTTAACGCATTGTAAGCCACCCTGAGTCTCCGGAAAAAGGGCGGCATATAAATCGAACCAATATATATATATATATATATATATATATATATATATATATATATATATATATATATACAAAAGTGTGTGTGGGAGGGGGGGATAGGGAGAGGGAGGGAAGGAGAGGGGGGTGGGTGGGGGAGAGAGAGATATTAACGTTCAGGTTAGTTAACCAGAGTCTAGGATTTGAAATTCTGCTTTTGAAAGTTACTGTATGATTTACTTCATTTCTTGCCATTTGACAACTCCATGAACACTGTCTCTACAGAAACAATAAAAACAAAAAGCTTGAATTGATGCCATGGGATCAATATCTACTTCATAACTTCTTCACCTGTAAGCCATAACTTGCTGCTAAAATGAATGAGTTACCAAGATTTATATGAATAACTTATCCTAGATTATCACTACAGATATTCTTAGGCAATTTTCTAGAGTAGATGTGGCTTCAGGCAATTTTATTAAGACTTGAGAATTCTACTGACTGCCCCAAATAATCTAATAAATTTTTATGGATCAAAAATGCAAATCTTAACCCCAACATACAACAGAGTACTGTGAGGAATTTATGTTCTTTTGTACATGTTAGTATACTGGTAAAAGAAGGTTAGGATTTAAAAAGAATTTTGCTGCAGATACTACTAAAGGCAAATCAAACTATTTTACTCTTAGAGCAGGGGTGTCAAACTCAAGGCCTGGGGGCCGGATCTGGCCTATGGGATGCTTAGATCTGGCGAGTGTGGCTGCCCTGGAAACAGCAAAGGAATGACCTGCGGTGCCTCTGCCAGCAAAAATGGAGCCCTCAGCCCTCCCGAGCTCCATTTTCGCTGGTAGAGAGTTGCAGCAGGCTGTTGCAGCTGAAAATGGAGCTCAAGAGCCCATTTTCGCTGGCAGAGGGCTCGGGCCATCACAGGCACCCCTGACACGAGTGATGTCGAGCTGGCCATGCCCACCCTGGCCCCCGAGGTCAAACACAACCTTGATGCAGCCCTCAATGAAATTGAGTTTGACACACCTGTCTTAGAGCATTCAGGTCTGGTACAAATAAAGTCCAGCTAGTTCCAGAAGATCAGAAAAACCTTTGGCTGGGGATGGCCAGTGACTTATTTTTAAAGTAATGTTGCTTAACCTTGACCATGGAGATGGATGAATTTCAACTCCCAGAATTCCCCAGCCAACCATGGGGAATTCTGGGAATTGAAGTCTACACATCTTCAAGTGGTATATATGATGCATGATAGCAGTGTTCCAATATTTGAAGGGCTGCCACAAGAAAGAAAGGGTCCAAAGCCTGAAGGCAGGACAAGAAGCAATGGATGGAAAATAATCAAGGAGAGAACCAACCTAGAACTAAGGAGAAATTTCCTGGCAGTGAGAAAATTAACCAGTGGAATAGCTTGCCTCCAGAAGTTGTGAGTGCTCCATCACTGGAGGTTTTTAAGAAGAGATTGGACAGGTGTTTCTCTGAAATGGTGTCGGGTCTCTTGCCTGAGCAGGAGGTTGAAGTTGAAAACCTACAATGTCCCTTCCAACTCTGTTATTCTGTTCAAAGTTGAAAAACCTTGTACTAAAGACACAAAAAGCCTCATCTATCATTCTGTATTCAACTATTTACAACTAGAGATTTCTTTGCAGTATTTAATAGCTGCTTCTTCATTTCACTTCAGAAGATATATTTGGGGTTTTTTTGTTTTTGTTTTTGTTTTTTGCTTAAGTCGTCCATGCGGAAGTATCAGCCATTAACCAATTAACACACATGTATAGTTTTGCTCTATATAGTGAAAAACAATAGGATAAAATAGCAACAAAGATAAAAATTGTTCAAAGGCAGTACAAAATAGCAATGGACTACATTGCTAGTGTTTTCAAAAGTTACAGGTTTCAAATCTGAGCCCTCTATCACAGTTTCATTAATACATAATATATCAGCATTTGGGACGAGAGGTTTGGAGAACACAAGCTGGGGTTTCTCAACTTCAGCAACTTTCAAATGTATGGATTTCAATTTCCACAAGTACTGTATATTAGATGAGGAATTCTGGGAGTTGGAGTCCACACATTTTGAAGTTGCTGAGATTGGCAAGTACTCTTGAGGTTGAGAAGCATATGTGATTCTTTCCCCCAATATATTTGATGTATGTTACTAGATATTTGCACATAAGAAGGGGGCTGCGGTGGCTCACATGGTAAGATGCTGGGCCTGCGCACTGCTGAGGTAGGCAGGTCGGCGGTTCAATTCCCATGAGCGAATAAACCGCGGAAGGGACAAGAAAGGAGCCTCCCCCGATTGCCTACTGGCATTCAGGCCTCCTGTGTGTAAAAATAACACCGCCCGAAAAAATTCCTTTCACAGAGGCAGTCAGCCACCTCAGTGATCCCTGGCTAACACGTGCCATATGCTAAATAAATAAAATGCACAAGAAAAACACGACACAGGTTAAAAAATGTAAGTATATTAAAAATAAAAAGAGTGTCTCATTTCTAATTCCATGATAGGGACTCATGAAAAAAATAATATTTTGTGATATTGTTTTAACACAGAAGCAATTACACCATGGGCTATGATGTAATTGCTTCTACACCATGGAATTTGTTAAAAGACATAATGGAAAACAAACATAAATAATTTACATACTGGGGAAATTCCTTTTGAATGGAATCAGAAACAACTAAGATTAATTACATATAAGGGATGTTCATAAAAGTGACTGGATTTTTACCAGAGCTTACAAAAATTCTTCTAAACTGCAACAAAGAGAATTTTTTCTGCTTCAGTCTTGAATTCAAGCTACACTTTTAAATTATTCCTCAAGATTGTTGTTAAACAACTATACTTCAACTGAACTATATTTTATCTTTCTTGGCAAAAGAATATAATATAATAAGATGCTTTTAGACAACCTGTGACCTAGTAGGTTATCATTTTAGAAATATTTTCTTACCCAAACAAAGAAAAAGAATGACCATGGGCAGGCAAAAAGGAAATGTGAGCAGAAGCAATTTCCAATTTCCTGCCAGCTTCCCCACTGACTTTCCTTGTAGGAAGTTTGCAGAGAGCATTGGAAATGATGTTCATGTGACTGTGACTTAGTGCGGCAGCACAGCGGCATAGCAGCACTGAAGTGGCCACAAATGACGGTCGCATAACTGTGGCTGACAATGGCAGCATAGCAGCTACAGCAATGAAGAAACTTAAGCTTTGCTAAATTTAAATCCCATGGTTCCTGGATTTTGGACACATTCTTTAAGTTAGCCCATTTAAGTTTTATTAATTCAAAAATTGTTGTCTTATGATGCACCATTTCAGCCAATTGCAGATTACAAACAAGCAGACATGAGAGTTTTACAGTATGTAGATAATACTAGAATACTATGAACTTTACAGCAAATGTAAATCATCAATTTCAGTTAATCAGAGTTGTATGTGACATTTGACTCTCCAATTATGGATAGTCTTAAATATGATTTATTGTGTTAAATCAATTTCCAAATGATACGATGATCTGAATTTAATCTAGATCTAAACTAGAGCGAAGGGAGAAGATTGTGCTGCAAACCCATAGCTTGCTGTGGCTCACAAGTATAATGTAAAGTTGTGGTTCAGTGTTGCTTCCAAATTAGCTTATCATCTTGGTGAAGGTGTGCTTCCAATTCTATACTTACTGAACCAAATAAATACAAAAGCAAGCAGTTTCATCAGAGGAGCTCGCTTGGATGAAGAAAAGTGTATCTACTTCCTCCCATGATCTTAAATTTCTTCTTTCAAGTTGAGGCTTCAGCCATGCAAGCTTATTCTCAGGTTCAAGGGAAGGAAATGCAATTAAAAATGAAGCTGGCAGGAATAGTGGGAAGGAATATTTGGTACTCAACTTGATTTGTTAATTTCCCAAGACAATTCCCACCTTTCCCAGTTTTAATATATTCCTTCACTCTTAGAATTACAAGGATTATGAAAATATGTGTGTATCAAAATCAAACCCTGTAATATAGTCTTTTCATTGCAAAGCTATACCTTTCCTTCAATTTATCTAATACATATTCGATGTGATGTAAGACTCCTGAAGCTGAAGATACTCTTAATTGTTGTGACCAGAAATCATCAACAGACCCATCCTCCCTATTGGCCAACTTGATTTCCCTGAAGGTGAATTCTATGTGACTCCATGAGAACCATATTGTAAAAATTAAAATTTAACAGATATTGGTTTCTAAGGATGGTATTTGCCAAGCCCTAAAACTAATAAAGGATCTATTATTGCAGCCCTAATAAAGTTACATTTTACCTGTAAACATAGTGTGCAAGATTAGACTCTATGCAAAGTATGTTCAGCTTTGATGTCACCAAAGTCCATTGGCGATATCTTAACCAAGGATTCCTCAAGCCTTGAATCACTTCATGTTGATGCTCAAAGAACATATAATGTATTTTTTATAAAGGTGCTGATGATAAAGAGTCATAGTTTAACAGTCAGGTTTGCAAAGATTTCAGGTTCATTTCTTAGCAATATTCTGCTTAAGACAAAGTTAAAAGTAAAGTTTATCGATCAAGGACAGAGGAACAAACAAGCTGCCAAGAACAGGCCATAGCTGGCTTCTTAAAATGGCAATTTTTTAAAACCAAGTTTTCTGAGGAGCATTTGTACTGCTCCTAGGATGTTTGTGTGCAAAGCCACTTATTTTTAGTTCATTACTGGGTTAATTTCAGTAATATAATGGAAAAAGTGTGAACACAACTCTGCAGTTATGGTTCAGAAGACAGGCAATTTCCAAGCCTCCTCCTCCCTCCTCCCCAGTTAATCGCTCTTGCCTGTTGGTGTTAAGATACAAGAAACAAAATATGCATGATGACACTGCAATTCACATTTCATCATTCTGGTGTCATTGTGGGTAGCATCAAATGCCTATGGTTACCTGGCAACTAAACAATTTTAATGAACATTCAAATGAAATTCTGATGAAAAATTAATGCCTCCCCCAATTAAATTTCACATAAGAGAAACAGTGCTTCAGAAGATAACTTGAACTATCTCCTTTGTTACATTATTTTAACAGTCCTCCATAAATCTTTTGAAAGTCATTAAAATACAGAAGTGCAACCGTTCATGCATCATGTATTTATTACTTGGAAATGAATCAAATAACCTTTAGGAATGTACTTTTTAAACTGAAAGCTATATATGGACAGCAGATTAAGAAAAGTAGAATTATTTGGAGAAATAAATTGTATTTAGCAAACGTATCAGCAGAAAATAATGAATGTATATTTTGTCTTTCAATTAATCTTCAGGCTTTTTTAAAGTGTACAGTACTGGGCACTGAACCAAATTTCCAGGGCAAAAGACTCCATAAATAGTCATATTATACAAATTCTTCCTGAGGCATCCATTTATAATAATGTATAATTCTAGCTATTTCTAGACTATACGGGGCCTATGGACATAGATGCTTGCAAAAGTTCAGGCTTCAGACATGTAAACACATTTATGAATATTTTGCTAGGATAGTTACTAAAAATAAAAAAGACCACACAGTCAGTGGCTCTCTTCTGCAACCCTGAATGAAGAAAATAATAATTTAATGATCATATTATTAACCAACAGTTAACATATAAAAGGATTTTAAGCATGGTGGCCACAAGGGAAGAAAATGCAGAGGTTGTAGCTGGGTCAGGCAGAGAGAAGTCTCAGATATGGGCTTTATAATGGTGACATCAGATTTTATATCTATTGTTTTGTAGGTCTTAGTCCAGGCCTGTTCAACTTGTAAACTTGAAAACTTGAAAAATGAAATGTTGGTCAATTAAAATTAATTGCAGGCCACAAAAGAATAGTTGGCACGAATCAGCTGTTCAAAGATTAATGTGGCAATGTTATGTGATGGAAATGGCAGTTTCAGGGAATACTGAGGTGGTCAGCAGTTCAAGGTGATATTTTGAGACCAGTGGAATAATTTTTTTTTTAAAAAAAAATTGGTGTGTCACACCAAGCTGCTTGGCAGATTGCATGTGGCCTACAAGCCATAGGCTCTACATGCATGACTTGAAAAACTCTCAGTTGAACTTTGACCATGGTTTTAACTGGACCTAATGTAAGTTTCATGGATACCTATTTACATTTATGGATTGATGTACGCTTATATATTGCTCCATTCAGAATATTGCTCTGAGCTGCTTGCAAACTGGCTCTGAGTTACTAAGTAACTAATTAATCGTAGCAAATTAGAAATTGGCAATACTTTTGAGAAGTTCTGGATTTCAATTACCATTCATCTCAGCTAGCATAGTATATGGCAAGGACTTTGGAAACTGTGATAGCCTAGCAAACTTGAAGGCGATAAGTTGATTACTTTTGGTTTGGATATTACAATCCTGTCCTTCCTTTGTCCCTCACCTAATTAAAGAGGAAGATAATCCACACCAGAGGAAAAGTACCTTTGGATTCCATCTCATTTCAAGTAAGCTGACTGCCCAATTAGAATTTTATCTGGTGTGTAAGGGTTAGAGCTGCGTTTCATTGCAATTTATCTTTTGTTAAAACTCTAGTTCCTTTTGTACTATCATTAAAAGCAACTTTCTTTGTAAACAGAGATCAAAGCGGGCCAAAGTTGGTTTATTAGAAATAAATTTAAAGCTAACAGGTCAGTGCAAAGTTGTTTTGAAAACTGAATTTGATGTTCTTGATGTTTTAAAAGCTTCAGCCAATGAAAGAAGTTGTCTCTGTAGCATTCCTCCCAAGCAATTGCTATGCAAGAACTTGAATATGTCTAAATTGACAGGATTTTGATAAGGTGCAACACTGTTGAAGTATATGAACCAGGGACTTTTGCAGAGTGGTAGCGAATGATAAAACTATAGAACTCTAAGAACATCTGCTTTGGACAGGAAGGTGGTGTAGTGGTGAGGATGGAGAGAAGATTATTGGCAGTTCACTTCTGAAAAACTTGCCAAGAAAACTGCAGAGACTAGTCCAGGTAATCTCTAGGAGTCAAAAACTGACCTGAAGGCACAAAAATGTATAAGAACTCTCAACCACAGGGTGCTTTGTACATTAGGATTTAACTAGTATGGAAAATATGATGTGTTTGCTCTTTTTCTAACACAACTCTGGCAGCAAGCCCTGATCTAATGTAGCAAAATGTGTGAAGCATATTATTGATTCATCTACTTTAAGCAGTTGAGTGTTGCCTTTTAAGGTAAAGCTCTCCCATGCAGCTTCATGTGCCCTCCGATTTCTCCTTTCTTAACAAGCTTATTACAGCCAGCTTTGACATATTATAGTATAACCAGACTTACCCCATTCTTCTACGTCTGTATGCCATCCCACCCCTAAAAATCAAGCAAGATTAGGTACTCAGTTTATAGTACAAAAGCCCATCCTGGCAGCTAAAGAGTCACTTTAAAGAGTTTAAAAAGTGTAGCAGATCACAGCATGATAAATACTCTCTTTAATAGGGCAGTTGGTGTTCTTTGTTTCCAATTTAATGAGTTCTCCTGAATAGTTTACACCAAGACTACTACAATGAGAGTACCTGTTCTCAAAGCAGTCCCCAACTTTATTATTCTGCCAACCCCAGAATTGTTTAAAGCAAATACATCAATGTCTGAAAGACACAAATATTGCATTCATTTTTATCATCCACAGCAGCCAAGGGGTCCTGTCACTATGCATATAACAGGCAGCCAATAACCCAGGCACGCGACACCCTGAAGTTAATCCATCTATTCTGTGAAGTGAAATCTGCAAAATTCAGGGTGATTGCTTGAAATCTGAAGGGAAAGCAGGAGAGGATAAATAGCTAATCTGAAACGCCACTTTTAACTTCATTCCTTTCAGAATAAAAGCTGCACAAAACTGTGTCACGGTTGTCCTGTCAAAGGCTACAAGAGATGGCCTGCAAACAAAGACACATGTCAATTTTGCTAAGGGTCATGTTGAGCCATTTATGAGCCAGATTCTCTCACCCAACCTATCTCCTTTAGATGTTTCTTTGCAAAAGGGGCTTCCACTTTGAATAGATGGTTGGGAATTCCTTCTGTGTGCCAAAAAGCTATTGTTACCAGCTTTCAGAATTTACATCCTTAAGCATCAAATAAGCCTAAGTAAAAAAATAGAATATTTAGCTCAGGAAATGCAATGAGTATAGGGCTGCTGGAATCTCGGAGCAACTGTCTCCTATACCTCTCTATTGCTAGGTCTGCTATACCTCCCTATTGCTTCTCAATCTGATATGCTGAACTTCTACTTGGATAAACCACAGCCACCACAATCACAGTACTATGCATTTCCTTAAACTAAGCAACTCTAATGTTATCAAAAGACTGGGTCATGTATAATGCTGTACAGTGACGAACTACAAAAACTGGGAGAGCACTATTTTTAGACTTTGGACTGATTATGTCACTAATGTTGGCTATTGAATCCTCCTGAACAGGAAGAGGACATCTCATTTAGCTGAGCCTTGCTTAAGAAGTAAGATTTTCTAGAGCTCTGATTCCTTCCTATATTTTTGGTTTGTCCTTCAATCACTCTTACTGGTTTGTGTCTTGCATCAGCTAATTTATCCTATAACCTTCACTTGCTTTTCAATCCTGATTGGACATTTTGTCCACAGGTAATAATTTTTAACATTTAGATCACCACAAGATGTTGCCCACAACTGGTCAACATCATTTTGCATCAGAGATACTGCACCTTAAACCTTTTCAAAACTTCCAATTGCCAATTATAAAAGATACTGGGAGTTTGACAATAACTGCTTGGATATTGGTGATCATACCCCAATTCTACGTGATTAATAGCAGGTTTCTTGTGTGTTGAGTCAGAGTTTGCTTATGTAAAGGAGGAAAATAATATATTGTGCTGCTTTGAATGATACCATGCTTTGTTTATATAAAATTTAACCACAATCCTTTTTTTTTTAAAGTAACCTATTAGAGCTCCATGTTTCTTCCTGAATTCTATGCTAATTGCCAAAGGAATTTCCTGGTATTTCCTGGCATTTATAGAGCTGACATGAACAGCTCTAATGCCAATTATATAGGTGCGGCCAGCACTGCTGCCAGATACTTTATAAAGAACAACCATAATCACCACAAAAGGAATCCATCTTGATACCTGTTAGATAATTTTGTTCGATGAAACTTTATTTCTAATGAAAAATCCAACTGCAACACTTATCTGGCAAGAGGGATCAAGGTATTTTCAGACAAGAATTAAAAGTGGGAAAATAATTGAATCATGAATGATCCAAAGAAACTAACTCAAAAGAACTGAAATTGTTTATATCAAGCTCAGCCCCCAACTATTTATAGTATAAGATAGCCTATTGGATTTACTTCAGTGAAAACTGATCTTTGAAATACACATGGATGCAGACTCATCAAACTCTTCTGATTATACTTCTTCCAACCTAAAAAGAAAGATATCGCAGAATTCAATAAATAGAATTATCTCCCTTCTTCCCACATTCAGATATTTAGTTTTTCATTAGGCTGATTAGTGATCTCTCTGTCTCTGTCTCTCTCATCAAAGCAAGACCTATGCAGCCTTAATCATTATGCCCCTAACTTGGGGCATAATGTTTAAATGTAAAATGCAGCTTTCCTGAACACTTCAGGAATACATCTTCCTACTGAATAGGTGTGAGCAGAGTCTGATGGAGATTGTGGTTCAGGGTATCTGCACTAAATATTGAAGAAAGGCATGAGCAAAAAAAGAAAACCCTCCTAGCAACACAAATGGTGCTTGGGACCTAATACTATACACCAGAAAAATAACATGTTAGCACAGGACTTCTGTTGGAATGCAGATTCAGGCACAACTCAATGAAAGAAAAACAGCCCTTTAATGATTGTACTCATTCTGTTGTCCTCTTAATTTCATATAGAAATTAATTTCAATTCATTTTTAAGTCTTGTTTTCCCCCTAAAATTATTTTAGAAAGCATATGATCTTGAGAATAACTCATTTTTTTAAAAAATTGTCAGAATCTATCCAACAAGAACTCTATTCAAGCCAGTTACTAAAAACTTGCATTTTGAGAAATTGGAGTTCAACTTCTATCATCACCAGCCTATATAGTTGGGTCAGAGTTGCATTCTGACAGCATCTGAAGTTTTTTGCACTCTAAGATGTCAATGATGAGTGGATGCGCCAAAGATCTGTCATAAAAGAATTTCGGTAAAGGGCTTAGCTCGTTTATGACTGTAATAAAGATTTGATTGATTTATTGCTATAAGGGGCATCTATTGTTTTCTATAAGGGCACATACCTGAAACAAAAGGATATCCAGAAAATGATTGACCAATTAATTTAACATCTGTTCTTAGTAATTGAGTGGAAAACATTATTCTGTATAAAATAATTAAGCTCACAGAATAAAAAAATCTTATTGAAAGAGAATCAGCATGGCTTCCAAAAAGTTAAGCTCCGTCTGACTAAATCTTTCTGCATTTTTTGAAAGTCTCAACCAACAGGGGGATAAACCTGTTCTGACAAATGTCAGCAATTCCAGAATATTAATTTTCTACTCTCCAAATTCTCACAAATGATTTGAATTTGATCTGAAATCATGCTTACTTCTGCTAGTGTAGAAATGCTACAGTCATTCGGGGAGCCTGATTAATGTTTGAGCTACCATAACTGGGCTGCAAAAATCCAAAAGAGCAATAGATAATTCCAAAAAATACAATTTTATCTCTCGCTTTACTGCCCTTTGAGTCAACTGGAATTCTGTATCTGAAATGTGGTAGTCCTAGACAACGCATCCTAATTCTCTTCTTCAGTTGACCAATGGGGCAGCAAAAAAACCCCCAGCATTTACTTAATATCCTATCTCTCAAGTAATATAAATCCCCTCATGTCCTTTCCACGTAGAAAATAAATTGCCAGACTCCTGCTCCCAGTTTTTCAGTACATTTAATTTGCATTGTGTTTTGTCTGGCAATTTGAAAAATATAATTGAGAGACTGAAATGATTAAAAATTTAAAAAAGAAAAGTCAATTGTAAAAAATAATACTACTTTCCTTCCAAAGCTTCATAGGTACCCTTTTCTAGATCCTCCGCTGCATCTCAAAGGCCCAGTGAGTTGAAAAGACAAGTTTATACTTGCTTTTTACCATATATTTCACTAGATTAGAGGAAACAATACAATCTCTACAGCAATGTTTCTCAACCCAGGCTTCAACTCCCAGAACTCTCAGCTACATTAGTTGGAGAATTCTGGGAGTTGAATTCCACAATCTGGAATTTGCTGAGGTTGGGAAATGAGTTTAGAGCAGTGGTGAAATCTAAGATTTGTTACTACCAGTTCTGTGGGTGTGGCTTGGTGGTGGTGGGGTAATGTGACTGGGTGGGCATGGCCATTTTTAAAAACTTTTAAAACCATTTTTTCTACAACCTCTTCGGCGAAGAGCTTGTAAAAAAACACTTTCAAAAGGCTCTGATGATCCCAGCTGAGTTGCCTGATTGGCAGAGGCTTTTTTTCTTTTAAAAGCCTTTGACGATCCCAGCTGAGCTGCGCAATCATCAGAGGCTTTTTTTTTTTTACTTTTAAAAGCATTTTTTCGGCCAAGGAGGTTGTAGAAAAAATGCTTTTAAAAGTAAAAAAAAAGCCTCTGATGATTGTGCGGCTCAGCTGGGCATGGGGGGGGGGGGCAGAGATTTTTGCTACCAGTTCTCCGAACCACCTGCTTCCATCGCTACCGGATCGAAGGATCCGGTCTGAACCGGGAGCATTTCACCTCTGGTTTAGAGGGAAAAAGTAAAGAAAAAGCAAAGCCTAGCTAGATCCCAATGACTAGAAGCAAGATGAGACAAAAGTTCCTATGAGTAGAAAAACTGCAGTAATTGCTGTGATTTTTAAGAAATTGAATAAAATAAATAAATTAATTAATCAACTTCTCAGAAAAAAAGAACACTTTTAAAGTGTATGTAAAGTAATTGAGTCTAGGGTTGTTTCCCCCCCCCCCCCAAAAGAAGGCAAAATATGGTTTGGAGGTGCCTTTTGTTTCCTTAAGCACCTCCTAAATCTGAGTTACTCCAGGGCTGTCAAACTCGCAGCCTGCAGGCTGGACGTGTCACTTGCTGGCCATGCCCACGCCCAGTTTAGCAAAGGGGGAAAAAGTCCCAAAACGTCATGTGGCACCGCCCTGACGATGCGAGTTTGCCATCCCTGAGTTACTCTATCTGGTTCAATAAAAGATATCAACAAAGAAATAAAGAGAGTCTAGTTTTTTGCTGGCACGTGATGATAATCCCAGTTGTTATATCACTATTCAAAAACTTTTGATGAAGGAAATGTAGCAACCATGGAACAAATCTTCCTCTAGAACAACAGTTTAAAAAATGTGATATTTGTGATATAATTACAGGGATTCTGCCAGGTTTGATTAAGATCTATCTATACTATAAACTTCTTCATGAATTATTTATAGTTAGGAATGATCAAAGAGGAGGAAAGATAGACAGTAGTTAAAATAAAAAGATAATTATGAACTCCAGGAGGATCTATGGAACCAAATACAATGTAATTCAACATAAAGTGATTCATAACAGCATCCCCAAATCCTACTTTACCATATTCCCTGTTAGGGATTGGTAGGATGGAGAAATTGCAAATATACAGCTCAAAGAAAATGTTAGTTGGTAGACAGCTTTATGAAAAAGCAAATTCCACATTGGATGATCAATAGCAAAAGAATTTAAAATACAGTTGTTTAATGGTTTGGAAACTAGAGATGCTTTGTTATTGTTTCCATTCCCATCTGCAGGACCACCAGCAAAAACGGGCCATGGGAGATTTCTGTGCATCTCAAAGATACTTGCTTTATTGGTCCAAAAAGATATTCTTTTCCTCCCTCCTGTTCAGTATCTGACTGACTGCTGGGGCTGATTATCCGGAGATTAGGAATACGGTATCATCAATGTGTGGACCACATTGTCAGCTCTATCTTGTTATCCCATCCAAATGCAGTACTTGACAGTTGCTTGGAGGAAAGCCAAGTGACTTGAATTAATTCAGATAAAGTGGAAGTACAGTAGATATTTTCAGGTCAGAAATTTGAAAATCAGAGTATTCTGGACAAGATTGTACACCTTCCAAGGATACAGTTGCATAATCTGGGGGCTTTCTTTCATTTGATGCACAAGTAGTAGTTAAGAACTGGGCACTGGAATATAGGATTCTGAATTGTTGGCATTTTTAAGCAAGGAAACATTCTTTAGTTGCTTCTGTTTGATCCATGGCTCCCTTACGCGAAAACATTAGGTATGAAACAAAGGAGGTTTTATACATGCACATACATACACACACACAAACATCTACCGTATATTTGAATATATATTCAAATATCTATTTGAACAGAATTTTTGAAGAATATACAATATACAAATATATATTTGAAGAAAAATTTGACAAAGTTAAAGTTACAAAAAATAATATAGAAAAAGCCTGAAATATATAAAAAGAAAACTAGGAAAGATAAAAGAAAAAGCAAACAACAGAACAGATACAGAAAAAAAGAAATAAAATTATTTAAAGAAGCTACTATCTATCTTCTTTGCAGCAGTTACAAACATACCGGTAATTAATACAGTTTCTGCCCTCCTAAATTATGTATCATAGTTATTTTTTCCTTTTAAAGAGTAAATCTAGAAACCACCGTTTAATTTTAACCAATTCCAGCAAAATGCCCATAAAGTACAAAGAAGTTTCTGTGCAACTGTTAAGGCTGGTGAGGTGTGAAAAAAGGTGGTTCTACAAATATTTCTAAGGAGGAAGCATGTAAGAAGCAACAGCCAGTGACTGCCAAAGAAAACAGGCTCAATCAGGTTTAGCTTCATGGCGTCTTTCCATATATTATTTGCCTTTCAGCATCGGAGAGGAGAAATCAGACAAGAGCAAACTTGAAAGGTTCTTGTCCCGAGAGAGAGAGAGAGAGAGAAATCACCCATCTCTTCTAACATGTGCATGCCAAACCCATTACTAAATCCCTTAGTGATTCTTCCCATGCAACAGTGACTCACTTGCATGAAAGACATGCACTCTGCCACTTCTCAACTGCTTTGATTAAAGTAAGCAATGAATCTGCCCCAGATAATGTAGGCCTCACCTCTTAAAAGTCTTAAAAAGCACAAATAGATTCTCATGGCTGTAACAGATTAACATGCCTACCACTACCGTACTACTATTGCGGAACACAGTTTATCCCAATATTTTAATATGTAAACACTGCCTTTTGTCTCTATTTTTCAGTTTCACCTTAAGAAAGATATATAAATATTGTCTATATTAATATTTTTCATCATATTTCTTCTTAGTAGAATAAAGGTATTTGCTAAAGAAAAGCTTATTGTTTGCTGTCAAAGGTTTCACATTCCTTTGGTTATTGCAACAGCATCCTTAGTGAGACTTCAGGGAATAAAAGGGAAGTATACTCTGTTTCAAGAATCCAAATATATAATTTGAGACAGGAGGTGGTGGTGCACTATCTGTGCCCATGAGAGTCCTAGGTCCATATTGTTTATCGCCAAAGAAGAGAAAAGGAATTTCCAGAATTCAGTGGGAAAATATACCACTCTTGCTAACTCTGTCTCATCAATCCAAGATCCAGAAAATATAACTTATTTCTGGGAAGTGGGGGGGGGGGGCAGAGTCAAACCAGAGGCGAAGGAGTCAAGAATAGAATTTTCACAACTGTATAATTGTCTACAGAATTATTTAATTGTAATCAATAATTTGGGTCAGTCACATAATAAAAATTCAAAATAGTTTTGTAGAATTCGTCCAGAGTTGAAAACTGAACTCACTGAGAAAGATTTATTCTCCTTCTCTCTCACTCCTACTGTTTTTATGAATTAGCAAAAGTGGAAGATGCACATATTAAAAGCAAAATGTGTACACCTAAAAACCAGTGAGGCGGAGGAACATTAACAACAGATAAACTGAGGACATTGCTAACTATTTTAAATGGTTAGAGTATATGGTTAATATTCAGGTATATTGTAGAAACCAATAAATGTCCTTTTACAACTCTTTATACTTTATGAAGTGATTATAAATTCGATTGTTGGTCAACTTTTACATTAGGCCATTTTTTATTTCTGAAAACAGTTCATATTTTGATGATGATTTTACAAGCTAAGGCAATGGAGTGAATTTCAATACATATTATATGTTGGAGACCAATTACCTTTATCATCAATTCTTTTAAAAGTAAATTCTGTACAATCCACTAAAATCTTTTTATGGGAGTTTCTTTACACAAAATGGTATATTTGTGTAATAGCAAATTAATGCTAATTATTAATCCAAGCACTAATGATATTACCTAGTTTGGTAGTGAAAAATCTGCCAAAAAAACAACAACCCAGGCTCAAAGACCTCACAGTTCAAATCAGAGCTACAAATATTCTCTTCTATTAATTTATTTAGTATATGAGCGGAACATGCAGAAGAGAAGTAAACATATACATACAATCCATGTAATTATATACAAAACTTCTACAGGGTTAGATCAGTGGCCTCATAACTTCTATTAATGCTACTAATTTATAAAAGATATAAGTAGTAAAAGAACAAGAGATATGCCACAAACTAGCACTCAGTAGAATAGCTGGAAAAGTTATTCAAATGTCATTATAAGTCTATTACTCACAAAAATCATAATGGTATCCTCCATGACTCTAAGGGGGCAAAAGCTGGACTTTAAAGAAGCAGGATAGGAAGAGAATTGATGCCTTCCATCAACTCTGGTGATGGATAAAACTCCTGAAAACACCATAGAAAGTCAAGAAAATAAACTGATAGATGATCAAACAAATCAGACCAGAGTTCTCAGCTGAAGCACAAAGGGCAGGCCCAAAATAACCTATTTTGGACACATATGTGACCAGGGTGGATTTGATTTAAATTGAGTTGATTTAAATCACAATTTAAATCATGATTTAAATCACTAGTAAAAAGGCTTGATTTAAATCAACTCGATTTAAATCATATTTTTTAAAGAGCAACTGTCATCTCTACTACTCCTTTGACCCACTGTTGACTCACCGATAGTCCCAGTGTTGCAGAATATACAGCCTCATGCTACATAACTAAGCTCCATTTCATGCTGAATAAACTAATTTATTTATGTATCTTAAATAGAAAACTATCTTACGATAGATTTTTACCCGAAAAGTTTTTTATTAAAGTAAATTCGATAAAAATAAAAAAAATCCGATTTAAATAAAAAAATCCGATTTAAATCAAAAAAATCTGATTTTTTTTATTTTTTAAAAAAAATCATTGATTTTTATCCACCCTGTATGTGACAACCCTACTCTCTGAAAACAAAACTCTAATGCAGGTTAGCATTAGATCATCATGGAGAAAATCTATCTATGTGGTTGCCAGGAATAAAAAAACAACAACAACACTTGATGACACATAGTCAAACTTGATCCTCTCCAGATGTTCTGAATGACACCTTTCCCAATTCCTTGCCACTGTACAGGTGAATTAGGATGCATGGTGTTTCAAATATCAGGAGGACATTAGGTTTCTTACCGCCAAATGCCTTTCTCATTTACAAAGCATTTTACAGGCCTTGATACATTAAGTAGGAATGTAAATTGAACAGAAATTATGATGTCTCTATGGACATCATTCTAAGGGATTGTCCTTACAGTCATTCATTCTGAAATAACCCAAGCTCTTCATTCAAGCCAGTTCTTTTAGAGTCCGCCTACAGAATGCAAAGAGTCAAATTGCTTTAGAGGGCAGGTGTTCCAGGTGTTTGGCCTCAGACAAGTTATTGAAGGCTTGAATTACCATCCTTCTAAAAAAACCAGTATTCTTCAACACAGAACATTCAAGGCTTAAGATTATGTACATTCCTTTTTGAAGTTGCCATTGCAATGTTCCATGGATAAAGGAGCGCTTAAATGCCAAGTGTCAGTTCCATTTCCCATTTGTAAAGAAAATGTAAACTCTAGAATGGGGAAACATGCCTAATTATTAACACTAAGTCACTGTTGAAACCTAACTTATTAATCAATTATCCAGATAATGACAAAAGTAGTCTCCTGAGTTTAATTAAATATAGCCCCAAAGGTTAGCTAGTTGCTTTTTGTTTGTTTAATTAATTTAAATGCAAGTTTCAATCAGAATACATGCATGAAGGGGCACAGTATTTTAATCATTAGCCTTAGAAAGATAAAATTATACAAATGAAAATAGTTAAACTACATGGATGGCAATTGAAAACAGTTTCCTATAATTAGAGCAACAAATGAAGGCAAAGTAAACGCCCAACTAACCAGGAAAATGAAGGAGCTTAAATGCCCAGCAATAAAATTGGTTTTCGTCTCTTTTCAAGTTTTAATGAAAGGCCTCCTTCTAGCCTTTTCAGTATAAATCACTGAAAAAATGTACTAGTCTTGCAGAAAGGTATTGCAGCCAATCTTTCATATACCGAAACAGAATCCCTACAAGCAAAAGAGATATGGTCATCTTTTTCCCAAAACATTATTATGCTGCAATTTTGGGATTACTTTATAAAGTATTATGCATCTATTTGTACTAATATTTAAAAGAATATATGGTATGAAGATATAGCAAGACATGAGCTACAGTTTCAATAGCATCTTGAAGGGATGTTCTTGAGTAGAGCAGACTGGTTCTGTTGGGCTCCCAAGTCTTCAATACTTTGTGTAACTGGGCTGACTGCACAGTCATAGGCCATTATTAGGAATGTCTCCCTGGGAAAAAAAAAACCCTGAGATATTGAAGATTTTGTGACATTGTCCTAAACTATATTGACTTCAAATTGTTTTGAATAAGGAAATAACTCAGATCTGTGGAAAAGAACAGTTAACGTCAACCAATGTGCTGTAATGCAGATCCATGCATCCATTTTGATACTTCCAATACTATGTTTAAATTTCAAGGGGCTATCACAACAAAAGCAGTCTTTTAAGCTGGTAACGGGGAAAAAAAGTACAGAATCTTTATCAATGTGCGTAGATTGCTGAAGATTTACAGTGATAATTAGTACACATATGGAAATTCTACAAATGTCATTTTCATCCATGAAAAAGGGAAATGGTTGATTTCTTGGAAAACTATGGACTCAAAATATTTGCCTTTTCTGTTTTTATTTCATTCTGGATGCAATGCAGAATTTTGTCCACCAAATTCTGTCTGTAGATTTGTTTCACGGTTATAGCAGGCAGAAATGAGTCATGATGAATATGCGATATATAGTATATATCACTAAGTGTTGAAGCTTTTTTCATAGATAACTGAGCACATGTCAGGATAAAAGCCAAGGTTTTAAAGCATAGTAAGTTGCAAATAATATCCAACCCAACAGAGAGGATTCCATATTTCATACAGTAAACAGCCCATGATAAGATTTGGATCTGTTAGATGGAATTTATGTGAGGTGGTGCTTTTAGTTCCTACATTTCAACCACACTATTTTAATATCAAGGAAAAGCACAGCTCAAATGCTGAGAATATTTCCCCCAGCAAAGCAAAATAAATATATTCACAGTTACAAGCCCAGATATATCAAAGAACAGTATTTGAATACAACAGTTTGCTTATCTACCCACTCCTCAGCTTCATCAGATAATTCGTGGTATGGTAAAACTCTGGCAACTGCTTCAAAGAAACAGGAGCAATTTCTGCATGGAGCATATATAGAAAGCCTGCCAAGAAACCAAGCAACTGGAAAACTTTTATGGGAGAGTAAGTGTGAAAAAGGAGTTAGGTGAACATACACAATGTTATAGCAATCTCAGCAAGCCCAATCAGAATTCTGAGCTTTGACTTGTAATAGACAACTTGTTGATGGTTCAGGATGAAATATGAACAGCAGAAACAGAACATTCAACTTTCCTCTTCTTTTCTCAACTCTTTTTCCTTCTTTGGCTGTTTTGTCTTTTAAATTATTAGCTCCAAAGCAGAGACTGCTTATATTAATGGAAACCCCAAAAAATTGATCCAAAATATTTGTAGAGAATTACTTAGGATAATGAGAAGTATTCATGGGTACTATGATATAAATCAGACTACAAAAGGAACCCCTACTTCCCCCAAACAGCATGTAAATTACTTTTTAAAAAATCATGAAATCTCACTGGAGAATGCTGGAATTTTATGACATTTGATGATCTTATGTAAGATGTGAAATGTCAACAGCATTTTGCAAGACCTTGGGGTTTTAATTGTTTTATATATTTTATTTGTATGTAACAGGTTCACATGCCTATAGGTACAGGACTCCCACCTTTCTTACATAATATTCTTTATGCTACAAATATTTTAATAGTATTTGTTTCTTATACCTTGTCAATGTGCCTTTGACAATAACTGTCCTATCTGAAATATCTCCTACCCTACAGAACATCATCCATCCCAAACTGAGATTAGCTCCAATTCTTATTGCCTTCCAGAAAGCCTTAAAACATTTTTAACAAGCTTTGGAATTGGCTGCTAATAAGGAGCCTATGTGTTGGCTGTATTGTGTGCAATATTCTTCTACTTGTGGTCTTCTTTTTATCTATATTTACTGTTTTAATTGTTTTATAATAAGCTTTAATAGCAGATTTTATTGTATGCTGCCCAGAGTCACTTTGTGTGAGAGAGGTGGCCAAATAAATTTGAGAAATAAATAAAATTATTGCTTCTAATAATTGTTTTTTTTATTTTTTTCTCTTCAAATCATAATTTGTTACATAGTCTTTAACTTTTGATTATTTTGTTTGATACTAACTTGCTTTGCATTGTACTATTTTGATTGCACCTTGGGGTAGAACCAGTGGTGGGATTCAAGTAATTTAACAATCGGTTCTCTACCCTAATGATGTCTTCCAACACCTAGTTTGCCAAACTGCTCAGAAAGTTAACAACCGGTTCTCCCGAAGTGGTGCGAACTGGCTGAATCCCACCACTGGGTAGAACCACTGTGAGTATCTGATATGTATACAAAAATATACACACACAGAAATACTTCATAGTTTGCTGGTGAAAGGTAAAGGTGTCAAAACAGACTCTTCTATTAGATGACAGGGGATTAGGAATAGGTTGCATAATGCACAACCTAAAACCCCCACTTTTTAAAATAAGGTATGTGGAGATAAGAACTGAGAAAGTTAATGCTGACCAAGATTTCAATGAACATAAAGACTGAAAAGTAGAATTCCATTAGCGAAATGGGTTCTGAATTCTTGTGACCATCACTGTCACATTCTAGCCGGGAAAGGAAGCCTGCGTGCCTTGAGATGTTGCTGAATAACAAACTGTAAATACCTTAATGTCAACTACTGTTCATCATTGACTGAAACTATAATTCAACACTTTGAAGACTAAAGTTGTACAATAGGAGTAAACCAATATAAATTTACCTTTGCTGTTCACTAAAGAGAAGCATGAAAATTAATTCACTCTACAGATTGACCCATAAAGTACAAAATTTGATGCTGTTTCCATGCATAATCAGCTATTCATGGGGGCAACGTACAACATGGGCCTATTAGATTTGACTGCACCACATGCAAACTTTTGGCTTTGGACAACTGAACTGGCATTGTGCAAATCATCTGTTCCAGAAGCAGACAAACAGATGTCTTAGTCCAACCTATATCCCTCATTGTTGTTTGAGCAGCAGAAGGTACATCAAACTTCAGAGTTTCAGACAGCCTTACCTGATAAAACAGAGATTGAACCTATGACCTTTTGCAGTAAAGCACACATTTTTCTATTAAGCTGTGATATCTTCACAGCTACCCAGAAAGAGCTTAAACAACTTCTAACTGGCCACCCCCAATGTACAAGAGACCACCAGAGAGATGTTAATATGTGTTTGCGGTTATCGGCAAGAAAATTACAGGCAGCAAGTAATTCCAGGCCTTTGACCAAAAGAAGAAGAAGACAGGGAATGTATCTTAGTACTGATCTTAGTACTTAAGGTTTATAAAGTGCAGAATATCAAGTGTATATAAAGTGATGCTGTTAGTTTAAAAAGTATGGTCATAAGCGACATGTGAAAGTTCCTATTTTATAGCATCTTAAGAAGAAGCCACTGATGCCCTTCCTAATAGATATGTGACAATTCTCCTGCTGTTTGCCCTCAGAATATTTTTAGTGCACAGCTAAAAGGATTTTCTTGTTTGGATAAAAATAAATTCTTCCTCAAGTCAAACCTTAACCCTTAGTGACTTCAGAGATGTACCCAATTAGGGATTTTGACCAAAATATGGAAAGACATAACATTGCATTCTTTTGAGATTCATTTCATTTCTGTATCTAGTCTATAGTCCTGGAATTTCCTGACTGACTCCTGTCCAAGTACTAAATAGACCTAACTCAGCCAACTTCCCTGTTCAGACAAAGTCAACCAGCTATTGATACCATGGAGACCTAAATCTGTATGTGTAGCACTGAGCTTATGAAATGCAACAAAAAAATTGGAATGGGAAAACTTTAAATAAACCTAGTGACTGCTGTTCTGAAAATACATTTCCATTATTAATGGAATTAATACTGGCAAACATGCCAAGCTAACACAAACCTAATAATGGCAGCTTAAAATGGGCACGGATAGAATGTTCGTCTCCAAATTAACTTTATCAATTGCTCTCTTGCTTCATGAAAAGAAAATGTCATGGCATTTTCTTAGGTGATGGAAGAGGTCAAGTTGTCCACTAGCCTAACCTCTTTAGAGAAAGGATTTTTTTTTTATTTTAACAATCCCATTATAATATGTATACTATAGAACTTTTGTATGTACAAAACTTTCTTGAATGCTACTGAACAATTTTCATGCTACCTAGAGGCAGAAAATTAAAGAAAACTTGCAATATTATGGATTCTCCTCAGGGCATTACAGATTCTGGGACAGGATCAGGCTACGTTAATTATTTAAAAAAGAGATTCTCAATGTAATGCTGCAATGGAGGGGAGTGAATTACTTTTGAGGACAGTATTAGAAAATTATACATATTCCTTCAAACCAGCAAGATAATTAGGAGATTTAATGATCTGTAAATATCAACAAGGCTTTTTATTGCTGCAATTTAATATTCTACCATGAAGAGTCCTTGAAGGCAAATTTAAGAAGATCGCCTATGCAGAAAATATTCATCTATGTGGTTCAAAGGTTATTGAATCCTTGACCCATGTCCTGTGATGTTGCAATTATTATAGAGATCTTAAAAATAGGAGAATACCAACTTTTAAAACATTACTTGAATGTCTTAATGAATTTAGTTTCAATATCTTTTATTGGCTAAAACCCTAAAGTAATACAAATTACTTTTACTGTTGCACTATAATGTATCTCAATCTTTTTATTGTCCTGATATGTAAAAATTTACTATTGTCAGAAACTGCTATCCCTTCTAGGTAGTCCTATCTTTTTATAGCAATACATTAACAGAACCTTGCAAGTGTGAAATTATTTTTTCCTTCTGTCCTTTTGTTCCCCAAGAAAACTGAGGTTCCCTTCTGAAATACCCGCTTTGCTTCTATGGACTAAGATACCTTTTGCATGATGGATTTGGTTCAAGGTTTTGGTTACCACCTTTAGAGTACTCCATGGCTTAGGACCGGGGTACCTACAAGACCATCTTCTGCCACCAGTAGCCTCTCACCGACCAGTACGCTCCCATAGAGAGGGCCTTCTCAGGGTGCCGTCGGTCAAACAATGTCAACTGGCGGCCCCCAGGGGGAGAGCCTTCTCTGTGGGGGCACCAGCCATCTGGAACGAGCTCCCCCCGGAGATACGGAGGATCCCAGATTTGCGCACTTTCTGCCGTGCCTCAAAACATTCTTATTCCAGCAGGCTGGGCTGGCCTAACCTCCCTTGTAATTGCTTTTAAATTTGTTTTATAAATTGGGGTGTTTTAAATTTGTTTTGGGCCAAAGTATTTAATCTATTTTTAAATGGTTTTTTAATGTTTGTACTACGTGTATTTTATCTTTTGGCTGTTCACCGCCCTGAGTCCTTCGGGAGTAGGGTGGTATATTAATTAATTAATTAATTAATTAATTAATTAAATGGATGGATGCCTCATTTTTATCTCTTCCTCTTGTCTCTCAGGGTCATACTTACATACCATTACAGAAACCAAAAAATAAAATTTGATAATTAGAACAGACAAAGGGCATATAGATATAAACATATTGGTTATTATCACAAGTTATTTAGCTAATGGTTTTTACAGATAGTCCTCAAGTTATGACCATAATGGAGTTCACCCATCACTGTTCTAACTTGTGACAGTTGAAAATTGGCTCACCCACATGACCAACACAGTTTTAAGACCATTTCTGCAGTAGTTGTTAAGTGAACCAATACTTTTCAATAAAATCATAACATGGCTACCAGTTACTGGGGGGTGGGGGGGAGGACATAGCCAATTTTAAACATTAATTTAACAGGATATTCTCTACCACTGATGAAAAATGCGGTTTTCCTCTTGGGAAACATGTGGGAGAGACGAAATAGTTGTTCAGCTCCAGGAAAGCTAGATGTGTGAAAAAGAAAAACAGCACTCCCTTGAACTTGTCCTTAAAAGGGGACAACCTTGGTTTTCAACAGACAAGATTCCATTAATATACCCTACAACAGTGTTTCTCAAACTTGACAATTTTAAGACATGTGAACTTCAGCTCCCAGAATACCCTAGCTAGCATGACTTAAAGTTACCAAGTTTAAGAAAATCTTCTACCACAGTAAAAGAGCATTATGAGCCATGGTGGCACAGTGGTTAAAGTGTAATACTGCAGGCTACTTCTGCTGCCTGCCGGCTGCCTGTAATTTGGCAGTTCAAATGTCACCAGGCTCAAGGTTGACTCAGCCTTCCGTCATTCCGAGGTGGGTAAAATGAGGACCCATATTGTTGGGGGCAATATGCTAACTCTGTAAACTGCTTAGAGAGGGCTGTGAAGCACTCTGAAGCGGTATATAAGTCTAAACTGCTATTGCTATTACTGGGATATCCATTTCTTGACCTGGCCTTTCTTGATGATCTGGCAACCACTCCAGCATCACTTTGTTCTTTTTCAGAGCAGACAGCTGTATTTGCATACAAATCTTGGTTCAGATTGCTTATCATATTCATTTTGTGAATGAATGAACGAGTGAACGAGCCCAGAAAGATTATTGAAAGAAATATACTGGAAGATGGCAATCATCTTTCTTGCCTATCTTTTCACATATCAAACAAAACACATCTAAAATACCAAGTGAGCGGAGACCAGGGATGTTCAAAAACCCACTGGAATCCACCTAATCTAGGGCAAATTCAGTTTTGAAACATTTTTTAAAAAGAGAGCAGAAAGTATCTTCATCTTGTAGCTAATTATATTACAGCATCTCATATAACAGTATGTTATGATGAAATATATTACCATCCTAATTAATCAAATGAACATATACAAATTTAATGCAAATTGTTATCTTCCTCGCCCTCTTTTTGGTGATGCAATAAGCAAACAGTCTGAAATATACACGGAAGATTATATACTTCAGTTAGATTCCACACTGAAGTCTATCTGCAAGTGTAAATCAACAGATTATTCTTTTCTTTGTTTCACCAACTCTATACGTGTAAAGCAGAAGAGAATTCAGTGTAAGAACATAAGCAAAGTAGCAACTATCATCCTCTACCAGATTTTTTTTAAAGCAAGAGATACCACAATTTGGGCCCCTTATTTACTCTGTGGTTATACTTCATTTCTGCTGTATAGAAAAATCCCATGAGGCTGAAACAATGAAGACAACCTATATTTCATTTCAGAATCAATCCAGCACCACTTTTACAGAAGTATTTCCCATACCATTTAATGGAGCTTGGTTCCTAATTATAAGCATATAGGGCTCCCACTGTGTGCAAATATTCACTATTTGTTATGAATTGTGAAATCTTCCCTCTAAAATAATTAAGACACAAAAGAATAATTTGTCCATCAGCCCCAGTCAAGGTGACCAGTAGCAACTGATTGACAGTGACTGCAAACAACTACTTGTTAATAAACAGCCATATGAGTTGGTCCCAGAATGGAAAATTATTGAGCAAAAATGACTACTAAGGAAAAAAGAGGAAAAGGAAAAATCTAAAATCTTTCTGGCAAAGTTCCTGTCATATTTTATATCCTACATCAAGTTATATATGCCCTCCCCCTATCTGAAATATTATGTTTCCTTGTACAACTTTTTTTCAAACTATTGTTGCGCTGTAAATTAGACAGGTCATGACACAGGACCTTATTTTTTCTGTTTGCAGTTTGTGACAGCTTTCTTTCCCTTCCTTTTTTAGCATGTTATAACTTATCTGACAGGTCATCAGAACCCAACATGGTTGACTAACCAATAAATCATTAATGGGCTTGCATTTTCCTGCAGCCCAAGCGACGTAGCTGGTGATCCTTCATAATAAAATTGTGCTAACTGATTTTCCTTCATAATAAAATTATTAAAAAAAATTCCTTCAAAAAATCATAAAAATTATCAAACTTTCCAAAAATTGCTATTATAAAAAAATGTCACATTCTATTAATGTAGAATAGCATGCTCCCAATGTGGGCACATCAAGCTAGAAATCAGGAGACCAATGAGTTCTAGTCCTACCTTAGGCACAAAGCCAACTGAGTCACTTTAAGCCAGTCGACTATTCTTTCTCAGGCCTGAAGAAGACAATGGAAAACCATATTTGAAAAAAACTTGCCAAGAAAATTGCAAGGGCTTGTCCAGTCTTGGAGAATCAGACATGAATGAACAGAAAAAAGTAAGTTTATCATTTTATTTATAGTTATATATTCTAAATATATATTCCACCCCAGACCACCCCAATGATGCCCTTGCTGTGATGTCCCGTTGCCTGGAGGCCATGCGGATCTGGATGGGAAGAAACAAGCTCAGACTCAACCCCTCCAAGACTGAGTGGCTGTGGCTTCCGGCGTCCCAGTATAGTCAGCTGGTACCATCACTGACAATTGGGGATGAGATCTTGCGCCCCACAGAGAGGGCCCGCAACTTGGGTGTCCTCCTGGATTCACGGCTATCTTTAGAAGATCATTTGATGGCCGTGGCCAGGAGTGCCTTTTATCAGGTTCACCTGATCCGCCAGTTGCATCTCTTTCTGGATCGGGATGCCTTGCGCACGGTCACTCATGCCCTAGTCACCTCCCGTATGGACTACGGTAATGCTCTCTACATGGGGCTCCCCTTGAAAAGCACCCGGAGGCTCCAACTGGTCCAGAATGTAGCCGCACGGGTGATTATGGGCACAGCTCGTTGCGCCCATGTAACACCTCTCCTACGCGAGCTGCACTGGCTCCCGGTGGTCTTCGGGGTGCAATTCAAGATGTTAAGTTATCACCTTTAAAGCGCTCCATGGTTTAGGACCTGGGTACCTACGAGACCAGCTTTTGCCACCAATAGCCTCCCACCGACCAATTCGTTCTCACAGGGAGGGACTACTCAGGGATTACCGTCAGTCAAATTATGCCGACTGGCGACTCCCAGGGGGAGGGCCTTCTCTGTGAGGGCTCCAACCCTTTGGAATGAACTACCCCATGAGATACGAAATATCCCTGATCTCCGTGCTTTCCGCCGTGCCCTCAAAACCCTGATGTTCCAACAGGCAGGGCTAAACATATGAACATGTAAATGTTTTTAAAATGTTATCTAATTTTAGGTTCTATTTAATTGGGCCAAACTATGTTATAATAATAATTTTAATTAGCAATTTTATGATGTTTGTGTATCTATATTTTTCTTGACTGTACACCGCCTTGAGTCCTACGGGAGAAAGGCAGTATAGAAATATAATAAATAAATAAATAAATAAATAAATAAATAAATAAATAAATAAATAACAAATAACATTAAGACATTTAGTCTTTTTCAATGGGGTAAAGATTAACTTGGGAAAGAAAAACATGATCTTAAAGGCCAAGACTAAAGGACTCTAGTGTATCTCCAAAGGCAATATGTTCTACAACTAGGAATACAACTGAGTAGTTTTGGCCTAACACACTTAGGAAAAACACTTTTCAAGAACTATGTTGTCAGCTAACCCAACACACAAGTTGACAAATCCATGCCCATAAAGACAAAGACATGTACGAAACTTCTCAACTTTCTCACTGGACATGTCTTCACTATGGTAGCTACATTCCAATTCTTCTGAAATTGTGTAAAATTAGTTCTAGTTTTACATCTGTATATACAAGGCAGAATATACATGAGCATCTGACTTTTTTTAGTGAGACACTTTTGCACTTTGCAGATATGTGAGTTATAACATATAACTTTCTCCTATATGGAGCAGGTGATCTTCAGAGAGGTCATCTGACTAATTTTCCAAAATGTAATTATAAACCAATTACATAAATAGGTTGTACACAAGGTAAGAAGAAATGAGTTTAGATGCAGCTAACTATTCCCTGGCATCCAATAGGCTTTGACATGGATCTAAAAGGACTACCATGTTTGGTACATAGCTTAGTGATGCTAAGAGGAATCTCAAAAAGTAGGCCTAAATAATATCAATATAATACAGAGATTATTATATTTATCAAAAAGCCATGTATAATAATTGTCAAGTCAATTGAGTACTGTATTGATATTTCTAATTATGAATGGAATAAAGTGTCTATAGTTTGAACAGAAAGCACAAGCAGCTTTTGGCTTCTCTAAAATAGAACATTAGTGGGTTGACTAGGAAAGAGAATGGTGAACTTCAAGCCAAGATAGCTGAAGCATTGCGCTTCATTGATCACATAATCTAAAACCAGTGATTCACGGCTCTTATATATTTCCTCTCAAAGATCAGGATTTTAGATTTGTCTCAATTTATTTTGAAGGAATTTTACTTGCCATATTTAGAAAAGGCTGTTAAAAGAAGTATGAGACCAATCGTGAATGGGACAATAAAACTGCATCATCAATGTGCATAATCTTCAAGGGAACAGAAATGGTCCTCAATATGATTTAGAAATTCTCCAAATCATTAAGGTAGATGTTTAATAATAATGTGGCGAAAATACAGCCCTGACATTCATAGGGATGAGGTTGGTAAAAACATCATCATTACCACATCTCATTTGCAGTTGACTATTGTTATAAGGACTTATCTGGTTTTATTTTGTTAAGTTTTTGCAAAGTTTGGATCTAAGGAAAGAGTCAAATACAACCTGGGGCTATAAATGCAGCAGAAGTTTTTCTCCTGAAGGAGTGGAATAATTTTCTGCAATATCAGAAACAATGGTCCTGAAATGAAGACCCTTTCCTGAAGATAGCTTGGAGTTCTGCAGTTCACTATCCTTTTTCCAGATGTGATGTTAATTTATTATATAGAAATCTAGCATATAGCTTCCCTGGATTAAAAAATAAACTTGCAGGTTCATTGGAAATACCTTATTTAATAAATTGAAACCATAATAGGTCTATTCCAATCTGAAAGCATAATCCCTGTAGTGGAAATAGTGCTGCCTATAGAGATGGCCACGAGGTCAGTTTTCTTCTGATGAATTCAATGGAAATATAGTTATACTCAGGAATACAAATATAATTTCCCTAATTTGAATTGTTGAACCAAGGACAGGTATCAGCTTCGGTTACAGGATCCCAAAATTGAGAGCTGACAGTATTAAATTCTATATTATTAATATGATGTCAGCTCAAAAAACAAAAATTTAAAAGGAAACTCTCAAGCATCAGTAGAACTGATGTCCACAGTCAATTCATTTGAACCAAGATTAATGTTAATATGCTTCAAAATATTTTGAAGCTGATGTTTGGAGAGTAATTTGTACCATGTATCTTTACGTTTTTGATATTTTTAAAATTGTATCAAAATTGTATATTTCTTTAACTTCAAAATAACTACATGGGAGATCAGGAACATTGTTTAAATGATAGGAAATGTAGCTTTCTCGTCACTCTGTAGATTTCTTCTCACTATCTAGATTTCCCTTCACTGTGAATCAAACCAATTAGTTACCCACTTTACTTGCTATTTGTTGGATACTACATTTTAATCCTGCAACCAATAAACCTTTAACTGGAAGAGATATTTTATCAATATCATTTATAACATCATGATAATTTCTATTCTCCATTTGATAATTTTAATAGTAATGGGAATTTAAATAGGACAGCATAAAATTATTTAGACCTAATAGACTGAGACTATTAGACTTAATAGACTTATTTAGACTTAAATTTGACTATAGTCTGTGCCAGAAATATCCCAAGGGCAAATCTGTTTAGTTATTCTTAGATCACATCTAGAAATTAAAAGAGGATGACTATCAATTGTAGAATGAATTGTAGAATGAATAAAAAAGAGTGAACTCAAGTGCTATTGGTTTTGGATGTCAGGCCATCATCTATCATGCCAAAGCCTCTGAGGTTTAAACAGATGAACTCAGTAGGCCTGTTACCTAGAATCAAGCCATTTAATATATGCAGATTGAATTTATTGGCTAGATAAATTAAGCAGACACTTTATAGAATGGCCTTTTAAAATAACAGCAATCAATAAATCTACCTAAATTTGGGTCAAATGAGTATGCATATTTAAATACTAAAGTATTATCATTTGGCCCAATTCTGGCATCTAGATCTCCCACTAGAATTAGTACGGGCATTGGAGATTTAGGTGGGAGGGATAAAATATAATCCTGCAATTGGTCCATAATTATGTTGGGGCAAACTGGTCACACACAAATAAACTCTAAATCCCTTCGCTTCAGGCTCCAGAAATACTTCATCTCTGTTATTCCTTATGCCTTTTATATAGCCATCCATTATCAGCAAGCCTTCATTCTAAAACCTCTTTCATTTAAAAAATTCTTTGACTGCAAAAAGGGGAATTGATTATTTAATGTAAGCAGTTCATTCGACATTTAGATCTTTCCTCCAGGAATGTGACATTGAGTACAAAACAAAAGGTTTGTTGACCCTAACAGATTTTCAAAAACTCAACCCTCTGCAGTTTGTGTACATAAATGTCATTGGGATTTTGGCTTGTTTTCAATGCAGAGAACAGCACACAAAGCCACTCGTGCCACCTCAGCATTATTTAGTGGAAGCAGATAAAATCAACTACCAATTAATGGTGCAGAGTGAAGGGAGGAGGAGAAATGAACAGCAGACCAGTCATTGCAAATTTAGAGGAAAAAGCAATGAGGATCAAAGAACCACCAACTGCCTTCCTGGCACAAAACTGGGGGTGTGGGTGCCATTTTGAGTAAGCTTTAACTGGAATGTGAAGCTTAAGGCTTGTGAATGGATCTATTTGGAGCCATATTATCATCAGACGTTTTTTCAGGATACAAACCTGTAATTTCAGATTAGCTTCAGTTGCATTTTAGGCATAAAAGAAGGAAGGAAGGAAGGAAGGAAGGAAGGAAGGAAGGAAGGAAGGAAGGAAGGAAGGAAGGAAGGAAGGAAGGTAGGTTTTGGTAGTAGAAATCTTTCATTTTCTGCAGTGAATAATTCTTCTCAGAATCAATTTATTTCAATTAATTATTAAAGCATTTAAACTACTTGATACTCCAGGTTATCAATTTTCTTTCTTTCCAATAAATGTACAGATATCTATTTCAATGTGTTTAGTACTACCATATTCTCTTATTTTCAAAAATATATGTATCATTTACATCCCAGCTCAGCAGTTAAGTAACACTTAACTAACAATTTGATACTTAAAACACTTAGGTAACACTTTAAAAATGGATTTGCTATTTATTGCCTCAGGTACACCACTTAGAATCTTTTTAAACATTGAGATGGTTTAGAAATACTATAAATATATACATATATTTATTGGAGCAGAGTTTATATGATGAAAGCCTACACAAAGCGTCATTCAGAGAAGCAAGTTTTGGCTCTTTGGTCGCTCTTGGAAATGCTGCAATTTAACTCCCATTATTCCCTCATATTACCTTACTAGGCTTCCTCAGTCTTCCTGAAAGACAAGCTACAGTGGAGCAGATACTAAACTGAACAAGGAACACTGAAATACTATTGTTTATATTGCAGAAATGTTTTAAAAAATTGTTTCACTGAACCAATGTACCATCCTCATTCTTAGGATTTGCATTTCATATTGCGACTTCTGTAATACCTTGCTTTCATTAGTAGTGGCATAAAATGTAGAAATGCCAAAAGGCAAATAATGAAATGGAATATTGATATTAATTTTACTCAAAAGGGAGTATAATAGTGTGGTAAAAGTTATACTTTACACATACTACTGTACTTCAGTGGTGGGTTGCTCCCAGTTCTGTCCGGTTCTTTAGAACAGGTAGTAAAAGCAGCAGGAGGCTCCGCCCACCCGCCCGGATGTCATGATTGACGATCTGCATGCTCCCGTTGCGAACCGGTAGTAAAGGTAAGTAGAACCCACCCCTGCTGTACTTATATCAGTCATGTTTACATTACTTTCTATTAACTGCATAAACTAAGAAATACAACCATACAATGTAATTAGGAGGAAACATAATATAAACAATAGCATTTACAGATAATCCTCGACAGTTTACTTACTCCGACTGTTTGGAGTTAAAACACCACTGAAAAAAGAGACTTATGACTATTTTTCACACTTATGACTGTTGCACCATCCCCATGGTCATGTGATTTACATTCCTATACTTTACAACTGACTCACATTTATTTATTTATTTTAAATCAAGTTTTCTTGATTTTTTCCCCCCACATTCATCCACATGTTTTATGAACAGAGTATTAGCCATATCATATCTTATACAAATACATTTTACTCAGTTGCAATTTTTGCCAAGATCTTCTTTTTCCATTTTTTGATCATATTTTAATATTTCTACACTTATTTGTACAAACACCATCTTCCTTTACCTTCAAATTCTAACAACTGACTTACATTTATGATGGCTGCAGTGTCCTGGGTCATGTAATCACCTTTTGCAAACTTCTGAGAAGCAAAGTAAATGGAGAAACCAGATTCATTTAACAACCATGTTACTAATGTAATAATTGCAGTGATTCATTTAACAAATGTGGCAAGAAAAGTCATAAAATGGGGAAAAACTCACTTAATAAATTTCTCACTTACCAACATAAATTTTGGGCTCAGTTATATAAGTTATATATACAGTTACCTGTATATAAATTATCAAATGTTGAACAAACTAACTCATCTTTTTAGAGAAAATTCCATAATTTTTTCCACTTCTCCACCCTATTATTCTCCAGTCTACTAAGCTAGCAATTCTGTTGAAAAAAGAGATACGGTTAGTCTGACATGACTTGGTTGGAACATAACTGACTTTTGTTTTTACATTCCTGTCCAAGTGCTCAGAAATATGCAGTTTAATCATCTGCTGAACTTTGCATGAATGTCATGTTGACTGGTCAATAATTTCCTGGATCCTACTCTTTTTTTTAATTGGCTATAGAGCCAAACTACTCATTGTGGTCATTTGTTTGGACATTCATTACAATGTGGATAGTTTAGAGCATAATTTGCTTTCAAAAACTAAAAATCAAGAACAGAACTTCATTGAATAATCTTCTTGAAACTTATAAAAATTGTATCCATAGCCATTTCACTCGGTAACAGGGAAAATGGAAATGTTGACAAACAATGGACCTTTACCCACCTAATAGTTTATCTAACTTGCTCAAAGGTTCTTACAAAATATGTCTCTGTTTATATAATACTCCTCAAAGAATTCCAAAAACACTTCTGTTGTTTGTATGGAAACTTGGCAGGTGTGGAATCTGCAGGCTGTTAATTTCTCTGTTCTTGGAGGAAAGGGTTATATTTTACAGTACGAGTGAAATATTAAATTGCAACCAGATCTAGGCTACAATGGCTTGGATTTCCTCTCTCTGTTTTTCCTTTCTACAGACCTACAAATATTACTTGGAATCTGCTGATCCGAGTAAGCTCTGGTGTTTAGTAAAGTGGGGGCTGAAGGACAAGTAGAGCACATAAGAATTGGAAAAAAATGTTTTCTCCCCATTACAGGTTATTCTGTCCAGTTTTTAGCAATTAATTTGATAGGAACAATGCAAACTACGCCCATTCCACTAAATCTCTTTAATCCTGGATTTTTACAACACACTAAACTCTAAAATTTAATTAAGAAAACACCTCAAAAGCTCAAATAATGTGATGCCTAGTTCACAAAGTAAGTTAAGATAATGGCTTGCTTTCCATAATGCACTGAATCATAAACTGTATCTAATGGAAGAGTATTTGTATGAACTAGCCCAGTGTTGGCGAACCTATGACATGCATGTCAAAGGTGTTATGTCACAATGTTTTGAGTGGCATACCCACATTCACCTACACCGACAACAGCTATTCTCGAACCACAACCCATTCATGAGATTTTCAAAGGCTGTGGGAGCTGCACAAGAGTAGAGTGTGCTCTCGCATGGCCTCCAAATCTTCTGAAATTCATGCAAGATTCTTCATTCAGGATCTCTGAAAATTGTACAAGAACAGGGCATGCTTTCAGGAGGTTTGGAGGCTGAGGAGGCCACAGAATAACAGTCTCTGAAACTGCTTCAAAAACCTCATGCAAGTCACAGACACTTCAGGTAAGCCACAGAGGTCTATCAACAGAAAATAACATTGCTTAAAGATAAGAAGTACACAGAAGACCCTGAGGAGGATGGCTTTGGGAGGGGGGGATTTTTTGACATACCAAGCCCAAAAGGTTCACCAGCCTGTCTCTAGCTTGTACAAATAATTTGAGGTTGGAGGGTAGCTAGCTGTACACACATATAATCTAGAACCATGACCTTTTAATTAATACAATTAAGCATTGTCTTTTCTAGCAGACAAAACTACATTACTGTTGTCAAAACCAAGAGTGACAAAACTTTCATTGTCTGGAAAACAACAACACATAAAAGAATTTATATAGCGTGCATCTTCATTGCCAGGGGCATGGTTAATAGAACTATATTACTGACATAAAAACACAGAAAGCACTCCAACCTATTCACAAATGTCTAATAAATCTAGTCACTAAGTCTTCTCCAATGGGCTGCTATTCCAATGGGCTGGGCTCCTACTCCAGGATTTCTTACCAGCATGCCTGAACGCCAACAGGAAATTGGAGAGTATAATGCTTGAAAGGGTTCCTCCAGATCACAAAGGTTTATTGTAATTTAATTCATTCCTGCAAGTCTCATTTACTCCCAAACCCATTTCTTATTAACGCTAGTTAAAAGGGATTTTAAAAGCAGAGCTGTCCCTGCAATTTTTTATCATTATGCTAAATTGTAAAAGGAATTCCGTATTTGTTGCTTTCATTAGTAGTTGCTCTTCTGTCTGCTTGAAGAAATTTTCATCTTAATTGTCTGCCTATGAAGTACTTCCTAAATTTTACTGTGGTGCTAAAGTGCTGCAATTATATTGCAGCTGAAAGCTGATCTACTGGATTAGATTCATAAAGCCACTCTAAGATAATATTTTCAATAGAACCAGTAAAAATTCTTTTAAGTTCTCCAAGATTCATAGAGATGTGATCTCCAAAAAGGAGAATAATAGGATAAGTTACAAGCCACAAAAATCTGAAATTCTTAATGATCTTAAATTAGAGGATGAGATGACTAAGAATAAATTTGTTTAGTCTCCTCTCGATGTTAAATAGATCCCAGAATGTTCCTGGGTTAGGAAAAGAAACCGAGAAATATTTGCATAGATTAGATTATCTGATGTGCAAATTCGTAATTCAGCTACAATGTACTAATAGAATCCTAGGCAGGGGCAAACATAGGATAGGACTATTACTCTTGTCCCGGCTTGTAGTCTTCACAGACACAACCTTTTTGTCGCCTTTAATAATAGAAAGATGAACTATTTCAGACGTTTCTCTTTGTGGCCTTCAATACAGGCATTCTGGAAATTACTATTTTGAACACAATAGGTTGAGGATGTGATTGGTTTCAACTGATCAGCAATTATCCATTCAATCAATTCTTTCATTGTTTGTTCAATGGAGTGTATTGAGAGTGGAGGTAATCACACAAAACATTAAACTTTGATCCTGAACAATGTGGGTTCCAGTTCAGTTCAGAATTGAACACTGGGCTGCCTTGCAACTGAAATCCTTAAGTCCGATTAGTAAAACAGATATAACAAAGATCTAACCCAATGAAGGCAATGCATCTTGTAAAGTATTTTTGTAAAGCCAGCTATATACATTATTCATTCTTATTTGTCAGAACTTGTATAATTTCAGTGAAGCATATTTAAATAGACAAGGAGAAGACTGAACATGCAATGCTTAATTTAAAGATAAACTCCCTTAAATTCAACTCCTGTTCCTCTAGCCAGAGGTAGGAAACTTGATGCCTTCAAATATTCCAGACTACCTCTTTTATAACTTATAACTCTTGACCATTGATACAACAGGCCTATCTCCAATTTTTTAATTTTTTAATGGTGGACACTGAAACAATAGAAAAGAATTCAGCACTATTCAAACTTTCTGCTTTATTGTTTCACATATTTAAAATCTAACCCGAGAGGTTTTATTTCCCCCTGAAAAGAGAATCTAAACCAGCAGGCAATCAAGTTCTGTGAACATGATATTTCTTATTTTCATTTTTTTTTCTTTTAATATTTTAGTGGGCATCTTGAATTCTTGGGAGTTATATTGCTTCTTGAGAGGTTCTTTCTTTCTCTTTCTTTCTTTCTTTCTTTCTCTCTTTCTTTCTTTCTTTCTTTTCTTTTTCTTTTGCAGTCCCCATAGCCATCTCTGATTACAACTCCTGAAAATTGCAGGTATCCAAAGCTTAAGTTTTAAAATAAACTTGGATAGAACCAAATAACTCATTAAAGTCTTTGCCAAATTCACATATCTTCCTCAAAAAACTTGGCGCTATTTCCTCTATACCTATAGATGGCCCTCAACTTACAACCATTTGTTTAATGATTGTTCAAATTTATGACGGCTCTGAAAAAAAATGATTTATGATTAATCCTCTTATTTATGGTTGATGCAAGATTCCCATAATTACATGATCAAAATTCTGGTATGGCAGAATTTTGGCATGTCTTTACAACAGTTGCAATATTTGGGTGGTCACATAATCACTAGATTATGTGATTTGCTTAACAATCCAGCAAAATGGCTGTAAAATTGGATGTGACTCACTTAATGACCACAATGCTTAGGATAGAAATTTCATTCCCAATGGTGGTCATAAATCAAGGACTATCTGTACTGCATTCCCTGACTATGAAAGCATTTACTTAAATGTATCCTTTCCTAATAAGAATCTGAATAAGAAAGAGATCCAAGCAACAAACGAAATAACCACAAAATAGGAAAATGAATGCATTATGTCATAAAGTAAAAGTCCTTCCTGACTTCTCTTTATAATATGCCATCTTCAAAGAAGTTTTTCTGCCCTTTCCATAAAAGTTCACCTTAAAAAGTTATGCTTTATTTTACAAATCACAGGATATTTGCAGTAAGATCATTACACTATAAACAAGTAGGTATCTCGTTTTTTTAAAAAGAGGTTTTGGAATGATAAAATGCAACAGTTAGTAAAACTAAATTTCTAATGCCTCAGCTTTTAAAGCATATGTGATCAGTTCCTAGACATCTGAAATACTGGCTCAAAAAAGTAGAATATACCCCGTTTCCAGATACTTTTTAGAAATATTTTTTCTTGCATAAGCCTGGATGATACCTGGAAGCAGCGCAGGAAAACTATAGATGCGAAGCAGGAAAATCCTCTCGTAATACCTGGTTAATTTTGTGTTTGCCACAGGAACAGCAAAGAGATGAAAAACTCCTTTTTTTCTGTCGTCCCTTTGGGAGAGAATTAGAAGAGGCTTCCACATTCGAGTCCATATTATTTGTCTCTCCAACATCTCCGGAAACCACCTCAAATTTACATCACAGTTTCCCAAATATTGCCTTTATTCTGCATATACATGGTGTGTGCACTGAAACAGATCTATAAGCAAACGTTCTAGCATATCAGGGTGTAGATATGATTCACAAATAGAAAATACCGGTTTTTCATGGCTTGGCTTGCATAGCTATATCTGGGTGTGGCTGAAATGAATGCAGGTGCGCAACTTGGACTCTAGCCATAAGGAGAATACTTTTTCTATTAAAATTTTTATTTATATTTTAAACATATTATTAGACATATTTCAAAACTGTTCAGGACATAAAATGAGCTCCTCCCTGATTAAACCTTTCTAAGCAGCACACAAAATTTCACTACTAATGGAACTGCTGCATGAAACAATGTAGGAGACCAATGATACCATCAACTGATTGGCAGGTAAGTCAAATCACCACCAAACTGAAATCATGTCTGCTAACAGCTTTAACATTTAGAACTAAAGAATTTAGGCATTGGATTCAATAAAAGAATTGCTCTATATCTAAAGTGTGGTCTCCTCTTAAAGACCATAAAGGTTTTTCTGAAAGCACACACCTGAAACCAGATAGGAAGAAGTGAAATTAGAACAGAGAGAGAAAAGTAAACATTCTACATAGACAAAGTGTAATGGTACATTACTAAAATACCAGAGCTTTCCAAATATAAGACCAAATTGTAGCAATTCCAAAAATTTGCTGTCCCATATCTGATTCCTGATCCTATTTTAGATGGCCTCAAGCAGGAACAGTTTAAAACATTACTTAACACTTACTTTACTTATTAAAAGATATTTACCATTTGAAAGAGATTTAATTAGTTCATATTTCAAAGCAGATGTATCTGATTTCACATTTTTGAACGTACCAAAACTTAGTTATCACTTGAAATTCGCCAGCATTACTCAAATTTGCAAGTATTGGCCAATAATAATAAAAAAAATTAGATGAAAAAATCCTGTACAATATATATTTAAAATTAAATATTATATATTTAATTATAAAAATTTTAATATATATAAAAATTTTATATATATTATAAAAATTATATATATGTGTGTATATGTATATATGTATATGTATGTATATAAGTGTATGTATGTATGTATGTATAATATTTATTTATAAATTAAAATGCATTATATTAGGGTGAATAATGTATGAGATGGGTGGCATACAAATTTAATTAACTGATTGACTGATCAATAAAGGATACGCTAGGCACAGTTGGAAAAAAGATATTTGGAGGAATGTACATTAAACTGAAGATTTAGTCTAATTCTTTTATTAAAAACATAGAATTCAGCAAAACGAATGACAAAAATAAATAATTAAAAATAAAAGAAATTCATTCATCCATTTTTTCCATCCTGACAGCTTTCTGATTTGGAAATATTATAGGGAACCTATAACCTCCATATACACAACCATTATATGATTAATTAACTAATAATTACTGCAAAAATTAACCTATTAGCTTCTGACAGATTTATGTAGGCAACCAAGATTACAAATTGTCTAAAATAAAAATTACCTGTATTGTTTTATGAGATGCTTAGAAAGCAATAATAGTCCTTCAACTGGCAATATCTAATTGACTTCAATAGGATTGCATTACTGCAGTCAGATTGCACAATATTATCCCTTAGGAAGGCAACAATTTTTTTAAATAGCAAAAAAGATCCTCTTCTTTGTCATATAGCTTGGCTTTTAAAGTTCTTCACTTCTCAGACAAGAATATGAATTTGAATAAATATGTAGGCAAACCATGCTGAGATTAATTTTATGACTAGGTAAAAGAATCCTATCTTTTTGAGTACTCTTAAATCAAATTGTAACTTAATTTTATTTGCTGATCCATTAAGAACAGGATAGGCCAGAACAGGCACTGATGCATTCCTGAAGTACAATTATAAAAAGAATACATTGCAATAACAACAAACAATAAAAGTAGAGCATAGCTTCCTTCTCCACCCAAAAACTTCAAAGGTATTCAGGCAGCAACCCCCATAATTCCCCAGCCAGTACTGGGTAAATTTGTGATATATAAAAACACCAAAACAGAAAACTGGCTGGAGCAAACTTAAATGGAAATACAAAGTCTGATGAAACCAATTTGTTTTTATTATAGTTTTTTTTTTTCAAAGTTGGCAATTTCATGAACTACAGTTCCCAGAACTCACCAGCCAGCCCTGGTATACATACTTTATCAATTCTCTACTGAACAGTCTTAACTCATCAAAAACAACTGAAGTAGAAGGCTGAATGAATGCAATTTACTTGGAAGAATAATTCAGGTTCAAGATTTGTACTCCTGCCTATTTGCTGGACATCTGACAATGCCTCCATGACTGTTCTTAAGGTAGTGGATAACCCTCATGAACATAACCAAGCCATGCACCAGAGACCTGCTTGAAAATCTTGGAAGCTCTAAGTACCATGGAAGATTTTCAGCTCATCATTAACTGCAGCAACAAAAGTACACGTCTGAAATGACATTCATTCCACTAAACAAGTTCTTCTAAAGTGGCAATGTTTAAGAAAAGCCACAAGCTTTGGGAGTAGGCTGCCTGACCATTGTGGATATCCTACTCAACAACAACTGAAAGATATTGGTTGAGAATTTTGAAGAAACTTTTGGCTAAAGCGTAAAATCCACTCTGAATAAAGAGAGTTAGAACAGCCCAGGAGTTGGTTCAGTATAAAAGTCCAGCTGAAGAAATTTATCACACAGCTCCATTTGCCTGAGATGGAAAACTGAATAAAACTTCCTTGTTCTATCACCACTGTTTACCACATGCTGAAGAAGATAAATAGCAAACGGAAAGCTGCCATGCAAGACGTATTGTTGAATTTAGAAGGAGAAAATTATTTGTAAACCCCTTTGAGATGATTACATAGGAAGCAGGGTACAATTACAGCTGAAGAACTAATTTTTTCCATGACAAGCCAATCCAGAAGCTTATATCAGCAGGAGGAGCGCCTTTGAAAAGGCTCCCACTGTCAGAGTATCATTTATGGAGCGTTAATCTGTGCAGAATGTCCTATTCTAATTTTTTTTAAAAAATGACAAACATACATCATTTTCACCAAAATTTTAATGGTTAATTGGATTTTTAAAAAATTAAAATTTTAAAATTTTATTAATGTTAATGTTAGGTATAAAGTTTATATTTTCATTTTAAATACTACAGCATAAAATGCTTGTACAAATGCATGGAGCAGAGGACAAAAACAACATATATTTACTTATTTCTTTTAAAAAAAATCCCAAAGAGAGACTAATAGAACAAGTGGCATCATGCCAAATTATAATATTTGAGGCCATAAAACAGCTGCTTGGTAACAATCCACTAAATGATATGGCAAGACAACCAAAAACATGAAGAGCAGCTGTTACAGGTAGACCTCCACTTACGACAACTTGTCCCCAAATTGCAGTTGTTAAATTAATAACATGGTTGTTAAGTGAATCTGGCTTCCTTGTTGACTTTGCTTGTCAGAAGGTAATTACATGACCCTGGGACATTACAACTGTCATAAATGCATGCCAAAGGCTAAGTGTCCAAATTTTGATCATGTGACCATTAGGATGCTGCCATGGTCATAAGTCTGAAAATGGTCATGTCACTTTTTTCAGTGCTGTTGTAACTTCAAACAGCCACTAAATGAATGGTTGTAAGTAGAGGACTACTTGTACTTGACTCTAAACTTAACAAAATATGGTGCAAACCATAACTGAAATAGTGGAAAATACTATAATTGGACAATTTGCATTAAGAACTCTACTTCACAAACCAAATCTCCAATAAGTGTGCCTTCATCAAAAGACAAATCTAGTTGACATGAATGACCAGGCAGGAATATAAAATAGAAGATAATCCATTCAATCTCTAAGTCATAAGATCATTTTACATAGACAAGTACATAGCTTATTTAGAAGAAATGAAACTCCAGATAGTGGAGTTCATAATTGCCTGAACAGCCAGTATATGCAGGATAGTCTCCCCTTTTTCTTCTAAAAAGAATTCAAAAAATTACAAACAAGAAAAGATGAGTCACTCCAGATCTATCTTCCTTTCCCTTATGGCAAAATTATGCAAAAAAAAAAAAAGAAAGAAAGAAAGAAAAGAAAAGAAAAAAAAAATCAAATCAAATCTAAAGAGTACTTTTTTTTTATCCTGAGACTGATTCTGCCCTATCAAAATTCACGGAAGTTTCCCTCTTATCTTCTCTTACAGAGAAAGGCAATCTGGAGACATGGTACAAACATAAAAAGAGGCAAAGGTTTGGAGTTTGACTGTCCTATTTGCACACCATTAACATAATTTACATTAACAACTTGACCCAGAAGTTCCCCATAGAACAACTTCAAAAATAAAATATTGGTGTCTTGACATCAGTTCATGTCTCGCTACCAAGCCTTTCAAACATTTCCTGAAGGGTGAACTATGCTAGTCTGTTGCAGCAAAATAGGAACAGCTGTTGTGATTCTAAAAGTACTAACAGTTTCATTATAACATCAGCTATAGGGAACTAGAATCACAACTGTCCATCATGCTGTCAATCTCTTCAAAATCTTGAGAGCTAGAAACTTTCAAAACAATGAAAATAGAGACTTTAATGCAAATAGCAGATAAAGTATATATTCTGTATTTTTGTGTTTCATACTTCAGGGCTTAATCTGTACAATTCTCTGATATGGCAGCATGCAAAAATTGATCTGGATACAAAAGATGATGTCTGTAACACTGCTGCCATTATTACAATTACAATAAAAAAGTGGTTGCAACAGTTTTAGGCCTGAAAAGTAGTTAGTTGCTATCTTACAGTTATTCAACACAGGCGCTATGGTTCAGATTTGCTCCTTCAATTACCACTGCAGTGCTGAACGATGTCTGACAGCTGGACCAAGATGCCTCCAACTGCAGGTTGCATGTAAAGCTTCATTGTTCAGTAGCATTGTGAATAATTTTTAAAAAGGGTGACATGAACAGATGGTGCCAAATATTGCAAAGAGAATAGGAACCACATAATTGTAGTGTCAATTTCAAGGCAGAAATGGATAATAATGCTCACATTCTCAAGACCAGCATTTTCAAAGCTCAGCAACTTTTAAGTTGTCTGGACTTCAATTCCCAGAATTTCTCAGCCGGCATCTAAAGTTGCTATGGTTGAGAAACACTGTCCTAGAAACCAATAGGTAGAAGGCAATATGCAGAGTGGGAGGACACAAGCCAAAACCAGATGGATCCACACACATAACGTTTATATACTTTTTATATTATTTCCCACCATCTTTGTTTTTGAGCTTGCTCACCAACGAACCACATATCTCCCCAGGGAAGAAATCTGAGTTTGCTCTAATCAGAGGACTGAACTGACTGCTTTAAGAGGGTTTTGAAATGGTCTGAGAGTCAAGTGAAATTAAGCCAAAGGACACATGTGATGCAGAACTGACATTTTATTACAGGATAGAATGTAAAAAATAATTTACAAAGTGTTGGTACAAACATGGATCCCAGTTAGTTATCTACCCACCTCTAGATTTACTCCAGGGAAACAATACGGTGTTTCCCCAAAAATAAGATGGGGTCTTATTTTCTTTTGCCCCCCAGAAATATGGCCATGGCCTTATTATCGGGGGTTCTTATCCCTAAACCTCGGCAGGCCAGATTCGATAAGCCAGGCTCGGGAGAAGAAGTGAGAGAGAGACAGACCCATTTCTCACATTCTTTTCCTCCTGGGCGGTGGCAGCATGTTCACCTCCCCGAATCTGGCTTGCCAATCTTGGCCAGGGAGGGGGACTGGCAGGTGGGGAGGAGTGGGGTGGCGGAGAAGTGAGACGCATGGAGCGAGACACCTTCTCCTCTTCCTCCTTCCCTTCTCTGGCTTCTGCTTATTGGGGATTGCCCGGCTAAATCGGACACTGGAGTGGCCGCCCCAGGGACTCTGGCATCCAGCATCATCATTGTGGCTACCTTCTCCCCCTCACCCTTTTCCGCCACCTGAGTGTTTAACCTGGCTGGTGGGCTCATCGGAGCAGCCACCTCGCGACCCCCTCTCCCTAAGACGCTCCGTTTCCCACTTTTCAATAGCAGATTATAAAGAGAAAAGAGAGAGAGAGAGCCGGAATGGGGAGGGACCTTGGCTGTCAATGCCCATGCTGATTAACCTTTCAATTAGTTCCCCTTATCAAGTCCCATCTCGGAGCTCCGGTCCTGGGGGGGTTGAGGTTATTTTAGCATACGACTCACAAAAAAACAAAAAGGTTTGCTGAGGGCGAGGTTGGGTTGGGGTCGCGGGCAGCAGGCAGAAGGGGAAGGCAACCCTCCCACCCCTCCCCTGGCAACCCCAGGGCCAGCTGAGAGACCCTCTCTCCACTCTTCCACCGCTGCCACAGGGCTTTTGGCATCCACGGGGGCTGATCACCACCCACCCAAGGGGGGCTCCTTTCCACATGGGGAAGCAGTGGGATACCTCTGCGCTTTCCCATTGTATGGAGCTGAGTGGGCAGGCGGGCAGGGAAGCAAGGCAGGAGTCCCCGGTGCTGCCTTCCAGTCGAGACAGGGAGGGAAGGGGGGAGGCTGCTTGCAAAATATACTCATTGGGACTGTGGACTCCCCTTCCCCCCTCCCCAGCCAGCCGGGCTCCTCTCTGGCCTCGTCTCCTCATGTCATGTTGTTTGCGCGGCAGCTGCACATGCATCTAAGTATTGGGGGGGATTATTTTTTGGGGGGGGGGTATTTTAGCACATGCATTCGAAAGCCCAATTGGGCTTATTATCCAGACATGTCCGAGTTTCAGGGAAACATGGTAGGTAGCATTTTACCTATTCCTGATGTAAGGAGAACAACACCTTGGAAAGGGGGAATAGGATATAATGATAAACAACCTAGAATTCTTTTACCAGTGGTCAAATAAATTTGAAGAATCAATCTGTGGAGCAGCAGGGTTCATAACTTTTTTCTGAAATTCTAAAGAACTCATAAATATTTCCAAGTTCACTTACAATAAACAAACAGAAATATTAAAATATTATATATGTTTCTGGCTTATATATGAAAGCTCTCAAGACTATAAGCAGCTAAGAAAAAGCAGCTGCAATATAGGCTTTCTTGGAATTGCATCCATCTCTTTTTCTAAAGAAGCAATCAATTCAGTTATAAGCACACTAGTTAAAATTTTCTAAAAATGTAGAATGTCAGTAGGCTCTTAAACACATTAAGGTAACAAAATAAGATCTACCTACCTTTATTATTTTTATAAGAAACTAAGGAGGCAAACATATCTAATATTCCTCCTTTTAGTTTCCTCACAAAAACCCTGTGAATTGGGTTGTACTAAGAGAATGACTGACCCGAAGTCACCCAGCTGGCTTTCATGCCTAAGGTGGGACTAGAACTCAAAGTCTTCTGGTTTCTAACCTGGTTTTTTTAACTAGTAGATCAAACTAGTCCTTATTTGCTATTAATGTGACACCAGTAATAAACTCTCACTCCTGAAAGCTTGAAGATTCAGATCACCTTGGGAAAGAATGAACTAATAATTAAAGTGTATATGGCCATTAAAACCATAATTTGTTCCCTTCTTCAGGAGTCTATCATTGCCCAGCCACACTACCAGATGGATATGTAAAAATCTCAGGCACAAGTTTAAATTCAATAAAACAACACAGTCACCACTATTTTCATTGATAGCTATTTCTATGTTAGAGAGGACCAGATGCTTCCTGAGCCTTAATAGACAGAAGTCTCTCACACACCAACAGCTGTTAACACATAGGTTTTTTTTTCTTCTTCTTAATAATAGCAGCCAAAAAAGCATTCAGGAAAGTTCTTCTGCATAATTGTTAATGCAGAAGAATTTTTCTGTTTTCAGAAAGGAATGCACAGTAAAAGCATAAACGGCACAGATTAGCATCAAACATCTGTGTGTTATTTAAAAGATTTTTTTTACAGAGCAGAAATAGAGGGATTTGCTCAAATATGCAGAGCTGTTTCTAACATATATTTTAAAGCTTTACAGTAAATTGCAATTGTCAAATAACTTCACTTACACTCTCTTTATCACAATCAGATGCATAAGATTTTTTTTATGTTCAAAGGATAGCTTTTCTATGCACACAAAAACTAAGCAACATCTTTTCATTTCTATTGAAATTACTGACTCAACGTAAGTTAAAAAGAGCTAATGGCTTTTAGATAAGTTATTTATACCACTTTAAAGATGTGTATTTTTTCTCATCAGAGTCAAATATTTATTCCTTCTGAAAGTAATTTATTTATAAGTCACAACAGATGGGTACACAATACCAGGCAACCTTAAGAATAGCAATGGTCTAGACCAGCCTTCCCAGATTGGATGTCCTCCAGAGGAACTGAAAAAATGATGTCTGCACCAGCTGAAAATGATGAATATTGTCATCGCAACACTTCCCATGACAAAAAGAGAGGTCACAAAACATAAAATATGCATATGGAAAAGTGAAGAATTTATATCAGGACAAAGCTAGTACGTCTCTATGCAATGATAGATACTAAAAACAGCCAACTTTACATAAAGCATGGATGGAGAAACTTTTTAGTGCAAACACAACATTCCACAATGGCTAACATCGGGTGGGTGGGAGGCATAAATGGATCAAATTCATGGGCAGTGTCACGCCACCCCTTGGATCTTTGAATATATGTACAGACTATTTTGACCCTTGCAGAGCACACATAGCATCCAGGCCTTCTTAAAGGAGATAATTCCAGACTCAGTTCATCCAAAGTCTCATTCAGATGGGTCAATGTATTTCAAAGAATAGAACAAAATTGAATTGTAATCCTAGGAGCTATGATCGTTTGCTGATTTTTGCAACATAATCCCATTTACTAGGCCATTATTGTGGGATATAAATTTAATACATAATCTTTTGTTTGAGATCATACATGAATATGCCTCGAGATTACTTATAGTTGTGGTGAATTTGGCCCTGTTCACAAGTACATGAGAGAACAAAACAACAAATCTTCTTCACTAGCCCATATAAAAACTGCAATCTTTCTGTTCAGTGATGCTACAGATATTGTCATGCCAAAATATATTTATAACAAAGATGGTCTGTGAATGCTTCCCATCCCAAATGAAATAATGTAACTCACAAAAGCCTGTATCTCACACATCCCATACTTATTTCTGGGAACTTAAATTAACAAAAACTCAAAAGAATATCAATGAAGGAAAAGGTAAGAAACAATGGCAGCTCTTTGTGTCTCTTCCTACTGTATCAAACTATCTATGTATTGCATAGATATAAGTTGTAGGAAGATAAATACAAGAGAATGGACACTGACTTACCTGAATGTCCTTTTTCGGAACGCTGCGTATACACTCCAGCATTGGGAAAATCCTCTTCTCTGACAGCAACTGAGAGAACTTTTTTTCACTTATCTACCTACTCTGTGCTCTCTCCACGCCCCCTTTTGCACCCGAATCCCCAGTCTTGAACGAAGACACAACAGGTGAACCACAACAAAATTTATTAACACAAAACAACCACAAGCCAACAAACGAAAAGGGAGGGAAATGGAGTGTATACGCAGTGTTCCGAAAAAGGACATTCAGGTAAGTCAATGTCCATTTTCCAGAACGCTGCTACTACACTCCAGCATTGGGACATACCCAAGCCTAACTCCCAGGGTCGGGCAAAACACCAGTCACCCCAGAAGACCCAGACACCACCGCCTGCAAAACACGTCGCCCAAAAGACGCCTCAGCCGAAGCGTAGGCATCAATCCGATAATGTCTTATGAAGGGCGACAAAGAAGTCCAAGTAGCCGCCCTACAGATGTCCAACACAGAAGCCTGGGTAGCCCAGGCGGCCGAAGTAGCCGCACTCTGAGTCGAATGAGTCGAATGAGGTAAAATGTTCCCAGGAACAGGACGACGCTGATTCTCATAAGCAGAAGCAATACAGGCCTTAATCCAACGACCAATCGTAGTCGACGACACTTTCTGACCCATGGATGCAGGATGGAACGAAACAAAAAGGGCTTCCGTCTTCCGAAACGCCGCCGTCCTACGCATGTAACGTCGCAATGCGCACATCCAGAGTGTGCCAAAGAACCTCACGGTGATGTCTCGGCGATGGACAGAAATCCGGAAGCACTAACTCCTGCGCCCGGTGAAACCACGAATTAACTTTGGGCATAAAGGCAGGGTCCATCCTCAGGACCACAGTATTAGCATGGAAAATACACAAGTCTTTCCTAACGGATAAAGCAGCCAACTCAGAAATGCGTCTAGCCGACGTGATCGCCAGAAGAAATGCAACTTTGAACGACAGGAACTTAAGTGAGGCGGAACCCAGCGGCTCAAACGGAGACAATGTGAAAGCCTGCAAAACTAAAGATAAATCCCAAGAGGGATAACGATGAACCGTAGGCGGTCTCAGGTTCGTAGCTCCATGCAGGAACCCCTTCACCCACGGATGATGAGCCAAGGAGGTGTACGGCGGACAGGATAACACAGTGGCCAGGGCCGCCACCTGACGTCTGAGAGTGGCTGGAGACAAACCCCGTTCCAATCCCGCCTGTAGAAAAATGAGGACATCCTGAATCGTCGCAGATGTAGGATCCACATGAGCAGTCGTACACCAACGGCAAAAGGCTCTCCATGAGGCCTCGTAGATCCTCGTCGTGGATGGTCGACGGGCCGACTGAATCGTACCAATTACCGTATCCGGCAAACGGCCTTTCTTCAAGAGGACGCGCTCAAATGCCAGATGGCCAACTGCAGCCACTGGGGCTCGGGATGACGAATGGCCCCCTGACACAGCACGATCCGATGTGGAGGAATCACCCACGGGTCTGTCACCGACAGCTCCACAAGATCCGCGAACCACGGCCTGCGGGGCCAATGTGGTGCCACCAATAACATCTCTGCCCTCTCCGCCATCATCTTGCGGACCACCTGCTGAATCAGTGTGACAGGAGGGAAGGCGTATAATAGACCCGCTGGCCAACGACACCGCAGAGCGTTTGTGTCTTCCGCCCCTGGAGCTGGATACCGAGTGATGAACCGGGGAAGTTGGGCGTTGGTCGGACTGGCAAACAGGTCTACCAGAGGTCGTCCAAAGCGAAGAGAAATCTCCTGAAATAGACTGGGAAGCAGCTGCCATTCGGCCTGGTCGATCACTTCCCTGCTGAGCCAATCCGCTCGTGTGTTGGCTTTCCCCGAAATGTGGTCTGCGAGGATGGACTCCAGATTTCTCTCCGCCCAGTTGAACAGACATATCGACTCGAGCATCAATGTCTGTGACTTCGTCCCCCCTTCCCAGTTTATGTGCGCTTTGGCAGATGTATTGTCCGTGAGAATCAGGACATGACGGCCCCAAACCAGCGCCCGGAAATGCAGAAGGGCGAGACGAATGGCTCGAACTTCCAATAGGTTGATGCTCTGTGCACGTTCCTCTGGAGACCATTGTCCTTGGCCCACCTGGGCACCCAGGTGGGCTCCCCAGCCATGGAGACTGGCATCGGTGGTGATCACGATCCGGTCTAGCTCCAGGAAATCGCAGCCTCGCAGGATGGCCGGCGACTTCCACCAACTCAGTGACAGTCTGACTTGAGGAGGCACGAACACTGTCCTTACGGAGTTGGAACTGCCTGTTCTCTGGAACGGAAGAAGTAGCCATTGCAGTGGACGAGAATGTCTGCGTGCCCACGGAACAATGCGGAAGCACGAGACCATCTTCCCTAACAATCGTGATAGAGTCAATAGAGGAGCCTTCCTCCGGGTCAGCACTTGGCCCACAAGCGACTTGATGTTCTTCGCCCTCTCTGAAGACAGGAAAACCTGACCCTTCTCGGAGTCTATCAGGGTCCCGAGATGTAAAATTGAGGTCGTGGGGACAAGCTGGCTCTTGTCCAAGTTGATGGAGAATCCGTGCTCCCGGAACGCCGAAAGCACCCTTCCCTGTCTTGCGCCGCTTGTGTACTGGACGAGGACAGGATTAGAATGTCGTCCAGGTAACATAACACTCTCACCGGAACGGCACTGAGAGACGCGGCCACTACCGCCACCAGCTTGGTGAAAGTCCTGGGAGCCGAGGAAAGACCGAACGGCATTGCACAGTACTGGTAATGCCTGCCCGCATACTCGAATCGCAGAAACTGTCGATGCGAAGGAAGTACTGGAACATGCAGGTATGCCTCTCGCAAATCCACCGACTGCATCAGGTCCCCTTGGCGAATGGATGCCAGAATGGACCGAAGAGAATGCATCTTGAAACGACGGTAACGTACCGCCCGGTTCAACTCCTTGAGGTTGAGAATGCCTCTGAACCCGCCCGAACTTTTGGGAACCAAAAACAGAATCGAATAGAAGCCTGTCCCCAGTTGGTCCAACGGAACTGGTTCTATCGCGTTGATCTCCAGCAGGTGTGCTATCTCTTCCACCATCAGGCTGCGAGAATCTGTGGACAGGGGCACTGGGCACCGGATGAACCGTCGTGGGGGCCGATCCGTGAACTCGATTGCGAGGCCCTCCGAAATCGTGCGACGCACCCACTCGTCCAGAGTGGACCGGGCCCACTGATGACGAAAGGCCCGGAGACGTCCCCCCACTGGCCCCGGAGTCGGTGAGTCATTTGCCCCTTCTGAAGGGCCTAGAAGTGGACCCACGATAGGGGCGCTTGGAGGAGGACTGAGATCTGCCGCGCTCTCTGAAACGCTGTCTGTCGGAAAAGCGATCTGGAGCTTGGAATGACTGCTGGTAAGTTGAGGGGCCTCCCTGCCCCGAGTAAGAACGAAATGGCTGACGCTGCGTGTAAGGGGTGTAACGCCTGTCTTGTCTGCGAAAGGACGAGGGCATAATTTTGCGTTTGTCTTTGTCCTCCACAAGGACCGGCTCCAACGCCGTGCCAAACAGGTTCGGAGCTTTATATGGGGCCGCCGCCAACTTCCATTTGGTTTTCACATCGGCCTTCCACGGCCGTAGCCAGAAAAGGCGTCGCGATGTGACAGATGTCGCCAACGCCCGCGATGCAAACTTGACAGAATTCAACGAAGCATCCGCCGAATATTCTGTGGCTGCAATGATCTTGTTAATATCGTGGCGCAAACGGGTATCCTCTGGAGGGAGCCGTTCCTGAAGTTGGCGCAGCCAGATCAACGAGGCCCTATTGAAGAATGAAGTAGCCGTGGCAGTTCTAACAGTCCAGGCCACGGCTTGATGAGACCTACGAAAGGCCAATTCAGTGCGCCTGTCTTCCGATTTGAGACCCTCCAGTGGATCAGATGAAACCATCGAATGAGAAGTGAGAGACGCCACCGGTGCATCCACTGTAGGCAAGTCCAACATGGCCTCCAGTTCGGGCGCCGCACAGAACAGTTTCTTATCTAAATTGCTTGGTGCAGTGGACGACCCTGGTTGGGCCCAAGGAGCCTGCAGAACATCCGCGAACAGTTGAGGGCACGGAATAAAGTCCTTCTCCTGCTTGACTTGTTTAAATAGGGCATCATGAGGACCGGTCTCAGACGGGGTTGTCGGGGGTTGTGCTCCCACCGAACCCAAATTAGTAGTCAAGCGAGCCTTGTGAAGGAGGGACTTGAATAGTGCGGGACGAAACAAGCCCGTGAAGGCTGGAGTGTCAGGTACCAGACCTTCATCCTCAGAGAATTCGAGGTCGTCAGGGCCCTCCTCGTCCTGACACGAACCCTCAGACGAAACAGACTCACGAGGCGAGGGGGAGCGAGCCCTGCGGGAGCTTGAGGTGACCAACGTGCTTGAAGAAGTCCCCGCCGCCGATGTCTGGGCCGCTGACTGTGCTCCAGCCGCCATAATAGAAGCCAACGTCGTAGACAACATCGTCTGGAAGTCGAACTGAGACGGAGGCGGAGGATTGTCCACCGCTCGGAGACCCGCTGCTGTAGGCGTGAAGGTGGCCGAAGGCTGGCGTCTAGGAGGTGGAAAGGCCTCCAAACCCGCTGAGGACACATCAGGCATCGACTGGGACACGCCCTTCTGCCAAGCCAAAGAACCGGATTGGACCCCTCTCCGCTCCGAAACTTCGGGAACAGGAGCAGACTGTTGAGCTGATCCCGCATCACCACCGCATAAAGAGGCTGACGCCTGCCTGGCCTTCTCACATCGTTTCTCCAATGCCTTATGACGCCTGAGAGCATCCTTATCGGCGGCAGAGGAGGTCTTAGAGTGGCGGGACTTGTGACCGCCAGATGCAGAGCGTTTGCCCGATTGTTTCTTGCGGGACTTAGATCTGACAGGGCTGACCTCCTGATCACTGTCTGAGGAGAACGAACAGTCCGCCATGGTGAGAATGCCCTAAGCTGAATAGTAATTATTTATTAATTGATGGACAGATTGATTTGTAATAAAAATAAGAAATGAATCAATAATTGATTGATTGATTAATAGATGTCAGCTGCTTGAATAATTGATTAATTGATTGGATGAATGCTTGCTTGATCAATTGATTGGTTGATTGAATGACTGGTTGCTTTAATTAAATAATTGATTAATAGGTATCAGCTTGCTTGATTAATTGATTGATTGGATGAAAGCTTGCTTAATTGATTAATTGAGTAATTGATAGTCTGGCTACAGCTCTGGGCAATGCACTATACCCAGCAAGCAGTGCTGGCACTCCTGCCACGCTCAGTACAAGGGCACCCCTGTCTCTGCCCAGGTGTGTGGGAAGGCCTTGCACAAAAGGCTGCCAAAGGGGTGAGCGATAACTGCAAACGCTCCCCCCCCTTCTCCCTCCTCCTGAGTCAATGCCCAGACCGGGACAGAGACTCAGCCAGCAAGCTCTCAGAACAAAGGCTGCGGCCCTTTAATTAGGGTCCGCGCTGCCCTGAGCAATCCAAAATGGCGGCCGCCCCTGCTCAAAATGGCGGCCGCCCCTGCTCAAAATGGCGGCCGCACGTTGGTGGCGTAGGAATAAAATGGCGGCCCGCCCTCGCTCTGTAGAATGACTGGGCGCTTTCCCCTGGCGCCGTTTGCACACGGACGCCACTCAGGGATGATAACCTGGCTGGCCGCCTCACGGCGGGAGGGTGGCGAGCAACAGAAAGCCACGCCGCACCCCCCCCCAAGCCAACACTCACGGCGGTCGAAATGAGGCCGATCAAGCCTGAAATCGCAGCGCCGCCCGCAGAAACCTGACGGGACAGTCGCTGGACAAACCACGCCGCGCTGTGAGGGGCGCCGGTAGCCGCTCCTGGAAACGTCCCTGCAGCGGCTCGAAGGTCTGAAGCGGCGGTCGGGGAGCAAATCGCTCAGCCCCGACCTCACAGCGATGGAAATCCGGCCGGATCCGCCCCGAAGGGACAGAAGCCGGCGGCAGCTAGCGCAGCAGCGCAAACGCCGGCACGACCCAGCTCCCTGGGCACGAAACCGACAACCAACTGACTGATCCACAGAAAAGGAAAACCTAAACCTGCCCGAACTAAACAGAAACAAAAAAAGGGGGCTAATCAAAAATAACCAAAAGGCCTACCGCAATACTCAGAGCACAGAGAAAACCCTCTCAGTCTGTCAGCAACTGAGAGAAAGACTGGGGATTCGGGTGCAAAAGGGGGCGTGGAGAGAGCACAGAGTAGGTAGATAAGTGAAAAAAAGTTCTCTCAGTTGCTGTCAGAGAAGAGGATTTTCCCAATGCTGGAGTGTAGTAGCAGCGTTCTGGAAAAAGGGAGAAAGCCATGGCAGATTACATGTCATTGAAAATAAAAATTAAAAAATGAAACATTAAACGTGGGAAGACAAAAGAGAATAGTGTTTCATCAAATCTACAGAAGATCATTTATATGCACTGATGAACATTGAGAGAGGAGTTAAATTATTGCAATAGAAATACAACAACACAGAAAACGCTTTGTGCAGTTGACTCCGGTAATCTCTGTGTCCAAAATCAGTATTTCTCAACCATGGCATGTTTAAGATGTGTGGACTTCAACTTTAATGATTATAAGATGCCTAGAGTCACCTCCATATTAGATGGACAGCATGTAAATTGAATAAATAAATAAAAAATAAGCTCCCAAAATTGCTGGTTGGAGAATTCTAGCAGTTGTAGTCCACACATCTTAAACATGCCAAAGTTGAGAAACACCGGTCCAGAGGCTTAATGTTGATAGGCAGCTTCAAGTCTTCCACTGATGTCTTGAATATCTTTATCTTTAACTTGGACCTGGACATCCTTAGTAGAGCAATATCCAGATACAGCCCTTCAAAGAGAAGGCACCCTAAAGGCATAGGACCTGACGTTCTGTAGAGGATAGTCACTGCTGATTCCTAGGTAGAAGGAAACAGAGCTGAAGGTGTTTTTTTGCAGACTGCTGTGAAATTGAATTGCATGGGAAGAGGAATGAATAAAGGCCAGACCACACAGAAATTGCAAACTGTGTCTCTCCTGGGGTGCAAGTAAACAGAGCCACTCCTACCTCACCCCCACATCAAAGGGTATGACAGCTCCTGATGTTTGGTGTACAACACCCAAAATTCACTGTCATGAATTTTGCTAAATTGGTGCAATTTAATGAGGAAGAACAGACCAAGTGGAAGAGCCAGGAGGATATACAGAACAAAACAAGAATGCACTCAGTGGTGATAAGAGCAGGATTTTCTTCCCTCTTTCTGTTGTGCTATTTCAGCAAGTGTATTCACTACCAAAAAAAAAAAAAAAAAAAGAAACAGAAAACCTTTTCAGCAAGAGATTTACCCGGTTTGTTTATTTGCACTCTCCTAACAGTTCTCTGAAAGGGGGTTTTAAATTTGGGAGATTAAAATCAGTCAGAACTAACTGACCCGCTTAGTCTGCTTTTGTTCAGAGAGATGCAAAACTACAAATGCTTTTGTGCATTCATGCTTAGAAAGCTGCACCTCACACTGTTTATATTACTAACCTCCAATATAAATGCACTATCCATTGCCGAAATTCCCCGGCTTAAACCCAGTAACATTCCAACTTGCAACCAAGAAATACATGAGAGCTTCTGGAAGAGCAAAGGCTTACCTTCTACTTTCTACTGTGCAGGTGTAAAACTGATTATAGTACTTAGGAGGGGCTGTCTACTCCAAGAAACATATTATTTATGGTCTTTTTTTCCTTTAAATATTCCTATTAACAAAGATTATAGGCTGTGCACAGCATCTCTGAGATAAAAGCAAGTGTAGAGAAGGTTTTTTTTTTCAGATGAGCACAATCAAAGCTTATTTTCTACTAGTGCTACCCAGATAATTTTGGAGGAGATGTTTTTCAAATGTCCTTAAAAAGCTTACATGGCCTTAAAAAGACCTATCATGGCTAAGCTAATGAAAATATCTTCTCGAGAAGTCTGTATCAGTTAAGCTTTTGCTATGTTGGGATGTAAGGCATTCTTTGTCCCACGCGCTACAATATTTAAAAGTTATTCAAGATTTTTAAATATTTTGAGAGCTTATACTAGTTTTTTCTTCTTCCAAAGTGTTTGAATTTTTAAAAGAATCCAGTTGGATTTGCCTTCTTAGGGATGCCTTGAGTATACCCTCAACGTATACCCTCTGCCTAAAATAGATCTGCCACACGTTTTCTGGGGTTAAAATTTATTAGGAAAACTTGTTCTGATAGCCAAACAGCCTTTTAATAAATCCATTCACATCCTTATTGATCTTCTCCCTAATAACATTCTGAAAAAAATATGGAAAAACAGGAAGCTGCTGTTTTTTTGTTTTTGTTTTTTAAATCTCAAACTACACTTCTAAATTACCACTTTTCCAACCCCACAGACACTTTTAATTCCAGTATAAAGTGCAACCAGGATTGAATTGAAATGCACCAGCATGGGAAGTTACTGATTCCTTTATTTGCAGAGTAGTTTAAAGGCAGATAAGGCAGTTCTTTTTTTCAGTAGGCAACTAGATTGTGTTTCAGTAGGCTGATCTAGTTGCCTTTTTCAGTAGGCAACTAGATCGCGTAAAGAAAGCATTGAGCTGCCTTGTGGCTGGCTAGACTTTTCGCTTCCTTTAAACTGCCTATCAATTTCAGAGACAGCAACTGCTTTATATCCCACAGTAATTTCTCACCAAATAAAAAGTTGTCGTTTGCTGAAATTCTGAGCAATTGCAAGCATTTGGCACAATATCACTCATCACTGGGTTTCATCTCAAACCAAAACTGGGTTTGCATCCTTTGTATCAAAAGATTGCAAGGGCCATGATGGTGATACTGTGATATCACCAGAAATTCATTTAAATAGACATGGAGTTTCTTTACCTTTTAGTAGTTTTATCATATAGGTGAATTTTTTGCTTGAATGTTTGAAATGTTAGTTTATTATAAATAATTTTTTATTAGGAAATTGACTTACAGTGGGAAAAATTTATTGCTCTATGTCTATGCCATTTGTTTTAATATTCTTTTCTGACTCATATGTTAGATACAGTTGAATCAATTCCTAGAATTAAAAATAATACTTTCTTCATTCAATATGCAGAGTGGTTCTTCCCAGAATCAGAAGTGAATCTTGGACTTTCTACATTCAAACATGAATCTATCCACTATGCTATCTCAGTCCTGTCTACTTAAGCTTTAAGAGTAAGAGTTACAGAGTCAGTCATATCAATGATTCAAAAGAATCATTCTTTGAAAACATTCCAGAATTTGCTGTACATGGAAAAAACACTGCCTTTGTCTTTGTTGTGAAAATTCCACGAAGCTGGGATTTTTTACAGTCTTCTTTTAGGCATACCTGGCATAAATACAGAACAAATTAGCCCCAGACTCGATAGCAAGTGCATCAGAAGTGTTTCTTAATGCCAGATATGTAGATTTCAGTTCCCAGAATTCCCCAACCAGTGTTCAGCAAGTATCCCCTCTTGGAATTCTGGGAGTTAGAATCCACATAACTTAACATTGCTGAAGTTAAGAAACGTTGCGTTAGAGCATGTGGGGATGATCAATATCCCTTCAACATGATCCCTGATAAGACCTTGATTGATCCAACTGGCATACAAGCAAACCAAATAATTTACATCCACTGTCCTTCTCTTGCACCTGAAACCATTCTCTGCCTTCTATGTATCCAGTGGCTGCAGTGCTGCAGTGGCTTCATATTTTTGCTGAAAAAAGTGCAAAGTATTAGTCTTCAGAAAATCAATATGGCTGAGTATCTCTGGTATGGAAAGCGGATGAATAAAGGCACTTAGAAACCAAAGAGTGGAAACCTGATCATATTACATCCTCTATAGAAACACAAAAATACTAGGGGGTAATTCAAAATAATTTGATGCCTTTGGAAAGCAGCACCACATCAAAGCAACCACTGAACTGTTCTCTAGCTAAGGGGAATGTTAGAAATAGACTCTGATGCAGGGCAAAGCTTTGTGAGCAGGAGAAACAGAGGTCCTTTTTTTGAATGCTTATAGATCTCATAAACACAACCCCAAACAATAACAATAGAAAAAGAGAAAAAACTTGCAGCATTCTATTTTTCAAAGCAGTGATAAACTAGACTCAATTTAAAATATTAATTCAAATCTCATCCAACCTAGTGCCATCCAATTATGCTGAACTTCAGCTCCAGTACCAGGTAGGGACAAGGCCTAAGGAGAAAAAAGATGGCTCCAATGGTTATTTTGAAATACCTTCATTCTCCTTATAGCATCATTTATGGCAATGTTCCAAATTCAGCATTCCCATCTCATTGAATTTTGACATAAATACAAACATTACTTCTGTTGCAAAGATCCAATAGCTGCCCTTCCCCATGAATATCTGGCTTACAAATCTCATGTAAATCAGTGTTTGCTATTTTCTCTCTTTTAGCTTTAGAAAGCTAAAACACTACAGAAGCAATATGTGTGATCTAGGCAGAAAAACTATAGCTGAACAGCTCAGAATATACTGATCCTACACTAGTACAATATAAATATACTGTTGTTGCCACCATATCATGATGGATTTTAATAGTTAAATATTTATTGATTTAGTATATTATTTTTGTTAAAATCAAATGTTCAATTTTCTACATATGGTTCTCGACCATAAATTTATTCATGGAATATTAGAACTGACTCTGGTTGCTCCATATCTCCTTCCATTCTTCTACTTCATCAACCACAATCAGCATAATTAATGCAAATCACCCAATTTATTTGACACGTTCACCATGGCATATTTTAATATTAAACACATAAAGCATCAGTCCTTTCTTAAACCAACAACAAAAAATCAGGCTTGGAATTAATTCTATAAATTACCATTAGTAAACTACTACTAGCAATTTATCCACAAGTGCCATGTGAATTAGATTCACAATGTTCTGGACAAAATATAGTTTCATTTGCTTCTACTTATTTTGTAAGCATTTTGTGCCTCTAAAATTCACTAGTAAGGAAAGCAAAGTGATAAAAAATTTTTTTTACAGCTTTCCATTTTCGTCAGATTGCTAAGAGAATAAAAGGTGTTTGAAACAATCCTGTCCAGTCTTCATCTTACCAAGTCCTTTAAATTGAACTGGTGACCTTTTCTGCTTCAAAGATTTATGCCAACACACCCATTATTCATCTCAAGAAAACTAAACCACTTTCTTTGATGACCTGATGGTAACAGCAGCAACAGACCCCACAACGACTACATGCTAGCAACAAAAAACAAGGAAACATTTTCTAGCTAGCCAAGTAACTTTTTGCCAGAGAAAAGAAAGAAAAAGTGTGAATCATATTCTTCCATTGCAAAACTTCCAGGCTTCTTTCTGATAGGAATGTATTATCAGAAGAGGAGAGATGTTTTAAAGCTATTCTTCAGAAAACTTTTCCATAAATGAACATTTCTAAAGTTTGAGCCACATGAACTCACTCACACTGAGCCTAACAATAAAAATCAAAGCACCCGATCAGAACAGTTCCTGAAATAAAAGTAATGACACTTTCCTATTTCTAGCATGTCTCCCCAACAGAAATCAAGCTACTGTTTCCGCATTTCCCACCCCACGGAATATTGGCTGATCATTTAAATCAAAAGTTGGGTGGGGCAGGTGAAGGAGGGGAAGAGAACAAGAGAGAGAAACAAGAGAGAAATACATACGGGAGATTAATTCAACTCTATTCTCCAGAAGACAATGCAGCAAAGTAAACTTCATCCCACATTATAGCCTCTGTCAGATAAAAAGGAAGCGTCTGTTTACCTAATTAGAGGACTCCAAAGGCAGCCCAAGAGATTAGTTCCAGAACATTTCCTGTAGCCACCAAAATCTTTAATTCACAACAAAATCTCTTTACAACCCAGGCAGGTGAAACATCTTCCATGTCTCCACCGCAACTCCTTTAACCCCTTTTGTGAGTCAAACTTTCTCATTTGCATGAAAGCCTCCTCCAGCCTATGGGACTTTGAACAGCTACAAGTTACACTAGCTGTCTTAACTTGCTTTCCGAGTATGATATCACCCATCTCCATGGTTACTTTAACCCCACCTGCCCGTACAGCAAAGTAACCTGTCAGATTCAGACCACAGGATACAATTTAGCTATTTGTCTTGAGTCAATGTTTAACCATCTGCTCCTTGGCACACAATCTTCCAGAAGTTAACTCACAATTAAAAACAGAAGAAACTTCTGTTTCAGAAGAAAGGCAAAGTAAGTTACTGCAGGAATATAGTGCTTTAAAAAACAAGTTGTAGCAATATATTGGTTGTCTACCTTTCCTGTCCAACAATGCAGAATGACTATTCTAAAGGGGTATCCACACCCCAGAATGGTTATGCCCACGAGCTGGATTTCACCGAGTTTTAATATTATAGTTTCAGCGGGTTCATTGTTTCCTTTTGTAATTATTGTTTTTTTTTTTTTAAGGAACCAATAATCCTCTCTAAGTAGTACAACCTGTCAAACAGGTTTCGCTTGGAAGCTTGCTCTCTCCATTTTATTCAGAAAGCCTGCCTCTTGCTATGAGCTCTTCCTAGCACACACTGTTTAACTCTGACTTCTTCCTGGCTTTAACAATGATTTTTATATCTTTTTTGGTGATGTGCTCACCTGTTGAAAGCTTACTCCCATGGACTTCAGTGGGAAACACTGTTCCTACAAAAGGAGAAATTTGCCATCACTTCTGGAGCTGCCTTTCTAAATCATGCAGAACATTTTAATAGAATACCACTTTTTTCTTTATATCTCCCTTCTTCTGGGGTATACATACAACTGGAATCACTTTGCTCAAGTCAGATTTCGTGGCCAGGTGAGCAAAACATCTTCTTCCCCATCCGTGTCACAGTACCCTCTGGAATCGTGATACTTTCTACTATCCTTTTTAGAAATATCTGCCAAAGTGTGTAGGAGATATTTTTGAAACTTGTGAAGGAGGCCATTTTGAGACTTGCTTAAATGGCTCTATTGCTGAGTTGGTTATTCTTACACTCTCTTCACCTAATTTTTAATAAAAGTGACTATATATTTTTTGCTTTGTTGTTTTCACATATAGTTTTATTCATTTGTTATGCACCACCCAGAATCAGTGAGATAGGAGACTATATACATTTGATTAATAAATAAGAGCCATACCTGTTAGTATATTGCTTGAGTCCTAGTACAGTATTGTGTACATGTCAGTGTTTAGAAAACAATTCTTTCAATAGATAACTATTGAAAACTTTCAAACCAGGACAAACAATGGGAAATAAAGGGACCTATCATGAACTATATTTTCCAAAAGTAGCTTTCCCACCATCCCCAAGACATATACAGAAAGGTGGGAACTTTAAATTCAGTTTTAAAACTTTGAAGTGACTTAGGTGTATGCTTTCTCTGGAGAAGCTCATTTACAGTACACACTTCTATTTTCTTTGAATCCTGTTAGGAGGAGGAGGAGGAGGAGGAGGAGGAGGAGGAGGAGGAGGAGGAGGAGGAGGAGGAGGAGGAGGAGAGGAGGTGCCTTTATAATCATGAAACTGACAAACATAACTCCTTACTGTCATTGTACCTGGCTGCTTCCCAGAAAAATTACAATGGATGTGATTGTGTCCCCATAGATTATTCAGACGAAAAAAAAGGTGGTTTCCTGGATCAGCTCCTTGATGAATGAAGCCCCGCAAAAGAGACAAACACAGGATGGCTAAAGCATTGAAATGAATCACCAGGACTATCATGTTTCAAAACACACACAAAACAAAACTTGGCACTCAGTATTATCAACTAGAGATTTGATTTTCTGTAGAGTTCATTTTCAAACTTCTAATTCATTTGCTATATCTTTTATTATTGGATAAATGCTGTTTGAGTAGCTATTTCTAGAACAGAGGGCACAGACTTTTCTGCTGATACAAATTCCTGCAGGCGTGTGGGGGGGGGAGGGAGGGAGGGAGGGGGAGGGAGGGGGAGGGAGAGAGAGAGAGAGAGACTGAGACTCACACAGTGTAGGTATTAATGTTATTGAATATGTTTTATTCATAAAGTATTCATAATGTTTTATTTTAAGCCACTATTTCTAAACCACAAACCATTTGCAGTTTTAAAATAAATATTGATACTGATATTGCAATGTTCTAAGATCACTTTTACAGCACTTAATTTCAGTTTTTAGCAAAACCACATCCATAGCAACTCATTGATTCACTTTACAACCACTCTGTTTGCTTAACGACTGCCACAAAAAAGTTTGTAAAAATGGGTCAGTCACATGACCAACCATCAAGTCATACAAACATAATGGGCAGGCTCCATTATAGTCAAACTATATGTCAAGGACTACCTGTATGTTATTTACAGAAATAGACAAACACTAGACATAGACACACCTTTTTCAACTTTACCTTTTGCTTGTGAACCAGACTTAATTGCCCAAGACCAACTACTCTAGATGTGTATCTCTTGGTTGTAGCACATGGGCACAGCCCACAACTTATGCTTTTCTGCTTTAACCCACCCAGGAAATATTCAGAACATCACCAGCCGAATCCCATAATGCAGGGGTGAAATCCAGCATGTTCTGGAGAACCGATAGTGGAAATTTTGAGTAGTTCAGAGAACCAGCAAGTACCACCTCTGGCTGGCCGCAGAGTGGGGTGGGAATGGAGATTTTGCAGTAACCTTCCCCTGGACTGGGGTGGGAATGGAGATTTTGCAATATCCTTCCCCTAGAGTGGGGTGGAAATGGAGATTTTGCAATATCCTTCCCCTGGAGTGGGGTGGGAATGGAGATTTTGCAGTATCCTTCCCCTGCCATGCCCACCAAGCCACACCCACCAAGCCACACCACACCCACCAAGCCACACCCATAGAACCGGTAGTAAAAAAATTTGGATTTCACCACTGCCACAATGCCACTCAAAATGTCTCTCTCCGAAACAATGCTAGAATGTTAAGTAGTGGCTTTTAGCCCCCTGACAATATTCAGAGTACTGGTGGTAGAACTACAAGAGCAAACAACCAAAAAAGGGCTCGTTGGAATCCTTTTTGCTCAGAGTAGTTGAAATGTAGAAGCAGCTCCGTTATTAGGTTAGATCAGTGTTTCACAATGCTGAGATGTGTGGATTTCAACTCCCAGAATTCCCCTGCATCCTCAGGAAGCCACTGCTAGACAAAACCATCCTGACAATTTTTATTCAGTATCCAACCTTTTTTTTTTTTTTTTTTTAGGAAAGGTTGTCAAAGGTAGTCATGCAACAGCTTCAAAGGATCCTGAACAAAATAGATTATCTGGACACCTTTCAGTTGGGTTTCAGGCCTGGACAAGGGACTGAAACTGCATTGGTTGCCCTTTTAGGTGTATCCATCCTTGCTCTACTTGACTTCACAACAGCCTTCAGTACCATTGACCATAGTATTTTTCTGGACTGGTTATGAGGGTTAGCTCTGTATCATGCTGGTTCTCCTTTTCAGCTGTTCCGGTTGATGACATTCCACCCTTAGTCCCGCTGAGTGCCACAGAGTTCAATATTTTCTCTGCTCCTGATTAATACCAATGTGATTATCACACAGAAATTGCTGGGTGAGTCCATTCATAACCATGACCTGAGGTATTATCAGTATGCTGATGCTACCCAGCTCTGTATTTCCACTTTTTATGAAGTAATCAATGTTTTTCATCTCAATGCTTCAAGGCTGTGGATGGGTGGATGGTAAACAACAGGTTTCAGCTCAACTCTGGTCAAGACTGAGTAGCTTTGGTGTGGAGGCCATCTGAAATTTACTACCTGTAGTTATGGATGCGATGGCCCTGTGCACTTTCTGGAAGTCCTTTTGGACTCATGACTCCTGCTAGATGACCAGATGACAACTGTGCTGGGAAGGTATTTGCAGAGATTTGGCTTGTATGTTTATTGCGCTCATTCCTGAAACAGGAGGCCCTACGCTCAGTCACTCACACCCTATTCATCACCTGCATAGATTACTGTAACACATTGTACATGGGCTGATATAATTGTATGTGGGAATGAATTTGAGAGAGGGGGGAAGGGCAAGAGAGAGAGAGGAGACGAGAGATGTTGCCTAGGGAACAATCAGATAAGAAGGGTCCTAGCCTGTAGCTCCATAATGGGCAGAGAAAGAAACCCAGAAAAGTTCCTCCCCCTAACTTACCAGGCTATAAAAAAATATGGCAGGAGATTTATACTTTCCTCATGATTCTGCTAAGGTAGCCTTACAACAAAGTAGAATGAGCTTATCTGGTTGTATTTCTGCTCTGAACTACCTGGGAAAGCTGAAGGTTCCTTTGAAAAGCATGCGAGAGTGGGTACCACATATAAGCACTTGGGAAGGTAACAGCGTTCCATGTTTCACCGTATGCTCTGAGCTGTCATGTGCCAGCCACACGACCGTGGAAACGTCTTTGGACAATGCTGGCTGTTTGGTTTCAGAAATGGAGATGAGCACCAACCCCTAGAGTCAGCTTCAACTAGCAGGATAAAATCTATGGGGACACCTTTACCTTAAAGACAGAAGCGGTACCTACACACACACACAAACACACTTCTTGTAAATTAATTTAACAATTATCTATTACTAATTGTAATAATGTATACATATAATCAAAGGGCACGTGTTTAAGATTTATTTCCTTGTCTTCTGAGGAACTACGCTGCTCTAAAATTTACAAATTCATTAAGTATACAATTTCAACCTAATTATGAATACAAGATACAAGCTGGATATATTATTTCAAACTAATACATATAGATCTGTTCAGAAATGAGCTCCACTTACAATGGTGAAACGTAATTCCTGAAAAGCTCTGCAATTTTAATAAATTAGCAAATATGGCAATCTAAAACAATAAACAACAAATACAATTTACTGCATTCCTTCTGTAATCCATTGGGTTTGGAGAAATATCAAGTTAAATAATTCAAAGAGTGTCCCTACAGAGATCTGTTCAAAGCTTAGCTTGCAAGTATCTTCTATGCTGAAGCTAAATATTTACATGACTCAGGAAATATCTAATCTAAGAAAAAATAATTTCTAAATTAACTTCAGTTACCACCCTGAATATACTGTATCTCTGAATATACTGTAGTTCATTACACAAACAGCAAGCACAATCAATAATGTATCAGTGGAAAAATCTGAAGCTTGGAAACTGTTATGAAGAAAAGAAAGACAAAAGCAGCAGAAAGTGTTTCCAGAAATTACAAAGAAATCAGAAGTTTTGAGAGCAATTTTATATGCTAAATCGCAGCTACGGGGAAACATTATTGTTTCCCACATTATGTGCAAACTTCATATGCAAAAATTCAGCTATGTTTAACCACCAACACACACCAGCACACACACACACACACATACACACAAATGTAAGATATGGTTCACTCACTTCTCACAAAGACAGGTACATGGCCGTTTCCTTATATCCTCTGTACAGTACACTAGCATAATTCAGATTAGACCCTAAGCCATAATGTGCAGGTTTGGTTTTAGTTTAATAGATTGTACAAATTTCATCATTTGAGTATTTATGCTATTAAGGCTTAATATCTGAATCCCCAACCTATTATTTCCAGACACTAATACACCTACAAATACAGGTAGTCCTTATTTAATGTTCACTCGTTCAGTAACTGTTCAAAGCTAGTATGGCACTGAGAAGATCCTCATATTGCAGCCATATAATAACTCTGGGGTCACATGGTCACAATTTGGGTGCTTGGCAAACACTTGCAATTACAATGTCACAGCATCCCATGGTTACGTGATTGCCATTTGTGATCTTCACCGTCAGTTTCTGACAAGCAAGGTTAATGGCGAAGCCAGAAGGACTTTGGATGTTGCAGATGGTGATCATGTAATCATGGAACACTGCATAGTTGCATTGTTCCTTTATATTCCTCTAACAATTACAACTGGGATTGCTGGAGCTGTCATTGTAAGTTGGCATAGACATATGACATCGCACCTTTGGACCGCAAATTGGTAATGGAATTCCCACTCTTATTTATAAGTAGTCCTCAACCTACAATCATTCATGTAGCCACTGTTCAAAATTGACTTATAACAGTTACAACCACTGAAGTATTCTCACAGTCACATAATCAATATTCAGGCACTTGGCAACTAGCATGTATTTACAAAAGCTGCAACAATCTGGGGTGATGTTATTGCCATTTGCAACCTTCCCAGTCAGCTTCCAACAAGCGAAGTCAATGAGGAAGCCAAATTTGCTTAACAACCATTTAAACTCACTGAGCAACCGTGGTGATTTGCTTGACAACTCTGGCAAAACTGTTGTAAAATCAGGCACAACTCATTTAGCAACTGCTTTGCTTAGCAATCAAAATGCTGGTCTCAGTTTATTTATTTTTATTTTTATTTATTTTACTTCAAATTTATATACCGCCCTTCTCCCTGGGGACTCAGGGCGGTGTACAGCCAGATAAAAACACATAATACAAACATTAAGAACAGATTAAAAAGAAATACCTCAATTTGGCCCAAAATTTAAAAGACATACGAATTTAAAATCATTTTAAAGGATTTGTTAGGCCAGCCCGGCTTGTTGGAAAAGGAAAGTTTAAGGGCACGGCGGAAGGCACGGAGGTCTTAGATTCTCCTTATCTCTGGGGGCAGTTGATTCCAGAGGGTGGGTGTCCCCACAGAGAAGGCCCTCTCCCTGGGGGTCACCAGCCTGCATTGCTTGGCTGATGGCACCCCGAGGAGGCCCTCTCTGTGGGAGCGCATGGGTCGATGGGAGGTCGTCGGTGGCAGAAGGCGGTCTCGAAGATAACTAGGTCCTATGCCATGGAGCGCTTTAAAGGTGGTAACCAACACCTTGAAGCGCACCCGGAAGACCACTGGGAGCTAGTGCAGCTCGCGCACGAGCGGTGTTATGCGGGAGCGCCATGCAGCTCCCATAATTACCCGCGCAGCAGCATTCTGGACCACTTGGAGCCTCCGGGTGCTCCTCAAGGGGAGCCCCATGTGTTGCAGTAGTCCAGGCGAGAGGTGACAAGAGCATGAGTGACTGTACACATGGAATCCCGATCAAGAAAGGGGTGCAACTGGTGAATCAGGTGAACCTGACAAAAGGTCCCCCTGGCAACAGCCATCAGATGTTCCTCCAATGACAGCTGCGTATCCAGGAGGACACCCAGATTGCGCGCCCTCTCCACGGGGGCCAAAGACTCGCCCCCGATAGTCAGCGATGGAGTCAGCTGACTATATCAGGATGCCGGGAACCACAGCCACTCAGTCTTGGAAGGGTTGAGCTTGAGCTTGTTCCTCCCCATCCAGATCCGTACAGCCTCCAGGCACTGGGCCATCACTTCGAGGGCATCGCTGGGGTGGCCTGGGGTGGAGATGTACAGCTGGGTGTCATCAGCGTACTGGTGGTATCTCACCCCAAAGCCACAGATGATTTCGCCCAGCGGCTTCACATAAATGTTGAACAGAAGGGGCGAGAGGACCGACCCTTGCGGCACTCCACAGATGAGAGGCTTCGAGGTCGATCTCTGCCCTCCTGTCAACACAAACTGCGACCGGTCGGAGAGAAAGGAGGAGAACCACCGTAACACGGTGCCCCCCATCCCCAACTCTTCCAACCGGTGCAGCATGATACCATGGTCGATGGTATCAAAAGCCGCTGAGAGATCTAATAGGACCAGAACAGAGCAGCAACCCCTGTCCCAAACCCTCCAGAGATCATCCACCAATGCGACCAATGCCGTTTCTGTGCTGTGCCCAGGCCTGAAACCCGACTGGAACAGGTCTAGATAGGACGTTTCCTCCAGGAATTGTGGGAACTGTTGTGCGACCACTCTCAACAACCTTCGCCACAAAGCGAAGGTTGGAGACAGGACGATAGTTAGCCAATACTGCCGGATCCAGGGAGGGCTTCTTGAGGAGAGGCCTCACCACCACCTTTTTCAAGGTAGCGGGGAAGTGACCTTCGCTCAACGAAGCGTTGATAATTCCCTGGAGCCAGCCCCGTGAGACCTCCCCGGGAAGTCTCCCCAAAATCCTGTCCACGTCATCCGGAGTCACAGAGTCAAACTCTTCCCAGATAACATTCTCAAGACTATTCCTCGTCATCCTGCCCGGATCTACCCAGTCAGAGTCCAAATCCCGCCGGATCTGAGCAATTTTGTCATACAGATATCGTCCGAAATCCTCAGCCCTGCCCTCCAGAGGGTCCTCCCACACTCCCTGTTGAAGCAGGGAGCGGGTCACTCTGAACAGGGCCGCTGGACGATTCTCTGATGACGCAATAAGAGCGGAAAAGTAATTGGACTTCGCCGCTTTTATCACCACTAGGTAGGTCTTAATATGTGACCTTACCAGTGTTCGATCAGATTCGGTGAGACTGGCCCTTCAACCACTCTTCAGGCGTCTTTTCCGGCGCTTCATCTCCCTCAGCTCCTCAGTGAACCAAGGAGCCACGAGGGATCGGGACCGGGTCAGAGGCAGCAAAGGCACGACTCGATCTAAGGCTCCGCTAGCGGCCCGATCGTAGGCCGCCACCAGGTCTCTGACCAAGTCATGTGCTAGAACCTCAGGAAACAGCCCAAGCTCCATCTGGAATCTATCAGAATCCATCAGGCGCCTGGGGCAGACCCATCTTGTAGGCTCCGCCTCCCTGCGGCGGGGTGTAGCGGTTCAAAGATCTAGGCGAAGGAGCGAGTGGTCAGACCAGACCATGTCTATATCCCCTATAACAAGGCCACTCAACCACTGGCCAGAGACAAAAATCAAGTCCAGAGTGTGATCCCCCCGTGGGTGGGGCCATGAACTAACTGGGTCAGATCCATGGCTGTCATGGAAGCCATGAACTCCCGGGCCATCTCAGACGTCTCACCAACGGATGGCAGGTTGAAATCACCCATGACCATAAGCCTGGGTGTATCAACTGCCACCATGGCTATCACGTCGAGTAGCTCGGGCAGGGCCGTTGCCACGTGGCAGGGAGCCAGGTACATGAACAACAGGCTCATCTGAGCCCCATGACCCCATCTCACAAAGAGGGTTTCACATCCGGCAATCTGTGGCACAGTGGTTTCCCTCGAACCAAGATCTTCTTTAATAATAACCGCCACCCCCCTCCCTTCCCCTGGGCCCTCGGCTGATGAAATGCTCTGAAGCCCGGTGGGCACATCTCAACCAGGGGGATCCCTCCCTCCGGGCCCAACTAAGTCTCAGTAATAGCTGCCAGGTCCGCTCCCCCCTCCTGTATAAGATCATAAATGAAGGGGGCCTTATTAACCACGGACTTGGCATTGCATAACATCAGCCGGAGGCCCAGGTCCTGAGTATCTAAGCCACCTAGTATCTGAGTGGAGTCTTGGGGCCCGGGGCGTGCAATTGCTCTCAAACAGCGAGTGCGCGCCCCCAACACATGATATGGTCCCCTACTCCCGCCATATCTGCCCCTCCCATTCACCATGCTGATGGAAAATTCCTCTTCCGGATGGTCCTCCTGCCCCTCCCCAATCCCTCGACTTGCACCCTCCAGACCGTCCCCGTGCCGGACTCGGCTCTGACCTTAGTGGCTTCGTCCCCCCAAACCCCTTTGTCTTCCTCCCGGTTCCCCTTAAAAAATCATTATTTCCATCCCTCCTCCTGGGTCCCCTTAAAAATTTCATTAAGAATTTGTGTAGAAAACCCCTCAACCTCCTCTTCGCTGCATGCCATTGTGACCATTAAGTCAAGACTACCTGTACATTGATAAGTGAGGACTACCTGTATCTCTGTGGTATCCATTCAGACTCATGTCTCACTCAATTTTATTACTGAGTTATTATCTGCTAGTGTTGTGGTCCACCAGTAGCCTGTGGAGCTGGCCACAGAGTTGGACAGTGAGGAGGCTGAGGAAGAATATGGGCCAGTCCTGGAGGCTGGGGAAGGCCCGGATGAGTGCTCTGCATTGGTGTCAGAGATGGGGCCAGGGCCATCTGGGAGTGATGTGTGGACTCTGGAATCTCCAGAGGCTGACAGCAGAGAGGCAGAGGAACAGGAGAAGCCTGTTCCTAGTGCACGCATGAGAAGGGCTGCCAGAAGGCAAGAGCAGCTAAAGCAAAAAGGACAACTCGGGAGTAAGGCTAAGAGATGATTGGCCCCTCCCATAAGGCTTAAAAGGCCAGCAATGGTTCTTGGGCTCTTTGTCGGAAAACAACGTTGATAAATTTGTTTCTTGTCTTGCTGCATTTACTTCTTGTCGGCGTCTTCTGCTTCTGAACTATTGCCAAGAAAAGCCTTTGGCAGGTTGCCTAATTAGACCAAGGTTGCTGATAAGGCTGAAGAATTGTGTTATGAAGAATTTGTTTTGAATTAGTTTGGACTACGCTGAGAATGAGTTAATTCTCAGCTGTTCTAATAAAGTCTGTTTGTTTAGAACTGATTGCGTCTGATAATACCTACTTGGGCCTGGGTCACAACAGTTATCAATTAATATCAACTTGTAGGAACCATAGATGTTCTCCAGGATAATTTTCTTGATAAAATATTGGGGTAGTTTGGCATTACTTTCTCCCTGCCAGTATGGAATAGACGCCTTTGCCATTGCCATTAAAGTGATCATCCGCCTCTACCATCTTCCTATATTGCAGCTACTGGTGCCAGCTTGCTATAGCTAAGCAGCTGGGAATATATAGTTCTGTCATGTACTGACAGCCCTTCAAAGTAGTCTAGTAGGAAACCAAAACCATGACTACTAACACTACTCTTACTGTAAGGTTACAGTAGCAGAATCCTGCAAGTCAGAATGTACTTCCTCCCCCCTACCTTTACTTTCCTGAGAATTAGGCAGAGTTCCTTCTGAGATGGAAGGAACCATTTTCTCCATCCTGATCCATCCTTTGGACTCCAATTTCTCTTATGAGACCAATTGTCCAGGCTGTGACTTTTCCTCCTATCTGCCAAATCATAGCCTATTACATACCCTACCCCTTTCCAGGAGCATCCCTTTTCAATGATAAGCAAACACACTGAGATTTGAGGAAGGATTTTTATTATTCTTAGGTTCTTTTAATTAAAAAGATATGGGAATATAGCAAGCCCAGCATCGATTTATATTCTAATCCTTATTTTAAAGAATGCTTCTGAACCCCTCATCTGCCTTTAAAGTGTTATTGGAATTAGACTTGAAAACAAACACTAACATAGTATGAAATGGTAGAAAGGGGGAGGGAAAGTAATAATATCTATGTCTGGAACATTGTTTTCCTTAAGGTGTTGGTTTTGTCTTGTAGAAAGAAAGCAGCAACAACAACAAGTTAGACAAATATTCCAACCTCCCCACCCAACAAAAATCCTACAAGCAGTTTCAGATAACATCCTAGTCCCAAAGCAATTTGTCTTACCATTTTGTTTCATGTTGAGTTATTATTTAGTTACACTTTCAAATCCACCAAATTCACCATCACATAAGTAAATCCAGCTACACAATTTCTTTAGGAACTACGAACAAAAGCACTGGCCCATAGAGTTGACCAGAGACTAAGTACAGTTGCCCACTCACCCAATTCATATCCTGTCCATCTAACCTTCTGAAATATTTCAGCAGATAGGACCTCCAGCAGTTAAAAACTAAGTGAAATCAACACCAACAGTCCAAAGCATATACACCTAGATCAAATGATTACTTCCTAGATTTTATTTGTGACATCATCCACAACTGACTTTTATCTCATGGAGATATGTCAGGCAGCATGTATATTTCTATTTCCCACCAGAGGAAATAGCAGGAATAAGCAAGTCAGACAATCGTCCAGGGCTTGCAATTGAGTCCCTTTTCCCCAATTGTGGCATTATTTCAGCAAATAACTTGGGAGGAGCTTACTACTGACTTCCTCCCTTTAGCTAGACAGCCAGCTGCACCAATCTATTTGTATACATTTGATGTAACCTATTTTTAGTTTGTGAACTCTTAATCATTTTTTCCAGAAAATGCAGATGGCATTATGTCATTATCCATCTTGGGCAACGAAGAAGAAAGTAAGGGGAAGAAGAGCATCAGAGGGTATTCAAGTAGCAAAATGCTCTAGATAGATGTATTAGTATTACAGACACTCAAAAATTGCTAATAGATTATAAAAACTAATCTCTGAAGCCCTCCTGATATTCTTGCTGAATGTCTCCAAGCTCTTTTTCCATCATCACACCTGTAGCAGTATCAGAAATTTGAGTAAATTAGATCCTAAAATTAAATTTCTCAGTATACATTTCATTTTACCAACTTCATGATATTTTTACAAAATGAATGATAATATATTTCTATATTTCTTGCCAATATATTTTAAATTGCATTCATTAGGAAATGAATCTTTGATTCAAGATCAATGTTTTTCTACTTGGATATTCCACTATTTATTTTTAGTAACATTGTTCATAAGTGACACATTCTAGATGCCAAAGCATTTGTGGGATCAGCTATGGAAATTTCCCTTAGCTTTGCATTCTTCTGAAAGGTTGAATAATAGAAAGAGCAGAACCTAACAACAATTGGCAATTTAGCAATCCTTTGCATGATTTTTAAATCTGAGCTGCTTAAGAACCTTGGGTCCAAATCCAGTTATAATCACATAACTTCCAGTGATCACAAATAACTGTTGAGCTCACCAGGTAAAATCAGCTCATATAAAAACAGAGCTACAAATGATAATTGATTGCTCAATTAACTATTAACAATTCTTCTGGGTTCTGCTCTGAGAACATGCCTTTTTCTACAAACATGCATAGTGAATTTCCATAAGCACAAATTGGCATCAGTTCAATGAATGCATTTTCATCAAAGCGGATAGAAAATGCCCACAAAAATAGCAAAATATCTATCATTTTAAAAAGATATTGCATGTTAGCATATTGCATAGTCACTAGGTGTCACCAGGTTTAATTATAAACAGATATAATGTAGCTTCCTGACAGGTTATCCTCTAAAACTAATTTGGATGCCCACAAAACAATTGGAACTACAATTCCCAGAATCCTTAGAAATGATTTTTATTTTATTTTATTGGTTATTATTAGATCTATATTCCACCTTTACTTTACACAATTCAGGGCCATGTACATACATACTCCCTGAGGCACTAGAGTGACAGTTGAGATATAGCTGCACACTATTTTAGACCTAAATTATATATTTTATTTCCATACCTGATCTCTCAGTCTTTCTTGGTGGCCCATGATTGCAGATGCATGATGGGGATATTTCTGTTTCAGATGCTCCAGAAACGCTTCTCTTTTTTTGTCCATATCAGAAGGTTGCATTCCCAAAATTTCTTGGGAACTCCGAGGGCCACCTACAGTATGTCTTCGAAGAATATGGCGACCCACCTTGGAATGGGTAGATTGCCTATTTGCAGAAGTAATGAATTCTTTAGGCCACAGACAATCTGTATCATCTAATGAAGCTCCATGCACATTTCTTTTTCCCAGATCTGTGAATAAAAAAGAAACAAACCAAGAAATTGTTAATGCAAAATCTTAAACTCCACATTGATGAATGGAATTATATTATCCAGTTTTTTAAAATTTTTCAAAGTTGCTTCAATTCAAGAACAAACAAATTGTATTATTTTGAAAAAATAACACTAAAAAGATAGTTGCCATTATCCAGAGGTGGGTTTCAGCAGGTTTTGACCAGTTCTGGAGAACTGGTAGCGGAAATTTTGAGTAGTTCGGAGAACCAGTAGTAAAAATTCTGACTGGCCCTGCCCCCATCTATTCTCTTGCCTCCCAAGTCCCAGCTGATCGGGAGGAAATGGGGATTTTGCAGTAACCTTCCCCTGGATTGGGGGGGAATGGAGATTTTACAGTATCCTTCCCTTGCCACGCCCACCAAGCCATGCCATGCCATGCCATGCCCACCAAACCACATCCACAAAACCGGTAGTAAAAATTTTCGAAACCCACCACTGCCATTAGCGATATAAAATAATACACAAGGCCACATAGAATATGGTTCATTGCAGAAATACTACCGTCTAAAGTAAGATGGTGGATGAAAAATACTTTCTTCTTCAAGCTTTAAAATCAGAACATTTTTTTTGAAAAAAAGGAATTTTTCCCATCATAACTGCACTATTTTTTAATAATGGGGCTATTACTAGTTTTCCTTACAATCTTGAGTCATTTTTTTTCCCAAAAGTGGAATTGAAATCTTTAATCTTTCTTCAGTGTATTTTCAATGTGTTCTAAAACTTCAGTGAAGTAATGAGAAAAGCACTTCTCCTTTTTGTGTACCCTGTTCTTCCCACTCCCAATTTTCAGACTACAGCCTTGGTTTTAAATTTCATGGATCTTGCTTGGATTTTATGCCTCTCTGAGACAGCAGACTGGAAAATATAGTGTCACTTTTTCAATAAACCATTATTTTGAGAAATGAAATAAAAGCAAGTCTATGTGATAGGAAAAGAAATAAGTGGGGGATAGAGGAAGGCAAGAAAATTTAAGCTTTGAGGCTTGTGCATTATGGAAAATCCTGGAATGAACACTGCAGTAGTATGGACATTAGAGTTAACTTATCTGCAAGTAACAAAGTAGTGGGGTAATGAAGGCATTAGGTTAGAAAATGGGCAATTTATGAGTTTCAATTCTATCTTAGGAAAAATCCAACTGGATGAACCTGGGTTAATCACTTTCTCTCAACCATAGGAAGAAGGCAATGGCAGACCAGTTCTGAAATACCCTACCGAGAACACTGCAGAAACTTGTCTGTGCAGTCTCTGAGAATCAGAAGCAATCAAAAAGGAGAGGGGGAAAGAATCTGCAGATAACGGAGTAACTAAACTCTTGGGTCCATAAGAAAAATGAAGGTTGAAGAAATGAATAGTGTAGAGTAAATTGAAGAATACAGTCCTTTAAAAAAGTTTCCCAATTTTTTTATAACTTAATTGCTATTATTACTGAGTTTACATTTCCTTTTCCAATTAACATATTGTGTAGCATTTCAACTTTTTTGTTTACTTGAAAGTAAACCTCTTGTCTCAACTTAAATAGTTTTACTATTTAAGAGCAAATACAGTATTTAACTCAGATTTTTGGGAGAAATATGCTGACTCTGTAAACCGCTTAGAGAGGGCTATAAAGCACTGTGAAGCGGTATATAGGTCTATTGCTATATAAAGAGTTAGAGACATTGGTTGTCCAATGTTTACATTTGTTTGAATTTAATGAATTTTAAACAGACTATCCAAAACCACAATTCCGAGTACAATATTGTGACCTTTTATTTATTTGCTTGTTTATTCAGAAGATAGTCTTACTTATTTCTCTGGGATTCGCTTTCATGTAAGTGTTAGGGGCTATGCAAAGCTTCAAATCTATTCTGATGAAGCCACATTGCATCATTTCAAGGCCTCCTCTGAAAGTCTCAATACCTATAAAAAGTTTTGTGCATATTTCCAGTCCACTACTGGAAATATGCTCTGTTAAGTGCAGAAGGCTTTTCTACTCTTAAAGGAATTCTGGTCATATGCATATTCATTTGGAAGTATTATTTTTAAATGCTTTGGACTGTTTTCTTCTATTTACAACAATTCTGATTATTTTGAACAATCTAAGTTCAAACTGGACCCATGTAGTATAATAATAAGATGGTTGGTCTAAGATTAGGGAAACCCAAGTTCACCCTGAGTCATTAAAACTCGGTAGGTTACTTTCTCTCAGCCTCACCTATCTCAAATGTTTGCCATTGCAGAGATTAAAATAAGGGAAATTAAAATAAGGGGCACACCTTCTTGAGCTCCTGAGAAAAATGGGGCATAACTCATAATCATTATATGCTGCTAGCAATATCCTAAAATTTCAGGTATCGCATCACTGTCAAACTAAGTCAGAATTCTGACCAATACATAGCTGCTTGTCCCAATTAGTTCCTCTTTCCAAGTGAAAACTAAGGTTTTTGGTTTTTGCTTAGTATAAGTTCTAATCACATCTATCTAGTTTAGAAACAAACAATTTATAATCCTAGAACTGGAAACCATGATTTGTTCTTGTATTCTGAACCCTGCGCTTTTTAAGGACAGATTTCCTGTTAAATAAACCACAGAAAGAGTAAAAAGATAAAACCAGGACAAAATTTTCTATCAGCCTTTTGTTTACGTATGCTACACAAAATTGCCTTGTAAGAGTTTTTCATAATCTGATAAATTCCTTTTTTAAAAAAATATTTGTTTAATTAAACAGAACACAAAAAGAAAAAAAATAAAGAACAAAGGGAGGCAAAAGACCAACAAATAATCTATACACATACATACATAGGCTTCTCCTGCATGTAGATGCATATAGTTTCAGATATTTCATTAATAATCATTCACATATATTTTGCATCTGTAAGCATCTATTCATTAGGTATGAACAACATCAGATTTTCAATCCATTGAACTTATTGGGGCCATATAAACTTGGTACCTTCCTATTTCATTTTCCAAATTGCTCAGTCCATGCTGAACTGGGAAACACAGAGATGAACCCATACATCAAGAAAAAGAACTGGTTGGGAAAAACTGCCTTAGTCGCATTTGAGTTTAGCCAGGAGCTTGTCCAAGGCCATCTACTGAGTTTGTAGCAATGGAGAGATCTGAATTGACGGACTACTGAGCATAGCTTAGTTTCTCACCTACTTTATCACAGCAATTCTTTTAAGAATTTTTCTCTATGATTTGCTGCTGTAGAAATCATTAGCTCCACTGCCAGCAGCCTCTGTGAAATGCTAATCTTCATGTTCTCCATATATGGTAATTTGCATACACTTTGGATTTCTCTATTTTAGTATTAAATATTTACATTAACAAAAGCATCCCCAGGAAGTTTCTGCACTGTCACCTAGATTGTTGTTGCATAAGATTGGGAATGTTTTTATCTACAACCCAGGAAATTGGTCCATAAACAACAGCTGCTGGGATTACCTACTTCTTTACTGTAACCCAGCCTACACAACTCCCATAATTATCTCTATCAGTTGTGCTAGAGGGACTGCCAATTCCAATTATTTCTACATGACCCTTCAGATCAGGAAGGCAAGGCATGGTTTTATCAGTAGCCATTCAGAGCCAATGATGGGTGGTTTAAACTGTGAACTTTTAATGGACTTTAAAAATTATGGACTTTTAATGTTCTATGCCTCCCCCCCCCCCCGCTATATAAATGTATTTAATATCTATCTATCTATCTATCTATCTATCTATCTATCTATCTATCTATCTGAAAACTGCTATAATGTGGGTCTCAAGGAAAACTAAAAGGGATTAATACTTGAAAACTGATTTGGGATGGAGCAAACCCTGGTTCTTCCTTACTAGATAGATTGGAACAGCTGCCCATCTTGATATGTCAATTCATTTTTTAATTTATTTTTGGATTAGTTTTGGTTTATTTATTTATTTATTTAGCATATGGCTGGTCACACACAGTATTAAAACACTTCATTTTTACAGGTTAAAAACAATAAAAACAATAAAAAAGCAGTAAGAAAACCTAAAAGGAAAACAGAAATAACATTTCAAAGTTTAATGTCGAGTTTGGACATCCAGTCAGTATCTGCCGTTGTTATGCAGAGGAAGTCCCTAGAATCTCCTGGATACCTTCTGTTAGGTCATTCCCTCACTATGTGCTGGATAGTCTGTCGAGGGGCCCCGCAATCACATTGTGCTGAAGGTGTCTTTCCCCATTTATACATGTTCTAATTCTATTATATGTTACCCATATGTGTCGGGGTAGGCTAAATCCTGGAGGTATACTACTAGGACTGATATGCTCGGAGACATCTTGGGGGGAGCAGCTATTCTTCGCCTCCATCCACTTTTGTGTGGTGTTCTGATGATCGGCCATCAACTTATGCGCTGTCAAGATTGGTGGATTTCTTGACTTTAATCGGCATCTTAAGAGATCAGGAATGTATCCATGTATGGGTAGACAGGAATTTAATAGGATCTTACTATACTCCCGAATGAGAGCTTCTTGTCGTCGTAAGTGTGGGGGAAGTATGTGACTAAGTAAATGTAGAGTTCAGATACATGCTTCTAAATAAAGATCAAGTTAGTGCTTTGCTTCACAACTCTCCCTCCCCTCCCTCCCTCTCTCGCGCGTGTGTGTGTGTGTGTAAATAAAATCAGGATATACAGGAAGTCTAAAGGATATCAATAGCAACTACTCTGAATAGCCTATCTTAAGTCTAGCCTATACAAGATGATGTCTTTTTGCCATGTTGGTATTTCAGGGCATTATGGATGATAAAGATGCCCACATTGTAATGTACAGTATCTAGTACAATATAAGAGATTAGACTTGTACTACAGACAGTGCAGTAGCAGTACATTATGCACGTTGTACATCATGCAGCTATGGCAGAGGGAGCAGGTGGGTACAGCTCATTAATTCCCATGGTTCTGGGTAATGCTGTTTGCAGAGAGAAGGACAGCTGAGCTCCCAGGTGGTTCTCCATCATGGCTGGTGGAGAACATACAAGGCAGATATAGTCAAACTGTACCTCCCAGGGGACAATGAAACTATGTGCTTAGACATAGCTTCTTCCAGCTTCTATTTGCTGCTTTATGACCTAGAAGAAAATGCTTGAGAAAACAGGCATGCTTTTTTTCTAAAAGTGAATAATGAAAAACTCTGAGTCAACTCCTAATTCTGTTGGAGTCACTTTGTCTGCCACTATCAATGACCTGCACAAATACAGGAAGTCTCATTCATTTTCAGTTTCTGTGCATGTATGCATCAATTAGATCAAATACTTCCCAAAATTATTCAGCCTTGCCAGTGCACAAAGCAGTAGATCAAGAAAATATGACATTGATATGATTATGCAAATGTGTCGGCATTATTTATACCCCTATGATGGTCTTGAAGATTCAATTCTCTTCTATTTTAGGAATAAAAAATCTGATTGTTTTGAGATTATTTTTCAACAGTTATATTCAAATCTATTGCATATTCCAATAGTTTTATATCTCGAAATGCTACTTGTCGTTACCTTGGGAATTCTTTGAGCTATATCTGAAAAGATAGCCATATTCTAAAATATCAAATTTAGCTCCTTGCCAGACTTAATAGATTTAAGCAGAAGTTTGTTTATTGCATAAGTAGTAGTAAACTACTTATGTAAGTAAGGTAAGATGAGAAACAAGTACGCAGCTTACAATATATCATCTTTATTTTCTTTGAAGGTCGATTATACCTTACCCCATAAACTAGCAATTGTTCTCTCGGTTCATTTTTAATCAAGTTGAAAATCTTGCTCCTAAGTATGGTAGTGAAATGGCAGTAAATTTCCACCCACTGCTACTATATCATCCAGCACAGAGTTTTGGAAACATTTATTCATAGTTTACATATAGCAGGGGTGGGTACTCTGTAGTATTTGGACTTTCATGCTTCCTTCAGGTTAATTTCCAAAGAGGCCTGGCAGTGTGATCAGCTCAAATTCCTGGAGATCTCTCCTCTCCTTGGCTGCCCATTGGATGGGGGGAAAAAGGGGGCAAAGAGACAAACAGACAGAGATGGCAAAAAGAAAGGGGACAGCAATAAGATGGGAGAAGAAAGGGTTACTCTACCTATTTCTGCCCTGGGCCCCACCCACTACTCCCCTATGACCCCTGGCTGGATTTCCTAAGAATAAATCCAATTATTAACTGAAAAGGCAACCTACCAACACAGAGAATTGTGCAGCATTCATATGATGCATTAAAAATGACATATATGAATCGTGTAAATCATTCCTACTATAAAACTTGAATTGCCAGACTAAGAATTCAAAGAAATTTTAGTACATCCAGAGGCTCCATAGACATTCCAAGATATACACCAGTGGTTATATGCAGCCAAGCATATACCTACCTGTTGTGAGCCTATACAGATGTAGGCTATGCATGTGTCATCAGTATACCAATTCAAAGAAACTAAACTAAGAAATAATTTTATTAAAACATTTTGTGCTACCTTTCATCCTTGAAAATATAAATATACATATACGAGTAAAGAAAAATGTTAAAGGAACACTATATAAACACAATAAAGCAGAGAGGGCAGCAAAAGAAAAACAGAAAATTAACAGGCAACAGAACAGACTGAAGTTTCAATAAATGAAAAATATCTAACACCCCCCTCCCTCCCGCAATACACTGGGAATCATTTCTAACATATATGTGTGCACATGCGCGCGCGCACACAAACACACACACTTTAAAAAGCACTTAACATTTATTCAGTCAAAACAAAAAGTGTTTCATCTTCAGTGAAATCTCCCTAAGGGGAGATAATAAAATCTGCAGGGACCTGGAAAAATCTCAAATGCAGTAACTGAACCTGTATTCTAATTTCCCAAAATAATCTACGCAAAAGAAACATACCTTAGAAACTCCCATAAAGTAATGCCTTTAGATTAGTCACGTGCTCTGGTATAAAAACATTTGATGCTAAAGCATAAAACATTGGAGATCAAGCGAACACACCAAGTCTGACCTCACGACGTGAAAGCTGCGTTCACAATTTATGGCTACAGTCCAAGACAAACGCGCGTTCCATGCGGAGTAAGCTAAATTTTGAGCGATTTCACTGGACGCGAGAATACGAACGCCAATCGGCCACCTTCCCGGACAGTAAAGGACAGGATTTCGATTTCCAATTAAAAATTAATAGAACCCTCTGATGGGAGACGGACATCCACCCCTTCCTCGCTTCGGATTACTTTGGGATTTCCAAAACAGGATATTATTTTGCCTTCCAGAAAGGTAGTTTCTTCCCCAATACAAAAAGTACAGACAATCACAAATAAATTAAGCATCTGCTCCAGATACTCTTACGAAATTAAAAAAAGCAGCCACCGAGAGACAAGCTTCAGGCGGCTTAGTTACTTACCCTTCCTCGGGTTGCTGCTTCTCGGACAGACCGAGAGCGGCTCCGATTTCGGGTTCTCGGCTTCCTCCATTACCGCTGCCTACACTCAAGCTCCTGCCCCAAGCTTTCGATTCAGAAAGTTTAAAAACTTTCAGCTCAAAAGGCTACCCAACGGCCCTTCCCCTGGGCAGCAGAAAGTTCTTTTCGAAAGGCAATTACATTCCAATAAGCCCCCCGCCCAGATATCTAGTCGAAGTTCGCCTTAGCAAGCCAATGGGCAGCAGCGCTTTCAAAGGCGGCTGTTGGCTCCCGCCGCTGTGGCTGAAATAGCCCCCCAGTCTCTCTCCTCGCGGAGGCCCTCAACAGGTGATGAGTTTGAATTTTTGTCTTCGCTTTTGCTCACGGCAGTGTTGGTCCTCAGCAAGGCAGCGTTCTGGAGGCAACTTTGTGACCCGTGGGGATCGAGGGAGAGTTTAACTTAAAACACGGTCGTGTTAATCATAAATCAATACCAGAATATGAAAATTCAGTTCCATAGATATAGCATGAGTCCCAGAAGGACTTGGTCTAAGAACCTGAATTCCCTGATAATGGTACAAGAGTAACTAATTATTATTAGGCTGTGCATTATGTGTATATAAAAAAAAATAAAATACCTGGTCAGTTGAGACGGGGAAAGAAAAATTTGACATTTTTTTGGATATAGCTTCTTCAGGAAAATAACAAAAGACTACACAAAAGTATCTGCCACATGAAGATAACAGCCTTGTTGGCAGTTTAATGAAGTTGCAATGAAGAATAAAAGAACAGAGACCGGTCAAAATATTTGCAAGCTCACTTGCAAGATGCATACAGTAGTAGAGTCATTTTTATCAAATTACAGTGTGAAGCATGATCATTGGTTGGAAAATGGAGGTGTGGCTGTAAATACCATACAAATTGAGCAAATGAGATGAAGAACCTGACTGGACACTTAAGCATCTGTTAAATAAAAGATAATCAGAAGAAAGCTGTGCTTTTCACAGACTAAAATTAGTCTCTCCCTACTGCTTACTCTTATTTCTCTTTTCCTTCTCCCCTTCCCCAGCACAAGCGGACTTTTTTCTCAAAGAGGTTAGAACTCATCATTAACAGAGGGCTGAACTTGAACCAATGGCTGTACATTGTCTCTTTTTTCAGTGTTGTTGTAACTTTGAACAGTTATATTTTTAAAAAATTGTTAAATTGAGGACTATCTGTATCTTAAGAAGTAGACGGTTCAGGTTGGCCATCCAAATAAAATACGCATTTTACTTCTTTATTCAGGCACATTGATGTTCCCCAAATGAAGTTGTAAGAAATAAATTCTACCACGGGGCTCAGTACAAAAGAGCCCGTCACAGGTGTTCCCACCTACCATTTCCAGGTATAGGAACAGTTTCTGCAACATATCCTTCTTCCAAATTCTAACAGTGCAAAAGCTCTCTGGATGATTGCATCTGGCAGTTTTCAAACTGAAATAAATTAAGATTTATAATTGCAGACTTCACAAAAACCATAAAAGACGGGCACTAAGGCATGCCAAGCAATAAGCCAGGAGAAAATTAGCTAAGATGAGATGGAACTGGAAACTAAAATAGACAAAAATAGATAAATGAATAGACTTCAGCCATGGATTTGGCAGGCTTACTGGGTCATTAGCTGGGAAAAGAAAGGGGTTTGGCAACAGAAGGAGCAATTCGATGCATGAGTCCCACAGTGTTCACTAGAGCTTACTCTTAGGGAAGTCTGTCTCAGATTGCAGTACTATAGGAGGATACAATCCATAAATCATTAAAGTCAATCAAAATATTGCAGCCTGGCAGATCTCTGAGCAATTTAGAATTATCTCCCAAATGTCAGGAGTTCCTAAAATCTGTGCCACATGTAGTGAACAACCAGGCTGTACATTATTGCTCTCTCAGTTATAATCCAGGATTGATTCCACCCGCCAAGTTGGCCATTGGGTTTTCTTTCCAGAAAGTAGTAGAACAAGCTTCCTGTTCCAGCTGAGCCTTGCTTGAGAAATGTGGTTCTTCGTTACTGAAGTAACCTCCCTATTTGATCCTCTGGTTCTGAATCTATTGTCTTGTTTCACAGCTCTACATTCTTGTCTTATCTTAGTTCAGTGTTAAAGATTAAAAATTCAGACAACTATATACAGCTGCTTCTGCTTTTCATTTGTTTTGAGATGGCAGTGGTAGCTACATCTCATTAGCCCAAAGTAGAATTGGTCCAAAAGTTCAGAGCACCATTCAAGAGAATGAATATTCAAGACTGTACATATGTGTTCAAATATTGGATACTCAAGTGCAGTGATGGCTAACCTTTTTTTCCTTGGGTGCCAAAAGCACGTGTGCTCGCACGATAGCACACACGCACCTGCCCACACCCATAATGCAATGCCCCCCACGCACACCATGACCCCCTGCGCAGATGCACGTGACCCCGCTACATTACCCCGCCCCCCTGCCCACGTGCAAATGACCCCTCCACCCTCCGTGCATGCGCACGTGACCACCACTTCATCCCATTTTGGGCCTAGCAGGCTTCTCTGAAGCCTCTGGAGGAGAAAAAAGGCCCATTTCCAGACTTCTGGTAGGCCCGTTTTTCACCCTGCCAGAACCTCCGCGCAAGCCCTGTACTTACCTGGCATCCAAAATGGGTTGCGTGGAGACTTCGGGAGGGGAGGAGCGGCATGGGCGTATGCACGCGTCTCCCCCATCCATAACAGAGACCCAAAAACCAGCTGGCCAGTGGGAGGCACGCCCGCATGCACAGTGAAGCTGACTTAGGGCGACAGTTCGCGTGCTCATAGAAATGGCTCCGCGTGCCACTTGTGGCATGCATGCCATAGGTTTGCCATCACGGCTCTAGTGTATGTTTATTAAGCAATTAGCATTTACTTCCTTTCCCCAGATGTATGTATGGCATGACAATGCCTTACTCATAACAGGTTGCCACTTTTACGCATTTACAAAAAAATAAAAGAAAATATGAAGCTTATTTCATCAATCACATTTTAAGAAAAACAAGATATTGGATATTGGAGTAATATTTCTAAACAAGTAACAAGGCTATCATAAATTGAGTAGTAATGGAAAAGGGTAAGGCCTAACATAACTGGGCAACCAAAAATCCAATCTCAGCATAGGATCTTCTGACAAAAATTTATATATTTCATCTACTTCTAGAGAAAGGAGATGTTGGTAAAGATAATCACAGCAACTGATAAAATCAGCACTGGGTAGTAGACTGGACCATTTTGGATGTTTCAAAACTTGGAATCAACATATGGACCTGCTTTTAGTTAAAATATACAAAACAGTGTCAGATTAACAGGGTTGGAAGAGACCTTGTAGGTCATCTAGTCCAGCCCCCCACTCAAGCAGGGGACCCTACACCATTTTTGACAAATGGCAGTCCAATCTTTTTTTGAAAGTCTCAAGTGATGAAGCTCCCACAACTTCCGAAGGCAAGCTGTTCCATTGGTTGATGTTGTCACTGTCAGAAAGTTCCTCCTCATTTCTAGGTTGAATCTCTCCTTGGACAGTTTCCATTCATTATTCCTTGTCTGGCCTTCAGGTGCTTTGGAAAACAGCTTGACCCCCTCCTCTCTGTGGTAGCCCCTCAAGTATTGGAAGACAGCTATCATGTCTCCCCTGGTCCTTCTCTTCACTAGACTAGCCATGCCCAGTTCCTGTAACCATTCTTCATATGTTTTAGCCTCCAGTCCCCTAATCATCCTGGTTGCTCTCCTCTGCACTTTTTCTAGAGTCTCAACATCTTTTTCATAGTGTGGTGACCAAAACTGGTTGCAGTACTCTAGGTGTGGTCTTACTAAGGCTTTATAGAGTAGTATTAGTACCTCACTTGATCTTGATTGTATCCCTCTGTTAATGCAATTTAGGATTGCATTGGCTTTTTTAGCTGCCGCTGCACACTGCTGGCTCATATTTAGTTGGTTGTCCATTAAGACTCCAAGATCCCTCTCACAGTCACTGCTATTAAGCCTGGTTTCCCCCAGTTTATATGTGTGCTTTTGGGATTTTTTTTAGTACTTTACTTTTCTCTACATTGAATTTCATTTTGTTAGACAGGGCCCAGTGTTCAAGTCTGTCAAGATCCATCTGGATCTTGAGCCTATCTTCTAGGATATTGGCTATTCCTGCCAGCTTAGTATCATCTGCAAATTTGGTGAGTTCCCCTTCTATTCTATTTGGCTGATTGGTCTGTAGTTTTCCTGGGTCTGTTTTTTTCCCCATTTTTGAAGATGGGAACCACATCAGCTCTTTTCCAGTTCTCTGGTAGTTCCCCGGTGTTCCAGGATTTTTGAAAGATGTGATGCAATGGTTCTGAAATGACATCTGCCAGTTCCAGAACAGGAATATATAAATATGCTGTAATGTTGAGCAGTGATGTCTACAGCACACTATGATGATGTCGAAGTGATGGGTTCATGCAAATGTTGCCATTATGTAGTGCAGCTCAATGTCTGAGACAAGTACAGGTATCCCTTGACTTATAACATTTAGTGACTGTTCAAAGTGATAATAGCACTGAAAAAAGTAACATGACCGTTTTTCACACTTAAGACCGTTGTAGTATCCCCATAGTCACATGATCAAAATTTGGATGCTTGGCAACTGACTCATATTTATGACAGTTGCAGTGTCTTGGGTGGATATTACCACCTTTTGAGACCTGATAAGTAAAGTCAATGAGGAAGCCAGATTCACTTAACAACCAACCATGTTACTAATTTAACAACTGAAGTGATTCACTTAACAATTATGGCAAGAAAGATAATAAAATGAGGCAATTTCACTATCTCGCTTAGCAACAGAAATTTTGGACTCAGTTGTGATCATAAGTCAAGGACTATCTGTATGTAAATTACATCATTTGCATGATGATGTCATCATACACATGCTATCTTTTGCTTCCCCTCCTCCTTATGCTCCCACCACCAACTACATATGCCTAAGAAAATCAGTTTTACTTCCAAGCAAAAGTAAGACATTTCAAGATTAGGAAGGTCTTCTCAAAATGTGCACCTTTCAAAACCTTTTTTCCAGGTTGAGCCCAACTCATCTTGAAAGGACCAGGTTGAAGGCAGCTTATGTATGCCATCATAAATTAGTTAAACCTGCATGATGCCTCCAAGCTCTTCACTGCTTTAAAGTTTAATATGAAAAATGAAGAGTTTAAACAATAAAGCCAACAGTCTGCCAGACTTGATAGAAAAGAGGATCAGAAAAAAAATCAAGATATAAATTGGACAAGGTGGCAAGACAACCTTGTCAATTCTGTGTAACACCAATTACCACAATCCACTGTTCAGAGTCAAGTGTAGTCAGCTGAAATCCTGGCGTGATGGTAGAGGTACAGGCCAATGCATTCCAAAAATGCTTTTCTTTGTGCTTCTGATTTTGTATATAAGTACTAAATGAGAAGTGACAGGAGCTGGCATTTCAGCAGCCTGTTGCCACAATATCCTGTAAAACAATCATTTTTCATCTAGAATCAAGTTTCACTCTATGTTTCCTGCAGTATTTTAAGCATTCTTTTCTTGGAGAATCAGAATTCTTGTATCCCAATTGAAATGGAAAACTATCATATAACAAATCATAAAGGACATATTCTGAGTTTGTCCTTCTCATCACCTTCTTTTTTTTGTTTCTCTCCTGCATTACACCTTCATTTATTTTGAAATCAAATTTCTAGAATTGCACAACTCAACTGATTTTGGTTGGCCAAAGCAGAATAAAAATAATCGAATCAAAAAAGAAGATTTTTAAAAATACCAATGGAAATATTTTCAGCCAGGCAACAGGATTAGGGCAACATAAACCTCTGAGGAGTTATCATTCTGAAGGGCAGAGATAATGACAAACAACACACACTTCCTGGGACCCATTAGATCAGGGGTCACCAACCTTTCGAACCTCAGGGACCACTAAATCCATAATTTTAAAACCCATAGACCACTAATATGATCTGCCTAGTGACCAGCTGGATGGGCGTGGCAAGGTCATGTGATTGGGTGGGCGTGGCCAACTCAATGTCACTCACATTGAGGGGCGCCTTGCCAGCCTCTACTCGCTACTCCTCACCTGCCCACCTGGGCTCCTTAGGGCCCCAACAGGAAGCAGTTGCTGGAGCTAAACAGCCACCATGAGAAAAAGTTGGCAAAACAGTTCAGTTCAAATTGGATCTGACCGAGAAGGAGGCTCAGCAGAAGCACATCACTGAGGACTATGAGTATAGGCTTTCCAAGCAGAGGGAAGACCTGCGGGAGTGCAAGGCGCCTGGAGCTCAGTGGGCCGAGATGGTCAGCCAGTTCCAGGACATGATGCAGTCCCACTGGAACAAGGCCCTCCAGCTCCTTGCCACCAGCGTCGCTTCCCCCCAGCCTTCGCCCAAAGCCCCACACCAGGAGGCTGAAGCAGACCCTGAGTCGGAATTTCTTCCCCCCTCTGACCCACACAAAAAGATCCCGAAGGGAGAAACTCTCTGCAGCAACACAAATGTTCATTGCACATATCCGGCCAAGGGCTGTAGTTTGAGGATCCCTGATTTAGTGCAATATAAAAAATGCAAATAATTTTTCTGGGAACCACCAAAATTTTCTCACGGACCACCAGTGGTCCATGGACCACCAATTGGTGACCTCTGCATTAGATGACACTTTCAAAGATGGAGGCTGGAGCATGTCTACTCTGCTGAATCTTATAGGGCAGGAAAAGAAAATGTGAGAAAGGTAGTCATTAACGGTTTTATAAGTCACTACCTGCAACATGCCAAAAGTTCACCAATAACCACTGCAACTATCAAATTTGTCACTTGGGCATGTCCAGACAGGCCTATGACTGTCCATATGGCTACATTCTGGATAAGCTGTAGTTTCCAAGTGGTCTTCAAAGGCACAGCATGCTGCAGTAGTCCAAATGTGAGATCATTAACGCATGAAAAACAATGAGAAGTTAGTTCAGTCTATGAAAGAGTGCCACTGGCATATCAGTCCAATCTGTTCAAAGGTCCTCCTGGTCATCACTGCCACCACTGAGGGAGGGAGGGAGGGAGGAAGGAAGGAAAGTGGAAGTACTCAGAATTGGCATTTTGGTCCACTAAAGTATAATAACCATGTCTGCATTCCTGGGGATTTAAATGGTTAGCGTTGCAGCATAGTACTGAAAATGATTTCCCACTGCCTTTATTCAGGACTGGGCTGGTCTCCAATATACTAACCAGGTTTGACTTCCTTATCTTTCCATGTTCAACTATGGTCATGGTCAATTAGACATTGCCACCTGTTCAAACTTGCTTCAATTTAAAAACAGACAAGATGGATGCTAGTGAAGTTGCTCACTGCTGATGCCACAATTGATAATGTCTGTCTGTCTGTCTGTCTGTCTATCTATCATCCCATAGTTACAGGACTCTTGGTGGTTTTCAGAAATACAATAAATGCTAATATGTCCATGCTCAGAATTAATATGGGAGAAAATCCTAAGCATCTATAAAGTAATCCAAAATCCTAGAGAACATTTCTGTAGAAAAGCTGTTTTCAGCTGTTCTCTGAAGGTGGTTAAATTAGGAGTAATCTAATCTTTAATAGGAGGTTATTCCAGAGGGATTGCAGTACTATTGAAAAGCAGAGCTTCCAAGCTTCCTGGAAATTGGGAGCTACCAGCTATTTTTCTAACAAGATCCAAGAATTGGACCCTGAGGTGGTATTCAGCTGGTTCGCACCAGTTCACGCGAACCGTTGGTGGAAATTTGGCCAAGGTCGCTGAACTGGTGGTGATGGCCTCAAACCGGTTCCCCAGTCGCCACTTGCTTGCCTGCCTGCCATGTTCATCGCCGCCATGTTCTTCACACATGCGTATCGCATTGCCTTGCAAGTCCAATGGGATGTACATGCACGAAGAAGATGGCGGCAATGACAGCAGCTTTTTCCGTGACCTCAAGTACTTTTCAGCAGCCTGCGGCTGGGAGGCTTCTTTCCAGCAGTGGTGGCTGGCAGGGGGCTGCCGAAAGCTCTGGTCAGCTTGCCTTCTGGACTCTGGACCAGCTGCAGCAAAAGATATGCAGCCTGAACAAAGAGGTGGTGGTGGTGGAGGAAGCGGGTCTAGGGCCAGGGCCGCTAAAGAAGGGGAAACAGGGGCAACTGGCGAAGGGAAGGCGGGGGTAGATAGGTGGAAATTCCAAAATTTTTCCTACCTTTTCCTGTGGGCATGGCTGGGGGGGGGGGGTCATGTGACTGGGTGGGCATGGACACGAGTGATGTCAAGTTGGCCATGCCCACTCAGTCACATGCCCCCACCTAGCCACACCCACAGGAAAAGGTAGGAACCGGTAGCAAAATTTTTTGAAACCCACCACTGAACTGGACCCATTCTAGTAGAGGACCTGAAGATAACTTGGTATCAGGCCATACATTTAAAGTTTATTTAAGTCTATACTTAACTTCAGTATTTAGTTTCTGTTAGTGGTGAAATCCAACTGAATCTTATCTGGCTCGCGCAAACCAGTAGCACCAATGGCAGGAGGCTCTGCCCACCCACTAGGACGTCATTATGTCCCGTTTTTGGGCATGCTTTGCACAAGGCTCTGAGCATGTGCAGAAGAGGCGCGCATCCCATGTCTTCCTTCTCCCAAACAATGCAACTGCAAATGACATATCTTTCTAACGACTAGTTAGAAAAAGCTAGGTGGGGAATATATGTTTTGTTGCAAGTATATTTGTGGTTTTGTACTACATGGTATTGGATAACAAACATGAACAGCTTATTTATTTATTTGCTGTATTTGTAAACTAGCATACTCCTACAAGATTCCAGTGGTTTATAAAATAGATTAAACATCAAGTCAAATGTGACATAATTAATTACAAAAATCTACAGAATGATAAAAAAGCATTTGTCCTTCTTTCAGCAAATTTTAGCAATTAAAATCTCTGTGAAACAGTTCAGTCTTCACCATCTTTCTAATGTCACAAGAAAGGGTGCCATACAGATCTTCAGGGGGAGAGTATGTTTTTTAAATTTAGCAACTTTAAGATATGTGAACTTCAACTCCCAGAATTCCAGTGTGAAATTCTCATACTGGAATTCTGGGAGTTGAAGTCCACATATCTTAAAGTCATTAAAGGTGAAAAACATTGCTCTTGAAGGCTGGGGCCATAATTGGAAACAATGGTTCCTATTTCCCCCACCCTCAAAAGAAATTCATATGGAGAATCCACAAGATCCCAACATAGACCATACAGGCACTTAAAGCAGATGCTTTTTAGAAGTTCAGATTACGTTTAGGAACTATCAAATGCCTTGCTTCTTAAGCATACTTAATACAAGCAACAAGTGAAAATTTGTTTTGTTTCTTTCTATTGAAAACCGTACATTACTTTTAAGTTGCATTTGAAATTCAACCCAGGTTTGCACAATGTTTTCGGCGAAAGATGCATTTGATCTCTTTCTATAAACAGTACAAAGCATGAAACTGTGATAAATAAGTATATAATATCTGGCCTTTTGAGAACTAGATTTTTAACTACAAGGAATTGTATTATTTGTTTTCCCTTTAATTCAATTCCTTAATTGAAGAAGGGCAACTTGAAACAGAATGTTCCTTTATCAGAAAAAAAAGCTAAAAAATATGACAACTGAGGTTGTCTTTTAACTTACCCTTTTAGTTTCACATCCGATAACAGCATTAATGACTGAGTACTGCTATGACCATAAAGCAAAAGGTTGAATAAATGTTACTTTCCGTTTGTTTTGGGAATCTATAAAAAGTAAATTTAATCAGATCTGTCTTCATTGGCTACCAAATCATAGTTTGAATTGGATTGATATATATATTTTAAAGTTATAATTGCCTAGAATGTCATCGTCTTCCTAGCATTATACCTGCAGGTGCAGGGTCTGCTTTTCAGATTGACGAATGCCATGCTTGCATGATCAAATATGGTTTCTGGGTCCACCTGGGCAATTTTCATCTCTGCATTTATTGTGTCTTGCCATCTTTGTTTTGGCCTTCCACTCAGGCACTTGCCATCTTGTATTAAAGTGAAAGGTGAGCAGGCAACAGTTGGGATGCTGCTCGTAGGACATTTCTCCCACATTTTCTCAGGTATTGGCTCAATCCCATTTGCTGCCATACTGTGTCATTGCTGACATGATCAAGAAGAGAAACATCTAACAACCAATGAAGCATGTTCATCTCCATGGCACATAAAGAGCACTCAATGCATTTTGCCAGCACTCAGCAGCGTAGAAAGCTACTAGGCATACCATTATTTTATACACCTTTGATAAATGGGCATGCATCAATCACAAAGCACTTCAGATATCTCCTTCCATCATAGCCATGCTTTGTTCACTCTTGCACACACTTTGTCATTAGTACTGCCAGTATCAAAAATTGTCAAACAGTTTTATAGGAACCGAAATTACTGCAGTGAATTAATTAATGCTGATCTTAGAATAGAATAAATTTCATGGTTAACAGTGGCTGATAAGATTATAGACATTTGATCTAAGCACCCAATGATAAAACATGTTGTTCTTTAGACCCATATTAACAAAGCTATTAAAAGTGATAGGACAGTTATTTTATTAGCATTAAATAATATTGACTGTTTTATTGGGATTTTTTTGCATGGGCCAGCATACTTATATTATATGAACACTGACTAATATTAGATATTATTAATATTAGAATATTATTTGCCTTTATTCATAATATTATATATTTTCATGTATTAATGAATCTTAATGAATTTGTCACATTTAGGTCACCTCTAATTAGAATATAAGGTTATGAAATAGTTTTCAATTGTAGTTTTCTGAGCAGTCATGTTGTTATAAGAGCAAATCTTATTATTCAACTCCTCTTCACAATGTAATTAAGATCAAATATTTATAATTAAACTAAATTGATTTAAAATTATTTAAATTATTTTAGTTTATCTCAACTGCATATAACTACTGTCAAAAATTTATATCAGATTAGTTGATTCTTATCCAATCTAAACTGCTTTTTAAGGTAAAATAAGATAAATAATGTTTTGTTACAAATCTCACTGCTATGGTATTAGCAATACATGAAACCTACATGACTGCTACAATTAAAAGTTGGGCACTATCATTTCACTTTTGAAGAAGAGAATGCAACTTTTCAATACACCCAGTAATGATTTTTTAAAAAACTATTACTACCACTACTAGCACCTAATAATAGTATTAATCAGTGATGGGATTCAAAATTTTTTACTACCAGTTCTGTGGGGGTGGCACGGCTTAGTGGGGGTGGCATGGTGGGCGTGGCAGGGGGAGGATACTGTAAAATCTCCATTCCCATCCACTCCAGGGGAAGGTTACTGCAAAATCACCATTTATTCCTAATAAGAGATGGGACTGGGAAAGCAGAGAATAGATGGAAGCAGGGCCAGTCAGAGATGGTATTTACCGATTCTCTGAACTACTCAAAATTTCCGCTACCAGTTCTCCAGAACTGGTCAGAACCTACTGAGTACCACCTCTGGCATTAATCTACAGCAGATGGCAGATGTCAAAGCATGATTGGACTTAGCTGTTACCTGAATGGAAGACTATCAAGAAGTATCATAGCTGCAGAATAGACTGAAAAGCTGAAAATACTTTGGAGAGAAAGTCAACAACAATGTTTGCCAAAGAATGTCTCTATGGATACACACTGATGCCAAAAATCAATAGTTATTTCTTACCCCTGCTTTAGTCTATTCCTTTGCTGCTGGGTTAGATTTCTCCTTGCAGTCATCATCAATCATGCACTATTGCACCAGCTAAAAAGTGATTACACTACATAGGTCAAAGCTATGTTTAGTTTTGCTTTCCTTTAGATAGCAGTTTAATCACAGCATTGGGGAGAAAAGAGTGCTGGCTTGTTCTGCAGCATATCCTTTAATTCTTGGCAACTAATATAAATTTAGAATTAAAACCAATTAAAATCCTTCTTATTTGGGAACAAGTATGATGAATAGCTGAGCTGGTACCACTGGTATTTACAAGCTGCTTAAGCCATCAGCTTACAATTCTCATAGTTAAGAATGGGAATCCTTTTTAAAATCCCATCATTGTGTTCTTTGAGACTGATTCTTCCCTCCAGCTTTTAGACTCTGGAACTGCTTCATTTAAAAATCTGCTCTCTTGTGATTAGAATGGAGACACAGTTCACAATATTCAATTCAAGAAAATTGGAAATATAGTTTTAAACATATTTCACTTTTTATATGGAGTGTGGATCTGTGGTGTTTATGGAGCTCTTGGGAATGGTCAAATTGCTGAAACTAAGCAGATACGGAAAAATTCCCGTCAGGTTCTACTATAAGATTATATCCAATAAATTACTAAGGGGTCAATTAAGAAGTAAATTTGTTTGAATATAATATGCATATAATATCAGACAGACAATTATCTATTACATGGGCGTCAAACTTGCCATGTCATGTTGCCGTCACATGATGTTTCGTGATGTTTTGCCCATTCGCAGAGCTGGGGTGGGCATGGCCTGTATGTCACCATCTGGCTCGCAGGCTGCTAGTTTGATACCCTGGACATTTTAGACCAATTGTCATATGTCTTCCAAGGCAGTTAGATTATTTGCTTACTTATATTCATTAGATTTTTATTCCCCCCCCCCCTTTATTAATTTATAAGTAACCCAAGGTAACAAACATACTCCTCCTCTTTTTCCCCACACCAACAACCCTTTGGGCTGAGAGAGAATGACTGGCCCAAAGTTATCCCAGGGTCTAGGACAACTTGACACAGCCAGTTTACCACCACCAACTTGCCTCTGCCAACACATTGCAGGACAATTCAACACAGCCAATTCATTGTTGGGATAACTCAGTGCAAGCCATCAAAGAGAGTGCTGAGTAGGTAGCAAACAAATGGGTGGGCAGAGCACAGAGTGACAGGAGCAGTTGGCCCTTCCCATTTTCACACACATACCTCTGCCCATGGTGAGCTGTCCCCACGGCAAATTGACTGTTTTGGGCTGTCCTGCGATGACTTGGGGGTGGTGAGTTAGTAGAGGCAACTTGGCAGTGGCAAACTGTCTAGGCCAAATTGTCCCATTCCGAATCACCCAGCTGGCTTTCATGCCTAAGCCTGGTTTAGAACTCACAGTTCCTGGTTTCCAGCCTGGTGCCTTAAGCACTAAACTAAATACATTAAAATTAAATTTCACAAAAAGTTTTAAAAAATGCATTGTAGCTTATGGTTTATACAAAAGAGTTGTTGGTCTTACCTGATACACTCCTTCTCGTTGGGTGGAGATAGCATCCAGGAATCTGCTTAGCTGATTGGACTGAGTCTGTCAGAGCTGTTAGGACACGCCTCTGTTGCTAGGGCTCCCCAGCTTTTGGCGAAGACAAAGTGACAGACTTGACATGTCATCCTTGAAGATCCTTCCCTTCCCTTCACGGACTGAGGACCAGACGGTCTTCAGGGTGGGGCTGGATGCTATTTCCACCCAACAAGAAGGAGTGTATCAGGTAAGACCAATGCCCATCCTCCATAGTGGTGGAGATATCATCCAGGAATGGACATACCAAAGCTGGCTGTCCTATGAGTGGGCTGTAGTCTGGTCAGAAGTCCCCTCCTCCGTATGGACACGTTGAAGCACTCGCCGGCCAAATGCCATCTCCGTCAAAGCGAAGATGTCCAATTTATAGTGCTTGATGAAAGGGGAAGGAGAGGACCAAGTTGCTGTGCGACAGACCTCCTCTATAGAGGCCTGCATTGCCCAAGCCACAGTCATAGCCACACTCTGGGTAGAGTGAACAGTTATTCGGAGAGGCCTCGGAAGGGCCTGCAGTTCACCTGCCTTGTCAATGGTTGACCTAAGCCATCGTCCCACAGTGGGAGGGGTGACCCTGTTGCCCAACGTGGCTGGCTGGGACGAGACAAACAGGGACACTGTTTTCCTTAGGTCAGCAGTCCGCTTGACATAGATGTGAAGGGCCCTCCTTACGTCAAAGGTGTGCCACCTTTTCTCCAAGGGGTGGACTGGGTGAGGGCAGAAGTTAGGCAATATCAGTTCCTGTGCCCTGTGGAACCAGGTGTTCACCTTGGGTATGAAGGAGGGGTCCAACCGCAAAGTCACTCTATATGTGTGAAGGACACACCGGTCCGGCCTCATTGACAGTGCCATCTTAGACACCCTCCTGGCTGATGTAATGGACACGAGGAACGCCACCTTACATGTCAGGCAGCTCAGGCTGGCTGATCTTAATGGCTCGTATGGGGCCCTGGTGAGGGAATTCAAGACCTTGGACAGGTCCCAAGTAGGCTACCTGTGCACCACCAGGGGACATAAATTGGTTGCACCCCTGAAGAATCTGTGGACTGTGGGATGCTGTGCGAGAGACTCCAGTGATCTGCATGCCAATACCAAGGACAGTGTCGCAACCTGCCTCTGGATGGTATTGGGCAATAGCCCTTTATCCTTATTTTGATGATCCAGGAGGAAAATTGTCTCCCCCTCAGAACGCTCCACTCAAATGCCAGGCGGTCAGTTGGAGCCACTGTGGGTCTGGATGGACCAAGGCCCCCTGGCTGAGAGAGATCTCATTCTGAGGGATCCTCCAAGGCTGAGCTACCGATATGTTTACGAGGTCGGCAAATCAAGGTACTCTGGGCCAGTGGGGGGTCAGGAGTAGGACCTCCGCTATCTCCTCCAGGATCTTCCTGATCACCCTTGGAATATGAGGAAGAGGATGGAAGGCATAGAGTAGTCCTGGAGGCCACGGGCTGCGGAGAGCATTGACTCCCTCTGCTCCCGGTGCCAGAAACCTGGCATAATCTAGCTGGGAAATGTTGGGGTGGCAAACAGATCTGCCTCTGGGAGGCTGAAACAGTCCTTCAGTTTCTGGAAGAGGGATGGGTACAGGCACCACTCCGCGTGGTCGATAGATGCTGTGCTGGGCCAGTCTGCCTGAACCTTTGACACCCTGGAGATATGTTCCACTGTGATGGATAGCAGGTGCCTCTCTGCCCAAAGGCCAAGCCGCAGTATGCCATACTGCCGTGATAATATGCCGCGATTCCAGGGCTAACAGGAGCGCAAAGCTCCATGCCTGCTCCTGATGGCATTTGCGAGAAGCACAAAGGTGCCTTTAAAATGTCAGGCACCACGGCACAAGGCTCTTCTCAGAGTGTGAAGCTCCTGCAATGGCTGCAGGAGCATCCAGCAATGATGGGAGTGCGAAAGCTCCACTATCCAGCCTTGCTGCCAGTCAATTTGGGAACGCAAAAGCTCCACTGTCAGATTTTAGGTCAGGAGCACGAAAGCTCCACTATCCGGCCTCACTGACAGTGAATTTGGGAGCGTGAAAGCTCCACTGTCAGATTTTAGGTCAGGAACACGAAAGCTCCACTATCTGGCCTTGCTGTCTTAAGGTCAGGAGCATGAGAGCTCTGCTGTCCGGCTTCCCTGGCTGTCAAATTGGGAGCACAAAAGCTCCGCTGTCTGATGGCAAAGGTTTACAGTCCTGACAGGACAATCATGGGGTTAGCTATGTGTGAGAGGATCCTGACAGCTACCCTGACAGCCAAGAAGACCACTGTCTGGTGGCTTGAGGCAAAGCCCTCACCGCTGAGGTGACCCCAGTGACTCAACCAGATATTTGGGAGTCAGCTGGGTTTACTCACGAAGATTGAAGAAAGCGATGAAGAAAGGATCCAGGAATGTTCCTGTCAAAGTTTTGGAGAAAGCGACTGTCCTAGCTGAGGGACTGAGTCAAAAGCTGGGAAGCCCTAACAACAGAGGCGTGTCTTAACAGCTTTGACAGACTCAGTCCAATCAGTTAAGCAGATGAGGTCAACCCATTCCTGAATGCTATCTCCACCACTATGAGAAAAGGGGTTTTTCAATATTTACTGAGGTTGAATATATGCAGATCTCTTCTTAAACAATTCTCTTTCTATAAGAGAAACAATATTCTGGTTCAAAATAGTCCATGATGGTGACCCTGCTACAGTTTTCTTAAATCTGCTATCCCGATGTGCCTGCAGAGGATACTGAATACTGAATACCAGGAAAAGAAGGTTTTTTTTCCCAATTTGCCCCCCCACAACATGTCTTCATTAGGGAAGGATACCTGATTCCCTTTGTATTAGTATTTTGGTTCCAGATGATGGTGTTTCAATTTTCCCAGGCCTTGTTAAAATAAATATACATGAATATGTTAATTTTTTTTAAAAAAATTCCTATATTGCTATCACAGAGCTTTTTAATTCATTTTATTTCCTACTAATTTATTAGCTTCTTAGAAACATCACTGTTTGTAATTTTAACTGTTGTTTTTTTAGTTTATATTTTCCAATTGCAATTTTCATTTCGAAACTACCCTGGAAATCACATCAGGTTGGAAGAGGCCACCATGGTGGAGGATATATAAATATTAATACAGCCTTTTCAACAAAAGCGGAAGGTCCAAGCAACGTCCCTAAATTAGTTTAGAGCCTAAACTTTGTTTTCCTTTTCTCACTTTGTTTGAAGGCCACCTACTAAAAAAATATAGTACTGACAGAAATAGACAGATTTCAAGGTTTCTCCCAGACATCTTACTTTTGGTAATTGTCCAAAAGACAAGATACTGCTCTTTGATCCTTCCTGCTCTGGGCTGATGCCATAATTAAACCATCTGTTTAAAAGAAAACAACACAGCCTAGATATACTCACATCCTCTTCAGATTTACAGGAATAAAGAACAAGTTCCCACTCCTGAATTTTGTTATCAGGCCTGTAGTCAGCTAAAAGATTAGGGAAGGCCACTAGAAAAAATAAGGATGGCAGTTTAGAGGCCTTTTGTAAATTGAATAGCTGTAAATAATTTGAGAAGCACATCTCCTGAGTTGTCTAATGAGTTGCTTTACCTCCAGTTCATATTTATTATGTTCTCACCCTTCAGGATCAAGAAAAATACTTCTCTCTTCCTTTCTATTCTGCATTGGTCAGATTGTATTTAGAATTTAATGTCCAGTTCTGGGTACCATATAGCAGCATGTCCAGGGGAGAGCAGCAAAGATAATATGGATCCTGGAAAGAAAATGTACAAGGAATAATAGAAAATGCTGGGTATGTTTAGCCTTGAGGAGAGGAGACTGCAAGGAGACATGATTAATACCTTTTAATATCTGAAGGCTGACATGTTGAAGATGAGGAAGATTGGTTTGGAGTTGTTCCAGAGGATGGAACAAAAAACCTAGGAATAAGAGAAATGTTCAAGTAGTAAGAGTGATTCAACAGTGGAATAAGTCTCCTTGAGAATCAGAGGAATCTTCCTAATGGAAGTTGGATGCTGAAATAACATTCATCTCACTGAGTGGATGATTGTACTAGATGATCTCCAAGATCCCTTCCAAGCAGGGGTGAAATCCAGCAGGTTCTGACAGGTTCTGGAGAACCGGTAGCAGAAATTTTGAGCAGTTCGGATAACCGGTAGTGGAAATTTTGAGTAGTTCAGAGAACCAGCAAATACCACCTCTGGCTGGCCCCAGAGTGGGGTGGGAATGGAGATTTTGCAGTATCCTTCTGCTGAAGTGAGGTGGGAATGGAAATTTTGCAGTATTCTTCCTCTGGAGTGGGGTGGGAATGGAGATTTTGTAGTATCCTTCCCCTGCCATTCATACCAAACCACACCCACCAAGCCACACCACACCCACCAAGCCATGCTCACAGAACCGGTAGTAAAAAAATTTGGAGTTCACCACTGCTTCCAAGTTATGGTCACATTCCGTTTTAACATACATCTGTACAAGTATCCTCTTCCTATTGTTTCAATATTGTAACCCAGAAAACTACTGTGACTCAGAGTAATCTAGTGATTCGGATTCATTCATTTGTTTATTAATTTTATGGTTTTAATAATGTACTCAATGTTTTAAATGTTTTTGAAACAGCAATAATAATATATCTGCCCTCCTTCAAGATGAATACCAATAATGTTTAATTACTAGAGTAATTAAACTTTAGAGTTCACTACCATGAGAGGTGGTGTTAGCTGCCAGCTTGGCTGGCTTCAAAAAAGGTTGAATGAATTCATGAAGATCATAGGATCACTGTTATTAGCCCAAATGGCAGTGTGACTGACACTGAAGGTCACCTGCTAGGAGTCTAGTGAACTTCCTTGTGCATTCAGTTGGCTATCCTGAGAACAGACTGCTGGACTATAAAAGGCTAGGTCACTACTTAGGATTCTAAGGTTGAAGCTAGATAAAATAAACTACTTCAATGAACTTCGAAATATCATGAAAGAGAGGGCTTCATGGACCTCTAAGGCAGGGAAGTCAACAACAGCACTGAACAGTAAGAATGAGGAGACATGAGTTTTCATATTCTAACTGTGGGCTATATTCTTCTTTTTCCTGCTGCCTGCCATGTTATTTGAACCTTAGTCAAATGACTGGAATTGACATTGGATTTATCATCAGGCTTTGCCTCTGTACTAATTCAGGATGGCAGGCAGTAGCGGAAGAAGGTGAAACGACTGGGGGAATCTGAAGAGGAGGATATTGGCATCAGCAAAGCAACCCTGAGCTGGAAGACCTCTTACATAGATGGAATAAATCAACAAATTGTTTTGCAGACTGAATTCAGAGACTGATGCAACAAAAAGTGACTCATTACCTCTTCAGTGGGGAGAGAGCAGTGGGCCACAGGACTGAAGAATTTTGTGTCTCCTTGTTTAAGACACTGCATGGAACTATGCAAACAAAGTCAGTGGAGATACACTTACCGCTCTACATAAAGTGTTGACTATAAAATAACTGCAGTTGGGGGAAGCATTTCTATTAGTTAATATACTTGTGTTAAGACTTCATAAACTAGGAAATTGAAAAATGTCCAGAAGAAGGAAATGGCAAACATTCCTATAGTTTTGCCAAAAAAAAAAAGTGTTGTATGGCTATCACCATGCAGTCCATTGTTTCTAAATCTTGGCAACTTCAACTCCCAACTAACCCCATGCTGGCTGCGGAATTCTGGAAGGTGAAATCCATACATTTTAAAGTTGCAAAGGGTGAGAAACAAAGATGTAGTCAAAGCAGGAACTGAGTTTAAAAGAGATGGAGATTGTTCATATAATTACTCTCCCTATTTTCAATCATTTTTCCCTTCCACAATTTATATATGTATACCTTCAAATCAATCTTCAGTCCTGGCAATTACATGGACAAATCCAAGAAGTTTTTTTGGCACCATCTTTATGAAATGTTGCAGTGGGTAGTAGGAATAACCTTGAGAAGCAGAAAGATAATCCTTGGATAAAAGAAATTTGAGTCTGAGGCAGAAAAGTAATTTGAGAAAGTGTGTCAGACTTGACCCTACCTAGTTCTGGAGGGAGGAGAAGGCTATTCAGACTTTCAAGATCCTTACCTTATAATAAAACTTTATAATAATTCTTATAATAAGTTCAGTTTAGTTTAGTTTATTTGATTTATATATCGCCCTACTCCCGAAGGACTCAGGGCGGTGAACAGCCACAAGATAAAAACACATAAATACAAAATTTAAAAACAGAATAAAACCGAATTAAACAATTTGGCCAAAGACAGATTTAAAACACTCCAATAAATTAAGAACGAATTAAAATTTGCGACTTAAAAAGGGAAAAAGGGAAAAATTAGGCCAGGCCAGCCTGATGGAATATAAAGGTCTTGAGAGCGCAGCGGAAGGTGCGTAGATCCAGGATCCTCCATATCTCTGGGGGGAGCTCATTCCAGATAGTAGGTGCCCCCACAGAGAAGGCTCTCCCCCTGAATAATAACAGTATTAGTAACTGGAATAATAACAGTATTAGTATTCATAATTTTGATTTCTTAGCCTGATCTGCATCAAAGGCTGACAAATATTTGCCATTGTTCTCTTCTTAGTGCTGGGAGAGAATGATTGGGCCAAAGTCATCCAGCTGGCTTCATGCCTAAGAAAATTAGAACTCATCAACTTCCAGCATCTAAATTTTAACCACTATGATGATCTGTCTCTGAATTGCATATCCCCATTCTCATTGATACCAGTTGCCAGGTCATTACTATGAATTGGGCACCCATAATTGGGCACCCATAACTGGGCTTTCAAAAGGGTAACATCTTGTATTGCTTCTCTCAAAAGTAGGGAATGTCCTTTATTTACACCCAGAAAATGGATAAACCCACTGGCCAAGCACTTGGTGTTATTGTGGGGCACAAACAGAATTGGGAATGAAGTGGCCAAATTCTTAGAAAGCAACTTTAAAATCATCCCACATCCTTCTAAGGTTTAGATGTATTTCAAAGGGCACTTGTGTTATAAATGGTATTCTTCCTCTACAGTCCTGCAATGCACAGAAGTGTCAGAACTCTTTAAATACCATTATTCTATCCTATTTGAAGTAAAGCACCCTATTGAGCAGAGGAAAGGAACGTTGGTCTTACCTGATACGATCCTTCTCGTTGAGTGGTGGCAGCATCCAGAAGTGGGTTGTCCTCGTCTGTTAGCCAATAGGACTGAGACTGTCAAAGTTGTGAGGACCTGCCTACACCAACGGTCCCCAGCTTTTGGCGAAGGAATCGCGACAGTCTCGATGTGTGGTGACCAGGAAAAACAAAACACAAGCAGTCAAACAAGCAAACCTCCATCCCCTAAAGGACCTAGGCCAGATCCTGACCAGGGTGGGGCTGGATGCTGACACCACTCAATGAGAAGTATCGTATCAGGTAAGACCAACGTTCCTTTTCCATTGTAGTGATGGCAGCATCCAAAAGTGGGACATACCAAAGCGGTGCTGTCCTTACGGGTGGGCTGCAGCCTGGCCCTAGGTCCCCCCACCGGCATGCACTCGTTGGAGGACCCACCTTCCAAAGCCTACCACAGCCGAGGAATAGACATCTAACTTATAGTGCCTGATAAATGGGGAAGGTGACGACCAGGTAGCCGCACGGCAAATCTCCTCTAGGGAGGCCTGAGTAGCCCACGGTGCACTTGTGGCTGCACTCCTCGTGGAGTGTGCCATAATACTCTTGGGCGGTGGAAGAGCCTGCATCTCATAAGATTTGGTGATACATGCCCGAATCCAACGGCCCAGGGTCGAAGAGATGACCTTGGCCCCCAAGGAGGCTGGTTGAAATGAAACAAAGAGAGATTCCGTTCTCCGGATGGAAGAGGTTTGCTTTAAATATAGCCGGAGTGCTCTCTGCATGTCTAACGTGTGTCACTTATGTTCCAGCGCACGCACTGGGATGGGATAAAAATTTGGGAGCACCAGCTCCTGTGCCCTGTGAAACCATGAGTTAACTTGGGCCTTGTTTGATCGAATTACCCAAAATGGGGCAAGAGATGAAAAACCTCTGGGGAGCAGAAAGGAACTCTAGAGATAGGCCCGAACGGACTGTATCTAAAACCCATGCATCCGTAGTAATTCCCTCCCATTGCCTGGCAAAGGCTGCCAGGCGTCCCCCAATGGGAGGGTCAGTGAGGCGATTATCGCTGGCGTTGGAAGGGATGGCTCTCTCCCCCTCGAAAGGGCCATCTGGAGAGGAACTGTTTAAATTTCCCTGCCCTATCCTTATGCTGATCCTGCCTGGGCTGGAAGGGGCGCTGAGCCCTGACTGAACCAAACCCCCCTCCTGTCCCCTGAAAGACTGGCATTTGTAGTAAGGGGAAGGGCGTGGATCCGTCCGCCTGGAAAGAGATGGGAGGATCTTACATTTCTCCTTCGTTTCCATGAGCAGTGGCACCAGCGACTCTCCAAACAGATGTTTTCCGGAGAATGGGGCAGAGGCAAGTTGCCACTTTTGCTTGGCATCTGCCTGCCACTGGCGAAGCCAAAGAAGGCACTTGGACGCCACAGATGAAGCAATAGCTTTGGAGGCGAATCGCGCTGCTCCCAGTGTCGCATCAGCTGAGAACTCCAGAGCCACAGATAATTTATTCAGGTCCTGGTGGACTCTAATGTCAGACACAGGGATTTTGTCCTGCAATTGTCTTAGCCACATCAAGGCGGCCTGGTTAAAAAAGGACGCTGCCGTTGAAGCCTTTATGGCCCACGCTGCTGACTGGTGAGCCTTCTTCAGGGATTGCTCATTATGCCTATCCTCTGGCCAAAGAGCCTCTTCTGGGGCATCTGTCAGAACAGATAAAGTGACTAAGAAGACCACTGGCCCATCCACCACTGGTACCTGAAGTGTCTGAGACAACTCTGGAGCCATGATGATGAATCGTTTGTCCAGGGGCTAGGATTTGCTCCCACCCTGGAGTTGCCCACGGTCTGCCTACCACATCTACAAATAACTGTGGGGCGGGGACCACCTCGGCCTCAGCTTTGGGCTCAGAGAAGAAAGATTCCCCTGCTGGTGACTCAGCAGGTGGGGCTGGCGCAGGCAGGTGATCAGCCAAGCACGCCGTGGTCATGGCCTTGTATAATAAGGACTTAAACAGGTGAGAACGAAACAGTCCCACAAAGGCCGGCTGGTCAGGGGATAAACCCTCATCCTCTGAAAGCTCCATATCCCTATCCATGTCCTCCTGAGAATCAGAGTGGGAGGACGATTCTGGGGAGTAAGACCTAGGAGGATGTGACCTTCCTGCAATCTGTCCCCTTATGGGTACATCTACTGATCCAAAATATTCTGATCTGAGAGAAGTCTATCTGTGGCTATGGTTGTGTTGCATCCCAGCTGCAATGCCTCTTTCAATAGACATCAGAAATAATGGCCTCCATATTAGATGGAAATTGGCCTTGTAGCCTATCCCCTGATCGATTATCTGGGATGGTTAGGACAATTGTGGTCTCTGGGCCCAAACCCCTGGCTCTAATAGGATGTTGCCATGCAGGAGAGGCAGAAAAAGGATTAGGGAGGGAGGAACTTTCCCTGTTGCTAGGTAGATTGCCTGCTAGAGGCAGCTCAGCAGCGCCATCTGGTGACAAGGAGCAGTTAGCGCGACTGTCAGATTCGTGAGGCAGATTAAACTGCCGTTCTGTATAATGATGGGAAGAATGTGCCCCAAGGGAATGAGGCAGGGACTCACTGCTGGCCAAAGCCCTGGCCACCTCCTTATCAATAGCCTTCTGGCGCCTCTCCTCGTTCCTCTGCGCCCCCTATGACGGCTTGGAAATCTTCTTTGATCTCTTCAAGATCTTCGCAGCCGCCTTCCTGCTGGCTGACCTCGCTCCCAAGGTCTCCACACGCTTACTGTCCAGGGTGCCAGCTTGTGAGGAGGCTGAGGAGCCAGGCAAGGTCCCGCTGCCACTGGACACCACGTCTGCCATTTCCCAACTGCCACACAACAGCTGAGCCGATCAAAGGCTGCAGCTGCAACAAACTTCAGCCTTTGGCTGCTTCCAAGCGTGCTCAAAAGAGCAGAGACTCGGGAATCGTGCCGAGGTATGGGCACTGGCTGGTTCCTCAAAGAAAAGCCCGTAAAGGGCAAAGCCTTACTGAAATGGTGGCGGTGGCGGCTGCAGTCACTGACAACCAGGGCTCCTATTCGCCCGGCTGTCCTTCGGCCAGAAGCAGAGCGCTGAGCTAACCACCAAGCTGGAAAACTTCGGCGCCTTGGCGAGAAGCTCTCGGGTCAGCGCGGCAAGCTGGGCTCAACTGGCTGCCCAGCAGAGTCACCGGCCGGTGATCTGCCTGCCGCAGAGTGGCGTGAAGAGCTAAAAGCTCTTCACGCCGGTATATTGCTGGCACAGCAATGCGGTGGTAGTATAGCTGCCACAAATCAATAACTAATCAATTTAATCTAACTAGCCTTCCAATGTAGGAATCCAGAAATAGATTGTCAAAAAAAAACACGTCTGTCCTAGCCCTAGACTGAGACAAAAGCTGGGGACTGTTGGTGTAGGTGGGTCCTCGCAACTTTAACAGTCTCAGTCCTATTGGCTAACAGAGGAGGACAACCCACTTCTGGATGCTGCCACCACTACAATGGAGAATGAAAGTATTTTTTACCTCTCTTCTATAAACAGTAAAGATCTAAAGAATGTAGATATATGGACTTCATGACACTTGTTCAACCATCAAATAGAGTCAGGCACAATAATAAAACAGATAGATCAATTTGTCCACAAGATGCCTGCTTTCAATGGAAAACCACCATCTGACTAAAGCAAGATGCATAATGCTAAATTTTGCTCCTTGGGACATCATAGGTCATAAAAACAATCTTGAAACATTGCCTATCATAATGTTACTTGTCTCAGCTTCTGCCAACCTAGCAGTTCGAAAGCACCTAAAAAATGCAAGTAGAAAAATAGGGACCACCTTTGGTGGGAAGGTAACATCATTCCGTGTGCCTTTGGCGTTTACTCATGCCAGCCACATGTCCACAGAGACGTCTTCAGACAGTGCTGGCTCTTTGGATTTGAAACAGAGATGAGCACCGCCCCCTAGAGTTGGGAACAACTAGTATATATGTGCAAGGGGAACCTTTACCTTTAAGGAGATATATGGTTTCAGAATCTCAACTTTCATGTACTAATTATCTTTGAAGATGCTTTTTCTGTGTCTCTCTTGCTTTTTTAATCCAGTGAAGCCAGACAAAGTCCTATTTTTATAGCTAGACTCTCAACTAACCCTCATAGGTGCTACATATGAATAGAAAACTATTCTTATGTTTATCACTAAATTAGCCTTAAGTGTTTTGCCTTCAGAAGAGGAACTGCCCTCTCTCAGGGAGTATACAGTATATAGTTAAGCTATCCATTTTACCCTACAAATTATAGTAGTTCACTGGTAGTTGTCTGAAATGATATTGTAAACCCATTTGAATAGTATGTTAAAAAAATCATCAGCAGAACAGAATGTCAGTTTCCTTTCAGCCTCCGATTAGCTCAGAAAAGTTATGTGACATTATCATTGGACTACAAGCTCCTTTCATCATTATGTATGAGTGAGGTTATTTCAGCAAATATGTCCTTAATTTTGCTAACACTGCTATGATTGCGTACAAACATAGATTTGGCTCCACTTAGGCCATGATAATGTTCAGAGATTTCTACTTAAGTTCAGAACAGTTTCCACTTAATTTTATTGTATTGAGAGGAATTACGAAAATCAGACAGCTTTACACACGATGTAGTAAAAATATAGATTAATTTAAGACAAGGTGACAGCTCTATAAAGCACTATTGCTTTTATGCAATCCAATGTTATTTGTGCCCAATGTATTTTTTAAAGTAGTATTTAGAGAGCAAATAACTCTTTCCTTCCCTCCTAACTCATTCATCTGCAAAATTCCGCATTGCTGATTTTAAAGCCTAAAACCACTTAAGTAAAATTAATTAATTTAAGAATGCAAGTCAGTTAAATGAAAGAAAAATATTTTTGGTGAAACATTTTTAAAAACAGCAGCTACCTTCAGTTTCCTTTATTTCTCTGTATGCATATGATCTCAATCTTTGGAAAATAACATTTCTCTGCAAAAGTATCAGTAATAAAAACTTTTAAACTAAAACTAACTCTAGAAAGGGCAGAACTCTATGGGGTTTTAATCACACATGCACAAGGGAAGAGCTGGTAGAAAAGATAGAGTACCCCAAATTACAGCTAATAAATATGTACTGAAAAATGTTCAGCAAAGAAACAAAACCCCATAATTGCTCAGACTCAGTTCACTAACCTTTCTTGTGCTCTTCTTCTGCCTGGGCACCCTCATCTCTATTGTTTAATTCTGTTCTAGACTAACCATACTCAACATCTTGTTAAACAAATTGTATCTAAAATCCTTAAAGGTAAAGGTTCCCCTTGCACATATGTGCTAGTTGTTCCTGACTCTAGGGGGTGGTGCTCATCTCCATCTCAAAGCCGAAGAGCCAGCGCTATCCAAAGACGTCTCCGCTGTTATGCCTGGCATGGCACATGGAACGCTGTTACCTTCCCACCAAAGGTGGTCCCTATTTTTCTACTTGCATTTTTTACATGCTTTCGAACTGCTAGGTTGGCAGAAGCTGGGACAAGTAACGAGAGCTCACCCTGTTATGCGGCACTAGGGATTCGAACCGCTGAACTGCTGACCTTTCGATCGACAAGATCAGCGTCTTAGCCTTAGTAGTGGCTAAACTGAGTTCTTGTTTGTTTCTGACAATAAGCCAAAGTTTAGCCTTATAATCAACCTATGGCATATAGCAAAATCTTCCAAATAATTGTGTCAGAAGAGGAGGGGTATCTGAAGAAAGAGCATAGGAATCTGGGGAAGGTTTGATGAAACTTACTACATAAACCATTATCAACTATCATCTATCTACCTGTCTACGCAATAAAATGGGATTAAGAGAAAGAGAAGATGCAGGCAAAGATTTTATATTGCCCGCTTATTCTTCCCGAAAGCGTTTGCTGTAATCCTTTTTTTAAACATAGGCATATTTGAAACATTTCCCTTAAAACCTTTGTCTAAATCAATTATTTACTTAGGCCTCCTCTACTCCACAAATTCCTAACCCACTCCCTGCTTCCCATTTAGTCAGAAAGTCTGTTTTTGTGTTCCTCTGGAGATGTTTCAAGGCCAAAGAATAAGTCTTTTATTTGACACCCACACAAAGCAAAGAAACTTTCTTTCCATTTAAAAAAAGAATGTTATAATTGGCAGAGTCAAGAGACTTCCCCAAATTCTTCTTATTCTTTAAAATTATCTAAGGCACCAATTACCGTACACTTTACTGAGTTTTAATAGGGCAAGAGGCAGGCAATACATACACGTACCTGAAATAATAGCTATTTTCCCATGTCACTTAAACTACAATAAAGCACATTTGTGCCTGGCGTGATTTGCTTCTATTTCACAGCTCCCTAAGGTAAATTAACTAAACTCACTTAGCAACCCCCTTCCCATTTTTTTTTTCAAACTCCCCTACCCATCCATAAATTGTGTTACTAAAATTTAGAGGCCAAAATTATAGATTTGTGATGACTTAATTTTTCACAGAATAATAAAGTTGGAAAGGCTCATTTAGACTTCCTGCTGTGTCTAGGATCTAAATTAATGTATCACCAATATATGGTTGTCCAGTTTCTTCTTGACTGTATCCAAATTAAAGACTTCTCTGCATAATTAGCCTCACTGCCAAACTACTCTTACTGTTAGGATTCTTTTTCTTTGTTAGTTAAAATCGGTCTTGTTATAACTTAAAACCATAATTCTGCAAATTTCCTGTTTCCTGAAATGACAGAGAAAATGGCACCCATTCAGTTATTTGAAGTTTATTCGAAATACCCAGAATCATGGAGCTTAACAACCTTTGCCTAACCACATACTTTCAGTTTGATGGACAAATTTATCAACAAATCAAAGAAACACTCATGAAATCACCATGTTCAGGACTAATAGCAGAGACCATAATGCAACACTTAAAATCTTCAGCACTCCCATACATACAACCTAAAATATGGATCCAGTATAGAGAAGACACCTTTATCATAAGAAAAAATTACCAACTACAGAATACACATGAAACCACCACATTTTCAAAAGAATAAAATTCACTAGGGAAGAAGAAAACAACAACATGCTATCCTTTTCTGGATATTCTCATCAACAGAAGCATTTACGACAAATTAGCAACCCAAGCTTATGTAAAACTACCCACACCGATCAATTGCTCCACTACCAAAATAACTACCCAACCTCCCACAAGAGAATCTGTGTAAGAATATGTTCAAACAAGTATATACTGCAGCAACGTTTAACATCAGAAAAATTAACAGATCGTCTGTCCATCTTCCAACAAAATGGACATCCAAGCAACTTCATTAAAAGTGCCTGACCACTAAACCCAATATGGCACAACCAATACAAGCTGTAAAAAGGATAACACTACCATTCATTAAAAATGCCTGACAGCTCAATCCAATATAGTACAACCAACACAAACTATGAAAAGAATAACACTGCCATACATCAAAAACATCTCAGAAACCACCAACAGACTGTTACAACCATATGATATCACTTAGCACACAAACAACTAAATCCTTCTAAAACATCTTAAGCAAACCAAAAGACTCAGCAGCTCCAGAAGAAAAAAAACAGGAGTCATTTACAACGTATAATGTAAGGACTACAACAGTCACTATGTAGGACAAATGGGCAGAAGACTCCATCAATGAACATCAAACAGCAGCGAGAAGACATGATAAAACGCCTTAATTTTATAACACATGGACAGACTAAAGTATAGTTTCAACTGGGAAACTAAGCATCTGTCAAGCCTGGAAGCCATCTTTTTTGTTGGATCTTCAAGCCTGCCACATTTACTACTGTGGGAAACTGGGAGGGAGGATTGTATGGAGCAAGGATGATATACAGTCATAATAACATTCCTTTCTCAGAAAGTCAAGGACATCTTGCCCTGCATCTGGATGGCTGAAACTGAGAGGCATCTCCAGTTGGGAGGGTGTTTGAATTGGACCATGTGATGGACATGTGGGTGTTGGAGAGGGACTTGAACTTTCCTTTGGGTGGGGAAAACCTGGAAGCTTTCAGATTCGGGTTTTCCCCAGATGTCCCAATATGACATCTCTAATAAAATGGAACTTTGAGGAAACTCAAGCCTCAGAGTTTTCTTTCATTGGGGATGTTACTTGGAATTCTGACAGCAACCTAGACCAAGCCAAATCCAAAAACTAAACATCATGGACCAAGCTAAGCCCAAACATTCTTGGAAGTCTGGCACTCTAACAAATCGGCACAAACATAGGCACAAAGACATACACAACATCTATGTACCATTCAATCAAAAAGCCAAAATGGAAACAAAAAGACCAAAACACTTCCTCACCAACAATCAACACCCAGATGAATAGAGAATAACACCAAAATTAACATTAGGCCAACAATCAAGAAGCAAACAATTCCCAATCAAGGAACTACCAACTAAGACAAAGTAATCAACAATCCAATCAAGAAATCACCAAGACTGATCCTACTAATACTGACAGAGCAAGCCTTTAATATATAAGATGAGAACAATCTCCTTACTAGTGCTGATGATGTTACCTAGTATGGTAATGAAACGCCTGCAAGAAAACAACCTAGCTCAGAGAGCACCAAGGACCACAGTATTTGAAGGTCTGTTATCACATCAGTTTTTTGTCTTCTCTTCTCAAGGCTATTCATGTCCAGTTACTTCAACATTTCTTCATAGAATTTAACTTGGCCATCTTACAGATCATAAAAAGATAAACAGAAAAGCAGTTGGAATTTTAAAACTATGAAAAAACCAGGAACCAAGAGATAGACAGTACAGGTTTGATGTCTTCTTACCCCATCAACCACCTCCATTGGTGACTATCGCCTTTGAAACCCCAAGCCAACCAGCAAAGCCACGTTTTAATATCCTTCTGGAAGGTCAAGAGAGTGGGAGATTTCTTAGCCCCAGGGTGTCATTTGCCCTACTCTGAAATTCTGTCCAGTTTTAAAATCCTTATTAAAATGACACTTTCCTTGAGGAAGGAACTGACCAAAGGAACTTAGATTAGCATTTCCTATCAAATGGAAACTGTACATCTGTTGTTGAAGCTTAAAATGGCATTTGCAATTTTTGCTGGTCTGACCTAGAAACCAGGAGACTAGCCTCATTTTAAGTATGAAAAACCAGCTTGGTGACAGGCACGCTTACTCAGCCCAACTCAACTCAACTCACAGAGTGGTTGTTGTGGGGAAAATAGGAAAAGGAAGGATATTAGGTTTGTTCACCATTTTGTGTTTTTTATAAAAATAATGAAGATGGGAAATAAATAAATAATAAATATCCACAACTCTTAATCTCATATATATTTATTGCTCATGTATGTTGGTAATTTGTATAGGTATACATAAGCAATCTGGTACGCTTCAGATATTTTGAATTACAGCTTTCTTAAACCTTTGATATCATCATGCTGGTTGGGGCTAGTGGAAACTGAGATTGAAAAAAAATATCTAGAGGTTACAGATACTGGATTATCTTTTCTTGGACTGGGAGGCAGAATGTAGTAACATTAGATCACTTCTTATCTGCTGTATACAAAGTTGTTTCAGTGCTATAGTCTAACCCAAATTATTTGGTTATTGGAAATTACTTCTTTCATATCGCCATCATCACCTTCTCTCTCAATTATTCTGAATAATCCTTTTTTTTTTAAGGATGAAACTTTTGAATAGTTTAGGTTTATTTTCTGTTTTGTTTGCTAGTAATATTCAGATATATAAAAAAAGATTCCAAATGAACGAAGATATTATCTTTTTGCAACAACAAAAGACTGAGGGAAATAATATTTGTTTCAACTTGTTTTTGTCTTACAAAGCATATTTATCTCAGCATACCCATCATACCCAGAATACTCCGTCAGAGTATTCTGGGTATGATTTTGCAGAATTTAATTATCGACCTCTTTTTTTTAATGGACTGTTGAGATAAATATGCTTTGACTGAAAAGTGGATTGTGAATAATATTCCAATAAGTGAATTATTTGATTAATGAAATTATTTTTGTACCTGTCCGCTACTGCCCTCTGTTGGACTGTAGTTCTCCATTAGAGAGATTGAGACAGGCCCCAAATTTCTATCATAACAAAATTGCTTTTCTGTTCCCCAAGAGACCACCATGTTGCTTAACAGCATTTCATAGAGGCAATCCTTATTCAAGAATTATGAGTATGTGTTCCCTTTGATGGAGTTATTATGAAAAATAACAATCTTCCCAGAACTTTAGTCAAAGAATACCAAATATTGTTAAAAGAAGCAAGAGAGAGGGACCACTGTAGCTTGAAGTTAAGAACTTTCTCAATTACAACAAGCAATAATAGTCTGTATTCAGTAAGCACAGCAATTGCTCTACTTGGAAAAAGGAGATTCACAAGCTTGCCAAGGAAATTGAAGATTGTTCGAAAATCAAAGGAAACAATACAACTACAATATAACTACAACAGTAATAAACTGCATCTTCTTAATTTTTGAGGAAGGGAAGGAAATTCTTATTGGAACATTTTAACATTCAATCAACAATTTCCAGATTTGTTTCATAAGTAAGACTAGCTACTTGTCTTATAGGAATGCCTAGACCCATGATGGCAAACCTATGGCACGCATGCCAGAGGTGGCACGTGGAGCCATATATGTGGGCATGCAAGCATTGCCTAGTTCAGTTCTGGCATGCATGTGTGTGCCGGCAAGCTGATTTTCAGGCCTTCCGGGCCCACCGGAAATCGGGAAATGGGCTGTTTCCGGCTTCCGGAGGGCCTCTGGGAAGTTGGAAAAGCCATTTTCTCCCTCCGCGGGCTCCTAGAAAGCCTCTGGAGCCTGGGGAGAGTGAAAAACAGGCCTTCCAGTTCCACAGGAAGTCGAGAAACAGGTTGTTTCTGGCCTCCAGAGGGCCTCTGGTGGGGTGGGGAAGGCCGTTTTCACCCTCCCCAGGCTCCAAGAAAGCCTCTGGAGTCTGGGGAGAGTGAAAAACGGGCCTACCGGGCCCACCATGCCATTGCGTGCCAAAAGCGGGGGGAGCGCACTGGGTCACGCATACATGCGTGTGGGAGAGGGGCACAAGGAATTATGGGAATGGGAATGTGCGCATGCAACCCCCCGAGCTCCCCCTGCTTTTGGCATGCGATAGCAAAAAGATTAGCCATCACTGGCCTAGACCAATCTTTCATCTTGCTAGTACAAGATACATGTATAAATCAGGAAATAAAGGTTCCCTTAGACATCAGAAAATCAGCCTACCACCATACTGAATTTATCAAGAGAAACCCACTATATGGCTTTTTAAGCCATTGACAAATTAAATATCATTCATCCTTTCCAAGTGGCCATCAAGATCAGCCTCAACAAAAATCACTTAAAACCATATTTATATATACAGCTTTGAATACTGTCATTATGGATTACAGGTAGTGTGTTAGCATTGGAAAAAGCTACTGCTCCGCACTATATTGCTCAATCTGGATCTTGCCAACTCCTTAAGGCCAGAAAAGACTGGGCATGCACTAACCAAAATCAGTAATTTTTTTCACCACTGTACTCAGATCAAAGTACAAGTTGTTCATTGCTGGCTGATGCTGAAAGTATACAGTATAAGAAATGACATAATATGAGAACAATTTTGATTTGCAAATAAGTTCTTCCTTATGGAATTCCTCATCGTTCCTTAGTCCTTTCCAGTCTGACTTCCTTATGAGACATGTAAAAACATAACCATCTTAGCAACACACACTGGAGCTGTCTGTGGTATTTTTTTTAAAAATACTCGCATGGAATGTAAGACTGACATGCAGGAAAGCCTTCAGCCTGCTAACTCTTTTTATAAATTAGATAAAAGAATGTAGAAAACAGATGCTCCTCCACAGAAACAACCAAGGTTTTCAAATATCTTGGCAACTTGTTAATCAACAAACATATGGAACCATTTTACAAAAACAAACCATCCAAACCACTCAGTTTATATGGCACTTTTCAATGAAAGTATTTTCCAGGTTTAGCAATGGGAAGGCCAGTGGTGGGTTGCCCCCGGTTTGCACTGGTTCTATAGAACAGGTAGTAAAACCGGCGGGAGGCTCCGCCCACTGACTCCAACGTCATCAAAATGCTTCTGCGCATGCAAACGCGAGCAAGCGCACACGCGCAGCCCCGTTGCAAACGATAGTAAAGGTAAGTAGAACCCACCCCTGGGGAAGGCATAAAGTAATATTTACTATATAAAGTACTCATTAACTATATATCGAGCACAGAGTTCTTCAATCTGGATCTCTCCAGATGTGCTAGGACTCAATTAAGCTTCTGTACTGCAGGATCCAATAAAAGCTGCTGGAGTATCCAGTGTGATAACTTACAGGTTTTCTAATATAGTTTCTTGCTGTATTCAATTTTGAAAACTCTGGATTAATCTGTGAAAATAATGAGGACAAAACATCAAAATCAATTTATAAAACATATACTGCTCAAAAAAATAAAGGGAACACAAGCAGAAGACATCCGAGATCTGAATGAATGAAATAGCCTTATTAAATACTTTATTCTTTACATACAGTAGTTTATACACTGCTCAAACAACTAAAGGGAACACAAAACTACTGTATGTAACAAACAAAGTATTTAATAAAGCTATTTCATTCATTCAGATCTCGAATGTCTTCTGCTTGTGTTCCCTTTATTTTTTTGAGCATTGTATATTAATGATAATTTTGCAAAATACTTATAAAGGTTACTTTATAAGTAACTTTATGTTACTTATACTTTATGTATAAGTATATGTTACATATACTTTATGTTATAGTCTCTGAAGCGCTTATCTTAATTTTGGTTTGTTAAAGTAATTAAGTATCAAGCTCAGAAACCAGACAATGAGATCTAATCAAATTCAGTCTTTTATTTGCTTTATTTGGACAGAATCTTGCAAACCAAAGCTCCCCTTGAAGAGCACCCGGAGGCTCCAGCTGGTCCAGAATGTAGCCGCGCGGGTGATTATGAGCGCAGCTCGTTGTGCCCATGTAACACCTCTCCTGCGCGAGCTGCACTGGCTCCTGGTGGTCTTCCGGGTGCGATTCAAGGTGTTAGTCATCACCTTTAAAGTGCTCCATGGCTTAGGAGCTGGGTACCTACAAGACCGTCTTTTGCCACCAATAGCCTCCCACGACCAGTTCGTTCTCACAGGGAGGGACTACTCAGGGTACCGTCAGTCAAATTATGCCGACTGGCGACTCCCAGGGGGAGGGCCTTCTCTGTGAGGGCTCCAACCCTTTGGAATGAACTGCCCCCGGAGATACAGAATATCCCTGATCTCCGTGCTTTCCGCCGTGCCCTCAAGACCCTGATGTTCCAACAAGAGGCGCTAAACATATGAACATGTGAATGATTTTTAAAAATGTTATCTAATTCTGGGTTTTATTTAATTGGCCAAACTAAGTAATAATTTTAATTAGCAATTTTATTATGTTTGTGTGTCTATATTTTTCTTGGCTGTACACCGCCTTGAGTCCTATGGGAGAAAGGCGATATAGAAATATAACAAACAAACAAATAAATAAATAAATAAACAAACAAACAAACAAATAAATAAATAAACTATTAACAGTGATGGGATTCAAGTAATTTAACAACCGGTTCTCTACCCTTATGATTTCTTCCAACAACCAGTTTGCCAAACTGCTCAGAAAGTTAACAACCAGTTCTCCCGAAGTGGTGCGAACTGGCTGAATCCCACCATTGCCTATTAGATATGTTCTAAAGGATTATAGAGTGCAGCTACTCTGAACCACTTCGACCTACCCACCTAGCTTGGGACTGTGCACTCTCTTTAGATTTAGATTAACAGAGTTGGAAAGGACCTTGTAGGTCTTCTAGTCCATCCCCACCCAAACAGGAGATCCTACACCATTTCCGACAAATGGCAGTCTAATCTCTTTCTGAAAGTCTCCAGTGATGAAGCTCCCACAACTGCTGAAGGCAAGCTGTTCCATTGGTTGATTGTTCTCACTATCAAAAAATTTCTCCTTATTTCTAGGTTGAATCCCTCCTTGGTCATTTTCCATCCATTATTCCTTGTCTGGTCCTCAGAGCTTTAGAAAATAACTTGACCCCCTGCTCTCTGTGGCAGCCCCTCAAGTATTGGAACACTTCTATCATGTCTCCCCAGTCCTTCTCTTCACTAGACTAGACATGCCCACTTCCTGTGAGGAAAAAAGGTGAAGATGCCTTCCCCCTAATAGTTAACAGAGTTTTATGGTGCAAATAGTCTGACAAGATTTCTGTCTATACCTGAGGAACAATAAAGGAAACTGCCTAGAAGATTCTCAACATGTCTTTCTTGGATTTTGGAGCCTAACCCAGATTAGATATTCAGATAGTTTGATCCTAAAAAAGAGAAAATTTAAAAAATGGAAAGAAAAGGGGGAAAGGGAAAGGGCAGGGGAGGAAGGCAAATTTATTTTCTATCATTGTGGAGACTAATTTACAATTAACAGTTTGGTCTGGTGGTTAAGGCACCAGGCTAGAAAGTGTGAGACTGTGAGTTCAAGTCCTGACTTAGCTATGAAAGCCAACTGGATGAAAAAAAAAAGATAAAAGATAAAGATTTTATAGATTAAAAAAATGAAAAGGATAAAAAGATATGAATATCTTTTCATAAGATATGAAATAAGAAAATAAAAAGATAAGAAGATAAAGATAAAAAATAAAGAACATAAAAAGATGTGATAAGCAAAAATTAGAGACTAACAAGATAAAAAGAATAGAATTAAAAAGATAAAAAGAAAACATCAAAATAACAATAAAGGATAAGAAAATAAAAAAGATATGATAGAAAAAGATAAGGAAAAAATAAGGAAAGTAAGAAAATATAAAATATAAGCTAAGAAAGTATGAGATATAAAAAGATGAAAATGATGATAAAATAAGGAAAGATAAAAAAAATGAAATCAATAAAACTGATAAGGTTGTAATTGTAATTCTTTTGATTGAAACAGGTGCTCTTTGCTAACCAAAGTTTGTAATTGTATTTTTTATGGTATTTAAGTCCAACTCCAATTTGACTTAATAGAAACAAATAGAAACAAGCACTTATGATCTCTGATGATTGTGTTAGGAAGAAAGTGAGAATACCAGGTTAGTTAGATCCAAATGTGGCCAGAGAAATAATGGAAAGTATATTGCTTTACTTGGCACATAAAAGCCAAAAAACCCCAACAACTTAGATTTGCAGATTGCAATAAGGTATAATTATGTATCTGTGATTTAGGGGATAAACTTTATTGGCTGACTTCAAACAACACTAATGTCAAGATTTATAATACACATAAAGCAAAACTAAACAGTACTATGTTTAGCATGCTGTATAGGCCACTTAAAGAAGGCAAGGTAAAGCAAGGCAAATCTAAATTAAAGATTGTCTTGGAGTTAAGCAAACAGACAAAGAATCTCAGTGACACAGGAACAAAATAATTTGGTACAAATCCTAGAAAGAAACAGAAGCCAGGAAAGAACAATACTTTGAAGAAAGTCAGAATAGGAAATCCAGGAAGGAAGCATAGCTTTCCCAGTAACATGATATTAAAGGTTAAACAGAGGAAAGAAATACTAAAAGGGAACATATTTGGTGAAGCCAAATGCCAGTGATTAGCAAAGCAAGGAAACATGTTTGATCCATGTTTGAAGAGAAATCACAAAAGAATAAATAGCATCACAGAAATAAGTGACCACTGTCATAGAGCTAAAAACACATGCTATCAACAAATGAATACAGTTCATATATATTAAGGTGACCAGACGTCCCGCTTTTGGCGGGACAGTCCCGCTTTTGAGCAATTTGTCCCGCGTCCCGCGGCGTTTCAAAAAAGTCCCGATTTTTCTTGAGCCCCAGCTGATGGCTAGAAGAAAAAAAAAACTGTTTAAACTCTTGCCCGGGGCTTCAAAGGGCCGCCCTACAGGCAATCAGTGTAAAGCAGTTTCCCCCCCCCCTAGCTAAGCTTCAGAAACGAAACCGAAACCAGGATCTTTGGTGCAGCGTGACAAAATGAGGCAGAGAGAGATTTATTTTTATTTTTATTTTTCCTCCCCAAAAAAGGTAGGTGAAAAACTGCAAACAATGGGAAATTTAGGAGGAGAGTTCAAGATTTTAAAACACAAAGGGAAAAAAGCTGTATTTAACTAGGGAATTGTAATAATTGAGATACTATTAATTGTATATTGTGTTGAAAGCAGAAATGGTTAAGTTGTGGTTCGGAGGAATATATGGGAGAAATTATTTGGTTTATTATTATTGGTAAATAGAATTAATTGATTTGTAAGAAATTGGATTGCATGGAAATAATTGGAATATTCATGTTCATATTGATTAATATACAAAAAAGGTAGTTATATAACTAATTGATTTATATTAAAATGTTGAATTTGTATTAAACAACTGTATTACATAATTACATAATTAAACAATGTGAGGATGGATATAAAAATAGATGACAATGGGAAGGGGTATAATATAGAATAGAAGGGAAAAATTGAATTTGATTAAGATTAGAGATGAGGATGAAGTGTAATATTGGTTTTTTTAAAAAATAGATGAGGAATAAATATGGCAAAAAGGAAATATAGAAATTGTAAATTTAATTGAAATGACTAAACGCTGTTTAAATTTGTGAACCAGCCAAATACTCTGTTCAAAGAAAATACATTGTATGTTTGTATGTGTGTTTCTAATTATTGCTATTTATTCATATTTGTTCTCTTTTATTCTTTAAAGTTTAACAATTCATTCTTTATCTTAATATCTTTATATTTGCTTGGGGTTGGCTTTCTTCCCTTTCATCTTTTTTATTGTACAGCAATCTTTCTCCTCAAACCTACCACCTCTCTCTTTTCTTTCCTTCTTACTTTGTCTTCCCCTCACCCTCTTTTTCTCCTCCCTACTTCCTCTTTCTTTCTCCTTCTCCTCCTCTCTTACTCCCTCTCTTACCCTCACTCCTACTCTAATTTCCATTCCTTCATCCCTCTCTATTGCTGTAATCCTTTAATGCATATGGACTACTCAGAGGGCTGAAAAAGTTATTTTTGACTGGTCCTCACACTTTTGACCAGTCCTCGAACTTATGACTGTCCTCACATTTTACATTTTTGCCCTATCTTGTCATCATGGTGAAGAGAAGCAGTTGTGAAATGAGTGACATGGTTGTTAAGAATGCTGCACGGGCATAAATGTGAGGATGGTCATAAGTGTGAGGACCAGTCAAAAGTGCGAGGACCTGTCAGAAATGACTTTTTTCAGCCCTCTAGTTAGTCCTTTTGTGCATATGGACTTCTCAGAGGGCTGAAAAAGTTATTTTTGACTGGTCCTCACACTTTTGACCAGTCCTCGAACTTACGACTGTCCTCACATTTTACATTTTTGCCCTATCTTGTCACCTTGTTGAAGAGAAGCAGTTGTGAAATGAGTGACATGGTTGTTAAGAATGCTGCACGGGCATAAATGTGAGGATGGTCATAAGTGTGAGGACCAGTCAAAAGTGTGAGGACCTGTCAGAAATGACTTTTCAGCCCTCTGAGTAGTCCCTATACACATAGCCATGGCCACCCGGTCACATGACCAGGTAGCCACGCCCACCCAGTCACATGGCCTCCAAGCCACGCCCACACAATAAGCCACGCCCACAATGGTGTCCTTCTTACCAATGTTAAAATCTGTTCACCTTACCCTATAGACATAGCCATGGCCACCCGGTCACATGACCAGGTAGCCACGCCCACCCAGTCACATGACCAGCTAGCCACGCCCACAAAATAAGCCACACCCACAATGTCCCTCTTTACCAATGTTAAAATCTGGTCACCTTATATATATGGATTAATGTTCTGCAGTCTTGTATTCCAATAAGTATAGCTGGAATTTACTATGACAATTGCACCTGCAGCAGCAAATTATAATAAGTTGACTTTCAAAATTATCATTATATCATAAAGAGAACAGGTCCTCCTTCTCTTCCTGTTGAAGTATACAATTAATCTCTTCAAACTTACTGTTGTCTTCTTTACAGTATTATTGTTGATTTAAAGCTGTACTGTTCTACTATTACAACTTTACAATTGTACAATTTTACAACTGTAAAATTAAATGTACATTTTCCATTTCTGAATAAGTCTTTTATAGAAGGTCTGCTTGATGCAAATGTCAATAAATGTAGCAGATTGGTGAGACCCTTAGGATGGAAGCTATGGGTTTCATACCCTCTTCCAAAAACTCTCTAGGTCTTTGTCCTACACACTTTGAAGTCAATAGTTCCTGTTGCTGCCATTACACTACTTATTTCCCAGGGCAATTTTGTTTGCTTTCAGTCCCTAATCTGACTGTGTAAGAGAGATAGTGATAGCATAGGGATTTAATGATTTAACTTTTCGCCTTTATCCCAACATTAGGAGACAGACCAATCTCACAGGAAATAAAGAAAATCAAATCAAAATCAAAATCAAAATCAAAATCAAACTGTGCTTAAAAAAGAAAAATGTATCTCACCCCTTTTAAATATTAAAGCACAAACATTGTAAAGCTGCCCATATCCCAGTCAGCCAACAGGTTACTAATTCATTTTTTTAAAAAAATCCAAAAGTAGATATAATGGTTTGGACAAATCTTAAAATGGTGCTGTTATGCTACAATTGATTCTCTGCCAGAATCTCCCAAAAGATTTGGGAAGACTTCTTTGAATCATCACAGGTGACAATAGTAGGAATAATCTACAGGAAAAAATATACCTTTCTGAACATAGTAAGAACCAAGGCTGAATACAGTACATAAGATTCAGCACCATGGAATAAATGGGGATAAAATATCGGTTTGCTAACTGGATATTGTACCTATTTCTACAGAAATAAAATATTCCTAAAACAAAAATAATATACTTTTTTTATTGTTCTCTAACTTTATAGAGATTCCATGAAGCTTTAACTTTAATCAGAAGCTATGAAGAACAATTAATGTCCTGCCATTTTCCTACCCTCAGTCTATAGACTTCTCCCAAATTCTATTATTGACTTTAGAAAAACCAAGCCATTCTATCTCCAATAGAAAGCCAACCTATCATATTTGTTCCTGCATACCGTGACAAAAATCCGTATCTATTTGTGGGGAGGTGAACTACGTATAGGCTGTATTTGTAATCATATCTCATTTGCAACCAATAAGGAATCTTTTTTCAAACTTTCTCATACTTCTCCAATGTCTTCCTAATTGCCCTGAAAAATCTGACAAGTTGAAATGCATAGGTTGGACAAAGTGAATGAGGCTATCCTGAAAGAATTTTTTTCAGGTTTTGCTTCCCCAGTGTGCAGATTTAGACGGGATGGTTGCTCATTGTATGATATTGTTTTGGACCACTCCATACAAAATGAAACAATTCAAAGAGGCTTGTGCAAACATGTGCTACATATTGCTGGCCTGCCCTATTTTATCCCTCCCTTTGCATTCTAAATTGGAGGTAACGAAATTAAGTGCTGTTTTTTTTGGCTGTCACTGGCACAATTTTAACTCCTTTTGTAAATTAGGCATGCAAAACTTTCGGAGTTTCCTTTAAATGCCTCCATTCTGACCAAGATATACAGGCTGAACATTTCAGCCTTATTCTTTTGGTGGTGTTCTCATGTTGCAGCCTCAGTACTCTGCCATAAATTTTGGGATGTGATTTTTTTCAAAATAAAAAAGTGCCTCTTCCACATGTATAGACCATAGAACCACACACGCCAAATGACTATAACTCCAGAGCACAGAGGTTCAAAATGCAATACTCTGGATGTTCCAGAACTACAAGCTCCAGCTGTCCTACCTATGGCCAATACTGAAGATGTGGGGATCTGAAGGACAAAAAGGAGGAGGTAGCATCTTGCACAACATGATACTGTCATGTAACACTGTCATATAAATGAATTGTGTAATATACATCTTGACACAACTGATACTTTTGCTTTGACCAAGGGATTCTGTGCGATATGATTTTCTATATGTTATGTTGCATCTTTTATCAGTTTTAGAGCTCTGTTAGGCTCTATCCTTAGATCGTATCCTTACAATTTATATTGATATTGATTGTTTCCTGATTGCTTATTTGTATCCTATGACTATCATTAAGTGTTGTACCTTATGATTCTTGACGAATGTATCTTTTCTTTTATGTACACTGAGAGCATATGCACCAAAGACAAATTCCATGTGTGTCCAATCACACTTGGCCAATAACAAAAAAATAATTCAATTCTATTCCTCAAAGAAGAAACAAGTTGCCGGTATTAACAAAGGAGATCAAAAACTACATCCGAAGTTTCTGTAACTAAGGGCTTAGCCTTATATCATCGCTACTTTCTGACATGCAGCTATATTACAATGAAGTTGCACATTTTGCTGACATCATTAACCACATTAATGTTAGAATTTTATAAAAAGTTCCATGATTCAAACATCCCACTCAGTTCTGTGGAAGTTACATTCTAGTGAATTTATATAGAATTAATGTTCAGAGCTGCAGTCCTTCATCTCGTACCTGGAGTAAATCTCATCAGACTCAATGAATTTAGTTTTGAATGAATTAATATAACAAAGAAATGTAAGATATTAATTGAAAACAGGCGTTCTATTTTTTAAAAGTTATCTAATTTAATTTTTTTGAATTCATTATAGCTGCAACTAATTATCATTTAATATGCAATTACTTTTTGGAAGGAAAAAATCCATTTGCAGCAAATCTGAAGTATTATAGATACATAATTTGAAGAAAGGAGAAATGTATGCTGGTTTTTAATGACCTATTTGCATTTAAATTTATTTCTGTTCATTCTCTTAATTTAACACTAATGTTTATATAATAGCATTTGATTTAATATACTTTTATCCTCAATGTTACAACCTTCATACCTTCACAATCTGCATTATTTTAGTTCATGAAACTTTAATAGAACTTTCAACAATTTTAATAGAACAGGAAGCATTTTTTTTAAAAAAAATAGTCTGAATTGACAGAATTCCTCACCTAGCCAATGCTTTACTATTCAAAGGACTGCTCCTATTATATAGTCTTGCCTTATGCTTACATATGCTAACTTATTCAGAAAACTCATTACCTGCAGATTCAATATGATTTACTAAATGTTCATAGTCTCATTCTGAGGCAAAAAAAATTTAATATATATATATTTGTCTAAAATGAGAATGGTTTAAGTGTTTAAGAAACAACATATGGAAATATCAGCTGTTACATAATTAAAATCGAAGTGCAGAAGGAAAAAAATATGCAATTAGTGCACTTAAAATGGAGATTAATCATTTGTAACTATCCCAGGATACCTTTGAAAAATCTTGAATGCAATCTTGTCCAATCTTGTTCAAATTAAGTGCTACAACTTCTGAGTTAAGCAATTTTTGACCTGAACATATTACTGTTAACTCAGAAACAATTCCCCAAGTGCCAGCTAAGTTGTAAACTCCATCATTTTTTCTTATGAATAACATTAACAATTTGGTGAAGCAGACTTCTTCCTAAGTATGGACTGCAACATTGATTTCTATTACATTAAGTGTGTTTGTTATTATTAAATTTTCATTTAATATTAAATGAAATGAGAGCCTTGGTAGCACAGTGGACTAAAGCACTGTTATTAACATCTGCTGCTTGCAATTACTGCAAGTTCAAATCTCACCAAGCTCAAGGTTGACTCAGCCTTCCATCCTTTCAAAGGTAGGTAAAATGAGGACCCAGATTGTGGGGGCAATAAGCTGACTTTGTATAAATATACAAAAGTATGAAGGCTATTGCTTAACGCATTGTATGCTACCCTGAGTCTCCGGAGAAGGGCGGCATATAAATTAAAGCAAAAAAAAAAAAAAAAAAATTAACATTTTCAAAATATTTGCATTCTTAAAGACCCATGAATCTTCTTAAAAATAGAGGGTATTGTATTATACTCAAAAATATATTATCCGTTTTAATCTCTTATACTCAATGGCATTTGTAATCACAGTTTAAATTCAAACAAAACCATGATTTTTCTATAACTTGTCAAATAAACTACAACTGACTAGGATCACACAAAATATAATATATGTGGTATGTAAATGATACTGCTAGATTTGCATAATGTTTTGCTAAGTACAAAACAAACAACTATATTATAGCTAAATTGTCATAAACCAACCCACTAGATTAATTTCAAATAAAGAATCTATAATTAAAAAGTATAAACAACTACTTTGTATATAAAAAAATTATTTTTAATATTTGAACATAAGGATAATTTGCACGATATAAACCATGTTCAGTCCCTAGAATATTTTTTTAAAGATACATATTGACATTTTTCATGTATTTGCCATTGTTTTCTTGTGAAACTAAGTCTTTAATTAGTTATATTACTGTATGTAACATTATATTACTATTTATCCTGGTTATACGTTATAAAGCTCTTCAAAGTTTCAAGCAGGACAGAGAAAGCATCTGGTAGAATGACATAGGAAATAAATCAGAAAAACAGAGTATACTAATGAACGGAGTAATAAAACTTCTAAAAATAAGAGTGTTCTAACAAGGTCTGTAGGAAAAACAATGATTTTCTATTGTCCTAAGATCCTGGTACAGAAAGTTAAAATGTATAAAAAGTCATAATCTTTAACACACCATTTCCTTCCTACTGTTCTTTAAAGCAAAGAAACTGATTAAACATCCTGCCATTTACTGAAAATCCTTACACTGCATTTCTTCCTTTTAAAACCAAGCAAGGTCATTCACATGTTAAATTACAGCTCTTGGCATGAATAAAACCAGATTGCAACACAATCAATAAAGCTACATGTTGGGATGTCAAAAACAGCTGTGGAAGCATTGAAATATAAGAAAAGTCAGCTACATGTTTATTCATTTTTAAAATATCTATATCTGCTTCAGAGTGCTTGAATTTCTATTTTTAGACATTCAATCAGCCCCTAAAATTTGCTGTGTATTCATTTAAAATTCCCGTCACATTTTTTCCTGTATTCCGAGAAAATGTGCAAGGTAGTTTTTCATACTGAGGGATCTAATCAATATTACCTCAGATTCATAGATCTTGATTGAATTTGGAAATCAAGCACTTTTAGCTTCTTCCTCTTTCACCGCTCTCTTTCTATAACAGTGGTCATAAGATGGAAATTTTGCTTCATATTTAATTTGCTTATGATTAAATTATGTGTACATGCTAAAAAAAGATCTTGGACCAGGGTAGAATTCAGAAAAAATTAGGGCAAAACATGTGTCAAAAACCTCACTATTATTTAAAATTCTGAAATCTAAATATTCTAGAATGTCTAAAAAACCCTCCACCAGATCATAAATACTGTACACCTAGACTCCAATGCATAGAATACATAATATAAATAAAATCATTTTACTCCAAAAACAAAAATATAAATGTTTACAAATTCTTATAATCTAGTTTGCAAGGTATAAAAAAGTTTCAACCTTTCTTAATCTTTTCTCAGAGGCACACACCCACTGTTCTTTCTAGCTTGCTCCAAATCTCATTGTTTATAATGCTAGACATAGATAGATAGATAGACATAGATAGAATCGTTTTCTTCATAATAACAAGTAAGACTGTTGATCATCAATCTTTCTTTTCCTTCCATATTTCTTTCAAGTCTATAGTTTCTAAAAACAAATGAAATTGTCTCATCTTTTTGAAATTGTAGCCCTCAAATAAGCTTAAGATAATTAAAAGAACAAAGAAAACTTCCAAAACAGAATCCTGATTCTTCCTATCTGTATGATGAACAAAAGCCTACATGATACCTTTCCAGTCTCTGCAACCCTTAGTCTTCCCTCTAGTTGTAACCACAGTGTTTACCTCCTAAATTTATTATCCACCTCTGATTGAAGGAAAAATCATTGACAGTAGTCTGTTCCCCAAATCAATTTTTAGTTATTAGCAAGGAGAGCTTTAACTGTGACACATTAGAAAAACAGAACCTTTAGCCTGCCCATCTAAAAATGATCTATAGAAGTTCCTTCTCAAGATATCAGAGAATAATGAATGTCCTACCCTGATTTTCATTTTTTCCCCCTTTCCCATCATAATTTCAGGCAGTAATTCTAAGCTGCCAAGCCTTATTTTGTACATATAAAATAGAACTTTGTAAATTTAGGTATTGCAGCTGTCTACACAAAAGGACTTCAAAATATAATAAAAAACTTTGGTTTTTCTTTTTTCTACAAAGATGTGTCAAGGATTTTGTTTAGAAACTCGGCAAAAACTCATTAGCCTAATGAGAACTACTGTTGGGTTTATTCATTTCACAGACGTTGCAGTGGCTGACAGTTTGTTTCTGAGCACAATTCAATAGGTTGGTTGTTAAATTTAAAGTTTTATGGCAGAGAACCATCTTTTCCATACAGAACCTGCTCATCTTGGGCATTCAGGTTTCTAAAAGACTGGTTTGAATTCATCTTTCTCCATTTATGAGATGAAATGTGGGAGTTTATAAGCAGACCTTCTCTGTGGGAGTCCCAGCTTTGTGAAATAGCTCTGCCCTCCCCCTGTCAAAATAGCCCCCATGCAGCTTGCTTTCAGGAAGGCTGCCAAAAGAGTCCTTTTTCACAGTGTGTTTGAAGTGTAAAATGTTAGCTGATAGGCTGCTGCTGGTAAGTTTAATTTTGAGTAAATTTGTTTATGACTGTTAATGTCATTTTCATGCTAATTATTTTAACTGATACTGGTTTGGGTTAATGAATTATATTTCTATAGGAAAAAGAAATAGAAGTTTCCCTTTGAATGGAAAGGATTTAAATTTAGCAACAATTATAAAAATCTTATATATTTTTATTAAATTTAATTTTTTTTCAAAATTTAAAATTGTGAGAAGAACATTATTGGGTTCTTTTAGGAGAAGGGTGGTGAAAATGCATAATTTAAAAATTTTTGGATCTTTTAAATATTCTTTGATATACTCTTGAATACTTTAAAAAACAAGTAGACTTATTATTTCTAATAGTTATCTATGTAGCTTTTGTTCTGTTATTTTCCCCCAGATGTGAATACTGTGGCATCCAATCTAGAGTAAAATTAAAACTGTCCATCCTATGGTTTATTAAACCAAGACACATAAAAACTGTGAATTGCAGTATATATGCCAAGTTTTTCTTTTTAGTCTATCCAATATATTTTATACTGGATAGTTTGTTGGGTTCATATCTAGGTTAAGGTCTTTTAAATCACAGATAACACAACATGTATGGATGATAAGTGATTGGAGACATTAGGTTTGAGTAGGGCAATGTGTCCACACACCACTGAGCAGCTTTGTGTCACAAAAGTGATGTGATTTCTCTTGCTATACTGAGGGGTATTGTATCCTTCTCTCAACAAGGGAGAATTGCATCCTTACCATGGAAGTAAAGCTTTGTTATGGTAATTCTGGTTAATTATGTTATAATCCTGGCCTCTTCACAAATGCTACCTCTTCTTAAATTTCACCTCAATTTTTTTTCTTACTGGCATGGCTCCTCTCTCAAGTTCAGTTGCAACAACTGTTTTATGCTTAGCACATTGATTTATAGTTTTTTTATCAGGGTTGTCCACAAAAGGGTGGTCAAAAAAGTCAAGATGCCACAAAAGTGCAATCGAAATTCTACCTTTTGTTTAAGTGCAATGTGCAAAATTGGTTGTATTATTGGGTCACCTTCTTGATTTTTTTAAAAGCTTACTCTGTCGATACCCCAGCCATGTAGTCATTTCTTTAGGACTGCACACATTCCATCATGTCCAGATTCTGCTTTCCACTTATTATTTTTTGTATTTCCTTGATTTTTTTTTTTAACTTTAATTTATATGCCGCTCTTCTCCGGAGACTCAGGGCGTCTTACAATGCGTTAAGCAATAGCCTTCATATTTTTGTATATTTATACAAAGTCAGCTTATTGCCCCCACAATCTGGGTCCTCATTTTACCTACCTTTGAAAGGATGGAAGGCTGAGTCAACCTTGAGCCTGGTGAGATTTGAACTTGCAGTAATTGCAAGCAACAGATGTTAATAACAGTACTTTAGTCCACTCTACTACAGGCTCAATAAACCTTGATTCAGTAAGGTTTCATTGCTTTCCTGTTAACTTTATATAAATGTGATGGGTAAGTAAGTAAGTAAGTAAGTAAATAAGTAAGTAAATAAATAAATAAATAAATAAATGAATGAATAAAAAACATACATACATACATACATACATACATACATACATACATACATACATTCTTTGTAGTTCCCCTTCAATTCATGGTTGCTCTCAACTCATTCATTATAGCTAACAACAAGGAACCTTCCATATTCAGTATATATTTCTTATTTTTCTTGCACACAGTAATAATCACACTGTCATACAGCTCAGAACTTTTGGAGAAAAAAATGAAAAATCTGGCTGATTATATTGATTTTAAATGGCCATTTTCAGGTCATACTTAAATGGGTCTCTAGGAAGAATGAATGAGAGTGTCATGTAGGATTTAGGGAAGGAGAAGTGGAACAATTGCCATGGAATACCTGATCTAAAGTATAATTCAGTACATTAGCATTTTAAATGAACAAGCTGATCAATATTTCTGCTTAATTTTTCATTCAATATTCCTGCAAAATTAATCCATTTATATATAATATGAAAGAGTTATTTCAGGTTTCCAGAAAGGTGCTAGATGGTCGGACTATTGATTTCTATGAAGGAAAAATAATGGAGAAAAATATTAAAATGGGGTAGGAAGGAGTTAGAACAAACCAATTGCCTGCTCCTCTTTTCTCTCAACTTTGTCTCCTCTGCTGCTCTCACTATTTTTTTTCCCTTCCAACTCTCCTTCTAGTCCTTCAACTCTTTCTTCTTCTCTGCCATCTCACTCAATGAGTTGACTACTGTTCTCATCTTTCTGTACGTCCCCTTTAACATCTGTCATTTTAAAAGCTGATTGCCAATCCTCTTCTCTTTTTGTTTCTTTTCCAAATTGGCTAACACTTTTTTCTTTCCTTCGGAACCAGTTTTATAGTTTTCCAAGAAATAACAGTATTGACCCTTCATGCCCTACTATCTCCCCTTTGCCTCCAGTGTTGTGTAGCTTGCCACTTATTTTGCTGTCCCAATTTTCTGTCCTCCAGTTTTTCTTTGACCCTCTACTCCCTAATCTAGCTTCTACCTTCTGCATTCCATTTCACTGTAATTGCTGTTTCAGAAATCACTGATTAATTTCCCTGCTGCCAAATCCAATTTTCTCTGCTCTGTCCTCATTTCCCTTGATTTCTCTGCTTGATTTTTCTTAGATAGCTCATCTCTGTTCATGACCTCAATTTCAGACATTCCTTCTCTCAGCTGATCATTCATCAGATGGATCACACAACATGCTTAACCCATCTTATCCCGTTTTAAAAACTTATTTTTTGTGTTTAGATAATTTTCTATCCTCAGAAAATAAAAGCATATGGTTTAACTAAATACATTAGCATGCCCAGGATATATTAACACAATGCCGGGGCCTAAATCACTACACACCATGCTAGTTTTGTCTAGCATGTCAATACTTTTTGTTTGCTTTTGAATGTTTAGATATATGATCTATATAACTGTGAATTGCAAATTCTGTTTTATGGCAGGCAAAGGCAATCTTTGCTATCTTGATATCACAGAACTACCATTGCTACCATTTACTGCTACTGAACAATGTTAATTAGGATGCTAAGAATTCAACTGCATTAGCCCATTCTAGAGTGGATTATGTCTTGGTGCAAGCTCTAAATGCTATCACTCTCTCTGTCTTTCTCATTCCACGTCAAACTTAGCTGCTTCCCAAAGCACCCATATATTGATGACATCTAGTTACTGTAATTTTCTATTTTAAAATATTTCTACCACTCCTTCATCTTTAGTAATTTGGTATTTCAATATTGCACTTCTCATTTTTCCTTGCAAGCTTTCTTTGAATCATCTCCTTGAGTCCATCCATCAAGCACAAAGTTGAGCCCTGTGCTTTCTTTCCCATGGTCACTTTTCTGCCTTTTAGCGTCACAAGTTAAACTGGTTGTAAACTCAAGTGGACATTATTGCAAGGGTAAAACATAGACAATTAAGAACAAATATGATTAGATACAGTAGAGAATTTAGATCATTGAAGAACTATTCATTCAGGCAGAGCTCTAGCCTTAGGCCTTTTAGGCTCAACATATAACCTGGCTGCTCCATACTTTGTTGGAGATGAGGTCAGGATGGCACAGTGTATTGAAATTTAAATAAGGACTGGGCTGATTGTTATATAGAATGAGGCAGGAGCCTTAGGTAGAAAATTAGATGTAGTATTTAGGGAAGGAAAAGTGATTCTCCAACTGAACTCCCTGAGTTCCTTATACAACCCCTCTCTCTTTGAAAACAAAGCTGTATATGTTTCATAGGCTATCTTGACACCCATACTAATCTACTAGCTTCAGATATTCAAGGGGACGTTCAACAATTGACCCCAGAGGGTAGACTGGAGATGGAGGAAGAACTTGATTGTCTTAGACAATAAAATGAGTTAATTTGAGGTACAATCTTAGTTTCTTTTCTTTCTGATGCTTGTACTCATTAGTCAGGCTGTCCTGACTCACCCATTTACAAAGGAGCTGGGAAATAGAAAGTTCCTTCCTGTAAATGTCTTTACTTTATTTTAGGATATAAGCTAAAAGATACTAAGCAAGTATCTTTCAGGGAAGATGGGCAATCACTGCTGATCTTACCAAATTTTCTTTGCCACCCTAAAACATTAGCTGCTTTTTTCTTTATTGAATTGTTTTTTGACTATCAATATGATTTATTTATTTTTTTGGGTAGGATAAACTATTTGAAAATGGCAAATGACAGAGATAAGTCTATTCTACAACCCGACATTTGAGAACCTGTGGTCCTCCAGAAAGTGCTGGAATGCAACTTCCAGTGACCCTAGCTAACATGGCTAAGATGGAAATTGCAATTTAACAACTTCTGGAGGGTAAGAAGCTTTCCATTTCTGAATTACAATCTCATCTATACTCGACCATAACATCTGCATCTGAGCCAGCTATTTCATTCAACCTACTGGAGCCAGCCTTTGATGAGGGGGCTTAATAATAAAAGTTTACAACTTAGGCTTTCTCAGAATGAATTCTTTTCCTGGATATGCAATCCAGATTGTCTTGCAGCAAATTCCATGTGGTATGAGAGCTTGCTTAGAATAGCATAAACCTGCTTCCAGTAAAACTGGGTTTTGACTGCATTTCTGGCACATTAGGACAAAAGATATCAAAGCTGACCGGCTGTGTCCTTACCAATAGAAAGTAATACTTCATGTGTACAATTTATTGTACATACAAATTTTATACAAATTCTATATATAATAATACAAGTATTATTTAGGTCACTGCTGTTTTCAAACTTGCAACTTTAAGATGCATGGACTTCAACTCCCAGCCAGCAGGCTCAGTGGGAATTGAAGTCCACTCATCTTACAGTTGCAACATTTGAAGAACATGGATTTATGTTATAATTGAACTCAAATTGGGCCTGTCTTATTAAAAAAGCATTATATGAAAACTCAGCTGACCCAACCCATGATAGGTAGTAGATGTTAATATATACCCATGATAGGTAGTAGATGTTAATATATATCTGGCAACAATCATGCCAAATGGAAGATTTTGAATGTAAAAAACTTTGAATGTAAGAGAGGTAAATAATAAAAAGTTTGGATTAACTAATGAAATGAATAATATTGGGTACTTGTGGAAATAAAAAAAAAGAGAAATATGTAATAAATCTTAATGATCTTATATATTGTAATTGATGAATACATGCACAAAAGAGAACAGTTTAATTATAAAAGAAAGAGCTAAAATATATTGCACACAGCTATGATGTTGAACAAGAAGAACAAACTGTATACCTTGGTATAAAAAGGTAATATGGGGAAAGGTAAAGAGAATGTTAAGATATGCAAATGCTATTGGAGAGGTGGAAAGCAATACATGGTGAGGAGAGAGAAGAGATGTCCTTTGGTAAAATAGATATGAGTGTTACATATCTCACATAAAAGTGAGTTGACTACAGCAGGAATAAGGCATCTACAAATCTTTGTGGTACAACAAAAAGACATAGGCAAAATGAATGGATGTTGAATGATGTGGATTGATTCAGGACAAAAGAAGTCCATTGAATAAAGTTGGTCATATAGAGAGATTGAGTGAGGGTTGACTTGCAAAAGAAATATATGATGAAGGTAGAGTGAAAGGAATGGACTTTCCTAGAAAGGCCAAAAAAGTTCCATCATGATTTGATGGAACTGATGAGATCCCCAAAAACAGAGGTCCCCACTCTTGACCTGGTACTGGGCCATGGAACTGGGTGGTGCAAGCAGTGGGCGATTAAGTGAAGCTCCATTGCACAAGTGGCATGCATCGTGCAAAACCATCCCCTCTCCCTACTGCTGCTGCCACTGTCAGTCTGCAGAGCCTGACTGAACAAAAACAAAAATAAAGCATGGATGTGCAAATAGATAAATAGGTACCACTTTGGTGGGAAGGTAATAGTGTTCCATGCACCTCAGCCTACAGTCATACCAGCCATGGCCACAGAAATATCTTTGGACAACAATCACTCCCTTGGCTAAGAAACAGAAATGAGCACCACCACCCAGAGTTGGACGTGACTGGACGGGGGAAACCTTTAACATTACCTTTAAATTACATTTGCTATGCCTCTATATTTTTGCGTATTATTTATTGTTATTTATTTATTTCTCAACTTTTCATGATGTTGCTTGCCACAAAAGGCAATAGTGTGATGGATGTGTGTGTGTATATGTATGCATGCAGTCCACACACACACACACACAGATATGCATATCCATATTACTTGAAAGGAGCAATTATCAATTGTGCTTTTAGCAGGCTTTTTAAAATAATAGAATTCTTAATAGAAAGTTATTGGTATTCACTTATTATTTTGAGAGTAGTTTTTAAAAAAATCCTTAGTAGTATGCTGCAAAGATCACATTGCAATACTGTCCAAAGTAGTCCATGCACAACCTAGTTCAGCTAAAACTGATCAGTACAATTTTATGAAAAAAAACATTCAATTATTAGGTTGCACACCATTTTGGGACTCTGACCCTGATTTACCCCAGAGTTGAAGTTTTGATAATCTCTGTGCTAAATTCATCCTGATGGATAATAGAAAATTCTGCTCCATTTCCTCTGGGACTTCATGCTCATTAGTCACAGCACACCAATTAAGAGCTTTGTTAGAAAACGAAAGGAATGTGACATTGTACTTGTTCAGACTAGGAAGCTTCTTTCACATTCACCATGGATGAGTGGCTTTGTATGGGGACGCCAAAAATCACATTAATAGGTCGTGTGCATCAGCGTACAAGATCAACAAAAGACAAGAGGGGTTTTTTTTCCAGTCAGCAGAACTCTTTTAAATTCTGAGCAATAATCAAAAGACTTTGCTTTTTCTTCTAAGAATATGAAAGCTGAAATTTTCAAGAAAAAAAAGATAAAGAAGAAATAGTGTGGCTGATACGTTGTACTAGAATCCAGGTATACGTCCATTCACAACTATGGAAGCTCCTAATTCATTGTTCAGATTTATATGCACAATGAACTGATTTCTAGAAGCAACAAATTAATATTTTGAAAATGCAGAAAATGAGAGTTTATAAAGGTGAGGGGGAAGCTTCATATGTTTGTATCGTAGTAGCTATTGTATATACTTAGCCTGTATTACCTCACAGAAATGTTTTGGGAAAAGCCAGGGAGATGAAGTGTTATGAATATTGTTAACTCCTGGAGAAAAGGTGGGAAAATGTAAATAAATAAATAAAGCACTAGCAAACATTAAAATAGCAAACATTTCTGACTCCCCAAACATTTTGTTCCTGCCCAAGGAACGAAAGAGAACTTGGAGTTAATATCTTGATGAACTGCTTATGAACTAGAATACCTACTATTTTGCCAGGGATTATTGGCATTACAAATTCTTTTCAAGTGTTCTTAGCAGTAATTCCTAATTAAGGACATAACAGATGCAGTGCTTATGCTCTGATCATGCAACCGCATAACTCAATCCCAATGAAAAAGCACAAAAGGAATTTTACTAATCATGCGGATTCCTTTCACACGATGGTTTTGTGCAACAGAATTAAATTTATAAGACTTGGCATCTAAAATAGCATTGGTGGCATCACTCACAGCAAGCTATTAAAGTACAAACATGTGAAACTCCCCACCCCCATTTGTAAAAATCTCTGTTTCTATAACATTTTCCAACTATTAATCTGTTGCTTCCAAAGCCAATCCATTGTAGATTTAAACCTGAAGATAGAATTAGTTCTGCCGCTGTGAAACCAAGGCTAAGCAGTCATATGTACCTTCAGCTTAAATATTTATTTGTGCAGATCATATGCAATATAACGGCATGGCTGTGGCCTATATTTTGCATTAGTAAAACATTACTCCCTAACACATTCTACTCATGACGCATATCATACATAGCAAATCATGAACAATATTTTATGTTACATGCTTAGGAAAGCACAAACAGCAACTAAACATTTGCTGCCAGAGTTAATTTCTATTGGTCATAAAGTTTTAAAATAAGATGTGTGATCCCATTATTTCTCCTCACCGCATTCACCCCAGTTAACCAAGCAATCATTGGATAGCCACAATTAATAATTTTTCAGAGGGAATCTCCTGGGACCATAATATTGCACTTTTTAAGTTGACCATAGTAATTAAATAAAGGTAGTTAGGATTTCCTGTTAGTTATTTGGAGTTTTTAGAGGCTTTGGGATTTTTTGTTTGTTTGTTTGTTTGTTTGTTTCAACTGTTAATTTTATTTTAGGGCTTACACTACAGTATGTAAAAGTGAACCACACATTTTTTGCAATTCCTTGGTTGCATGATGAAAGGAATTCAGAAGCTGTAATAGAAGCTACTTAACCCTATAATACATCATGTAGCTATTTTCACTATTTGCCTCCACTTCATCCTTTCTTTTCTTTTCTTTTCTTTGCTTTGAAGCTGGGCAAAGGTTAAATTGAGAGTACCTGGATGGAACTGCTCTGGTGGTCTAGCTAACAGCATGCCAAAGTAGGCGAGAAAATAGGAGTAGATGGGATAATGCTAGTTCTCCAAAGAAATCTGGCCACAGCCCAGTTTCTAGCCAAAGCAAGACCTAGAAACTCTCCATTTTATCTGGTACTTGCCCAATAAAATGACTTCCAACTTGCTAAAAATGTCCTCTTGGCTAAGAACCCCACTCCCAGTCCTCAGTCCATGCAAGATATATTCTCTGCCAATAACTGGGTTAACCATTTTGCTATCAAGGGCTCAACTGCAATGTTCTGCAATGACCAATAGAGAACGGGACTGAAGTAAAAAGTAAATGGAGACGGAGCACAATTTCTCACTTATTGCCAGTCTACTTTTTCATAATGAAAACATCAACCTTTTTCTTTCTGTTCTTCTCAAATTCTTTATATTGCTTTATTTTTTTTCCCCCGTCAAAGAAAAGGCTGTGCAAAAGAGGCATAAACTTCTTCCTAGAAGTCTGAATTGCTTGCTTAGAGGGGGAAGGTGTGAAATTAAGGCGGAAGCTACATTTGGTCCTCAGGCAGAATGGGACCAACCTTTGCCTATCATTGTTAGCTGGGAGATCAAGGAAGAAAAGATCCTTACTACTTAGTAGTTAAGCAAGATAGTTGCAGAGAAGTTGTGATTTCTTCCCAGTGAAGACTAGAGAATAGTGATGTTTGACTCTACTAGCTAGCTTTACAGAAGATGACATCTCAGAGAATAAAAACTGCTGTTGTATCATCCCATAGAACCCTGTTTCCTAACTTTAGGAAATTTAAGATAGGTGGACTTCAACTCTCAGAATTCCCTGGAAGTATTCTTCACTCATACTTACCAACTATAATTTTCATCCTACGGTAGAATTTTAAGTAAACACTGCCTGAACATGTTTTATGAATCATATTATTCATCCTTGAAAAAGAAATCATGAAATCCAAAATGCATCAGAGGTTTTATAGAAGCAGGAGGAATATTTGTTAAGCTTGATTAAACAGTGTACATGATAACAGAGATGACATTTCTTTAGTCTTATGCACCACAGCTGTTATTCATGGGCCCAGCTTCTGTGCTTCACTTTTCCTAAATATCATAATGGGAACAATAATTATGTGAAAGTCTCCGCTAGAATAGAGGATTATCTCACCCGTGTCACACCTGTGCAAAGATGAAATAAGTGTTTCATTTTAACAAAGCTTTGAATGAAACATCTTTTTAACATTGATTTGCAAAATAACAAGTCAGTCAAATACTTCTATATTGCTTTGCATCACTCCAACAGGTCTAGGATGTTTAGACCCAGACCCTTAGCCCCGCCTCCTTTGCCCCCAGCCACCACCTCAGCCCATTTTCCTCTTCCGTTGGCCCTCCCCTGGCTATTTTCCACAGCCAATGGGTCCCTGGCTCTCCACCCCTTGCCCTTCATCCCTGCCCATTTGCCCAGACACCATTTGACCCAGGCCTTTGGCTGCACAGGACAAATAGCCACCAGACAACGGGTGGCAATGAATGAAGGACCAGGGGCCCATTCGCCATGGAGAATGGCCAGGAGAGGGCCAGCAGAGGAGGAAAGCTGGCTGTAAATGGGCTGAGGTGAGTGGCTGGGGGCGAAAGAACTACAGTCAAGGCTCTGTGCTTAAATGTCCCATTCTGCGCTGCAACAATCTCCTATAGCACCTCCAGTAGCCAGAAACTTTTCTGGCTATTGTAAATTATGCCCCGAAGACTCTTGCAGCTACCAGAAGAACCAAAGGAAACCATCAGAAGGAAATGAAGACAGGTCGAACAGACAAATTTTGGATTATTGCTGCAATTTATTTATTCATTCATTCATTCATTCATTCATTCATTCATTCATTCATTCATTTATTTATTTATTTATTTATTTATTTATTTATTTATTTATTAAATTTTTATACCGCCCCCTCTCCCGAAGGACTCGGGGCGGTGAACTGTGATGAACCAATAACCTGCTTTTGTGATGTCATCTTGTGAAAGAAAATTGTAGCTATATTGCTCAGGTCTACTTCTTTCAAAAATTCCCTTCCTAGAAACAGGTATTTTCATTCACCAAGAAGAAAAGGGATAAATATTTTGCCCACCCCTTGAACTAACCACATCAAAAGCTGCACTCTTTTATTAGCTAAAGTCATATTGTGTTTTCCCGAAAATAAGACCCTGTCTTTTATTTTTTTTGAACTCTGAAATAAGCGCTTGGCCTTATTGACATGCACTCAAAAGCCCAATTGGGCTTATTATCAAGGGATGTCTTATTTTGGGAATAAGATATAGCAGAAATCATATAAAATTTAGATTTTTATGAAAAGGTCTAAGTAACAGCTGCACTAAATTAGTTTGTAAACCAAGTGCTTCATGCAGAAAATAGTAGGCACATTGTCACCCTACGTTATTTTTTTTTTACTAATTCTTATTCAGATTGATGATACAGAATTGGTTTTATAAGTCTCTTTCAAATGAGAAAAAATGTTATTTGTGATTCTCATGGCTGGAGAAATCAAAAGATTCTAATGAAGTGAACTATAGCTCATGAAATCTTATGCCTTTTAATAAAATTGGTTAGTTGGAAAAGGTACCGTTACGGTAATTTCTTGTGATTTTGCAATACTACTCACAGCTCACCTCCTACTGAAGGGTGATATTTATCACAGTGTTTCTGAATCCTGGTTACTTGAGGGCATGTGACTTCAAATCCCAGAATTCCCTAGACATCCTTGGGCATTCTGGAACTGAAGTCCACATGTCTTCTACTTGCTAAAATTTGGAAACATTTTACCTCCAAAACTAACTTCCAAAACAATATTAAAAGTTCGAAAGAAATTCTTTGTTCGTTTAACAAATAAATATAGCTGACTATCTAGCAACAGATCTTTGGGTATCAAACAAAAACTAAAATGCAATGTGCAATCTAATCAATTAAAAAAACCATAATATCTTACAAATATGTATCCCCATATACATTGTGCGCCATTAATATCCCTTCACTAGTGCCTGGTGGGAAAACTAGAATTTTAAGGGCTTCTGGAAGGCCAACAAAGTTACCTTCATCCGAATCTACAGCATGCCCTTTCTGTCATATCTAGGAAGAGGGGCAGAAACCATTATGGCCAAATAATCTAGCAAATATTTCATCTGGCACCAAATGTTTTAGCTTGGCATCAAAAAGCTCCCTTCCCTTGTCTTCCCAACCTTTTTATTCCAGCTCTGACAAGACTCAGGGAATATCTTGTTGGGGAAAGAGTGTCCATAGGGATTAAAGGCCCACTTCTTTCCTATGTACATCGTGAGGTGCAAGGTTTTGGCGTAGGGGCTTTGTTTGCATGCATCTGGCCACCATTGTGACTTTTAAATATACAGCCCAGATAGACACTCCTGGGAAACCTTCTATAAGGATGACTAAAAGGTCATGCCATAACTGCTCATCGAAGACTGCATCATGTCTTAGTGCCAATGAGGCTACTTGGACCACTAAGGCAAACGGGGAGACAGAAGGGAAAGTGTCTTTAAATCTGTCCTTGCTTCTCATCCAGCCAGTCTAGTTTAAGAGCGAAAGGAAGCTCTCTTTCTCTTTCTCTTTCTCTCTCTTTCTCTCCCTCCCTCCCTCTCTCCAATCTCTACTTTAAATAGAGGGAGGCATTCCTATCCTATGTATTTATGAATACATCTAGCTTTTACTTCAATTGCACAAGTTTGCCGCGTGCACCAATTGGGACCCTACTTGGATTGGGAGGCTCGCCACACAGTTATTCATGCCCTTGTCACCTCACGGTTAGATTATTGCAACATGCTCTACATGGGGCTACCCTTGAAAAGTGTTTGGAGACTACAGTTGGTCCAGAATGCAACCGTGCGAGCTATCGTGGGTGCACCTAGATACACCCACATTACACCAATTCTCCGCGAGCTGCACTGGCTCCCTATTGGTCTCCGGGCACAATTCAAGTTCAATGTTCAATGTTGGTTATTACCTTTGAAGCCCTACATGGCGCAGGGCCAGGTTATCTTCGAGACCGCCTTCTATCACATAGATCCCAGCGACCCGTAAGATCCCACAGAGTTGGTCTTCTCCGGGTCCCATCAGCTAAACAATGCCTGCTGGCGGGCCCGTGGGGGAGGGCCTTCTCTGTGGCTGCCCCAGCTCTCTGGAACCAGTTACCTCCTGAGGTCCAGACCACCCCCACCCTATTGGCCTTCCGAAAAGCGGTGAAGACCTGGCTTTTCCAACAGGCCAGGGGCCGTTGATCTCACTGTTGCGATCTTGTGAGATCCGGCCATGAATGGTGTGAATGGGTTTTAATGTTTTAATTTTTAAATGTTTTTATAATGTTTTTTTTTAAAATGCATTGTAAGCCGCTCTGAATCTCCGGAGAAAGCGGCATATAAATTGAATTAATAAATAAATAAAATAAATAAATTTATCATAAGCCTGTTAGCATTCACTGATTGCCAGGCAAAGACAAGCTGTGTCCCCAAGACTATTATATTATGAACTTTCTTTTTTCTTCTTTAATATGACTTCTTCCATCTAGTTAATTTTTCTGCCAATCTTTTAGCAGTTTCCACACTCTGTGACAAGGGCTCATGCTGAACACAACATTAGTGTCGAGCCCAAGCCTCCGCTCGACGATAATGGGATGGGGAGGAGGAGGAAGAGAACATGCACACATACCTGGTACTGCAGGACTGCGCTCAACAAACCGAACAAACAAGGACGCAGGACTGCACCCAGATGATGAACACAGAAAACTCACAAATGGTGGTGGTGGCACCGGGAATAGGTGGCCGGAGTGTTGGGCTAGGAATGGCGAGGTGGGGGGGACGTTAACCAGGATGCTCCCATGAACGAGATACCCGGAAAAGAGGCGTGCATGACTGCGTGTCACAGCTGAATGCTATCCGGCCGGTAATAAGGGAAGGGTGGAGCAAATGTATAAAGGGCGCTACGTAGCAGCTGTTCGTAGCGCCAACTTTAAACTGCTATAGTGCTCAGCGTTGTTCCGGAGTTCCTGCTAAGCATTAAACCAACTTCACTGAGGACTCTGCATGTGTCCCGTTGTGTTTTCTTGCTACTTGCGAATCACCCGGGAGAAGGAGCTGAGAGAAAGTTGGCGCTATCTTCAAATCAGCATTAGTTTCTCCGTTCATTTCGGGAATGAGAATGGCGGAAGGTGTGGACCCTGTGGAAAAATCCCCCGAGGTAACCCTGATGGAGGAGGAGAACGGCATGAGCGTTACGGCCCAGGTTGACCCCCATGCTCCCGCAGTTCACCCAAAGGAACCTCCGCAAAGCCAAGGGGGAGGGGATAGCAAACTCCCCGCCGCCAAACCCATGGGCATGCTGGCTGCCACGTGGAGTGGTGGACTAGCCCGGCGCTAACTGGAGGAGGGCGTACAAGAAAAGACCCACCCCTAGAGATGTCGGGAGAGCCCTTTCGGCGGTGGAGAGAACGACGATGGGTGGAAGACGATGAAGGGGATTGGAGCTATTCAACCGGACTTGGCTCCTCCACGCTGGATATTATTAAGGAGAAATATGGAGAATTCAGCTTTAGAGATGCCTCGTTGTGGCAACCATGGGCCCCTGGCGAGGAGCAAGTGCCACCATGGCGAGGCTCGGGGGGGTCTTCCAATGCAGACCACCGGTTCCGGCTAGCCAGCCCCAAGTTGTGGTTAGGCTCTCGATCTGAGAGGGCCACTAGATGACCTGACGGCTCCCCCGTGGGTACCCATCCATCTGAAGGGGAGTGGCCTCACCAGATGGACCGTGGAAGGAGGGGTGCATATGAACAGGGAGTGTGGGATACCAGTACCACCCACCCAACAGAACCACACGGGTCTCGAGTGGATAGAGCACCCGGACAGGGCCCTCCACCCAGGCCAGCATATGTGGGACCCCAGGGGGGTTGGCCTCCCCAAGGGATGTGGGGACCTCCACCCCTACAAGCTACATTCGACAGAAGCTCTGACCATTTGGCCATATTCCTAAGTCAGGTGATTAGTTACGTTGACTTATATGGCCATCTCTATCCATCACAGTGGGCTATAGTTGTAGCCATCACTATGGGACTGCGAGGGGAGGCAGCAGATTGGGTGGCTGACCTCCATAGCAACCATGCCCGAGAGTTAATTGATGTCAGCTTGTTTTTAGAGGGTCTCCGAAAACGTTTTGAGGACGAGTCACGAGTCCAACAAGCCGAGAGAGAGTTAGTGTCACTACGACAGAAGGGCCGTCCCGCTAAGGAGTATGTGCGGGAGTTCAGGTCCCTGGCGGGAAGACTGCGGGGTTGGCCTGAACGAATGTTAGTGCATCAATTCCACCTCGGGCTAGACCGAGAATTGAGGCAGGCGTGTGTGTACCAGGGCCTTTCACCTCGCCTCGCGGAATGGTTCAAAGCCGCCATCGACCTGGACATTGGATTGCAAGGAGCTCCAGCGGTATTTATGCAGTTAATTAACGAGGTATTACATGACCACCTGTATCGTGGAGTGTTGGTATATCTGGATGATATTTTAATCTATACCAATACGATGGATGAATACATGCACTTAGTCTGCCAGGTCCTACAAAAACTTCTAGCAGCCAAACTATTTGTTAAAGTGTCTAAGTGCGAATTTCACTGCACCGAACTAGATTATTTGGGGTATCGAATATCTAGAAGAGGATTGGGCATGGATCCCAATAAAGTGAAAACGGTGTTAGATTGGCAACCCCCTGTCACACAGAAGCAATTACAAAGTTTCTAGGGTTTGCCAATTTTTATAGGCAATTTATACCAGAGTTTGCAAGAATAACCTTACCCCTCACCGACCTTCTTACTACAAAAGGACAGGTCACAACAGCATGTTCTATGGACAGAGAATTGTCAAAAGGCGTTTGAGACGTTAAAAATGCTATTTGCCCAAGAAGCCATATTGCAGCACCCTAACCAAGAAAAGTTGTTTGTTGTACAAGTAGATGCCAGCGACGTAGCGATTGGCGTGGTTCTCTTGCAACCCAACGAAAACGGCCAGTTACACCCATGCGCCTATACCTCAAAAAAGTTTACTCCCACCGAGAGAGGGTGGGCTATATGGGAGAAGGAGGCATTTGCTGTCAAGTGGGCCCTCATGGCCTGGCGACACCTTCTGGAGGGCACTAAAGAGATGTTCGAGGTGTGGATGGACCATAAGAATTTAATAGCTTTGCAAACGCCCAGGAGGTTGTCACCCAAACAGGTTTGGTGGGCCCAATACTTTCAACGGTTCAATTTTAGTTTAAAACACGTTACAGCAGGTAGGAATTTCCTAGCAGATGCCATCTCCCATATGCCACAGTTCCATAGCAAGTGGGATGAGGTAATTCAGGCAATGATACCAGAGGAAACGCTAAAAGGATGGACGTTAGGATCCGTCGACGCACCTTCCAAGTGGAAGGAAGCTCTACGTAATGCTCTGCAAGTGGATGGGTGGGTGAAAACCAACCAGCATCTGATTAAACAACAGGATGGATTGGCTTGGAAGGGTGAAAAAATGTATGTGCCCCCGACTCTACGAGAGACAGTACTACAACAGTAACATGATGCGAAAGCCGCCGGACATTTCGGGTTTCTAAAAACCCTTCATTTAGTTTGGCGACAATTCTGGTGGCCAAAAATGTGATCCGATGTGGAGACGTATGTTAACGGATGTCCTTTGTGCGCTAAAACAAAAGCCCGGCCAGGGAAACCATTTGGGTTACTACAGACTGTGGCCACACCTGGGAGACCATGGGAAGATATAGCCATAGACTTTGGGGTTGGCTTGCCCGAAAGTAATGGTAATACGGTCATATGGACCGTCATTGACCTATTCTCAAAACAAGCCCATTTTGTACCATGCCGGGGACTGCCGTCTGCGCGTAAGTTGACTAAACTCTTCATATAACATGTATACTGGATACACGGGGCCCCCCGCCGAATTATCTCTGATAGGGGGGTGCAATTCACAGCCCGGTTCTGGAGAAATTTTATTCGAGCTATCGGCTCCTTCCAGGGTTTAAGTCCGCCTTCCATCCAAGCACAAATGGGGCAGCGGAGAGAGCCAATGCAATGGTGGAGCATTATCTATGGAGCTATGTATCCCATCAACAGACCGAATGGTCCCAATTACTCCCCTTTGCTGAGGTGGCGTATAACAATGCCATACACCGGAGCACCGGGTTCCCGCCATTTAAAATAGTGTCTGGCCAAGACTTTGTGGCCATCCCTGAAATAATGCCACCTACCTATACAGGGACTCCCGAAGAGTGGGTTGAAAAAATACGGTCTTTATGGCCACCTATTAGAAAAGCCCTAGACAAAGCTGCGGACAAATACAAACATCAGGCGGACAAAAAACGAATGAAGTTAGACCCCTTCAAGGTAGGGGATATGGTATATTTGTCAACCAAGTATATTAAATTAAAGGTACCCAACAAAAAACTGGGTCTGAAATACCTAGGCCCCTTCCTGGTCATTAGAGTCATTAATCTGATCACGTTTGTTCTAAAACTTCCACCCTTATTAGGGAAGATTCATCCGGCGTTCCATATGAGTCTCCTCAAACCAGCTACATCAGTTAGGTGGTCACCAGAGACCCCTGCCCCAGTAGAGAACGATCAAAACGACATAGATGACATTCTAGACTCTCGGATACAGAGAGGGAAAGTATAATATCTAGTGAAGTGGTGGGGGTATCCAGATGAGGAGGCGTCATGGGTATTGGAGAAGGATATGAACGCTCCCTGGCTCTTCCGTCGGTTCCACCAAAAATATCCACTAAAATTGAAATCCGAAACTAATATAACTACCTTATGTCTTGCAGAGGACCCCCTGGTGAAGGGGAGCCGCCTGTTGAGCCCAAGCCTCTGCTCGACAATAATGGGATGGGGAGGAGGAGGAAGAGAACATGCACACGTACCTGGTACCGCAGGACTGCGCTCAACAAACTGAACAAACAAGGACGCAGGACTGCACCCAGATGCTGAACACAGAAAACTCACAAATGGTGGTGGTGGCACCAGGAATAGGTGGCCGGGGCATCGGGCAAGGGAACGGCGAGGGGGGGGTGTTAATCAGGACGCTCCCATGAACGAGATACCCGGAAAAGAGGCATGCATGACTGCGTGTCACAGCTGAATGCTATCCGGCCGATAATAAGGGAAGGGTGGAGCAAATGTATAAAGGACGCTACGTAGCAGCTGTTCGTAGCGCCAACTTTAAACTGCTATAGTGCTCAGCGTTGTTCCGGAGTTCCTGCTAAGCATTAAACCAACTTCACTGAGGACTCTGCATGTGTCCCATTGTGTTTTCTTGCTACCTGCGAATCACCCGGGAGAAGGAGCTTCCCCCATAAGGCAAATAAGCCCTTCGGAAGAGAAGCAATTGATGGGATGTAGTATAGATTGCAAAGCAGCCTTCACCAACCTTTTGCCCTTCTGATACATGAGGTCCCACAACTTCCAGAGTTCACCAGTATGGCTGAAGGCTGGCTGAGATGCAGTCTTGGTTCTTCTAGAGGACAATCTTGGTGAAGACTGGTGTACAGATTTAATGTCTGCCCAAATACCACAACTCCCATTCTCTTTCACATCTCTTACTTACCCTGATTAAAAAGAATAAACTTGTATACAAATTTGTATACAAATGTGTATGGTGTCACATACAACAACCACCCAGTTATGATGGTGATGAAAATTATTGTATTTATGACCTTTACAAGTCTTAAAGCAAAGGAAATCTAAAGTAAGATGATAAACACAGTGCAAGTTTCACTTAGTGATCACTTCACTTAATGACCTAACTAGGCAATTGAACCACTTCCACACACCTGCCTCCATAGAATTCTGAGGATCCAGTGGCAGAACAAGGTGCCAGACACAGAAGTCTTCTCCAGGGCAGGCCTGCCATCAGTTCACACCTTGCTGATGAAAGCCCAGGCACACTGGGCAGGCCATGTTGCAAGGATCCCAGACCATCGCATCCCTAAACAGCTCCTCTATGGTGAGCTGTCTCAAGGTAAGTGATTGCATGGGGGACAAAGGAAGCGATACAAAGACATGTTGAAAGCCTCTTTCAAGTCCCTGGATATTGACATCACTTCCTGGGAAACCCTGGCACAAGATTGATCGACATTCACCAAGGCTGCCAGACATCTGAGGACAGAAGAATAACCATAGCACAAGAGAAGTGAGCACCACAGAAAACCAGAGCTGCAAATGCTGCAACTATGGTGCCCGACATGTGGCAGAACATTTCGTGCCTATATAGACCTTACCAGCCACCTGCAGACACATCATGGACAGCCCACAACCTGTTAGATGTCAAGGTCCTCTTCAAACACGATGGATGAACATCATCATCAAGCTGCCAAATTCAATTGTGGTCACTAATTAAGGACTATCTGTATTCAAAATTAAGTGTATTTGTCCCTGAGTTAAGGCAAAAGTGTTCTGGGAGTGAAAAAATGACTCAGTTAGGAATTGATCAATTATGTTGATGGGGTTGCTTTGTTTAAGATTACAGCAAGAGATGGCATTTTGCTAAAGCAGTCTAACTAGTTGCTACTGCTTTAGTGAACTCTTCAATTATGTCCAACCCGTCAGGAAACTATTTCCAAATAAATTTATATGAACTCTTCCTCAATAACTTCCTTATTTGTTAAGTTATTAAAGTAATCGTTATTCTTGGCTTCAAAAACTGCACTGCTTCTGCTATGTTTCAACTCCCTTTATATCTGGGTGCTTCTCATTCCCTACCATCACAGTTTTGGACTTGATTTCTGATCCATCATACAACTCTTCAGCATTTTAGTTGCACATCAATTTCTGAAATGAATACTATTCGGATTAACATGTCAAATACAGTTTCTTCCTTTTCAGTTTTTCACTGGATAGTTCTTTGCATATCATGTGAAAAAATAAAGTGTATTTCTAATTTGTGGATTGCTGCACAATTAAACAATCCCTTTCATCCATAAGGTTTATATTACTGTTACTGAAGCCCAGGAGATAAAGACCTGGTTCTTTTCTGAGATTTGGGATCCCCCTCCCCAACTTCTAAAATGATTTGTAAAAGTTTAGAAAGTTTGCTTGTATTCTTTTTTTTTTTAATACTACCAATTCTGAGAAATAAAGCACAAAACAAATAATTAATGCTACTACTGTGTTCATTCAAATATTGCATTTAACAGTGTTTTAATATTTGCATTTTAGTAGAATACTTCCTTAGAAGTATTTTCACTAAGAAAAAAGAGTTTAGCTGTTGGGATTTTAATCTGCAGTATTTCTGTCAAAACCCAGAATAAATCCAATGATTAAAATCTCTCTCTTTTCCTCCTTTTTTCTCTCACTCTGCACACATACAGACAGTATGATTTATAAATGGTTCCATACAAAAACTTTAAAAAGATATAAAGTAGAGAACACATCCATTAAACACTCTTTGTATGCACATATGAAAAGAAGTATAAATATTTTTTTAAAAACTTACTTGTGATTTTGTTGCTAGAATAAACCTGTGATATTCCTTTTGGGGTATTCTGAAATCATCTCAGCTTTTTCAAGGTGCATTTCTTAAGATCCCAAATATGTAACAACATTTACTCTATTTAAAGAACATACAATACCACAAGTAGGGTTTATCCAGAATCATACAACTGAATTTTCACTCCAGTTGAAATGTGTCACTCTTTTTATCTTTTTGACATTTATCGTCACCCAGTTTTGGTTACATACTGCAGTAACCAGAGATTTGAATCAAATGAACTGATCCTCTTATGTTTTTAGCACTGAAGAAAAACATGTGAAGGATTTCCTGCTGAGATTTCCCAGCAGAGGTACAAATTCAAGAGTGTGTGGAAATTTGTCATAGTTTTCTTTCAGGTTACACCAACTTATGCATTCAAGCAGTGAAAAGATAAATGTATTATTCCTCTCAAAATAACCTGATAATAGTATCCTCTGTGCACCACCAAGAATTAATGCTGTAAAATGGTCAGCTCTAAGTAATAAATCCAACAGTCCCAAAACACTGCTTAGTTCAAAGGAGTAAGTTAAAAAACAATGTGCTATTGCTTAGCACATTGTAAGCTGCCCTGAGTCTCCGGAGAAGGGCGGCATATAAATCAAATTAAAAAAAAACAAAAAAACCATAAAAATGCCTTCTTTTTGTATGTTTTGTTGAAGAATGTTGTTTTAGAACAACACCCTAAACCAACAGAAATGGATATTATTTAATTGATTCTAATCACTTGTCTAATTTAAGTCAAAACACATAAGCAAATGCAATACCTAGTGAGATCAAGATCTGCACAATTACTTTTTGACTGGTTTAATATACTTCTGCCATTACATGTAATATGCTTTTCAGATCTGCATGTTTTTTAAATAAAATCAATAAACTGTTAGCCTCAACATCCCAAAATATAACAAATGGAAGTAATCTCTGCCCTTTGGGTCCAGCACTAAATTTTGAAATGAAATAGCTGCAGTATTTTAATTGCTTTTATATTATTCATGTGTGTGCGTGTGTGCGTGTGAGTCACTTGTATTAAAAATTTAAAGTTCTTCACAAGAAAGTTTTATTATGAATCCTAAAAATTGGATCAGACCCAATATCAAAACCCATAATATCATACTAACCAAAAACATTTTCTAAAACTATTCTTGCTAGTCATTCCTGTTGCTAAAAAAGTAGTTGAAAGAGTTTGAACTCTTTAATATTTCAATTTCTAGATAGAATTATTAGATTGAACGATTCATCTTTTCTGAGGTTTCAATTAGCCATGATAAAGATTAGCTATAATAAAATTCTTCAATCTAGTGTCTAGTGAAATATCAATTCTGATAATTCTCCAGGAATTGGGAATTGGGAACCTCAACACATCTATAGAGCATAATGTTGAGAAAAATCCTGGGGCTCTAGTTTACATCTATAGATGTTGTTCACAATAAAACTGGAATATGGTCGATTTATTCCATTTAGTGTCAATTATATATATGTTACACATGTAGTCCTTGGCTTATAACTGTTTGTTTAGTGACTGTTCAAAGTTACAATGGCACTGAAAAAAGTGATGTATGGCCGCTTTTCAGTTACGATTTTTGCAGCATCCTTGTGATTATGTGATAAAAATTCAGATGTTTGGCAAGTGACTCATATTTATGACTGTTGTTGTGTCCCAAGGTTATGTGGTCAATTTTTGTGACCTTCTGACAAGCAATGTTGATGGGGAAGCCAGAATTGAGAACTGGATTACTAATTTATCAGCTGCAATGATTCACTATGAGCAACTATGGCAAGAAAGGTTGAAAAATTGGGCAAAACTCACTTAAATGTTTCACTTAACAAAATAAATTTTGGGCTCAATTGTAGTTGCAAGTCAAGGATTATATAAAAAGACTCAGAATTATGCTCACTCATATAATTTACAGTAAGAGTGACCAAACTGTGGCACTCAATCTATTAGTGAACTTTAAGTATATATGTCATTTCTTATTGTCTCTACTTCCTTGAATTGCTGGAAATTGAGATTCAGCAACCTCAGGAATGCCACAGGTTGTTTATCAAGTCAAAACCTTTATTAGGACTTCCGGGTTGCTGTTTGCCGCTGCCAGACGTTCCTTTGGGATCGTCAGCTTCCATCGCCTGTTAGAGCCGCCTTCACAACGGAATGGCGGCTCGAAAAAACTCCGTTTCCATGAGGAAATGGAGATAGAGCCGGCAGGGGTGGGTAGAACTCTCTGCGGAGTCCCAAAAGTTTTTTTTTTACTTTTGGGACGGAGCGGATGAGATGCCGCCGCTCCGGGCTTTGGGAGACCTCTGCTGATGCAGAGCCAGGCGTCAAAAGCAAGCCTGCAAATTTAACAGACTACTCAAAGAAAATGTGAGCTGGACCTGTAATATTGAACCGCAAGTATTTTACTGATTTTTTTTAAAAAAAAATTACTTAAGAGAGAGGAGGAAAAGAGAGAGGAAAAAAAAAAGCCTTTTAAAATGGTGTCGGCTGGAGGAGAGGCTGAAAGGGAAAGTCTTTCCGTTTTCTATTACTACAATGTAGCGGAATAAATACCACTGGCTACATTTGTAGACAAAACTTGTGTCTTTCTCTCTTTTTTTTTCCCTTGGAGACCTGATATTGTTGTTGATTGGAAAGAAGTCCCTTTTTTTTTTCTTGCTTTTTTTTTTAACAAAGCCTGCCTGGGCGGAAACATGGCACTGAGACTCATAAAGTCAGATAAACAAGAAGGGGGGGGGATCCCCCCACCAACAACTTAAAGGAACAAGTCTTAATTCTTCAGTCTCAGAAACCTGATTTTAATATAATAGAATTTTTTATAGAGGAGATTGAAAGAAGGGAGGAGATTGTGAATCAGCAATTTGAAAAATTTAAGCAGGAAATTAAAGAACTGGTGAAATCTAAGTTTGATTTTTTGGAGAAAAAATTCTCAAAAGTGGTTAATGGTTTTACAGGATTTATGATACAGTTGGACACAAATACTAATCTACTAGAGTCTAAAATGGAAGAAATTCAAGATAAATTGGACAATAGAATTCAAAAAATTGAAAATGATTTGACAAACACTCAGGATAATAGCTTAGAAGAAAAACCTAAAATGGATGCTGATCAAAAGTATGGTAATGCAGAAAATCTGCAACAGAAGATTGAAAAAGAGATTTTAATGGAACAATATAATTTCACAGAATATGCGATAAGATTAAGAGGTTTGCAGGAAAATAATAGAGATGATTTAAAGAAAATATCTTCTGAATTTCTAGCTGGGATTCTAAAGGTTCAACCTGACGAAGTGTTTTGTAGGATCGACAGAGTTTATCGAATCAACTCCTGGATTGCTAAGCAAAGGCAATTGCCTAGAGATGTGGTGATTTATTTTACAGATAAGGAAATTAGGAATAATATCGTTCAAAATTCCTTCAATTCTAATTTGCAATTGTATGGAAGAAAGATTTGGATTTACAAGGAACTCCCACCTAAGATATTGATGGAAAGGAAGAAATTTGGTTTTCTGGTGAATGAGTTAAAAAAGAGAAATATCTCCTACAGGTGGGACGCCCCAGTTGGTATTATATTTAGATACCAAGGAGAAAGATATCAGCTAAATACTGTTGAAAGAGCGGAAGAATTTTATCAAAATAGGTTGAAAATGAACTTAACATCTCCAGGTATAATACAGGATAAGCAGAAGGAGCCGGAAATAAAGGTAAAATATCGAATTACAGAGACTGTACCAGATGAATTGCCTTTGGATTTATTGGATACCCCAGCTGGACTATCTACAAACTTGAGAGAAGAGGCATCTAATCTTAATGTGATGACTTATCAAGGCAAGGATAAACATGGAAACCAATTAGGGGATATACAAGGGATAAAAAAGAAATATGAGATACAAAAGCAAAACCAACAAGACCAATCTACAAAGCAGAATAAAAACCGACCAGATGATACACATTTTGTAGAAAGGGAACCAGGATGGAAACCAAACCCACAAAAAGAAAAGAAAAAAAGAAATAGGTGGCATAAAAACAGAAATTTCTAAATCAGGCAACAGTGAAGCCAGTGATTTTAAAATATGAACGATTATGTGTAAACACAGAAGAGGCGACGTATTGGTTAATATCATCCTGAGGTTTGTGGCAGATCTCTGCATGGCCGTAATCTGGGGACGTGAAACGAGCTTTAAACTGATGGATTTGAATTATCCATTTTGGAATTTCTTTTTGTGTTGATAAACATATTATATTATCTTGAATCACAAGGCAAGAGAATTATGCTGGGGCATGCAGAAGATCGGGTTGTTACCCACTACGATGATGGGAATTAATAATCCTGATGAAACCCACAATTATTACTATATGGAATATAATTATAATGTCACTCGGGTGGTTGTTTTTACTTTTATACATATAAGAAGATATTTACTACTGATGGGGGCAGATATGATTGAAAATCCTGAATAAACTGTTGCACCAGTAAGCTATGTTACCTGATTATGGATGTTGGTTCTACCAATCCAGTGGAAAGACCTCAAAGAAGATACTATATGGATTATAAATTTAAAGTCATTGTCTTTTCTTTTTTTTTATTTAGATATAATGGAAAATATAGACATATATTTTTAAGTAGTGTGGGCAGTGAATCAAAGATGTTAAGAAATGTTGTGTATGGCAATTTTGCATGATAGTGGGTGAATAAGCTAGTTAGTAGATTGATTAGTCTAAGAAAAGGGATTTTTAAGTGTTATATTTAGGGGAGTGGAGGAAATGGATAGAGTGGAATAAATGTTAAACTAGATTTTATGGGGAAGGCCGCTTTGAAATGTTATAGTAATATATATAGAAGATTAAATGTTAAAGTAGGACTTATCGTATAGTTTTAAAGTGGAGAAGTTATTCTATAATGTCATAGTATAATGTCTTTTTTTTCCCCTTTCTTTTCTCTTTTTTGATATGTATGGATAAAGGGGGATGTTATAATATTAATAATATTTTTAGTAAGTAAAGGTCAATATCTAGAGGAGGGAGTAAGTAATCTGTTATGAATTAGGTTTTTTTTTGTTATGAAGAAGTCACAGGGGTGGGTGGGTGGGGAGGGGGGGTTAGGGAGGGGGAGGGAGAGGGGAAAAAAAGGGGGGAAAATTTGTATTTGAAAACTTTTTCAATAAAAAAAGAAAAAAACCTTTATTGCCACTGTACATCATGTATACAACAAAATTATCTAGACTTGCAGGACAATATTTAATCAGTCATTGTCCCTCTACCTAACATGTGTCATGAGGTTTAACACGACTTGTGAATCCAGTCTATTGTAGTTTATCACAATTTAAACAAACCACGAAGTTGCATGTTGCATTAAGATTTTTTCACAGCATTCTTGCAAATCATTGTGCATATCAGTTGCAGCATTATTATTATTGCTGTGCTTTCTGATAATTCTGCAAAATTATTGTTGAATATATGCCAATCTGTGTTGATAATAAAGATTTGATTTGACTGTTGTCAAATATATGTTGTCAGAGATATAAAGGCAATGGAGTAAAAAAACAGAAAGTAATGGTGGAATGCATACGAAAAATGAGCTCAGTAACAGTGAGCAAGAAAAATATCTAAGTCTCTATATGAGGAGGAGGGAGGGAGGGAGGGAAGGAGGGAGGGAGGGAGGAAGGAAACTATCCTCATTTAGCAAAAGGCTACTTATACATAATTGTCACTTTCTAGAAGTGCAAAAGGTTTCTTCTATTCAGCCAGAAGAAACTTCTAGAAATTAACATATAAAGTGGCGATTTGAAACTTTATTCATTTGGAGCATGAGTGGTTGCACTCCATTATTGAGTAGAAGCAGGACACTAAAGAAAGAGGGGGAGAGAGAGAGAGAGAGAGAGAGAGAGAGAGAGATGAAGAAGATTTAATGAAAATTAAGTACAGTTAATATAATTATTCCACACAATTGACCGTTTTTCTAGGAGTTCTGCTGGACCTATGCTCATGACTTTGGGACCTAATACACAACATCAATATGATGCCCGTTATTTGCACTCAGGCTACTTTGGATTAGGCATTTTTAAAGCAAAGCGTCCTTTTAGTGATACAGGCAGAAGAATAAAGATATTAAATATATTATGTATGGTAGACCTGTAGGAAAGTGGGTGAAATAAAATTGATATGGTACAAGGTGATAGGTAATGTTACTGATTGCTTAGTTTAGGAAAAGGGATGTTATGTTTAGATATTAATATACTTAAAAGATTTGAGTTAAGAGATATACGTATGGGGGTGGATTATGAGTAGAATAAATGCCAAATTAGGATTTATTATATAGTTTCATAGCCGAATGTTGTTTGAAATGTATAGTATGCGGGGGACATAATAATAATGTTAGAAAGAAATGTTTAGCACATAGGGGGTGGTGTAAAAGGGTGATAAAGTATTATATAATGTGATATTAATTTGGATTTCCTCTTGCAGAAGCCATTGGGGGAGGGGAGGGGGAGGGGGGGTTAGGGAGTGGGGGGTGGGAAAGGGGGAAAATTTGTATTTGAAAAAGTTTTTCAATAAAAAAAATAATAAAGCAAAGCGTCCTTGAATTTTGCAAACATGTGAATTGATTTACTATTCTGAGAAAGAAAGTATGAAAGAAAACTGGAACTGTTCTTGTTTTTAAAAAAGATGTGTGTGTCTGTGTGTACATATATATAAATATATCTATATATATATCTATGTACACTTACACACACATACATATTTGCAAGTGCACACACATACATATATACACACATATATACAAGCATAAATATATACACACATACATATTTACACATGCTTACATACATCCATACTCAGACCCATATGAACACACACTTTTGTAATTTGATCCTTCCTTCCATTTTATTCACTATCCAATTAAATCATTCAAACCTTAATTACTTTTATTTTAGAAGATTTCCACTATATCTGATCTGCAAAAAAATTAAATGGAGGGGAGAAATGGGGCATTTTTATGCCGAAAGTACTCACCAATGTTATCAACCTGAAAACCTTTCATGAATTGACCTACACAATGTCAAATTCTGGAAGCCCACCTGGAGGGCACAGGCCTTGGTACAGCTGAGATGGAATATTTCTTTTCATCAATCCATTAAACTATTTATGGTTTTCTCCCTAATGCTTTCAGAACTCAATAAGACTTTGGGCTTTCAAAAGTAGTTACCAAGAAAATCCCAGAAGAGCTAAAATAACATTACAAAATATTGCCTAGGGTGCCAATATTTTTTATGCACATCAAAGAAAAGATTGCATTTCTGAGTCTTACTGAAAAGTCATTTTATCCTCATTTGTGCCATATACTGCTGCCAACTTGGGAAGGGAAGAGGAATAGATTACATGGAACTCTGCATTCAATCTACTTATCCTCTTCTAGGGTTTTTTTAAAATCGTGCTGTAAGAAAGAGTGCAGAGAAGAGCAACAATGATGATTAGAGGGTTGGAGGCTAAAACTTATGAAGAATGATTGTAGGAATTGGGTATATCTAGTCTAGTGAAGAGGACTAGTGGTGACCTGATAGCAGTGCTACAATATTTGAGGGGCTATCACAAAGATGAGAGGGTCAACCTATTTTTCAAAGCATCAGAAGGCAGGCAAGAAACAAAGGATAGAAACTAACCAAGGAGAGAAGCAATCTAGAACTAAGGAGGAATTTCCTAATGGTAAGAACAATTAACCAATGGAATGCCTTGTCTTCAGAAGCTGTGGGTACCCCATCACTGAAGGCTTTTTAGAAGAGATTGGACAGCCATTTGTTTGAGATCTCCTACTCAAACAGAGGATTGGACTAGAAGACTTCCAAGGTCCCTTCCAACTCTATCATTCTATGTTCTAGTCCCAACTCCTCCTACCAAGCAGAAAAAGATTGATATGGAAGTCTATTCTTGTGTCTTGCATTCATGTTCACTGTGTTAATAGCATTGCAATATAGTTTATTTGACCATAAGTTATGATGAGATACATTTTGCTCTAGATAGCTATTGCAAAAGTAATCACTGTTATAAACCTACAGTAGCATAGGGGTACATTTGGCAATCATCCAGACTATATATAGAAAAAGTACACACTGCCAGATACAGGTTGTTGGAAAGGGGGGGGGAACCCTTCACATTAATCAGAGGAATATTTTCAAAATCACATCCTTTCATCTGGATATTCTTCATTCTTGGGCATTATTGCTTCCATAGTATTGCTTATTTTATCATATTCATCTCAAATTATTCTTACCAGTAAGTGGTGAAGATAGTTGGAGTTTTAATTTAGAATTCTCTTGACTCTTACCGACAATATTTTTTTCAGATGTGGTTGTGAGTGCTACGTCTAGAATACTAAAAAATAGAGCAAAATCTTTCTTGGCTGATGTCTAAGAACTACATTTACCTGTACTCAAGAAAGGATATATAAAGCTGTCCGGTTTTCTGACTGAATAAGAAATCTGGAGAGAAGAAAAAAGATACAGTTTGGAATGTGAAATATAGTAAAGGAACACTAACATAAAATTGCTTGATTAGGAAATGATTAGGAAATGGCCGTTAGGAAATGGTTCACAGTATTATGCTTGATCCAGAGCTCTCTTTGGAAGACAGCTTCTTAGATATAGCAATTACAACATTCATAATTGGACTTTATTTGAGCATTTAATCTAGACACTGTTACTGATCTCAGAATATTCTGTATGTATTTTTAGAAGTATTGTGTGAGCCAGATGAGCCTTATTTCCAATAATTGATACATGGTTACATCATAAAACAATATGGTACCACTTATAGATATATAATTATAAATTCCCATAATTATAGGAAAATTGTGAAGAACATCCCTTTGGAAAAGTTGTTCAAAATGAAATCTGCTCTGATAATAAAGATAATACTTCTTTCACAAACTCACACTCCCTAGATCATGGCTAGTTGGGGAATTCGGGAATTCCGGAATTGAGGCCTAGACATATCTTAAAGTTGCTAAGTTTAAGAAACACTGCCCTAGATTTTTAATTTAATTTAATTTAATTTATCGCATTTCTACGCCGCCCAACTCCCAAGGGATTTTCCAATACATTAGTGTGTATGTATGTATGTATGTATGTATGTATGTATGTATGTATAGGCCTCAATTCCCAGAATTCTCCAACTAACCATGATCTTGGGAGTGGGAATTTATGTATATATAGTTTGTGTGTGTGTGTGTGTGTGTGTGTGTGTGTGTGTGTGTGTACATGCATATATATATATATACATATATATATATCAAATTTTATTTGCTGATAAAGAAATAAAGGGAGACTAGTATAGATCTACCATATTTTTCAGAGTATAAAATGCACCTTCCCCCCCCTAAATTTTTTTTGTCTTACATACCGAATGTAGCCCCGCCCACCCACTGGCCCCCACCCTTTGGCCTCTGCCTCCCAGCAGTTACCTACTTGCTGCAATGAAGAAAGAAGAAACAGCTCGTTTCAGCTTCAGCACAGCCTAATTAGCAGAAGTTGATTGGATCGGCCTCCCAACTCTCAGCTGTTTTGCTCTTGCTGCAAGGAGGTAAATTGCTGGAGCAGATTTTTTTTTTTCTTGTGCTAATCAAGCTATGCTGAAAATGAAAATGAAAGTAAAGTAGGCTGTTTGCTGTTTGCTACAACAAGGCAAAATTGCTGGGAGGCAGAGGCAGATTTCTTTTTCTTGTTTTCCTCACCAAAAAAAGTAGGTGTATCTTATAGTCTGGTGCGTCTTATACTCCGAAAAATACTGTATTTCAAACTACTTAGCTCTCATCAGCTAGCCGTACCCTTACTCGGATTCGAACTTGGGCTGCCTGCATATTAGGGAGTTGTATTAACCTCTTGTGGCTCAGAGGTTAAATAGCTTGAAATAAATCTATACTAGTCTCCCTTTATTTCTTTATCAGCAAATATTAATTTGGTATAAAATGGTTTGTCATGAATTTGACTGCTTGAGGGCTCCTGGATTGGAGCTGAAAGGCAAAAGGGAAGCAGTATGCTCCCTCCCATATTGGGGTAGACCAATACGTAGTTTTGTAGTTTATAGTAGTTTATACACTGCTCAAACAACTAAAGGGAACACAAAACTACTTTATGTAACAAACAAAGTATTTAATAAGGCTATTTCATTCATTCAGATCTCGGATGTCTTCTGCTTGTGTTCCCTTTATTTTTTTGAGTAGTGTGTGTGTGTGTGTGTGTGTGTGTGTGTATGTATATATATATATATATATATATATATATATATATATATATATATATATATATATATATGTTTTGTTTTCTTTTCGTAGGCCTTTATGTGTATTTCTCTTTAACCAAGTTCTTCCTACGTAAACCAAGATTTTTATGCAGCCCTAGTTCAGTGAAATTACAATCCACTAGTTTCTAGGCTTTTTTCAGGCAGCCAGCAAGCACCCTCTCCTTAGTCTCCTAATGGGCAGCAGGGTGCTTGCTGGCTGCCTGAAAAAAGCCTAGAAACTAGTGGATTGTGATTTCCCTGAACTAGGGCTGCATAAAAATCTTGGTTTACGTAGGAAAAACCTGGCTAAAGAGAAATACACATAAAGGCCTATGAAAAGAAAACAAAACAAATACACACACACACACACACACACACACACACACACACACACACACCATGCCTCTAACGATCACTTCCATCCTTGTAAAAATATTTCACATAGAATCTTTCTGTAAGCTGCAAGGACTTGTGCAGAATATTTTCTTTTTGTAAATATTCAGCTTCTCTCTAATATACTGGCAGCTTTTAATTATAAGGAGAGGGGAACCCACTCAATCCATTTTTATTCTTTCCAACCCAACAGAGTGTTGGAAAGAAATTATAAAAGGGGCTCAGTACTTTGTTTGTCCATCTGTCAGCTGGGTAATTCTTTGAAAACAGAATGGAATAGACCAAAATTTGATGTGCTGACAGAAGCTGGGAAATAAAAAGAGTGATAAAAAATGGGCTGGCTGTAGCCATGAAAAAAAGAACAAAATCTCCCTCTCAAAGAGGCATTTGGGCAGCTATGACTTTGCTCCATTCTTAAATCTACCTCTCTTCCAATCATATGTCCAAGACAGAGCACACATACAGACCAATACAATTTGAGGACAAAGCAGAAATGCACATAGAGATGCAATGCAGATGAATCTATCCTGATTAAATCCATATACATGTTCACGCATATGCAAAATACGTGTATGCATACATCCTGATTAGTCTCTAAGATTAAAATGTATGCATGCACACACAAAAAAGCAAACATCATTTTACAGAAGAAAATACAGAGATATTTTTCTACTAGTAAAGGGGATGGAAGGAATTGCAGAAATCCTGTTCTGCATGCTTTCCCTACCTCATTTGTGATAATAACTGCTGTACTTCCGCGTATTAAGAAAAGTTTCATAGCATTCTGGGAAACAAGAAAGTAGTTACTGCTATCTAATTCAGAATTTTATCTGAGCAATTTTGTCTCTTCCATACCATTCACAATATAACCAATTTGGAAATTGCAGATAGGTTGAGAATTGGTACTTCTTGTGTATTTCTTGCAGACCTGAGTAGCAAATTGACAACCTACAGAAGTCTATCTGCTTTAGTTTATGCCTGGTGCCATACCAAAGTACTAATCAGTATGCTCTATTCTGCTTTTCTCTTCATTTAGAACTAACTTTAAAGTATGAAACAATCAGAACTCAGTAAAACAAAGAAAGCTAAAACATGATACTGCTATAACTAAAAAGGTCTGGCTTGATTGACAAACTTTGACTCTTTTTCTGAAGGCTTCAATACAACGGAATGGCATTTCACATCTCGAGAGGCACACAGGAAACCTTTTTCTTATGTATACCCAACAAATAGGGTTCTCAATGTTATACCAAATATAAAGTATGTTAGTCTTAATGTACTAATTGCTAATTAGATGCTAATATAACATATAATTTGGATTGCTTTAGTTTAAGCAACAATATATTTTCCTTGCTGCTGCAAAAGAAAATCCTTAATTGCAGTGGATATTAAGCCATGGCTCACTGGCATGTGCAATAGATTGTGGCTAGAAGAAAAACTTCCACTGGTAATTCATGTTACTGATGATTTCAGCTCATTAAAACCACATTAAACCAAGGCATCAAGGAGGTGTTCAGATTTGTTGGCTGAGATTTTCTTGTACTTTGGATTTCACATATTCCAGGTTTGTTACAAAAACTGGCTACTAGAGATGTAAGTGGCATTAGTTACCCTTAATGTCCTGAGGATATCTTTCAGATAAAAGTTATCTGTACAAGGGATTGACTTGTGCAAGTAATAAAATAGCAATAGCAATAGAATTTAGGCTTATATACCGCTTCACAGTACTTTACAGCCCTCTCTAAGCAATTTACAGAATCAGCATATTGCCCCCAACAGTCTGGGTTCTCATTTTACCAACCTCGGAAGGATGGATAGCTGATTCAACCTTGAACTGATGAGACTTGAACTGACAAACTGCTGGCAGTCAGCAGAATTAGCCTGCAATACTGCATTCTAACTACTGCACCACCACAGAAACCTGGAGCTTTCATTGATCAACTTTTAAATTGCACCATCTTGCACTCTTATGCATACACTGTTTCACCTCAACTCAAATGCACATTTTAAAGGGATTCTACGTGCTCTTCAATATTCCAAATTTGCTATTTTGATGGAGCAAAGTAATTTCCAGTAGGTAGTCCTATTCCTTTTTTATAGAATCATTCTCCTCAAATTTGGAAACTTTAAGGTGGATAAAGTTCATCTCCCAGAAATGAATACCTTCTGGTTGCCAAACCATTGTTCTTATTAGCTTTCGTGGATGACACTCAATTCTGTATTGTTGAGAAAATTGACTAGTTCCTGGAGAAATGGAACCTATTATCTCTGCTCACCACTTTTGCATTCTTTCCATTTTAGAGAAGCTATGGAGAATTAGGGTGGGTTGGGGAGGGCATAATTCTGTTGACAGACTATTCATTAGGGAAATGGGAATATTTTAATAGTTTTTATAAAAATGATTTTTGGATCTCGCTGATTTAAACAATCTCACTTATATCTGCACAAGGCACCAAGCTACACTTCAATTAAGGACTCCATATCACTTTAGGCAATTCAATGGACCAGAAGCCTATTCCAGTTGATGTTCTCCAGGTATGTTGCACTTAACCTTTGAAAACACCAACTAGTATTAATAAAGGCTATGTTGATTGAAAATTCTGAGAGTTGGACTGCAATATATTAGGCAAACACCAAATTGGGGGAGGGGAGGCTGGGGGGTGATTCAAAACTATTTCTGTTTGGCTTATAATAAACACTGAGAACAAAAACTATCTGATGAGTGAGATGACTCCGCATGTCATCCTTCTGGCTCTATTTAACCTTTTACCATATTTAATCAGTCATGGTATAGCTCTGAATGTTTGGCTTGAATCAAGGCTACTTAAGCACTATTAAAGTTTTCCCTGCTTTGAAGCCTCCAACCTAAAATGCAACAATAGCTGTCAATGAACTTGTAATGAATTTGTGTACACTTGCTCCATGATGCTGATTCCAACTCAGATAAAGCTAAACGGACCATATGATCCAGTTTACCTGGGATAGTCCCAGTTTACAACTATTCTCCTGTTTGGTGTGAATACACTATATCTTTTTTATGAGTCCCTTCAAGCAATTGCCATCTTCTTCCCCACTTAGAATAACAGAAACATAGGGCTGTAAGGGACCTTGGAGGACCTCATTGCATCCTGGACAAATGGCTGTCCAAACTTTTCTTGAAGACCTCCAGCGATGCAACAACCATAACTCCCATGTAATTTAATATAGCGCTTCCATATAACTTATATAACATATGACTTCCATAATGCCTTCTTTCACCAAGCTGACCATAACGTCCCAGTTTAGATAACAAATTATTTAGTCACTCTTAGATAAAACCTCTGATAAAAATTAGACGTTGTACAGGAGTACACGGAAGATATTTAGCATTCATTAGAACAATATGAGCTTAGTCTGGGAAAACAAAATGTGAGAAAGAAACCCCATCTTGACTCTCTTTGGTATAAAAGGGTGAGAAAAGGAAACCTTACCAGGCTTTATCAATGTTTCCCAGCTTCTGGCAACTTTTAAGACAAATGGACTTCAATTGCCAGAATTCCACAGCCAGCGTGTGTGGACTTCAACTTCCCCATGCTGGCTGAGGAATTCTGGCAGTTGAATCCATCTTAAAGTTGCCAAGGTTGAGAAACACTGGGCTATGTCAATAGAGTTCCAGTAATCTTTCGTGGTGTCTATTGGTGTGATAGGCATTGTGATTATGGATTCAAATTAAATAATAACTTAAACAATTTCCCAAATATTAATAGAATCATTTAACTTACTAGAAACGTCTCCAGAATATTATCTTGATGTGTATGATGTTATGCTAAGCACCCAATAATACACCACTTTATACATATACACACATGATACTCAGTGATGGTTGCTTGCATGTAATAATACAGTCGGAAGGGACCTTGGAGGTCTTCTAGTCCAACCCCCTGCTCAAGCAGGAAACCCTATACCATTTCAAATACAAATTCCAAACATGCGCACACACGCACGCACATACACATACACACACACAAACACACACTTGCACACACATACAGAGAATATTAATATTTTTCTTAATGTATTCCATACAGGACTAAGGAAATACTACTTCAATTTTATTTTCCAAAGTAACCTAGACTTCATTTTTATAAAAACCTTGTAGAACAAAACACACGATACTTTATGTACTAACAGTACATACAACCAAGCACCTTGAATCATCAGGTAACTCTTGAAACTCTTCAACTGTAACGAACAGCAATATGCTAGAAGAGCTTCATAAAAGTCATGGTCCTGAAAAAATATATTAACATTCTATAAACCTCTGGAACTCTTTGATGTTGACCCAATATTTCAGACAGCACAAGACACAAAAAAGTGATCTTTTCATAATTAACTCTGCAAGTAGCTCTTTTTGTAAATAGAGAAATTGCAGACTAAAATGTAATAATAGTTATGTCATCATAGTAAATCTTCCATTACCTTCTCATTCAAGTTACAGTTGGGAGGAAGGGGACAACAACTACTGTTCTCACAAGAGCTTCATTTCTTTCTCTGCTTCTTTCTGGAAGTAAAGATTCTCTATCAATGGTTAGATCAAAGGAAAATGTCCACGTTAGCTGCCAAATAGGCAATGCACTTGTCATAGGGAGAATTATAAATTTTAAGCTCTCCTAAGCCAGAAAGGATGTTTTAGTTTCTTTCCCATTTGTAACTGTCTCCTATCCATCAATGCTTGCAATGTTTTTGGTACCTGTCACACTTGCTAGATAATATAGAGAGTCATCATCTCTCTTCTTCGCATGGCATTTTAAAGTCACGCAACAGGTGAAGGAAAGGCATTCTTCTAAAGGCACGCTCACTCAAAAACAAAAAGCCACACACTTTGATGATGTGATGTGTGCATGGATGGAGAGAATGGCTACGGTTTGCAGTATAAAGTCAGAGGTTTTACTGCAACAGATTTGCTGCAGCTTGCTACAATGAAGGGAAAGGATTTTTCCCCCATCTTCTCCATTATGACCGAAAGATGAAAATCTATTTCAAATTTAATGCAGAGAACAGTGCTCTTATTTTTTTTTAGAAATCACTAACCCAAATTTTAAATGTCATAATATAGCTGAAATCTCTAGTTCCCAGTAGCTATAAATCAAAGTAAAACTTGCTGTACTAAGTTTTTATCATCTCACAATTTGTCACATATTTTATTTAGGAGATCACTGGGTGCATAAGAATATTTGTTATGTCAGGAGATTTTTTTTCCCTGTGTACTGACTGAGTTGATTGGAACCCATGCATTTATAAATGTTTTCTTGGAAGATCTGGATTTTAGAACAGACATGCTGAATTTGGAATCTGTAGGCTAATGTCACGCAGAAAAAACCATTCGAGAAAAAAAAAAGGGTATATGTATTACTCACACTACTCGTGCATGACGAATAAGAAGAGTGGTAATTTTTTAAAAGCTATATTTCCCAAGTTCAGAACCTATTTTCAGCATCCCTTTAATCATAACCTCTGACACCTTACCAATTCAAAAGCAAGTTAGTTAACAAAAAGTAATAACACTTGATTAATCTTTGAAGAACCATCCATTTTTTCCAAGCACAAGTCTTGCTGTAAACTAGACAAGCAGTTTCAAAACCTACCGAGCAAACATGTTTTCATGGCTATATAGTAGCACAGCAAAGATATTACCAATTCAATCCTAAGGTTTCCACTTCCCATTTCTCATGGCTGCCCTTGGAACTATACTATAATAACAAGCCTCCTTATTTTGCAACATCTAATCTGGCAGATTCTTTATCTAAGAAAGAAATCCATACTTTACCTTTCAGCCCAGGAACCCTTTGCCGGAAAAGTGCATCCATGGCTGGCACCTGCTGTTCATGCTGCTGCTGCTGCTGCTGCTTCTTAATCAGGTTCCCTTCACTGCCAGCTCTCAAAATCTTTTCCCCTAAACTAATTTTCCTCATTCTGCCACTAAAATCTTCCTTCCTAGACAAAGGCAGTCTAGATGCTGGGTTAGTTGATAGTGGCCTGGCTAGACGGGACGGTTTGGACATCATGAATATTCAGTAATATATCACCTGCTGCAAAGAACTATGCTAAGAAACACAGATGCATGCACATCCAAAAGCCTCTTTTCTTCCTCTTCCAGCAGATTTCACTGTGAAGAAATTACGCTGTGAACAACTGCAGTGCTGTCAGTGAATCTGTTATTAAACAAAAGCCACTGGATGGCAAGAAAGAAAAAAAGAAGAAGAAAAACTCCCAGACCTGCAGAGTATAAATGGGACTTAGGGTACAGCAGGGAACATTTCCTCATAGTGGATTCTCAGATCAATACTGGAGAACAGATGTTCTGTCTGACCTAGACCAAGTAGCTGCTGGACAGCCAAACCATGCAGATAAACTGCCCCACCTACTCCTATAAAATAGGAGTGGAAACGTGAACTGTATATTGGAACAAAATGGGAATTGCCTGTGCATTCCACTTCCAAATGTGCATTTCAGAGTGGACGGAAGGCTGCAGTCTCAGTTTAGTGTATTTCTTTATAATGCACAACCAGGGGGCTAATGAAGACCTTTGGGGAGCCTGCCTAAAGCAATCATGTTTGCATGAGCTAAAAGCAACATTGGACAAACTCAAGGTTGGAGAAATCAATAGGCTGATTGAATCTATTTCCCTTTAAGCAGAATGAGGAGAAATTTGGGGAATGTGAACAATTGAGACATTTACATACTGGGTACCAGATGCCCTGGCCAACTGGAACAGGCATCCTGCACCTTTTATTTGTTTTTTGTTTTTGTTTTTTCCCATGAACCTTATTGACTGCACTGTCAAATTTTAGCAGAGCAATTGTTGCAAATGAGCAACTTAGTTTCTTGACATATTAGGTAGCTAATGAACAAAACCTGTAGTGCAGCCTGAAAGAGGTTTAACATATTATATGAAATGTCAACTTCTGCCCTCAGGACACCACCCTACAGGGCATTGCATGCCAAAAGCAACTAGATTCAAAGATAGTTTTTCCCCATGCATAACTCTGCTTAAAAACCCAATTCCCACAGCACTGTCTTATGCCTATAGATATTTGCTCATTTAATAGGGCTATATTGCTTTTATCCTTCTCATCTTCTTATCTTTTTCATCTTCTCATCTTTTTCATCTTCCCTACTACCTTCTCCTATTGGTATCTTATGATTTATCACTTGTTGTTTGTATCTTATGCTTTATGATCTATGATCTATGACTTACTGCTTTGTTGTTTCTATGTATATACACTGAGAGCCTATGCATCAGAGACAAATTATTTGTGTGTCCAATAACATTTGACCAATAAAGAATAATCCTATTCCTGTAGCATAATTTTAAAAAGGGTGTTTCCAGGGTATAGAAGAAAAAAAAAAAGTCAAGACGACACCTATAATGGTACAACTGAAATTCCACCTTTTTTTAATGCACAACACAGCCATCTATAATCATTGCATTTCTGCTGTAACAAATCAGTCTGGTGAGTAAATGTCAGTTATTCTGTTTTTTATTGGTCTTTGTATCCTGAAATTTTAATATACCGTAGTTGTTCTAAAAATGGTTTAGTCACACAAAAAGAGTTACACGGTGGCATTGTCCAAAGGTCTATACCTTATTCTTCATTTAAAGAATGAATTACAATGTAAGGATTGCATTGTATATGATTATATGTGGGGTACAATTGCATCTTTGCAGCAAATAGTAATTAAGAAACCCAAAAGCAAGTTTCAGCTTTAAAAAAAGATCCAGAGTAAAAGTAAGCAGCTTTTGGGGGCCAGAAATCACATTTGGTGTTTTGAGGGCATGGTGGAGGTGATTTCACAGAACAGATCTTAGATGCTCTCACTATGAAAAAAATGGTTTGCCATTTGGAAGCTCATGTTTTATAATATCTTGCTGCCAAAAGAGAAGTTTTACCAACCTCTTCTTACCATAAGAATGTTCTCTTTGGGGTTTTTTCTCTCTCTCTCTCTGTGTGTGTGTGTGGTGTTTTTGTTTTTTTGTTTTTTTTGGCTGTCCAGGAAAATCAGCCTTCCCCCAGAATAATTGGACTTCTCCCTTTGTGAGTTTCTGAGAATGCCTGTTGGGTCTGAGGCAAGGTTGGAAGTTCTGACCTCTAAGCTTTTTCCTGCACTCTTCCTACAACAGGACTTCATGTGAGGATTGTACAGATCCTATATTATATTAATATTATAAGGAATAGTAATATCCATATTAATGTTTAGGAATCTTTAATATGTGATTCATCATTCTCACAATTACCATATTTCTCCCCAATCTGGACAAAAATTTTTGTATGATACATCTTTGTAATCAGTCCTTTATTACAAGGATCTGACCAAAACTATCATACATCACCAAATAGTAATAGCAATAGCACTTAAGTCTTATATATTACCCCATTTACAGCACTCTCTGAGCAGTTTACAAAACATTTTTGTGCATTTCATACTTAAGACCTGCTAGAGATCCATATAGAGTCAACATCTCAATTATGCCAACTGAATATTTTCAAGAGGAGCTTGATTTTAAATTTCCAATAAGACTGGGTAATTGATCAGACAGGGTCATTCTTAGGAACTCAACATCTTTCAATTATTTTATAAATCTTCAATTGAACCTAGTCAACTCCTGTCTTAATATGGATTCTAGCTATTTTTCCCTCATGATCACTATGACTACTTTTGATATGACTTAAAAGAGTCTACTACAAACACAGTCAGTGGCATATTAAAACAACAGTGGCATATTAAACATGTGCTGCAGTTAACATACGTAGTAGCACTAATTATACACAGGCCATGTGATTCAGTTGCTGGGGCATTGGATTTATTTATTATTTATTTATTTATTTTTAAAATTTGTATACCGCCCTTCTCCCTGAGGACTCAGGGCAGTGAACAGTCAAGTAAAAACATAAACTACAAACATTAAAATACAATTAAAAAGATATATATAAATTTGGCCCCATGATTAAAAATAATAACAGACAATTAAAAACATTTTAAAAAGTGTTAGGCCAGCCCAGCTTGCTGGAAAAAGAAGGTTTTAAGGGCACGGTGGAAGGCACCAAGGTCTTGGATTCTCCTTATCTCTGGGGGCAGCTGATTCCAGCGGGTAGCTGCCTCCACAGAGAAGGCCCTCCCCCTGGGGGTCACCAGCCTACATTGTTTGGCTGATGGCACCCCAAGGAGGCCCTCTCTGTGGGAGCGCACAGGTCAATGGGAGGCCGTCGGTAGCAGCAGGCAGTCTCGAAGATAACTAGGTCCTATGCCATGGAGTGCTTTAAAGGTGATAACCAACACCTTGAAGCGGAAGACCACTGGGAGCCAGTGCAGCTTACACAGGAGAGGTGTTGTATGGGAGCGCCATACGGCTCCCGTGACTACCCGTGCGGCCGCATTCTGGACCAGTTGGAGCCTCCAGGTGCTCTTCAAGGGGAGCCCCATGTAGAGAGCGTTGCAGTAGTCCAGGCAAGAGGTGACGAGGGATTTGGATATGGGAGGCTGAAATGGCTACTATGATTCTTCCTTGGTACATTTGAGAAAACTATAAATGTTCCAACTGAATCCAAGACCCTATACTAAGCCATGATAAGCTTTTTAAAAAAATTTGGATACATGAACTATTTTCTAAATCCAATCACTGTGAATTATAAACTATATTTTATGGTTTTATGAACTGAGTGAACCCGGATAATTTATTCTACATGTCATAGTAAAACAAATTGTAATTTAATGCAATTTGTGAATCCAGTTATAATTTTCAGAATAAAATATCTTACAAATTTATGTGGCAAAAATGGCACCCTGAGCTTCTGGGAGAAAAAAAGATAAAAAAGCAAAAGCAAGGAGCATTGACATTTTTATTCCGAAGTTCAGTTTGCAGATAAAGACAAATAAGACAAATAAAGTTGCAAATTTTATTAGGTTCAATTGTTTGCATTTCAATATTGCTTTATTAAATATTTTGTGTTTTCATAAGCTCCATTTGTTGCTATTTTTCCTTTCAAATAAAGAGTCTGCTTGGCATGATTCTGACAGAATAAATAACAGTGATTTCATGCCTGAAATGTTTAAAACAGCCAAGCCCAGAATTCAACTGAGATGAATATTACTTGTTGCATATTTTCTGAAAATTGTGAGTCAGTAATCCTAGTCTTCCATCTGAAAATATGTTTTTATACATTTCCACAGCTGGGGTCTGAAGCTGAGGTAGGCTGAAGTCTAAGAGCATATTATCAGTGCCTACAGCCCTGTCCACCTCCTCAACATGCATACTTCAATATACCATGTATGATTAGTTCTCTTTTTATTTCATTGTAGTCTCCAGCAGACTGGGGAAGTGATTTTCAACTATGTCAGCCCTATTCTCACCCCAAAATATTTCCCCTTCTTCAAATTTTCTTGCACCAATCTTGGTCTCTGCCACAGCTTCCTAGCTGAAAAATAGCCATCATTGGAGCAATTGGGATAGGCAAGAATAATAAAGCAATGTATCAAATGGACTTGTAAGTGTCTTTGCCTCTTTATATTGGTACCAGAAAACAAATTTAGAAACATTGGCCTCCTGATACTAAGATCTTAAGCTTACTTGAAATGATATCCTGTTTTTTTTTCCTCCTGATTTCCTGATCCTCAGGTGTCCATGGAACAGGAATGTCAAGGGTCAAAAAACTAAGATAGTAACTATGCACTGATGATGCTACTTCATTTGGTAATGAACCATCTGCACAAAAACCACCAAGTTCATAGAGCATCAAAACTAAGGACCCCGCAAATTAAGATACTATTATGACGAAATGAAAGCCACTATCTTGACTTTTTTTTTACCACTCCCAACACACAGATATGCCATGTTACAGTTAAATTTCTGATAATTCACTACTTCACAGAAAGCTCATAAACACATCTTCCCACATAGAGGAAAGGTAGCTCTTGAGATCAGTATAAAAACAAGTAATAAATGCAAAGTAAAAGTAGAACAATAACCAGACAGACAATTGCATCATTAATCCACCATAACTGTTCAGTTTTAACTATTACTTGAAGACTGCCATCATATATACTCCAAATCCTACTTAATGTTTAATTTCTAAAAATCCAGTCAATTTATAACTTACCCTATCCTATGTCTCACGATAACATGATTTCAGAAATGTGTGGTGCAATAAAACTATTAAATATGATGATCATGATCATGATCATGATCATGATCATAATCATAATAATAATAATAATAATAATAATAATAATAATAATAATAATAAATTGAGTAAAAAAGTAATTGAGCAGCGAGCTGAAAATTGGAAACACAAAGCTCTGCATGGCCAATACTTGAAAAGTATTGAAGGCAAAGCTGACCAGAAACTAACTTGGAACTGGTTAAGATCAGGAGTACTGAAAAAAGAAACTGAAAGCTTTATTTTGGCAGCTCAAGAACAAGCCCTAGCCACAAACTGTATGAAGGCAAAAATTCAACATATTACCACCAACAGCAAATGCCGCCTCTGCAATGAGAAAGATGAGACAGTCGACCACCTGATCAGTGGGTGCAGCAAAATTTCACAAACTGACTACCTACAACGTCATGACCGTGTTGCTAAAATCATTCACTGGAAATTGTGCCAGAAGTTTGGATTTGAGTACAGCAAAAACCACTGGGAACATCTGGTTGAGAAAGTTTTAGAGAATGAGAAACTCAAGATCTTGTGGGACTTTAGGATTCAGACTGACAGACATTTGGTCCACAACACACCTGACATAACAATAGTTGAAAAGAAAAAAGTATGGTTCATTGACATTGCAATACCTGGTGATGCACGAATTGAAGATAAGCAGCAAGAAAAAATCACAAAGTACCGGGACTTACAAATTGAAGTTGAGCGACTGTGGAAAAAGAAATCGTGTGTTGTCCCGATTGTAATTGGAGCCCTCGGAGCAATACCCAAAGGGTTACCCCGCTATTTAGAAATTCTAAATTTGCCGGACTTGAACATTTTGACTCTACAAAAAACCACCTTACTCGGAACAGCTTACATCCTCCGACGATACCTTAACAGTTCCTAGGTCCTTGGTTAGGACTCGAGCTGCTGAGCTATTAACCAGCCTCAAAGGCTGTGAATCTCACTAAAGATTAACCAATAAATAATAATAATAATAATAATAATAATAATAATAATAATAATAATAATAAAATAAGAGCAACCATATCTCAAAGGTGCTTTTTCAAGAGGCAACTGGACTTTCTTGACAAGAAAGAATAGAATAGAATTCTTTATTGGCCAAGTGTGATTGGACACACAAGGAATTCGTCTTTGGTGCATATGCTCTCAGTGTACATAAAAAGGCAAGATACATTCATCAAGAATCATAAGATACAACACTTAATAGGGTACTAATAAGGGTACAAATAAGCAATCAGGAAACAATCAATATCAATATCAATCGTAAAGATACAAGCAACAAAGTTACAGTCATGCAGTCATAAGTGGGAGGAGATGGGGGATAGGAATGATGAGAAGATGAATAGTACTAGTAGTGCAACCCTTAGTGAATAGTTTGACAGTGTTGAGTGAATAATTTGTTTAGCAGAGTGATGGCATTCAGGAAAAAACTGTTCTTGTGTCTAGTTGTCTTTGTGTGCAGTGCTCTATAGTATCATTTTGAGGGTAGGAGTTGAAACAATTTATGTCTAGGATGCGAGGGGTCTGTAAATATTTTCACATCCATCTTTTTTGCTTGTGCAGTAAACAGGTCCTTAATGGAAGGAAGGTTGCTAGTAATTGTTTTTTCTGCAGTTCTAATTATCCTCTGAAGTCTGTGTCTGTCTTGTTGGGTTGCAGAACCAAACCAGACAATTATAGAGGTGCAGATGACAGATTCAATAATTCCTTTGCAGAACTGTATCAGCAGCTCCTTGGGCAGTTTGAGCTTCCTGAGTTGGCGCAGAAAGAACATTCTTTGTTATGCTTTTTTGATGACATTTTTGATGTTAGGTGTCCACTTTAGGTCTTGAGATATGATAGAACTTAGAAATTCAAAGGTCTCTAATGTTGATACTGTGTTGTATAGTATTGTAAGAGGTGGTAGTTTCGGAGGGTTTCTCCTAAAGTCTACCACCATTTCTACAGGTCTGAGTGTTCAGTTCCAGATTGTTCCAGTTGCACCACGAGGCTAGTTGTTCAACCTCCCGTTTGTATGCAGATTCATTGTCGTCTCAAATGAGACCAATCACTGTTGTATCATCTGTAAACTTCAGTAGTTTAACAGATGGATCATTTGAGATGCAGTCATTGGTATATAGAGATAAGAGAAGTAAAGAAAGAACACATCCTTGGAGGGCCGCTGTGCTAATTGTACAGGTATCTGATGTGATTTTGCTTAGCTTCACCTGCTGCTTCCTGTCTGTTAGGAAACTTATGATCCACTTACAAGTGTGTTCAAGTACCACTAGCTGATTTAGTTTAGTTAGAAGATTGTCGAGTATGATGGTATTGAATGCTGAACTAAAGTCTACAAAGAGGACCCTTGCATAGGCCTTTGGAGATTCAAAATGTTGTAGGATGTAGTGCAGAGCCATATTAACAGCATCATCTGTCGCTCTATTTGCTCGGTATGCAAATTGCAGGGGGTCTAACAGTGGATCCTTGATGGTTTTCAGGTGGGACAGCATTAGCCTTTCAAAGATTTTCATAAGTACAGATGTTAGAGCAACTGGTCTGTAGTCATTCAGTTCCTTGATGGAGGGCTTCTTTGGCTCTGGGCTGATGGAGCATTTGAAGCAAGAAAGAACATGGCACATCTCTAGCGATTTATTGAAGATTTGGGTGAAGGTGGGGACCAATTGATCAGCATAGACTTTTAAGCAAGAAAAAGTTATCTTGTCTGGGCCTGGTGCTTTTCCTGTTGCCTTTTCAAAAAAGGCAACTTCTCCAGTTGCCTTTTGAAAAAGCACCTTTGGGACAACCATGACCTGGATGACTGAGACCATATACCCTGTTTATATAGACAAGATAAAAATACCACAAACAGAAACATTACTACATGGAATCTTTGCTTTCCACATCCAGCACCTTTGACCAGCTCTTTCACAAATTTGCCTTCAGACCTTCCACAAGGCTGTTCTTTCTTTGGTAAGTACATTAGTATGAAAGGACACAACTAGCCTTGGTTTACTCAAATCATGTATTCTTTAAAAACTAGCTTCCATTATTATCAAAACAAAAATTGTTTGCACTAGCACTAGGTCAACAGATTCGGGAACTATTACATTAATTGTAATATTGTACAGCACCTGAGGGCAGGACAAGAAGCAATGGGTGGAAACTAATCAAGGAGAGAAGCAACTTAGAACTAAGGAGAAATTTCCTGACAGAACAATTAATCAGTGGAACAACTTGCCTCCAGAAGTTGTGAATGCTCCAACACTGGAAGGTTTTAAGATATTGGATGAACATTTGTCTGAAGTGGTGTAGGGTTTCCTGCCTAAGCAGAGTGTTGGACTAGATGACCTCCAAGGTCCCTTCCAACTCTGTTATTCTGTTCTGTTCTAATCTATTCTATTTACATTATGCAGAAGTAGCATATAGAAAACAATACAAAGAGCTCTCATGATCCCTCAAAAAGATGGCTTTGGTAAAGATTTCTGCATTCAAAGAAAGAATATTAACAACAATATGTAAAATGAAATCTACCTACTCATCTTTTTGTCAGTTTAGCAAAAGTGGATCCATCTGAAGCTGAAGGTTTCTCTCTTGTTTCTCAGGTGCCTAAATAGACCCAGGACAAATGATAGACTAGAGTACATAAAACTTTCGTCAAATAATGCAATTTGTTGTTTCCTTGTAATCAATTATTTATTGAAAGCAATCTCTATTTTATCTCTTTCTATTGTCACATTTTATCTTTATTACATACAAATTTGATTCAATAATAATTCTTTCTAAAGCAGAATAAAATAATTATACATATATATAAATAGAGCAATCATATGTTATGGACATTAAAAAACTTCCTTTTTACAACCCTGTAATCCCTTAATTTGGAGTAGAGTCAAGGTGATTAGATAAAGCTGTGTGTTTAGTGGCCACAGGGCCTTCCTGATGCCACAGATATTTTTTCTTGCACTCTAGAAGAGAAACATCTTCCGCTACCTAGGATTGAACTCAACCCTCTGAATGAGGGCGAATGACTTCACCAGTAGGCCACCACACCACTCCATGTTATAGACATTAAATGTGATTAATCATATGATTAATGTACATAATCATGTGTGAATTGCAAATTGGAGTTAGGGAATATAGAGATGTATCTTGTACACTTCAACAAGATCTCAGGATCAATAGCATTATATCTATTTATGTGCAAGACTAGGAACAGAGAGACCCTATATTTTGTCCTTCCCAATATACACAAGCCAATTGGATGACTACTTTGAACCATTTCTCTCTCTCTCTCTCTCTCAATGAAAGGAAAGGGAAGAAGAGTATGATCAGCAGCAAGGTGGATGGACTCAATTACAGTGGAAATGGAAGATCTGAAAGATCAGGTTAGAGACATGTCATGGGGGGTGGGGAAGAGAATGTGGCTGTTCCGAGTTAGAAACCATTTGATGGCACATAATTGATCAATCAAATCAATCAACCACATTAGTGTGGCAGATTAGAATCCATAACCTTCAATGAAGAGAACTTCAGTTTGTAGTAGATTGATTTACACTGCTGCTGTTATGTACATATAGATAATAGCACCACAGAGAGGGGAACTCTTGCTATGAAAAAATAAGTCATGTTCTTTCTTTTTTAAGTCCAAAGTTTATCTTACAGTATATTGTGTACTAAGGTTAAACAGCAAATTAATACCATTTGTGCATGTTGGAACATCCTTTTTTTGCTATTTAAACAATCTGTCAGCCCTGAAGGCCATCTTTTTCTTTCGATCTTCAGGACTGCCACATTTAGTGCTGTAGGAAACTGGGAAGGGGGATTGCATGGAGTTGGGCAGATATCTAGCCATAATAACATTCTCTGGGAGTCAAGGACATTCTGCCTGCACCTGGAGTGGCGTGATTGGGAGGCATCTCCAGTTGGCACGGTGCATTGATTGGACCATGTGATGGACAAGTGGGTGCAGGGGAAGTGACTTGGACTTTCTTTTGGGGGGGGGAAACCTGGAAGCTTTCAGATTCGGGTTTTTCCAGATGTGCCAATATGACATCTCTAATAAAATGGAACTTTGAGGAACTTCTAGACTCAGTCTTCTTTCGTTGAGGGTATTACTTGGAACCATAACATTAACTCAAATCTGCTTTAAAACTTCAACCAGCTCCCTGATCTCCAGGTGCTGTCCGGGGTCCTGAGCCCCAAGGGCTGACCCAACACTGGGCAACGTGAAGACTCAGGGAAGATTGGGGTGTGTGGGTGGGAGAAATGATACAATCTTAATTTTAAAAATACAAAAACTCACACATAGAATCATCTTGAGCCTACTAATCCTTCTCTCTCCCTCTAAGAGGAAATATTTCCTGAAGCCACAACCTCTGTCTGGCTCCTGTTATGATTGGCTGTTCATCACATCTTCATTTGATTTCATCCCTATCAAAAGCACCCGTTCTAGACCTTGAAGGAAATGCCTTTCAGGAAAGCACCATTTTATCTTTTGGCCCATCTAAGTCACAACAGCAAATTAAAATATTACATGTTTGAAAGAGAGAGAGAGAAAAATTTCAAATAATGACAGATTGGAGAATGTTGAAACCAACAAAGACTAACTAGGTTGTATAACTCATAAAGAGACTGTGATGAAAACAGCTAGAAATGATATCCTTATTGTATTTCAAGAATGGTAGTTGTAATTGAGAGTTGACAGCCTTTGAGCAAGCAGGAAAGTTAGTTCAAGATTTATTCTGTCAGATTTCAAATCTTTCACACTTGCTTTCAATGCCAACCTCTATTAACGGAAGCCTTTGATTTTGTTTTATCTTAGCCATGAAAACACCAGCTGAAAATAATTGCTTCTTTATATTCTTTCTAGTCTGGCTCTTCCATTTAGATAAATCTCCCAAACTGGAAATGCTCAGCCACTAAATTGAACCCCAGAAGGGCATCATGTGAACTGAAAGTAGAATAGCTGGACTCTTGCTAAAAATCAATGCTTGCATAGAACTGCCCCAGGATTTTAGGTAAGCCCCACATCAGACTAGCAAAATGATGGATGATGACATGACCTGGCACAAGAGCAGCCTTGTCTGCCTGTTGATCCAACTATATCTTGATCCAACTATATACATTTTAAGAACTGCTGGAAAATCTCATTGATACCAGCCCTCCTGGTGGCAGGAAATGATGTTGCCTAACCACTCAGGCTCACTATTTTGCTATTCAGAAATTATTCTAACATTCTTTTTTCCAAAATATAAAGCTAGGATTTTTCTTTCTCTCTGGACCCAAGAAATATCTTGAACACTTTCATTCTTTTCTAATATAAGGCAAGAACATAAAACAGTGTGAATCATTTCCAAACCAGTGACATACCAACCATATTGGACACCTGGACCAGAACATTTTTGTTCAAGGAGAGGGATCACATAAATGATAATTTGATCATTTATTAGACTTGTAAGAGTTGAGAATCTATGGATTACAGAATAGTTCATTTCTACTCCAGTTTCTATAATAGAATAACATAATATACTGATCCCCTAGTACAACTTCACAAAAATAATTTGTACTGGAAGTTTACTTCTGAACAATTTTCCAGATTTTGGGAAATCTTCCAGCTATGTCACAGGTAGAATTATTGAGGATAGAGAAATGCAATGTTGGAATGTTTCCTCCAATGGGTTCAGCTTGAGATTCCAAATTTTTGTTCTGTCCCCTATTCTTGGCTTCAAATAACAGGATTGCTCAGAATGGTCACTCATGGAATAGCATTAAATGAACAAATTTTGCCCTCCTTGAACTTGATTGTGAGCTTGATCAAATGGATCATCAAACAAAGCAATCCAGAGCCCTCACTTACAACATGAACAACCAGGCTCAAATTATCCTGCTTTGGATCATTTTGCAAAGACAGAGATGGCTCTAATGTTGGGGAAAGTGAAAGGTAAGCGAAGAGGATGACAAGCAACAAAGTGGACTGCTCAGTTAAAGAGGCAATGAAGACATGAAAAACCAGATTAGGAACAGATGTTCATGGAGAAGATCTATCTGTGTGGTCACTAAGAGTCAGCAATAACTTTATATATATTTTTCAGTTTTATTCTTTGCATTAGTTTATAATATAAAATACAAAAAGCAAATAATAGAAAAAATAGGGGATGGAAAAGGGAAGAGAAAAGTGTAGGAAAGAATGGAAGGCAATGACTGGATGACACATAATCAATCAATCAATCTTTAAGTTTATTTGCTCCCCTTTCTCATAGTTGTCTGAAAGTGTTCAGGAGCTCATTTGTCCAGACAAATTGTACTTTAAGTGAACAACAATTGTGATTATTTTCAAATGGAAACAACTGCTTCTGATAATCTTCACACCCACCATGAAAGGGATAGGGGGGAAAGGAGATGGGAAATAGAGCCTACGGATAACATGTTTCGCAGTTGAGGGCCACCTCTTGAAAACTATGACTGAACTCATGGTCTCCTGGTTTCTAGCACAGTGGTGCCTTAACCACTAGACCAAATTGGCTCTGAATCCTGATTACATTAAAAGTCCACTTGTGAAAACTAGTGAAGAAGTGTTGTTCTGGCTGAAATCAACAGATGCAAAGTATTACTATTATTATTATTCTTAAATGGTTACATTTTCATAAAACAGAATAAACTTCCAGATGGCATATCATTGTTAATGTACATGCACAATAGAGAAGAAATAAGAATTAATTTCAAAAGGAAATCACAAGCATGTGTTAAAAAAAAAAAGAGAGGGGGAAGCTAACTTTTCCAGGAAGGTACATTACTCTTAACTGAAATATGGGAAATGGCAACAAACTATTTCTGCAGCTGCTAAAGCTTTCCTAGGATTGTGCAAATGGGGCAAAATAGGTTCACAATTAAACACAATAATGTTCAGGATATTATTCTTCCCTCATACATTCAGCTTGTGGAGAAGCACCCATTAACCCATCTAATCAAAATGATGACAATCGTATGAATGGCAAATGGCAACTTTTTAAAAAAGTGAGGGAGAGAATTATTGCTCTAAAGCAGTGGTTCCCAACCTTTTTTTGGCCATGCCCCACCTAAGGATCTCTAAAATCCTGATAACCCCTCTGTATCATATAATTCTTACTATTCAAAAAGTAAACTCCTACTCATGCGGAGGAAGCCTAAAAGGCCATTAACCTGGTTTAAACAAGGCTCCAAAGAACATGGCATCCATGAAAGAGAAAAATAAAAGAACAAAAGACAGTAGAAGTACTGAGGAACTTTAAAAATAATAGTATGAAGGGATATGAAAAAAACAGCAAATAAAGTTTCAAAACATATAATAGAGAACTGAAATGCATAAATATAAAATAATTTTAATGAAAGCTTTTTCTGTAATACTTTGACCATATTAATTACTATACATATTACAATAAAGGTATCTAACAAATTCAACATACAATTTGAGCTCACCTCAAGATCATATTTACAAAGCAATTCTATGCATGTCTACTCAGAAGTAAGTACCATTGTCTTCAATGGGGCTTACTCCCAGGAAAATCTTGTAGGATTGCAGCTTTAGTCTGCAGAGAGATTTTATATTAGACTCCAATTTAGTCAGCTTCATTCTCAAGTCTCCTTCTTCAGTGATATCCAGTCGATTTCTTTTCTTCAGTAGCAAATCATTTACAACACTAAAGCCACATTCATCTAAATATGAAGATGGGAACGGTAACAGCAGTTTTCTTGCAAAGTAGGTTGAATTTCAGTATTTAGTTTCTGTCTCATCACAAAGCCATGCCATAATAATAAGAAATAACTATTAAAAGAAGATGGCGCAGAAAGAGGGAAATTTAAAAAATATTCTTAGCTTAATTTATGAATAATAAGATTGTCATGAATGAAAGGGGGGTTGTAACCTATGACTCCCCTACTCGCCCAGTCGGTTTGAATCTGCAGCTTAGTGGGGAAATGCTTTGGTAGTTCAATAGGTGGAGGTGAATCACCCAGGCCAGGCAAGACCTAAGCATCAAATTGCTCTGAGAGGAAAAGTCTTGTAAAACACGGCGTGGGAAAACACAGATTAAAAATAACTGTAAATGGTTTAGGTTTAGGTTTAGGTTTATTTAATTTGTATACCGCCCTACTCCCGAAGGACTCAGGGCGGTGAACAGCCAACAATAAAAAACATAAATACAAAAAATTTAAAAACCAGATAAAATCAAATTAAATCATTTTGGCCCAGACAGATTAAAACACCCCAATAATTTAAAAACAGATTAAAATTTACATATTTAAAAAGGGAAGAAATTAGGCCAAGCCCGCCTGATGGAATAAAAAGGTCTTCACAGCACGGCGGAAGGAGCGCCTGAGATCCGGGATCCTCCGTATCTCCGGGGGGAGCTCATTCCAGATGGTAGGTGCCCCCACAGAGAAGGCTCTCCCCCTAGGGGCCGCCAGTCGACACTGTTTGGCTGACGGCACCCGGAGGAGTCCCTCTCTATAAGAGCGTACTGGCCAGTGGGAGGCTATTGGTGGTAGTAGGCGGTCCCGTAAATAACCAGGTCCTAAGCCATGGAGCGCTTTAAAGGTGGTAACCAAAACCTTGAAGCGCACCCGGAAGACCACCGGGAGCCAGTGCAGCTCGCGCAGGAGAGGTGTTACATGGGAGCGCCATGTCGCTCCCATTACCACCCGCGCGGCCGCACTCTGCACCAGTTGGAGCCTCCGGGTGCTCCTCAAGGGGAGCCCCATGTAGAGAGCATTACAATAGTCCAGGCGGGAGGTGACGAGGGCATGAGTGACCGTGCGTAACGAGTCCCGATCCAGAAAGGGGCGCAACTGGTGAATCAGGCGAACCTGATAAAAAATCCTCCCGGTCACGGCTGTGACCGGGAGGATTTATCTAAATTTCTTACTTTATCTAACAATTTCTTACTTAAACTTGGGTCCTGGTTCTGTATCCTCATTGCTGGGCTTCCCCCAGCAGCCATCCACTCTGTCTCCCCACAGAGCAGCTCTCCCTGCAACCACCCAGCAGCAAAGCCCACAGGAAAGAGAGAGAGAGAGACTATGCCAGTCCCATGATCCTTAGTGGGAACACATCTGATTGGCTGGCGGTTGCTTCCCCCCCACCCCACCCCACCCCACCCAGCTGTATTATCCTTCTCAGACCAGATCCTAGGAAATGCACTTTAACAAAGACAACAATAGATAAATGAAACACAGCTATTTCATCACAAATATATAAGAACAATTAGCAGGCTTTCAAAAATTCAGTTAATAGCTCATTTTTTAATTGCCCCCATTAAAAATCAAATTGACCCCCTGTGGGGTATGGCCCCATGTTGGGAACCACTGCTCTAAAGTGAGGGCAGGGGACGGGGCAGATGGATTAATTTCTTTCATCTCAGGAAATTAGAGGAATTAGCCAAAATATAATCCCAGACATTATTTAAATTTCTGTCCTTACATTCCCATATGCAACTCTCTTTTGGTGAAGCATTTTTGGAATGAATAATGCGAACATGGGGACAGGAGGAAGATAAGAGAAAGAGGGAGAGAGGGAGAGAGGGAGAGAGAGAGAGAGTAGATGATACTGTAAATGACTGTCTGATTAGATAGATAAGTTAGACAGATAAGGTAGGTAGGTAGGTGGGTGAGTGGATGAATGGATAGGTAGGTAGGTAGGTAGGTAGGTAGGTAGGTAGATGATAGATGATGATAGATAGATAGATAGATAGATAGATAGATAGATAGATAGATAGATAGATAGATAGATACCGCATTTCCCTGAAAATAAGAATTTTCTACCTTGAAGTCTCTAAAAGACTCTGGTCTAAAGCAAACAGCAGCCTTCTCTGGTTTTTTCTCTGCATCTGTATCTGGAGGCCAGCTCAAGAATTCTTAATCCAAGGAGCTGAGTCAATAGACTTATTCTTTTCCAACGGGAACATGACATGCTGTTAGCTAAATGGCTTGTGAAAGTAACAGGCAGAGGAAATTGTCTTATATCAAATGGCCGGAGGTTGTCAACACTGGCTGTTAGCATCTCTTCAGAACTATAAGTTGAAGGTTTGTCATGCCTCCTGGGACATGCAAGGAGCGGAAACTGTCATCTTCTGCATGCAAAGTATGGGAATCTTCAAAAAGCAATGTTTCTTCCAAAAGAGACTCGTGGTAATTTCAAAGATGATTTCTGATATAGCCAAAAGATAGCTAGTATTTTTTTAAAGTGGTGGTAGTGGGTGGGAATGGATTATATCCCGACTAGCAAAAGACAGTTTCCTTGTCCTCAAGTATCTCTTTGGATCCTGAACACAGTATCTTGTTATACAGTGATTTAAAAACATAATTAAATCTGGAAAATTAAATATGAAAAAAGCTGAATTTGCATCAAGCAAATTAGCTTCTGTTTGCAAAATAAATTAAGCAAGCCAATTTATGTTAGCTCACTATATGCCTTATTCTGAACCCAGAATTTCTGGGCAGAGTAACATATCATAGTGACAGAAGACATCTGCTTATCGCCAATTATAGCAAAAGAAAAAATGCAGCAAACAAACCAAACCAGTGTGCCTTTGCCAGGACTCTGCATAATAATTCCAAGTCACATAAATAATTGATATATATGTATTTAAAAACAGGCAGACCCCATACGTTTTTTTAATGAATGCTCAACTCAAAGTCTACATTCTATGATTCTATGTTGGAGGGTTCAGATATGATAAAAATCCAATCCTAAATTGTACGGTAACAGCTATAAACTTTAAGAAATAATAAATCCCCAAATGCTGCCATCTAGTGCTTGGAAAAAGACAGGAACAGTAACACAGTGAGATACACCTCATAAATCTGCTCCGCCAGATATCTTTCAGCATTTGCAGTTGATCTTCTTACTCTAAGAATCTTGGAGCCTTAAGGGTATTAAAACAGAAATGGGCACTCCTTTTTTTTTATCCATGTTGCTGAATTAAAGCGGGAAAATTGTACCATTGAAAATGGGCACTGGTGGCACTGAATTTGACAGTGCAAGCATAGCCTAGGGCCCCAGAAGTAGGGAAGGCATAGGGAACCTACTGGTGGCTTAAAAAGAAGGCTAGGTTGTCCTTTTCTGTGGGCCCACTGTGAGCAGATGGCAACTTTAAGATATGTGAACTTGGACTCCCAAGAATTCCAAGCCAGGAGAGGGGGATGAAAGGAAGCAACGAGCTGGGACAGGCCCATAAATTATATGTTTATTATTCCAGAGGCAAAACATAGAAGGTTCAAATTAGTGCTACGTGGACATTTTATTTTCGTTGCATTTTAATTTAATTTGACTGGTTTCTTGCCACCACCATCCCTAAAGAATGTTATTTTGGTAAGATATTCATGCAGATTCTTCCTGTTATTTACTTACAAAGTAGCTGAAGAAGCCTGACTTTACAGCACAGTCATTTTTAAAAGGATCTATAGCCATTTTGGATTCCTGCACTTCAATTAATTCCAAAGGATAGTAAGAGGCATCAAGATATAAGCAACATCACAACATTGTGATGCAAGCTTAGTCCTTTTGGCATGTGTTATTGTAACATCATGTCCATGTACAAAAGGGAGTGGTGGTGGAACTTGTGCTATAATGGCAGCATCAGATTCTGCGGATGCCTCCAGTGGCAGCATGAAAACTGCTCAGGAAGAAAGAGAAGTGAAGAGAAAACAAAAGCACCTTCCAATTTTGAAACAAAACACTAACTTCAGAAAAATACTAAAAGAAATTCTCACAATATTAAAGGGAAATACTGAGAAGGAAAGATAAAAAGAAAAAAAACCCTCTTTCATAAGTTTTAAGGAAATTGGATAACAGTCTTTTGCTGCAGCAAACTAAGTACTTGGGTTCACAAAGGTTTGGAATGGATGAGTTAGTTTTGGATTAGTGAGATATCTAAATCTAGCTTATTCCTGGTATGTTTATTGCTCCTCGATCTTTCTTAAAAATCTGGATGCAAAACAAGAGAAGTTACTAAAGAACAAATCAGGTATTGACCGAATAAGCCATTATTATTTTGTTTAACTATAAGACTAATTCTAACAACAACAAACTATTGTTAGAAAAGTCAAGGCTTAACATTAAATATTAGCATTATGGTCACCTAGTAAATATGCATTTTTGTTGTAAATATACTTAAACATATTGGAGACATGATTCTGTTTCAGTGAAATAGGAAAGAGTTCTCCAATCTAAAACTGTATTCTCAGAAGAATCTTGTGATTTAGGCAAGAGTGAGAGATCCCCATGGAGAAGGAGGGATTTGATGGTAGATATCCATCTATAAAGAGTCCATCCTAGACACAAGAGTGAACTGAAAGGACAACTCTCTCCATCGCTACATCATGAATGGCACGACAGATATCATGATCCACTTCCTTGGAAATACTCATAATCTTGCCATGTGTTGGGGCTTCAGATTCTGGGTTTTGAATCAATTGGAAAGGGCCCAACTATTATTGCTAAGCTATCATTTATTTAAGTGATCTTATATTTTTTCTCTTGATCTTTAAAAGAGAGATCAGATTGGTTCAAGCATCTAAGAAATGCCTGCACTTTTGTACACATAAATTCGCAGCTGCTTTGTCCTCAATTGCATTTGAATCTGATAGGGCTAGCAAAAGAACTTAAATAAAGATAGTTTCTTTACAGACATTATGTAAGAGAAAAGAAATGTTATTTTGCAAGGATGGGCTTTTGGTGTGGCTGAGGTTTCCCATAGATCTAATCCCATCCTATTTTTAATTTTTTAATCTAATAAAATTTGCAAGAGTTGTTATACAATAACCAGTAGAGTTTGCAGACATATAAAAAAATGAACAGATGCATCTAAAACTAATGACTTGTTGAAATTCTGCAATAAGCAGCAGATATATAGTGATATATTTTAAAAAGAGAGTTCATTCAAAGGAAACTTTCTAGACAGGCTTAGGTAAAGGTTCACAAGATTAATCCAGAAAGCAGTCTTCCCCAACCTGATGATCTCCAGATGCTTCAGAACTGCAATTCCCAGAAATTCTGCCACACTGGCTGGCAATTCTGAAAGCTCAAATCCTAACACATCTGGAAGACATCATATTGGAGATACAGAACATGATCAAGTAAATGATTCTGCAAAACTGAAATCATCATGGTTATGTAAATGAAAATGACAAATCCACACAAATGTGGATTGTCTCCATAGTTGTCCCTCTCATCATAAGAATGCATGAAAAAGAATTAGTTAATATTATGTAAAGACACTTAAAAGATAAGCAGGCATGGCAAAGAGTAAGAAGTGAAGAAGCAGCCATGAATACAACAAAGGGAAACAAGCTATAACTGCTTTTACTAATACAGCATCCTTGACATATTACTCTTTGTATCTTGAGTTATTACTTCGGTTGATAGAGAGGCATAATGAGGACATCCAATGAAGCTGAGTGATTCAAGAGAGACAATAGTTAAGCAATACAGTTAAATAGATTTTTTTTTACAAGATCCAGTGATGGTCCTCAATCTCAATGCTTTTAATAATATAAAGGAAGAGCAAGCTCCAAAAGCTAGAAGTCATAATACATCTAAATGGCTTCCAATATTGGAGACATAAAGTTTTTCAGTATCGGGGGACACAAGGAAGAAGGAGACAATACACTTATGGCAGTGTTATGAGTTTCTACCATTTCCTTTGGTATTGAAATATTCTGGGAATTGTTCTTCCAATTTACAAGCCACCAATCAACAAGCCACCAGATCAAATCGATAAGGTAACCACATTGTCCCATAGCAAGGAAAACTGTAATTGTTCAATACAGTAAACAAAAACATATTCAGGTTCTGAAAACATTTCTTAACCCAATTCAATTTTTTAATCTTGCTTTATCACAAAAAAAAACTTGCTTCACTGAATGGTCTGGTGGTTATGATGGCTCTACAGTGGCTAATGGGCTCAACTTTGCTGGCAGTGAATTTTGAGAGTTACTGTCTCTATGCATGTATAAGATGCCAAGTTGGGAAAGGTGACTCCAATTCTATGGTTCTGTGATCCTTAACTGCAGACTATTTTTTATATATACTAACTTCATACTGTACCTAGTGATGAAAAGCAAAGCAGACCTCCCCCCACCCTTTAAAGTGGCTTTTCAATTTGCTGAACATGGTAAAATATGATATGTAATAAAATAGCTGAGGCAGCACAAATAGGATTATAAATGTAGAAGTCAAGTTCACTAGATAGGGTAAATGCATCAGGATTACAGCTGTGAAAACCATAGACAGCTATATGACCTTTAAGTGCACCAATGAGCCCATGTCAAGACAAGCTGGCAATATTTTAAGAGAATTTCCCTTTAGCTGAGTTAGTTCTATATTAGGCACTTGATTTGAGATGTTACAGAATGACAGCTAATGGATAATACATTATAAATATAATTGTTACTGCCAGTGAAGAAAAACAATGAGAAATTTTGCCACAGATGTCCAAATGGTGAGTTTTGAATACAATACATGTGGACTAGAAGTGCACCATCTAAGGACAAGAAAAAGTTTTTTGATCACAATTTTTTCACAGCATGCATTTTAATTTAACGGAAATTAAATAATTTCCATTACTGATTTCAAAGACTTGGCTACAAGAAACTGAATCAGGTGTGAGATACTTGTAATTGCTCAAAAGGTGGTTATACCATAATTCTCATAATTTCTCATTATTAGTCATGCTAGCTGGAACTTCATGAGTTGCAACATCTGGAAGGCCATAACTCTTCGTCTCAGTTTTAAATAAATGCTTGGGTTTGTCTATTTGTTTCTATCTAGAATTCAATACACACATTAGCAATGTAATAACTTAAGCAATCATATGTAGATATCAGACATATTTTTCCCCCTTTGGCTCAATCATGGACAATTCTTAAGACACTGTCTGTACAGGTCCCTGCAGTATTCTTAGCAGGCTTTCAGATGGCTTGCCATTGCCTTCTTCCCAGGTTTGAGAGAAACTGCAAGCTCAAGGTCACCCACCTGGCTTCGTGCCCAATTCACAGTCTCCCCATTTCTAGTCTTATGCCTTAACCATTACAATAAACTGGCTGTGAGTTTAGTGATAAAATCAAAATCTTCTGAAAATGTGCATCCTGCAAGGTGATTTCTTACTGACTGCTGGGAAGTGGATGCCTGGAACATAAATTGAATTTATCTGTATCATATACAGGTAGTCCTTGACTCACAATCTGTCACTTAAATGACTGTTCAAAAGTAGGGTGGATCTGGAACAGGTGCTTTAGGGCCTGCAAAGCCCTTCTGGCTATCATAAAATGCCATGCCACAACCCTCATGTAGACTTGCCTTTATGGCTAGTTGCAGTAGTTTTTGGCAAAAAATGCCCATTCAGAAGAATGCTTCACACTTACAACTGTGGCATTCACTTAATTACTACAGATTTACTTAACACCCACAATTATTTACTTAATGACTGTTGCAAAAAAGAAAAAAAGAAAAATTGAGTCTAGTTACATGAACGCCTCGATTTATATTCATATGACTTATGTCCAGAAATCCAGTCCTGATTGCAGTCATAACTACCTATTACAGGATTACCTGCATGCTATAAGACAAGAGCTTGAAAGTAGTTTCCATTATGGGAGTCCTGTCACAGCAAATAGAAGGGTTAACAGAATGGTTGATTAGAAGCATAAGTAGCAATTATTTATTAATTAGCAACAAAAACAAAATCCTCATTCTTTCCTCTCAACCACTGTTAGGATTAAAGACAGGTTACTTATTCATTGGATTTATCCATTCTTATTTATAATTCATCATTTTGGACAGCAGGGTTAATTTTTTGTTGCTTAATTATAATGGACTGACAGTATAAAGTTAATTACACTGTTTGTTGGCATGTTGGAACATCTACAGGGAGGGTGGCTGTAAAAACAGACATTTTAGCAGCCACAGCATCACAACTGAAGCCTTACCCTTTTGTACGGTACATTCATAGCTGATGTATGTAGCCTTTACTTAGCAATCACAATTAGAATAGAACAGAATAACAGAGTTGGAAGGGATCTTGGAGATCTTCTAGTCCAACCCCCTGCCCAGGCAGGAACCCTACATCAGTCTCTAAGAAGGAACCCTTCTTAAAAATTTTCAGTGTTGGGGCATTCACAACTTCTGCAGGCAAGTTGTTCCACTTATTAATTGTTCTGTCAGAAAATTTCTCCTTAGTTCAAAGTTGCTTCTCTCCTTGATTAGTTTCCTACCCTCAGGTGCTTCTTGTCCTGCCTTCAGGTGCTTTGGAGAATAGTTTGACTCCCTCTTCTTTGTGGCAGCCCCCAGACATTGGAACACTGCTATCATGTCTCCCCTAGTCCTTCTTTTCATTAAACTAGACATACCCAGTTCCTGCAACTGTTCTTCATATGTTTTAGCCTCCAGTCCCCTAATCATCTTTGTTGCTCTTCTCTGCACTCTTTCTAGAGTCTCAACATCTTTTTTACATCGTGGCGACCAAAACTGAATGCAGTATTCCAAGTGTGGCCTTACCAAGGCATTATAAAGTGGTATTAACACTTCACGTGATCTTGATTCTATCCCTCTGTTTATGCAGTCCAGAATTGTGTTCCCTTTTTTGGCAGCTGCTGCACACTGCTGGCTCATATCTAAATGGTTGTCCACTAGGACTCCAAGATCCCTCTCACAGTTACTACTATTGAACAAGGTACCACATATACAGTACCTGCGCATTTTGTTTTTCTTCCCTAAATGTAGAACCTTGCTTTTTTCACCGTTGAATTTCATTTTGTTAGATAGCGCCCAATGTTCAAGTCTGTCAATTGAAACCAGAAACTTGGTTGTTAAACAAAGTAGTCATCAAGCAAAGCAGTGCCTGTGCTTACTACCTTACTTAAGCTTTCCTTTGCTTTATAGATCTGCATGAATGTGAGAAATGGTCATAAAATTACGTTTTCATCGTTATCATAACTGCAAAGTGTAAGCTGTTCTTAAATGAGGCAATTGCTAAATAAGGATTACCTACACAAAAAGGATGGCAACTCTCAACATTGACTATGATGGCTGGGAATCCTGGGAGTTCTTATCCTATCCAGATGATTCCTGCCCTAAACATTCCTTTTCTTTTTAAATCCTCCCAGGCAAACATTATTCTATTGCCTGACAATGCTAGATCTAATAATGTTATATCCAAATGAATTTGCATTGATAGCATTTCATACTTCCACATGGACAGAAAAAAATTCCTCCCATTTTATACAAGCATTTTAAGATTATTCAGCACCTGCTGATTTTACATGACTGAGAAGTATCCCAATAATGCCTGCCATTTCTTTAGATTCTCACAAGTGTCATGTGCAATCAGAGATGCTACTGCTGAGTGAATTCATCTCTCATACCAGATTGAACTTTGTTTCTTTCCATAATTGTCTACAGGGTTGGCTTTTGGGGGCACGATTGTGCAAAGAAAAAGCAAACAATTGGAAGCAGGTATGAAAAATGTATATCACTTTTTGAAAATAGCTGCTCCACCTTTAATACACAACTTTAGACCTAAGAGACCATGACTAAACTCACTGTATGCATAGTTGTTTTCTTTTTAATATGTGGAATAGCAGCTCTGCCCCTAGCTGTGGCTTTCTATTGATAAGAAACTAATAAAATGCACTGACCAGTGTTTTAGGGAAAATAACTTTCCCATAAATATATTACTTGCCTAAGGCAACAAATTTTACAGGGAAAGTACTTAAGTCCCTGATGATGAGGGTTATCAAATCTGTATCACATAAAATCATTTCAGTCGATACGCTGGCATTGATGTAGCTCAACATCAATGAAAAATCTCATTCTGAGTTTTTGTTTCCTCTCATTTCCAATTTAAGAACTTACATGTTCTATATTTTCAGCCTGTAGCAATTCTATCAATTCTTACTTGGAAATTATTTCCCCTAATTTCCAAGCGGCTTGCCAACCCACGAAGCAACACATGAATGATTACATCTGGGGTAGAGCTGAATTCTCCCTTACAGAAATGTATTTTAAGAAAGAGCAAAAGGTGAAAATCCTAGATCATGGCTTACAACGCAGAACTTAGAGGTGCGAGGAATCAACAAAATGCCAATACTTCTCATTTAAGGAGAAATGTCAGAACTAAATACTTCAATAGACTTTATTTGAAGCCTTCCTCTCCTCCTTATGCAGTCATCTCATATAAAACTAGTTGTAGGTTATTTAAGACTGACCCTGTGCAATAATTTTTAGATTTATGGTCAATCTTTCTTCTTAATTTACTGTGTAAATTAGGGGACAACGGGTAGGAAGAATAGTAGAATATATCACACAATATTCTCTCATCTGATTCATCCTCAAACATGTTATTTTTCTTTTAACAGCCATACAGACTTGTTAACATATTTCCCACGCAGAGCTGAAATTTAGTCTCACATTTTTAATTTTTTTTGACAAGAGTTGAGACATCCAATGTTGTTGTTATCAAGAAAAATTCATTTGATTTATTATACCATATTTGACAAAGCAGATAGTGATCCACAAATAATAGGTCAGAAAAGCAAAATGTTTTTCAGCATTTACTGGGAGAGTTATTATGAAAATATATTCTCAATTTTGCTATAGCAGTATATCTTCCTGCTTCAATGATTTTAAGTCTGCTGGAATAAGATGAGTGTATAGAGACTTCATCTCAATTCAGTTTGTGAAACAAAAGAACGCAGAAGTATTTTTGAGGCTGAACCAGTTAAATACTGGCTCAAGAATTTTTTTGGAAAAGAATCTCTGGTCCAAGTTGTACTCCTTGAGAGGCAAACTTTACAAAAAAAAACTAACTTTCATGTGGCCAGACTCATTGTGAAGTTGCATGTTGGGCCACATAGAAATTTGCAGTCAGGTTAAACAAAGATTTTGAGACTTGAGTGTGTAAAGAGACTGTGCTTTTGTCTCACACCACTTCTATTTCAATCTCATTTATCTACCACCCCTAAAGATGAGTTCCAAATTTCTATATCATCACAGTGAAGGGCATTCACTCTGGTACATCTAGATGTCTGCTCTTCAATGTTAATGAGGAATGCTCACTTCCAAGAAAATTGTGTATCTTTTCTGATATTGAAATTGAGAATTATTCCTATTCTGCTAGCTTGTCTAATCAATCATCACTAATGAATGGAATTGATAATCTCTCTCCCCCAAATTACAAAACATTTGAGCTTGTACCAATAGTGGATAGGCCATCTGTTACTAAGCGATCACTTCACTGATATTTTCAGGAAATTTTGTGCTCTAGCTGTTGTTCTCAGAAGTTTCTAGACTTTATTTGGGATTTACATGCTGTACATTTTGTAATTTTAGTTACTATATTCAACTCCTGTTGTTTTCTTTCCCTTTTTAACATATACTAATGTGATTTTTTAATTTTATACTATATTGCAACTCAAGCACTCAGTCTCTATATGTTATTTTAAGCTGCTGACTTTGGTTCTAATAAATAAATCATATTTATCTAAATATTATATGTACTCAAAATCATTAAAATATTTTTTTAATTTTTAACTATCTGTGCATCTTCATTTTTGTTTGTTATCTTGCACTAAAAATAAAGGAAATAATTTTAAAAGATCATATGACAAACAGATTGGGGAAGGTTGGTAACCATTAGAGGAGAACACTGTAATTCCTCTCAGCCAAGGCTTCTAGTGGCCAATTGTTTATGATGTTATTTTTCCCATGTTCTTTCATAATTATATTTGTATTTTGGTCTGTGACCGCAAATAAAAGTTATATATATATGGTGATTTTTGTTTTGTTTTAACGCAAAATGAGTTCAGGGCTGCTTTGGGTTAAATTAAATCTAACTTTAGTGCCGAATAGCCCAATAATATTCACGTGCACATTAATTTAATGCAGTTAATATGAAGATAAAAAAATAGGATGGTATATTTCATGCTACATTACTCATAATTAATGTACAGTTTCCCAACTTTCCAATATGTAATATTTTCAGCAACATTATTTAAGCAGTCAGAAGTAATTTCTTTTTACCCTTGAAAAGGAGAGAGAGCAAATAATTTCCATGGATACTAGTTTTCAAATGTCTAGAGGATTAAAGAATACGAAGTCCAATATACTAAGTCCAGACAGCATCTGATTGGGCAAAGCTATTCTACTTTGATCATTAAAGAATACCAGAGTTGCTATGAGGCAATAATGTTCCCACTGATGAAAGGTTAAGAACAGCCTAGGAGTAAATCACATGGTATAAATTTGGAAATCTTTAGTACCAAGTATTTAATACATACTCGTTGAAGCAGCCTAAATATGAAAAAGATTTATGAAATTCTGGATTGATATATATTCTTTTTAGAGCTCATGCATGTACATAAAAATAGCTATAAAACATAACTACTTTTGCACGAAATCTCTCTCTGTCTCTCATTCTCATTGTACATTTCTTTCTCTTTTTTTAATGCAAGCCAACAGAGTGAAACTAATTCTCTTTCATTTTCAGATATCATCATATCCTAGCAAGCAGTCATTAATTCTTGCATTTATTGACCTGGGATTTGTTAGGCAACTAGTTCTAAAAAAAAAAAAAAAAAATCCTCTCTTTGGGAATATAGGAAGTAAAATTTATTGGAACTAAACTAAATCATACCTTTGCTACATTTAGATTACTAATATCTTCCAGTTTGGAAATTCAAGTATATCATGTGCACTGCAGTTGTATCTGTTAATTTTTCCTGATTCCACAAATGTTGCCATCTGATGGACCAACGGAGTGTTCCTTTCTGTCATGGCCCTCACCCCAAGAATCGGGTGATGTCCCACTCTCCTTGAATTCAAAAAGTGTACTTAAAACCTGTCTTTTGTTCTAAGCCTGGAGTTGATTTTTTTTGGTGGGGTGGGGAGGGGAAGCTGCTGTGTTGTCTTTTAGTGGCTGTTTTTAGACCAGACATTTTTGTTTGTTTAATGGACTTTACTGTAATGTCCTTATAAAACTCTTGAGCTTCCATCCTGACCCTTGCTTCTCCCTTTTGCTCATATGGCAGCCAAGCATTCTCCAAAGAAGACCTGGTACTGCTTTCTGAATTATATTGCCACCACGTTCCCACTAATCTTCTTGCTTTTTTGGTCTCTCGGAAACTTATCTCTGCCAAAGTCCTCCCTCCCCCCACCCCCCTGCTGTTTGATGTTCTCTATACTTCCCTGCCTCTTCATTTCTTTTGCCCAAGAATTTTCATCTTTCCTAATACATTTCAACTTTGAGTCTCTTCATGTTCTCCCCCAATAAGGAAATAAGCTTGTGTGTGCAACAGATGTAGTTTGGGTCCTTTTCAGGCAAGAGAACAAACATTGCATATGATTTGCAGGGCACAATGATACTTCTATAACTGTCCAGATTGCTTGGAACCATATCTGCCAAACCCCCTAGTCAAACTGCCAAGCACTGTTTGCTTGCTCTGGTTGCAAGATCCAGGGCAAGCTTAGGCTAGAAGAAGAAATTGGAAAAAGGAGAAAAAGTTTCTTCCTCTTACCCTCTGCCAAAGTGACTTGTTAATTTTTGCTTGTTTATGACTTTGCTCACTGGAAATAAGGCTCTTCTCAGGGGTGAAATCTACTTACCTTCCCTAACAGTTTGGAAGTGCTCGCTTCGTTCGCGCATGCCACGTGAGCACTTGGACCCTCTGTGCATGTGCAAAACCTTCTGCGCATGCGCAGAAGGTCGAAAACAGGTTAGTTCCTGGTAAAAACCAGGAAGTAACGATGTCTGGGCAGGTGGGTAGAGCCTTGCACTGCTGCCACTACCAGTTCTCCGAACCACATGCCGTTGCTGCAGCTACCAGTTTGGCCAAACCGGTCTGAACCGGTAGCATTTCACCCCTGGCTCTTCTATGTCCCATCAAGCTGCCTCAACTAGATCAGCAAAAGCTGTTTTAGGTTTCTGTGTTTTAATCCTTGAAACTGCCCAAAGTCACTTGTGTGAGATCGGTGGCTATATAAATCCAATCCAATCAATAAATGCTCCAATCAGACACAGTCACTCAGGAAATAGTCAATAGTCTTTTTTCCTTCCATAGTGTTCTCTTCTGTCCTCCTTCTTCTGCCCCTTTCAACTCCTCTTGCTCTCCTCTTATTCATTGATCCCTTGCTTCTACAATAGTGGCCAAAATTATGGGAACCTTTTGGGGAAAGTGTACTTTCTAAAACTAGCTAAAACACCACTTTTTTTTTAGGAGTAGTAGTACCATAAAATTATATATCAATGGAAAGACAATTTAATCAATAATGTAATGCAATAACTTTTATGAAGGTTTTGCTATTGGAATAGCAGTTACAGTATAGAAAAGAAAAGTGAAACACATAGAAAAAAATGAGCTATGTAAAAATTATCACCATGTCAGTTAATACTTAGTTGGGTAACCTTTAGCATGAATTACAGCCTTAAAACGTCTTCCCATGGAGTGAACCAAGTCTTTTAGTTCTGCAGCTGTTATAATATGAAACCAAGATTGAATGATTGCTTCTATTAACTAGTTTTTATTTCTGGGTCGCTTCTGACTAACAAGTTTCTTTAGTCAGCTCCATAGATTTTCAATTAGGTTCAATTGGCTATTCCCAGGCCATTCCAGCAATGGAATGTGATTAGCTTGAAACTTCGCCCCCAAAAGTGGTGTTATTAGACATTAAACTTCAAAATACACTTTTCTCAAAAGGTTTCCACAATTTTGGCTACTGCTATATAAAGAAAGTTGCTTGGGCAAAAAATTAGTCAAAGCTAGACCAGCTAGACCAGCAAAACAAGTTCTTCAACATCACAGTGACACCTGATAATTATAACATTTCAAAGTGCTAGTGGATTTCTGATCTGCTCTAGTATAATATAATAATAACTTTATTTTCATTGTATGTGTATACACAGTATACCCATACAACGAAATTCACTTAACACCCAAAGACCAGGTCCAACACACATAACAATCCCCAAACACACTCCCCCCCCACCACAAATTCCCCATCCCTAAACCATCCAAACATCCACACAACAGACCAAGTAATGCTGTCCAACAGCTCACTGATGGTGGCCCTTTAGTTCATTGTTGAGTGCAATTATAGCTCTGGGATAAAAACTATTCAGAAAACATGCGGTCCAAATTTTAATTGTTCTGTATCTTCTGCCAGAAGGCAACAGTCCAAAAAGATTGTAAGCAGGATGGGAAAAGTCTCTGAGAATGTTATCCAACTTCCTCAAATAGCGAGATTTGAAGATATTGTCAAGGGCTGGTAGCTGGAGCCCGATGATATTCTGGGCAGTTTTAATGATTCTCTGTAGAGCTTTTCTGTCTGCTACAGAGCTGCTCCCATACCATGCAAGAATGCCATATGTCAGGACACTCTCAATGGTGCTGTGATAGTAGGACAGACGTAGATGCTGAGATAGATTTATTTTTCTGAGCATTCTCAGTTATGCTCTGTGCTTTCTTCACAAGCATGTTAACATTCATAGTCCACGAGAGGTCCTTCGAGATATAAATGCCCAGAAATTTAAAACTATCAACCCTCTCGACCTCCTCACCATTTATGTACAATGGTAAATGTACATCTCTCTTCCTCCTGAAGTCCATTATAAATTCTTTAGGTTTTTTGGTGTTAAGTGTAAGATTATTTTCTTTACACCACAATGTCAGCCCCTGTACTTCCTTTCTATAAGCAGACTCATTGTTCTTATTAATGAGCCCCACCACTGTCGTGTCATCCGCAAATTTAATAATTGCATTGGTGTTATATAATGAGGTTCAGTCATGTGTATACAAGGAATAAAGGAAAGAGCTTAGCACACAACCCTGGGGGGCTCCTGTGCTTAATAAGAGCAAAGGAATGGTGAGATCCCATCCTTACTGACTGTAACCTATCTGTCAGAAAATCCTTTATCCACAAACAAATCCTCTGATTTATACCCAAATTGGACAGTATCTCTCCAATGTTGAAGTTAGACTGGATGATCTGTACCTGGTTCCTTCCACACTTATAAGAATAACACTTATAACACTTGATCTACAAATCACTTGGCACTTCAAATAAGGTTAGATTAGAGCTGCCAAAAGCAAAAAAAAAAAAAAGTACATTTAGGAGGAAAAATAAGAACATGTAAAAGACATAAATTACTGTATAGGATTATTAGTTTCTGCTGAAGTCTATAGTGACCCATAAATTCCTGCCTTTAACTTACTTGAAGGTATTTCAAAGATTGCTCTGTACGAACAACCCTCTCAAAAGGCCTACTAATATTTCTGACAGAGAGCAATTTTGCTGCAGAACTGCTGCAGATCATATAAAATTACAAGTATTTTTAGCTACCTAAATATAGCTTCATTATATTTTTGCTCTTGCAAGCGACCACCGCATTTTTTTCTCTTTAATTTAATAATTTTGACCTATTGGTGTAGATGTAGAGATGTCTTCAAATCGCTTTCTTTTTTTTTAAGCAAAGCAATCCATGCTGCAGAAACTGCGTATTTGGAAAAAAACAGAAACAATATCTCAAAATCATCTGTTCAAAGCAGCCTTATCCATGTTTAACTGAGAGAAACTTCCTACTAATTGGGATGTTGGGTGCTCCAGAGCAGTGGTCCAACCTAAGCAACTTTAAGACCTGTCCCAAAGGTGTTTTTTCAAGAGCCAACTGGACTTTCTGGTTTTTCTTTGAAGACATTTCACTTCTCATCCAAGAAGCTTCTTGGATGAGAAGTGAAACATTTTCATAGAAAAACCAGAAAGTCCAATTGCCTATTGAAAAAGCACCTTTGGGACAACCATGACCTGGATGACTGACAGTCTCCATAGACATTTAAGACATGTCAACCATGGGTGAAATCTAAAATTTGTTACTACCAGTTCTGTGGGCGTGGCTTGGTGGGGGTGGGTGGGTAATGTGACGGTGGGTGTGGCCAACTTTTTTTTTTTAACTTTTTTTTTTTAACTCAACAGAGGCTTTTAAAAGCATCTTTTCTACAACCTCTTTGGCTGAAGAGGTTGCAGAAAAAAATGCTTTTAGAAGCTTCTGACAATCAGGCAACTCAGCTGGGACTGCCAGAGGCTTTTAAAGGCATTTTTTTCCTCCAACCTCTTCTGCCGAAGAGGTTGTAGAAAAAATGCTTTTAAAAGCCTCTGTTGAGCCCAGCTGAGCCGCACGATCATCAGAGGCTTTTTTTTAACTTTTAAAAGCATTTTTCGGCTGAAGAGATTGTAGAAAAAAAATGCTTTTAAAAGTAAAAAAAAACAGCCTCTGATGATCACGTGGCTCAGCTGGGCATGGGAGGGGGAGCACAGGGATTTTTGCTACCGGTTCTCTGAACCACCCACCGCCATCACTGCAACTGGGAGCATTTCACCCCTGATGTCAACTACACCTCCCCAACTCCCCAGATAGCTGGGAAAACTAGACCAGGCCCATTTAACTTAAAAGTTCATCAAGTGTTTTATTGAGGCCAGCTGTGAAAGCCTATCCAATATATTTTAAATCTATTTAAATCTATTAAATCTATTTAAAGAATCCATTCACACAATTATTCTACTACAGCAGTGGTCCCCAACCTTTTTATCGCCGCGGACCAATCAGCCTTTGATAATTTTACCGTGGCCCGCTGAGCGCGCGCAGGGGTGGGGGCTTTGGGCCACACGTGCGTACCTGCGCGGGGCTCTCTTCCCTGGAGCCTTTGCGCACGGCCCAGGAGCTTTTGCGCACGGCCCAGGAGCCTTTGCGCTGCAGCGTTCATGTCCCCCGACCGCTGCGCGGCCCGGTGCCAGGTACTCCATGGCCCGGCACCGGTCCGCGGACCGGGGGTTGGGGACCACTGTACTACAGCATATATAATTAAGCATGGAGCTGTTCCTCCTTCACATCTCATTTTTCATTAGGCTTTCAGGAGTTTGTCTATAGAAACATCCTTTTTCCCTAGTTCAAATGATACATCATTTTTCCAGTTAACAGATGTTAGTCTTCTATCGTTTTCTCTTCAGTTCATTATTTATTCTCCCTTAATTTCTACTGTTCTGCATCTGCCATCTGTTACAAGTAAGGTCCTTAAGATATTTAAAGCCTCTTGAATGTTTTGTTTCCCTAGAGTATGCTTTCTAGTTTAAATGAGACTATTCCAAAAGAACATTGTTCTTAATTTTTTGCATAGAAATCCAGTTACTGAGGTTAAGAACTAACATTATGCCCCTGACAGCTTGAATTTACAAAACTCAGAGTTCAAATAATGGGAATTCTCTAATAATACTGATTTCCATTGTTCTAATAATAAAAATATACCCACCAAGCAGAGACCCTGGACTACTAATAAGAGATTGCATGCAAAAAAAATTTATTCAATCTTCCTGAAATCCAGGTGAAAGAATCAGATGTAGGTGATAGCAAAGATTTTGAAGAGCCAGTGGATGTTGGAGAATGTGATATTGTGGATCAATAGTTTAGCTCCTTAAGGAAGCTTCATAACTCCATGCCTTGTCAAAATCAATAGAATTGTCTCGTGAATTTAATGCATTTTAGAATTTTATAGCTTGCCTTTCAATCATATTCCTAAGGGTACTATTGTTTTTATGATATTAAAGTATTTAACTTTAGAAGGATCATGATATAGTTTTTAACTTAGGAAGTATTGCAGATGGTTCAGACGCATAAAAGAGTATATACCTTCCAGTTAAATGAGTTGAATGCAGGCATAAAAATAAATTAAAAATTATACAGAACAATTCAGCAAAAACAGTTCTATGAGGCCATGTTTCCTCTGAAAATAACAACAAAATTCCTCAAAATCTCCATATTGCTAGCTGTAATTCTGCATCCCTTTGAGAAGCTGAGATTGTAATTATGCAGAATCTAATGGCATTGAAAATTATTATTTAAATTAAACATACACATTACTTCAACATACACTTCAACATACACATTACTTATTATAAGAGATAGATTTTGTATGTTTTTGAGTGTTTAATTTTAATTATGCTTTAAACTAAAATATTAAAAAGTTTGGCTTGTTTCTGTGTGTGATAAACAAAATAAACTGATGCATTTCAAATTCAGAGACCAAGTTTGATGTAGTCCTGCAGTTAGTAGACACTTGGACGCTGTGAGCCAAAATCTGTCCTAGGCCCAAAGCCAGTTGATGACCTTCAGCCCTAGAAACGAGGTAATAGCAAACCACTTTTGGAAAACCTTGCCAAGAAAACTGCAGGGATTTATACAGCAGTCTCTGAGAATCAGACATGACTGAAGGGAAGAAAAAAGAAGTCAGATTCAATACCAATTGACAAAGTTTGTTTAGAACTTTTGAAGCACACAGTCATCTTATATAGATAAAAGTAAACAATCTATTAAATAAGAAAGATTTCTTAATCCATATGTGATCCACATAAATGCAAGCATATGATACATATCTACTACCCAAATGTTCCATTTCAAGAAGGAAACAAAAGAAAAACTACATATTTAAAATGGGAGCAAATTCTTACAGTTTTCCAAATAAGCATGTTATATGCAAGACTACAAACTATCTCCCAACATATTAGCTTAATTTAAAAAAAGAGAGAAGAATTATCTGTCCTTAACTCAAGAGTACAAGTATCATCAAGCTACAAATAAGAAAACTGCACAGTTCATAAGGGAGTTTGCCCTGTTCAAAGAGGTGACATTTAACCTAGAGCTTCCAATGTTTTGGATATCTGTTCCCATAATTCTTGCCACTAGCAACATTGCTGAAGGTGATAGCAACTGAAATTCAGCACAGAGAAAATTATTAAATTTGGCATAAAGTAATAAGAGCTTCAATTGTTATTTTGTATGTAGAGAAGCCCTGCATTTGTTACAGAGCATATAAATCAAATATAATTTACAGATAGTCCTCAACTAATGACCATTCATCTAATGACAATTTGAAGTTACAACGGGATGGTATAAAGGAGTTATGACCTGTACTTGCACTTATGAACTTGTCATACATCCCTGTGATCAAGTGATCCCAATTTGGGTGCATGGCAAGTGGCTTGAATTAATGACCAGTTGCAACATCCTGAAGTCACAAGATCATAATTTACAAGTGTTCTATCCTCACTACACGTTAGTCTGTGCGCAGCTCGACTTGCAGCTAAACCCACCTATCCTCCAATAAAACAGACCATGTGCATAGATCTGAATGCTTTATTGAAAGAACAGGATACGGTGAAACTGGGGAAAATAAGGATACATACAATGAGAACCGAATACAAGATAGACAGTTACTGCTGAACATAACAATTAATAAATACAAGCAATTTAAATCTCACCAGTGATGCTCTGTGTGTGGAATGTGAGCTTGTCCTTGGATGACCATGTGCCACAGATTAAGATGGATTTTTCTTTGTGCTTCTGCCTTCTCCAAATGCTTTTCCAAATGCTACAGGAAATGAAGTCTGGTTTCCAGCATGCACTTGTTTTGAGAGTGTGGGCTGATGGCTAATGGGGTGGGGTCAGCTTCAAACAATATACTTGGGATTTGTCTCTTCAGCCACTAGATGGGGCTAGAGAGCAACAACAGTATATAAAAGTTATATTCTGGGGCATGACAACAACTTTTAAAAATAATTTCTAGCAAAAAAAAAAATCCCTTGGGAAAGTTGGATTCACGTAACGATTCTATTTTCTTAATGGCCACGTAATTCGCTTAATGACTGAAATGATTTGCTTAACAACTGCCATAAAAATTATTATAAAATTCAATTTATGACCACAATGACTTACAATACAAATTCCAGTCCCAACTGTGCTTATAAGTCCAGAACTATCTGGGTAGTCATTATGAGCCAATAGACAGACCTACATTTGATTGTGACTATAGGGTTATTGCTTAATGTCTTAGCTGATGTGTTCTGTAAGACTTCCAGATATTAGTGTAGCCTTCCATAGATATTCTTTAAATCAGATTCAGTAACCTTTTTTTCATTTTCCCAAAACATGTTTTCTAGAAGCTATAGGAAAGCATATTCTCTTTGCATTGGGTAATATTCATACAAAATTAATAAGACATGGTCACGATTCAGAAGTTTTTTCATCTCATTTAAAGAAGTAGAGATAGTCTTCTCATTCTCCCTTTGCCTACCGTGTTTCCCCCAAAATAAGACATGTCTGGATAATAAGCCCAATCGGGCTTTTCAGCACATGCGATAATATAAGCCACTCCTGCAAAATAAGCCCCCCACCCAACAACTTACACACATGCGCAGCCAGTCCTGCCATTTCCTCTGGTTGCTTGCTGCACAATCAAAATGAGTTGAGGAGGCAAAGGCTGGAGGGGGGGAAGGTGAGGACATGCCCTCCCCTCCCTGTTCTTCGCACCAGCCAAGCAGCCCAACACATCCTGTCCCACTCCAATGGCAACAGCAGTTTGGCTACTTCCCTTCCCCGTCTCTTTATCAAGAGGGGTGGCAGATGGGGCGGGGGAGAAGCCAGACACGTGGAGTGAGACGTGGCTCCTCTTGTCATCTCTTTCCCCCCCTCACCGGGCATGGCAGGGCTCCTGACCTTTGCTTGCTGACCCTTTAGGGATGCAATTTGGAGGTAGCAGGTGGGGCGGGCGAGAAGCGGGATGCAGGTCTTACCTTTCAAGCTCCATCACTTTCCTCGCCATTGTGCCCAGGGAAACACGCTGTAAAAGAAAACCTTCTCACGAGTTCAATCAAACCCCCAAATTGCACCCCTAAAGGAGGCGGGTGGCTAAGCAAGGGGCAGGAGCCCTGCCATGCCCAGCAAGGTGGAGGAGAAGAGATGGCAAGGGGAGCCACGTCTCACTCCATGCCTCTTGTTTCTCCCCTGTCCCACCCACCACCTTTCTCGATAAAGAGACGTGGGGAAGGGAAGCAGCCAGGCTGCTGTTGCCATTGGGGTGGGATGTATTGGGCCACGAGACACGTGTTTTACCTTTCAAGCTCCGTCGCTTTCCTTGCCATTGTGTCCAGGGAAACACACTGTAAAAGAAAACCTTATTGTGGGTTCGATAAGTTTGATTGAACTAGCAAGAAGGTTTTCTTTTATAGCGTGTTTCCCTGGACACAATGGCGAGGAACGTGATGGAGCTGGAAAGGTAAGACGTGCGTCCCACTTCCCACCACCCTACCTGCCACCCCCAAATTGCATCCCTAAAGGTGGCAGATGGCTAAGCAAAGGGCAGGAGCTACATCTCGCTCCATGCATCTCGCTTCTCCCCCGTCCCACCTGCCACCCCTCTCAATAAAGAGATGGCAGGGAAGGGAAGCAGCTGTTGCCGTCAGGGTGGGGTGGAACGTGTTGGGCTGCTCGGCCGGTGTGAAGAACAGAGAGGGGAGGTGACAGCAGCGACAGGACATCCAGTCCCACACTCGCCACCTCCTGCATCCCCAAAATAATAAAACCTCCCAATAATAAGGCCAAGCCCTTATTTGGGACAGGGTCAAAAGAAAATAAGACCGTCTTATTTTCGGGGAAACACGGTAAACTTATTTTACATAACCTGATTCAAACTTGATTTTAAAACTTCTACTTACATGCATAGCTCAACTATACAGCTGGATCCAGATATTGGCTAAGCCAAATTTTTAATTTGGTTCTCTGTTAGTGTACTTTGCTACCATAGTTATCATAATATTTAAGCTCTAAGTCATGCAGTAAAATGAGAACAAAATTGCTATAATTTATTCAATAAACCTTGATGAAATATACCATTGCTTACTACTTCACTGTGTAAACGTGTTTCTATTAAGAAGCAAGTCCCATTAAGTGTAATGGTGGTAGCTAACAAATCAGTGAATAATTATCTTCAGTAAAAGAAGCACCCAAAAGCAAAATGGTTTATTCATGAATCAGATACTGTACAACTTTTCCACCCCTGCAAGGCTTTCTCTTACTTAATTCAATCAAAAGAGAATTTTTATAGTCATCAATACAATGTTTTTAAGTTGATAAGTGATTACTTCATAACATTTGTCTGTATGTGTGATTATTTAAAATCTTTGGATGGCACTAATCTTATAAAGTAACTCAGGATATAGAAAATAACAATAAACTACAAAATAAACACAAGTTCTTTATGAACAATTACTTCATAAAATTATTTAAGAAGTCACAGGTCAAAAAAAATGTTGCCCTTGATTTCCTGTTTCATTTAATCATCTGAAATTATATTTTAAAGTAAAATAAAATAATAATTCACATCTCCCACTTTTTTTCTAAAAAGTAGCAAGAATTTTATTGCACAGTAGATACTTTCCTCATTCAAATAAAGATAAACCAAGTATCAAGATCTGGAACTGAAGTTACTTTGAATCCTCTAAAATGGCACTTACACGTCACATCCATTCACAAAAATCATGCAGCCTGATGCCAACTGGCACATAATTTAATGACATCCATTTTATTAAAGACAGAAGCAAACCAAGCAAGAGATTTAGACTACTATACAGCATTCTCTTACTCTTAATAGTAACATACAAACAGTTTAAAATGCCATGCCAGACATATAAATTCTAATCTTTGGGTCTGGTTTATTATTTTAACATACAAGTTTTCTTTTGGGTTCTTCTGAAAATAAATAGGCAGGAACATGCAGTACTGGTTTGAGAAGTGTGGCCCTAGCTTAATTTATGGTTTTCAGACCTGTGAGTGACGCAGGAGAAATGCTACCTTCTATGGTCCCATCTAACATTTCACAGAAAATAAATTCTGCTGCCTAACTAGGTAGCAGGGTAATTCTTTATTATATGCAAGGCATGAAGCATATGCTCCATATTATAGTAATGGTAGTCCTTGTATAGCTAGGCTAGGCCCAGATGTTAATCGGGAGGTGACCTCAAATTGACATGCTAACATTACAGTAATATATGTGATCCAGCTGTTAGGTTTACTTGTTTATATTTTGCTCTGCACTGTATATAACACCATGGCACCCGCTAACCAATTTATTGCATATCCAACTGAGTCAGATTACAGTTATTAGTCACAGCTGGATAAAATACCATTTCAAAGGGGTAACAAACAAAAAACAAAAACAGTAACAGCAATAGGCAAAAACATTGATGTCAGGAAGATGAATATCCTGTAGTCAGCTAAACCTAAGTATTGGCAATGAAGAAAGAACATATGTAATGCTATTTGCTGCAAAAGAAAAATGATGTATTTTTGCAAAGGCTAAGAAATCCAATCTTAGGAAATGCCTCTTTTCACAGAATTCAGATAGGTTCTATGTTTATTAAACTGCCAAATAAATAAATAAATCCAAAGTAATAAAGAAGTTTGGAGTTTTCTGAATGTCTATGGTTGTGTTTACATAAAATAAAACAAGATTAAACTGCTGATAATGTAGTACGTCCTATAGTTGTATGAAATTTCTTTTAGACTTCCATTTTTCCAAAGCCCTAGCTCACTGGGCTCATTGTAAAGCAAAATTCAGTAGATGCCAATTTCCCACCCAAGATAAAGTAATTTATTTTATTTCTTATATAAACTTTCTGTCAACACTCTTCGCACATCCACAGGAAGCAAAATGTGCTTGCCTATAATCTTCAAAATTACTAGATTGATTAAGCTTCACAGATGTGGCATGGGAAAAGTTGGAGGGGCAAATGACAAAATGACATACAACATTGTTAAGAGCACAATGCTTATTTTATCATTTTGATGGAAGTATTGGATCCTGAGAATGCCTCTGTTGAATGTATGAGGGTTATGATATGACACATTTGGAGAGTAACAGTTAGGAAATGCTTATCTATATTTGAGGGAAAGATCATCCATTCACTAGAGAGTTGTCTTGAGACAACTATTAAAAAGCAATAGAAAAGGTTGTAATAGTGAAAAGTCCACATGTGGGACTTGGGTATTTATTTATCCTGTTACCTCTCTACTTTTTTTACCTGAGCAATAAAAAGCTGCATCTGGATTGCCAGTTGGAAAAAGAGTGAGGAAACTACAAAATAAAAGTAAAAATGGAGAGAAATTAATTGTTGTCCTTCTCTTCTACTCCATATTCTGGAAACAAGAAATTCTTCAAATGATGAATGAATGGCAACATAACATTTAGCCATGGACTGCCCCATCAGTCAACAAACCCAGCAGAGAAAGAGCTGGAAAGTGACAGAAAGAATTTTATCACAATTTTAAATTAGCTCTCCCTAATCTGGTAGTATTAAGTGTCCTGGAATTAGAGATTTTTGGCTTGCTGTCTGGGAATTCTGGGAATTGTAATCCTAACACATCTGAAGAACACCAGGCTGAAGGAAACTGCTTTAAAATGAATGATTGAAAAGACCCCAATAGATTTAACATCTAGCTCTGCATGTGAATTTTAGAAAAAATAATATTGAACAGAATGTCTACATTCATAAGCTAAACAATTGTCTGGAAAAAATGTCAACCAGAATCATCTTCAAAATAAATTATGAACTCAGACATTGTTATGTCTGTAGCTTTAATGATAAAATAATAATTACTTATGAAACATACAATCATTTTTCTTATTTTAGCCCTAATCACAAGGTAAGCACTTTTGAAATGTTCCTCATAAATTTAACACTGGCTTTGGGACAAAACAATTCATTGGATTTTTTTTATTTTTGCTAAAGGACATAGTGGAAATTGTGTCTATTTTCATTTTTTTGAAAGGAAGGCAAAGCCAACTATTTCATTTGCTTTTTATAGCTCATATTAACTATATATGCATGTTTCCAACAAATTGACCATCTCTTCATTTTAAGAAATTACTGGCCCATTCTGCTTCATCTTCTTCCAATCAAAATTGAAATCAAATAATGATTTCTCTTTCTATAATTATTTAACTTAATGTGTTTCTTATCCAACAGAAGTTAACAATTAAATATTATAAAAATTACTATCACATGGGTTCTATTTTGCTTCTGTTAATGCAACTTCCAATTCCTCAAAAATATTTTGAAATAACTTTTTTTTCTTCGATTCAATCATATTAGGTTCTCAGAGATTGCCTGAACAAGTCCCTGCAGTTTTCTTGGCAAGGTTCTTTAGAAGTGATTTATCATTGCCTCTTTCCTAGGGCTGAGAGAAAGTGACTGGCCCAAGATCACTCAGCTGGCTTTGTGCCTAAAACGGGACTAGAACTCCTGATTTCCAACCTGAGGATAGGGACGTATAAATTGTAATACAAATTGTAAGTGTTCTGTTTAAGATAGCTGCCTTCTGGGATATACCTGGATATAAAAATATCCCAAAATTTGGAAAATAACATTTAAGGCTACAATAAAATCTTCAGTATTTGAATGCTTAACATCCTGCCATTAATAAACGTTAACAAGATAAGATATCAAAGTATGATGAAGCCAATTCCTTAAGAAACCTATTAGAAAATCCAAGAATGTCCATTTTACATTTTAATTAAATTTACGAAATTACTTTAAATTTTTGAAATACCATAGCCATCTAATAAAAGAACTAATCCTTTAAAAAAGAGAGTAATTATTTAAATTATTTAAGGTAATCATCTAGGAATGATACCTCCCCAAACACACACACAAAAAAGCTACATTTCTCTTACCTGTATAAGTGCTTTTTAGTACTTTTTAATATTTTTATTTGGTATTTATGTACAGTACAAATCCTATTTTCCTTTTAAGATACAAGTTCTAGCCATGCTGCAATATTTAGTGTGCTCTGTGCAGCCATTACTATTCCCTTGAGGAACATTTCTGCTATTAAAAAGCAAGATTCCAAACCAAGGAAACAAGCAACATTCAATTGCAATTTTAGATTAATTCTAAAGTTAACTACTATTGTCTTTCACACACAAATCACCTATACTAATTCCATGGGGGCCCTCCCTTACTCTGAATTCCTTGCATGTGGCCGCTATGTTTACCACCCTCCAGACTTATAAGGATCATTTTTGCACTGTGGTCTGATGCTCAGCAACTGTTCCTCTGTTCCCTTCTTTGGGAACACTGCTTCTTGATACCAGCCAGTGAAAGCTGATGGCCAAGAAGAATTAAAAGATCTGCTGTCATCTTCCATCTTTACCTCTCCATGGTAGCGTGGAATGACAGAACCAGTTCCTCATGGAAAAAGCCAAGTCCTGTGCCATCTTGGCTCCTAGCAATGGAAATTCCAGAAATAAAAAGGGTGGGAGCAGGTGAAGCTTTTGGAGTTGGGGGTTGCTTCAAGTCATTGTTGAACCCTGGCAACTGCCTGAACTAATCCTTACATTTTTCTTGGCAAAATTTTTGGAAGCGATTTGCCATGGCTTTTTCTTGGGTTGAAGGAGAGTGACCAGCTCAAGGTCACCCCACTGGCTTTGCATCTAAGGTGGGATTAGAACTCACAGTCTCTAGCCAGCTGCCTTAACCAAACTGGCTTTCATCAGAAGAAGTATTACAAAACAATATATCAGTATGCCCACTGTGTGTTGAAGGAGCTTAAATCTAAGATAACAGTTTGTTTGGTTTGTTTAAAACCTATCCTTTCCTACACACACAAAAGTTACAGTACATCGCCCTTCACTAATGACAAATGCAATTTCCCCTAACAAGGATCATGAGCCTTTATCACTTTAACTCTAATCATGGATGAAAAGATTACTTCCTTCCTCCAGTTTTCCCATAAGAAGCTAAATCTTTCACTTTGAAAAACTCAGCACTTTAAAATGCCATTCAGCAAACTTTTCATCATCTGTTACTCATACCTCAAATATAAGCTTTTAAAGAGGGGAAAAAGAACCCACCCTACACAGACACATTAAAGATTTTAAAGTATTAGGAATATGTGTGGTTTTAAGATAGATAGAAGGAGCAAAACTCTTCTTAAAATAATTGGTGTTTAAATTTTATTTTTTTTAAAAATCTTTTAAAATTAAAATTTTCTACTACTGTGATTCTGGAATTCAGGCAGTTGTATCCATAACTTAATCACAATATAATGATTACACTATATTGTCAAAATCACACATGGCCAGGTTCACACATATAATATACTTCACACATAGACAATAATACTAATGTCTATATTTTGTTTTTTGTATTCTGAGAGAGGGAGAGAGGGAGGAAGAGAGAGAATGAGAGAGATAGAGAATGATTATATCAGGATGTCCTAAATCTTTGGACTCAAAAGCACATTTGGAATTTTAAAACATGCTGTGGGTGCTTATTATAAAACAGATGCTGACGGTCTTAACTATTTGCAAAACAGATGCCATCTGCAACATAAAAAAGCACTGATTTACCTGAAATCTATTAGCACATTCTCCAACCTTACCTACTACCCCGCCCCAAAAAAGCAGGACTGTCTTAATAACCGCTTTTTAAATAGAACATTTTCAGGTTGAGTTCAATTCTTGGCATTATTACAGATATATCAGTCTTCATTTTCATAGTAAAATGCAGATGATGGTTTGCAAAGGTGACCTCCTGCAATATTTTCTAGACTTTGAAGCCTACCTTATGGCCCTGTGTTCCATGGAGACTTTCCATCCAAATAGCAAACAGGCCAAGCCTTGCTTAGCTTTTGAACCCAGATGCCAGGCAGATGTTGCCACCTGCTGAGACCTGCTTGCCTTTGCCATTTTTTTTTCAGACAGATGGGCTCATTTCCCCAAACCGCATTGGGCTGCGGTTGCTCATCAAATTTTACTTTCTCCAAAATGTATGGGTCCCATTGGAGAAGCTGAAAGAATCTTACAAATAAAGATGATGCTGGAGCTTTGAGCTTTACTTTGAAGAAAGTCAGCTTCTCATTTTTTAAATAATGATTTTCAAGTACAAAAGTCAAGGGATTCAGAGAGCTTGGGAAATGTTCCTTGCCTCATCGAGGCATAAGGCTGGGGACTCCAAGATGACATTAGTCAAGAAAGAATGTTTCATTTTTACTAATACAGTTTAGAACAAAAAAAAAAATTGTTATGATTCAGTGGTCTTTATTGTCAGGAAATAAGGTGAGGGACTTGGTATTACTGGTATATCCACTGATCATTGCCTTTTACCTGGCACAAATGAGTCATAGGTGAAGACAAGAAACTGGCTCTGATTCTAGAAAGTAATTTAGTAGGTAATTTAACTGGCTCTGATTCTAGAAAGTAATTTAGTAGGTAATTTGATAAACCCCTGAAATTAAATCCCAAATTTAAATTTATAGATCTGGCTTTAAAAAATAGGCTGGTTACTGCCTTTACTAGCTTTACGAAGATCAGTGTCTGCAAGAGTTAATGCAAAGCAGAATAATTGTCGATTTTAAGAAGGTTGCCAGTGAGATGGGGTAAATACCAAAAAGAATTCAATTTCATTTGAATTCTGAAAGTCTGAAATGCAAACATATTTTAAAGAGCAAGCAAACAGTGAATTGCTCATGGTTATATCACCTTGTCAATAATTTATGCAATATTATTACAGAATTATTGGATGTCACAGCAACCACAGATATACTGCAGGTACACTGTGACCATATTTTGTAATCTTTTTCCCTCTATGAGAAATTGATAACTGCTCATTTATTTATAAAAACCCAAACATTTTAAAGTGTTAATCAAATAATAAAAATTCCCAAATAAGCGAACTGCAACCTAAGGTAATGTTTTAGGAGTTTATTCAGCAATATACAAAAATTTAAATTTCTAAGTTATTTATTTCACTTATTTGCCAAGAGTCTTATACAAAAGAGTTCAATTACAGAATGTAGTTTTAAAAAGTCAAGATGACAATCATAACAGCAATATTGACATCCAGTTTTTTTTAAAAAAAGAGCTTCAATCACACGTTTGTAACTACTATTTTACTTTTTGACCACACCTTACAAAAGTCCTGGAATTCAATATAGAGAATTTACCCATAACAGTGTACAGAGTAAGGAAGATGAATTGGGTAGTGATATGTAGGTACTGCAGCTACAGATATAAGTTACTTATGGAAAAGAGGCTGAAACTTTTTTAAAGATCTATGGGATAACACTCAGAAGTGGATCAGGTACATAATTCCTAATTTACTGGAGTACAAGGAAGAAGTACAGTGCAATCAAATTTGCAAAATTCTGCATTATGGTCAATTGCAATAGAAGTAGATTTAGCCTTCCTAGGAATTAATTTTCTGTTCTGGGCTATTTGGTGAGGCTGACAATGACAAGGCTTATAGCAATGGAAAAAGAAGAAAAACTTTCCATTTTTTGTTTTCTATAACCAGAGGATAAAATGTCATAACGTCCTTCCATTAGTTCCCTTTCTGTTGTTTAGAAAAAGGGATTCTCAGGAAACCAGCTGTCTTTGCCTCAGGGTGGCACTTTGTGCTACTCGGCCATCACAGTTTGTTTCATAACAGGAGAATCATGTCAATTCCAGGTGTGCAGAAGCCTCTTCCAGAGATTGGAAGCGTCAAGAAAGGACAGAGAAGCAACCCATACCTTTTCAACAGTGAGACAGCACTGCAGGTACTGCTCAGTTAGCATCAGTAATTAGGCTGGAATTTCCATTGCTAAGAGATGTCATAAAGTACAATGTCATTTGATTACATTGGCAATCCTGACACTCCACCTGATGTTATTAATTAATGTGGGTTATTAAGTGAGAACGGTGGCTCACAAGCAAGCCAGCAGGCAAGCAAATAAGTGGCTGGGTGCTGGGGTGGGAGGCAGCGAGTGGGGGTGACCGTAAGGCACAGAATGAGTTCAAGTGTTGCTAGTTTGGGGGGAGGGAGGTAAAGAATATTGCTGGGAGGCAAGAGTGCAAGTGACTTACAAAAATGACTTGTGACCTTCCCTGCTGGCTTCCCCGCTTGGCTTTGCTTGTTGATCGAAAAAGCTGAGCCTCATTTTTCCTCAGTTTCACTCGTTGGAAGACCTGGGGCAACTGGGTCAAGACCCGGACAGTGGAGGCGTGGCCAAGAAAGATTGACTCGGTCTGCAAGTGGTGAAGCAGAGTATTACCCATTCCTGGATGATCTTCCCCGGCAAAATGGAGAAGGACACAAATGGCATGACTGTGGGACACTGCAACTATCACACGCACAAGAGAGTCTCCAAGTGCCAAGATCATGATCAAGTGACTATGGAGGTGTTCGAACAGCTGGAACCTCAAGGATCAGTTGTTAAGTACCACTCATTCAAAATGAGCGTTGGTACCTACCTGACACGCTCCTTCTCTGGCTGGTGGGCACGGCAGTCAGGATGGGAGGCGACACGGGTGTGAGCTGTTTAGGACCGAGTCTGCAGAGGAACGAAGCCCCGCCTCCCTGCTCCAGGAGTCAGTTTTGAGACGAGGAATCCAATGCAGACTGGCGTGTCTAGAGGAAACAAAGAAGACATAGAGATAAGTGAAGCCCACCCCCCCCGATGGTTACCACAGACCGGGGACGGCCCGAAAGGGAGGGGCTGACTGCCGTGCCCACCAGCCAGAGAAGGAGCGTGTCAGGTAGGTACCAACGCTCATTCTCCTGTCAGGGTGGTCACGGCAGTCAGGATGGGACATACCCAAGCTCTGTGTCCTGTCGGGAGGGAGGCCGGCCACGGACTTAAGAAGCCTGATGGACCTGTTGGAGGACCCTCCTGCCAAATGCTGCATCCGCCGAGGCATAAGCATCCAGGCGATAGTGTCTGATGAAGGCAGTAGGAGAGGCCCACGTGGCCACCCGACAGATCTCCTCTACTGGTGCTCTAGTCGACCAGGCCGCCGAAGTCGCGGCGCTCCTCGTGGAGTGGGCAGTGATGCCCCGAGGTACCGGCAGAGAAAGAGAAACGTAAGCCGCCGAGATGCAGGCTCTAAGCCAACGACCCAAGGTCACTGACGAGATCTTGGATCCCAATGTAGCGGGAAGGAAGGACACAAAGAAGGCATCCGTTCGCCTGATCGAAGAAGTACGGGCCACATAAATCTTGACAGCACGTCGCACGTCCAAATTGTGCCAATCCTGCTCCAAACGATGTCGAGGACGAGGGCAGAAGTTTGGTAAAATTAACTCCTGGGATCTGTGGAATAAGGAGTTCACCTTCGGGACGAACGAAGGGTCCAGCCGGAGGACAACTCTGTCCGGGTAAAATGTGCAGAGTTCCTTGCGAACCGACAGTGAGCTCAGCTCTGAGATTCTTCTAGCAGACGTAACTGCCACTAAAAGAGCCACTTTCAGAGAAAGAAAACGGAGGGAAACCTCCCTCAATGGCTCGAAGGGAGGTTTTGTAAGAGCCGAAAGTACCCTCGGCAGGTCCCATGTCGGAAAGCGACGAACCGGAGGAGGACGGACGTTAGAGGCGCCCCTTAGGAACTGGCGAATTAGAAGATGACGAGAGATCGAATGCCTTGCACCACAGGATAGAACAGAAGCAAGGGCCGCCACCTGACGACGAAGTGTGTTAGGGGAGAGGCCCGATACAAATCCCTCATGCAAAAACTCCAAGATGTGTTCCAAGGAAGCGGAAGTTGGTGAATGGTGGCGCTTCCAACACCAGGCCGAGAAAGAACGCCAGGTGGCCTCATAAATCCTGGTGGTAGAGCCCCGTCTGGGTGCCTGAATGAGAGTGATGACACCTTGTGAAAGGGGAATACGGCTCAAGATGCGCCGCTCAGCCTCCACGCGGTCAAGTTGAGCCATTGCGGATCCGGGTGGGACAAGGGTCCTTGCCGGAGTACAATCCGATCCTCTGGTATCTGCCAGGGTGGTTGTATCGAGAGGGTCCGCAAGTCCGTGAACCAAGGACGGCGGCTCCAAAAGGGAGCTAGAAGGATGAGCTCCGCCCGGTCTTGTAGAAGCTTCCTGATAACAAGAGGAATCAGTGGTATCGGGGGAAATGCGTACAAGAGAAGGCCCGAAGGCCAAGTGTTGCGGAGGGCGTCCACTGCCTCCGCCCCTGGAGTCGGGAACCTTGAGAAAAACCGAGGCGTTTGATGGTTGGCCCCCGAGGAGAAGAGGTCTATGGCCGGAAGACCGAACCTCCTCACCAGCTCCTGGAAGAGATCTGGAGGAAGACTCCACTCTGCTGGGTCGATCGTGGACCGGCTGAGAGCATCCGCCGTCCGATTCTCGATCCCTGAAATATGGGCCGCTCTTATGGAGGCCAGATTGGATTCCGCCCAGGCGCCTAGTCTGTTTGTCTCCCGCATGAGAGATCGAGATCGTGTTCCCCCCCACCGGTTGATGTGGGCTTTGGCCGAGACATTGTCCGTTAGGACGAGGACGTCCCGGCCCTGCAACAGGGGCTGAAACTGTCGAAGAGCGAGGAAAATGGCCCGAAGCTCCAAGAAATTGATGCTCAACCTCGACTCCTGGGATGACCAAAGGCCTTGCGCCAGCTGAGTCCCCAGATGCGCGCCCCAACCTGACAGGCTGGCATCCGTTGTCAAGGTCAGACGTTGGGGCTCGCGGAAAGGACTGCCCTTGGATATCTTGTCGGAAGTCCACCAAGTCAGAGACTGCGATACTTGGGAGGGGAGGATCACCCTTAAGGTCGATGAACTTCGGCGGGAACGCTGAAATGGGAGCAGGTACAACTGGAGGTCCCTGCTGTGCAATCTGGACCAAGGGACGATTCCGAACGAAGACACCATTTTGCCGAGTAGACAAGACAAGGTGAGGAGAGAAGTTGAGCGTTGTCCCTGTACCCGGGCTGCTAGAGATCTTAAGCTTACGATACGGTCCGGGGAGAGGAATACCTCCGAGGAAACAGTGTCTATGATAGCTCCGAGGTGCTGAAGTCTAGTGGAAGGGGATAAGTGGCTTTTCCGCCAATTAATAGAAAAGCCGTGGTCCTGTAAAATTCTAAGGGTCAAAACTAGGTCCCGGTGGGCTTGGGTCGATGAACGGGATAAAATCAAAATGTCATCAAGGTAAAACAGAACCCGTACGGGAAGATTACTGACATAGGCCATAAGGGCTGCCATAATCTTGGTAAAGACCCTGGGTGCTGAGGAAAGGCCAAAGGGAAGGGCACGGTATTGATAATGTCTCCCATTATAACAAAAACGAAGGTATCTACGGTGTTCCGGGAGGATAGGGACATGAAGGTAGGCCTCAGTCAGGTCGATAGATGACATGAAATCTCCCACCTGAAGGGCGAGCAAAATGGTTTGAAGGGATTGCATCTTGAACCGGCGATAAATTATGTGCCGGTTCAAGGCTTTAAGGTCGAGTATGGGGCGCCAATCCCCCGAGGATTTTTGGACGAGAAATAAACGGGAATAGAAACCCTTCCCAAACTCCGAGGTCGGTACCGGTTGAATAGACCTCGAGGCCAAAAGGTGCCTAATGGAAGCCTCCACCCTGGCCCTCTTAGCCCTATTAAGGGAAACCGGGCAACGTAAAAACAACTGAGGGGGGGAGGACTTGAACTCAAGGGGAAGGCCAAATTTAACCACATTCTTAACCCAATTGTCTGAAACAGTGGAGTCCCACTTGGAGGCAAAAAGAGCTAAACGCCCTCCAATAGCAGGAGCCTGGGGAAAGTTAACGAGACCTACGGAAGGGTCTGCCCCATCCCCCACGCTGATTTCTCCTAGAGGGAAATCGGGTCCCCTGTCTGACCTGATTGTCCGGGAAGGGAGGTCCCCTGTTCTGGAAGGAACGGTTGTAGCGCTGGTGGAAGGACGTCGAATCTGATGAACGAAAGGACGAAGGACGAAAGGAACTTGTCTGACGGTAGTCTGACCTACGAGACAGGGATGGCAAAATCTTGCGATGGTCGCGGGTTTCCACAAGAAGTGGATCCAAGGGGGCCCCAAACAGGTTGGTTCCAGCATAAGGGGAAGATGCCAGGCGCCACTTGTGGCGGATGTCGGCTTGCCAGTTCTTCAACCAGAGTAATCTTCGTGAAGTAATCGTGGAACCAATGGATTTGGCCGAAAAACGAGCCGCATTCAAGGTGGCGTCGGCCGAAAATTCCACCGCTGCCAGGATTTTGGAGATATCTTGGTGTGAACGGACGTCTGAGGCCGGAATGCGTTTTTGCAACTGTTTGAGCCAGAGGATCGAGGCCCTATTAAAGAAGGAGGCCGCAGAGGATGCTTGGGTAGACCATGCTGAAGATTGATGGGCTTTAATCAGAGATCTCTCAGCTTTACGATCCTCCGGTCGAAGCGATTCCTCTGAGGGACCCGACAAGGGAGTCGGAGAAGCGAGGGCTACTATTGGGGCATCTACCTTCGGTACTTGCAAAAGATCGGAAAATTCCGTTGCCAGGTGATAAAACCGTCGATCCAAAGAATTGGGTGCTGGACCTGAGCTTGGAAATTTCCACTGTCTCTGTAAGACGTCCGAGAACAACTTGGGCGCGGGAATGGTCTCCGTCATAATCGAAGGCTCTTCAAATAAGGCCGAAGCTGGGTCAGGTGTGGAAGCTTGATTAGCAGGCTTAGCCCCAGGAATGCCCAAGCGAGTGGTAGTCTGGGCTTTAAACAAAAGAGACCTGAACATGTGTGGTCGAAAGAGTCCAACGAAGGAGGGCTGGTCAGGTAGCAACCCTTCATCGTCTGACAGGTCCTGATCCACGAGAATTTCACCCTCTTCTTCGGCCGAAATAGAACCTTGACTGACCCCTGAAGGAGAGTCAGCCCGCTCCTGATGAGAATGGGCAGGCTCTATGGGGTCAGAGCGAAGAGAAAGAGCCTGTTCGTCGAGATAATCGGAGACCCGAGAAGCAGACCGCTCTTGCAGACCTTGCGCGATGCCCTGTTTTATAGATTGCGCAATCAACTTGGCCAAGTCCGGGGAAATAGCCTGTCCCTGGCTAGGGACTGCTGAAGCCAACGGAACAGCCTGTTCCTGTGGGGGAGGATGCGCCACAGAAGGGGCCTGCCTTGGTTCAGGGACCCCCCGAGTCCCGCCATGGTCACCTTGGAAGACAGCTGCAGCGTCGGAAAGGGAGACAATGTCTTCCTGAGTGGACCGGTCAGGAGAGAGAGAGGGGGCCTCAGGGGGAATAGGTGCTTGGCCCACTGGGCGAGATTCCTCTAAGGCAACTGCTGAGGCCTTGGCTCTGTCACGAGTAGAGGAGGCAGAGGAGGCCTTATTGAAGGCCCTCTCCATTGCCCTATGCCGTCGCTCTTCGTCCTTTGAACGCTTAGAGGATGAAGAGGATCGGACTCCTGAAGACCTAGGAGGGTCCTGCTTCTTTGACCTCTTAGAGGTTTGGGTCCCAGAACAACCTTCTTCAGGATCGGGCTCCCTGGCTCGTTTCTCCTTGCTCTTTTTCGAGCGGGAAACAGCGCCTAAAGTGGCGTCCGCCATTTTGAAAATTCCCCGAAACTGCCGCTAACTTTAAAACGGGGGAAAACAAGGCCACTCACTGTGCTGATCGGCTAGGGCTCTCCGGTGCCGGTCCAGAACTCCGCAGCAGAAGGGAAATGCCCGAAGAGTCTCCTGATCGAGTGGGGCGGCTGTTTGTGAGAGGCGGCAATAGGGAGCGCTGGAAAGGGCGCGGAATGGACTTCGCGCGTTCCGGCTGCAGGGCAGAGCCCGAGTCGCAGCCTAAGCAAAGCACTCGCCACAAACTGTTTTTAAGGCCGAAGAACGAGCCCGTTCTTGCCAAGGGGCTTGTCAGCCGACAGCCCCTCCTCAGCGGAATCCGAAACAACGTTCACGCTGGAAATAGCTGTTATATTGCTGGGTCTGAAGAGGAACGAATGATAGACACGCCTGTCCTACTCCACCGAGTCGAAAAAAACTGACTCCTGGAGCAGGGAGGCGGGGCTTCGTTCCTCTGCAGACTCGGTCCTAAACAGCTCACACCCGTGTCGCCTCCCATCCTGACTGCCGTGACCACCCTGACAGGAGAATAATGTTTTCAGAATAAAACAAATAATATAAAGTGGAATAAATTAAAGCATAAACTGGTAAATTCCTTTGGCAAAAGAAAGATGTTACTTGTTATGCTGAAAAGCTTGCAAGGTCCTGGCCAAATGCTTTTTCAGGGAGCCAGAAAAGAAATTGTGTTTTCAGTTGTGTATACATAACATAGGAACTAGAGCCAATTGGATCTGGTATTTAAAGCATCAGGCTATAAACTGGAAGACTGTGATTTATAGTTCCACCTCAGGCACGAAGCTAGCTGAGTGACCTTGGGCCAGTCACTCTCAATTAGCCCTAGGAAAGAGTCAATGGCAAACCTGTTCCAAAGATTAACAAGAAAATTTCAGAAACTTCTTCAGGCAGTCGCAAGGAATCAAGACTGAAGGCACCCAATAAACAGACAAATAGTACAGTATTTAGGAAACAATTTTGGATTCCAGACGTCTTCCCCAAATTTCCTAGAAAAGCTATTAAAACTAATTTCACATGAAGGATTACAACAGAATTCAATATTCCAGTGAAAGGCAGTTAAACTTCTGCAAAACTTACTAGTTTTGACTCAAGTTATTGCTGTTGTTACTGAATTTAGTTTGGTGAAATGAGTATCATTAAGAGTGAATACAGCTGGTTGGGAAATTGCAAGTATTTGGCTGTTATCACTGCCCTTCTGCATGTCTCCTATGATCGTGTACTTACAGAAGGACCTCATCTGAAATTCTGAAGGCATGTGCAGATTGGTATGAAAAATGGTACTCCTTATTTGTGTCCTGAATAAATGACACCTTATAAACTCCAGTTCCTTGAATTGGGATCATCATGTTTTCTTCTGTGGTACCCCAGCTGAAGTAAACCAGAACATGTTTTGAAGAAGTTGTCCCTTTGGATGATTTTGAACTGCAGAAAAATTCTATCTCATTGAAAAAGAACTATTTATTTTTGCTGATGATGGCTTACACATAATCGGCCTATGCAAGTTTATTTGGGAACCATCCATTTACATTAAACAGTAGTTGGCCCCGGGTCAGGATTCATATGAAAGCAAAATTACTTTGATTCCTCCATCGGCAGCATCTTATAATAGTTTCCATTTAAAACCAACATAAAAAACAAAGTTCCTCAAGGAAAAACACAGAGTAAAATCAATTTAAAAAAATATCAGACTTTTAGTAAGGTACAAAAAAAAGTCAAAACAAGAGAAAATGGAGCTGTAGAAGAATATGTACAACCGGGTTTCTTGTAGATCTTGGAAGATATACTAAGATTGAGGCATATGTAAGTAGTCCTTGATTCATTACCACAAATGGGGCCATAATTTCTGTTGCTAAGCAAGGTAATTGTTAGGTAAGTCACTCCCCACCCCCATTAATTTTGCTTGACAGAAGCCAGCTGGGAAGATTGCAAACGGTGATCATATGACTCCAGGATGCTGCAACAGTTGTAAATACATGCCAGTTGCCAAACACCCAAATTTTGATCACGTGACTAGGGGATGCTGTGTTGGACTTTAGGAGAAACCCTCCCATACTATCACTTCTTTAACTTATATTGATATTTCTTCCAGACACGCAATAAAGCATTTCTCAGTATATGACTCTTAAATGCTCTATCCACCCTTTTTTCATACACTAAATAAGCATGCCAACCATAGACCCAGGGCCGGATTTTCCTATAGGCTAACTAGGCTTCAGCCTAGGGCCTCAAGATCAAGAGGGGCCTACACAGTGGTGGGATTCTGGGGGTTCTAGGGGGTTCAGCCGAACCCTTTGTTAAATTGCTGGCTCGCCCGCCCCTCGCCTCCCACCCACATGGCGCCAGCCTACCGTAGCCAGGGGTAGACAATTGTGGCTCTTTTACAACCTGTGGACTTCAACTTCCAGAATTCCTGAGACAGCCAAGCTGTCTCAGGAATTCTGGGAGTTGAAGGCCACAGGTTGTAAAAAAGCCACAATTGCCCACCCCTTCCCTAGCCTGAGTTCCGCTGTCTGGGATCCACGTGGGCTGCCACTTGTTTCCCCACCGGCTCCGGACGCAAGAGAGCAGGATGCCTCCGATGGCTAGAGGAAAAAAAAACTTCAAATTCTTGCCGCGGGGCTTCAAAGGGCCGCCCTAGAGCCAGTGGTGCAGCCGAACCCTTTGTTAAATTGCTGGCTTGCCCCGCCCCTCCGCACCACTATTTATTGCCAATAAATAGTGGTGGGGGAGGGGCGGGGGAGCTAGCAATTTAACAAAGGGTTCGGTGTTTTTTTTTTTTTGTAATTTTATTGGCCCACGGAGCTTCAGCATAGGCTAATTGGCCTCCCGGCTCTCAGCTGATTTGTCTCAGCTTTTTGGTCAGGGCTCTTCTGCTTCCTTGCAAAGAGTGCTGATTTTTTTTTCGCTAGCTATGCTGAGAAACAAAACTGAAACTGCTTTGCTGTTGTTGGAAAATTAGGCAGGCAGAATTCTTTTCTTTTTCCTCACCAAAAAAGGTAGGTGCAAACAATGGGAAATTTAGGAAAAAAGAGGAGAGTTCAGGATTTTAAAACACACAAAAAAAAGCTGTATTTAACTAGGGAATTGTAATAATTGAGATACTATTAATTGTATATTTCTGAAAGCAGAAATGGTTAAGTTGTGGTTTGGAGGAATATATGGGGGAAATTATTTGGTTTATTATTATTGGTAAATATAATTAATTGATTTGTAAGAAATTGGATTGCATGGAAATAATTGGAATATTCATGTTCATATTGATTAATATACAAAAAAGGTAGTTATATAACTAATTGATTTATATTAAAATGTTGAATTTATATTAAATAACTAATATTACATAATTAACCAATGTGAGGTGGATATAAAAATAGATGACAATGGGAAGGGGTATAATATAGAATAGAAGGGAAAAATTGAATTTGATTAAGATTAGAGATGAGGATGAAGGGTAATATTGGTTTTTTACAAAAATAGATGAGGAATAAATATGGCAAAAACGAAATATAGAAATTGTAAATTTAATTGAAATGACTAAACACTGTTTAAATTTGTGAACTGGCCAAATACTCTGTTCAAAGAAAATACATTGTATGTTTGCATGTGTGTTTCTAATTATTGTTATTTATTCATATTTGTTCTCTTTTATTCTTTAAAGTTTAACAATTCATTCTTTATCTTAATATCTTTATATTTGTTTGGGGTTGGCTTTCTTCCCTTTCATCTTTTTTATTGTACAGCAATCTTTCTCCTCAAACCTACCACCTCTCTCTTTTCTTTCCTTCTTACTTTCTCTTCCTCCCCCTCTTCTTCTCCTCCCTACTTCTTCTTCCTTTCTCCTTCTCCTCCTCTCTTCCTCCCTCTCTTACCCTCACTCCTACTCTAATTTCCCTTCCCTTCCTTCATCCCTCTCTATTGCTGTATCCTTTTATGCATATGGACTACTCAGAGGGCTGAAAAAGTTATTTCTGACTGGTCCTCGCACTTTTGACCAGTCCTCAAACTTACGACTGTCCTCACATTTTACGTTTTTGCCCTATCTTGTCACCATGGTGAAGAGAAGCAGTTGTGAAATGAGTGACATGGTTGTTAAGAAAGCTGCACGGGCATAAATGTGAGGATGGTCATAAGTGTGAGGACCGGTCAAAAGTGCGAGGCCCAGTCAGAAATGACTTTTTTCAGCCCTCTGAGTAGTCTCTATGCACATAGCCATGCCCACCGGTCACATGACAAGCTACCCACGCCTACAGAGTCACGTGACCAGCTAGCCACGCCCACCCAGTCACATGATTGCCAAGCCACACCCCCAACTAAGCCACGCCCACAGAACCTGTTGTTAAAAAAATTGAATCCCACCACTAGTGAAAGGGCCGCATAAGTGGAATAGCCTAGGGCCTCTTTTCATCTAAATCCGGCCCTGCATAGACCAGATCATACCCTTCAATATTCAATATCCTTCCATTTGTTAAATTAATCCAATCACTAATTGCTGATAGAACAGCTGCTTCATAGTACAATTTTAAATTTGGCATTTTCAATCCTCCTCTTTCTCGTATGTCCTGCATTATTTTCAATTTTATCCTTGGTTTCTTACCTTGCCATACGAACTTATTAATACCTTTCTGCCACTCTTCCAGGTTGGCATCCTTCTTTAGTATTGGTATCATTTGAAAGAGGAACAAAAACCTAGGCAACACATTCATTTTTATAACTGCTATTCTACCCAACAAGGACAATTGTAGTTTTTTCCATTTATCCATTTCAACTTGTATTTTATGCCATATCAATTCATAATTATACTTATACAATTTACCATTAGAAGATGCAATATAAACTCCTAAATACTTGACTTTTTTAACTATTTCACATCCCGTTACCCTTTGTAACTCCTCTTTTTGATTAGCTGTCATATTTTTAACTATCATCTTTGTTTTTCCAATGTTTATCTTAAACCCAGATACTTGACCATACTGTTATATTATATCAATCAAAACCTTTGCTGATTCCACTGGATGAGTTAAGGTCATAACCAAATCATCTGCAAATGCCCGTATCTTATATTCATAATCTCTAACTTTGATTCCCTTTATCCCATCTGCATTACGTATTTTATTTAACAGCAACTCCAAAGTTAATATAAATAATAATGGCGATAAGGGACATCCCTGCCTCGTGCCTTTTTCAATTTTAAAAGTTTCTGTCAAACTGCCATTAATAATTATCTGAGCTGACTGTTCCTGATATATTGCTTTTATGGACTGCAGAAAGCAATTCCCAAATTGCATCCTATTAACCACTCTCAATAAAAATTGCCAATCTAATCGATCAAAAGCTTTTTCCGCATCCAGAAATATAAGCACCGCAGGGATTTGGTTATTCCTTTCCAAATGTTCCAATATGTCAACAATTTGTCTTACATTATTTTTCATTTGTCTACCTTGTATAAAACCAGTTTGGTCAGCATGAATCGTCTTTTGCATTACTAGCATTAACCTATTTGCCAATATCTTAGCAAATATTTTATAATCTGTATTCAATAAGGATATAGGTCTATAATTTTTGGGTTGTGTCAAATCTTGATCTTCTTTTGGAATTAACGAAATAAAAGCTGTTTTCCATGAAGGTGGTACCCCTTCACCCAGCTGAATTCTATTGAATAATTCTTTAAGAGGTAAAACCATCTCCAGTTGTAAATATTTATAATACACAGCTGTTAATCCATCCGTACCAGGAGTCTTACCAGTTTTTAACTGTTTAATTGTTGAGAGGATCTCCTCCTCTGTTATTAATTGGTTTAACCGTTCTCTTTGTTCCTCTGTAACTATTGGAATATTCTGTCTATCCAAATATGTCTCTACCTCTGCACCTTGTATTTTGTCTGCAGTATACAGTCTTGCATAAAATTCTAAAAATGCCTTTTTAATCATATTTTGGTGATACAGCTCTTTACCTTTATACTCTATTTTCTCTATGGTACGAGATTTTTGTTTTTTCCTCAGCATGTATGCCAACCATCTACCTGGTTTATTTGCATTACAAAAAGTATTATGTTTAGCATATTGTAGATTGGTTGCCACTTGGTCTGAAAGCATCATATTAAATTGCCCATGTAATAAACTGATCTCTTCTTTAATTTTCTTATCCCCTGGGTTATCAATTAACACCCTTTCTTTTTTCTTAATCTCTTCTTCTAATTCCCTCCTTTTCTCCACTTGTTTACGCCTATAAGCATTATTCATATTTATCAAAACTCCTCTCATATATGCTTTGCTAGCATCCCATACCATATCCATAGATGTTCCCTTGTTCATATTAAAAACAAAAAATTCCTTCATTAGTTTTTTACATTCTATTACATTTTTCTCGTATCTGAAAAGGTTTTCATTTAACCGCCAAGATCTCCTAACTCTTTCCCCACACTCCAGTTCCATCCAAACTGGGCTGTGATCAGTTAAAATTCTGGGACAAATCTTTATCTTCTTTACCCTGGAAAAAAAAATCATTTGTAATTAATATAAAATCAATTCTTGAAAAGGATTGATGTCTATCTGAAAAAAATGTAAAATCTTGTTCTCTATAATTCCTTTCACGCCAGATGTCTCTCCATCATATCCTCCATCATATCAAAAAAAGTCTTAGGCAGTCTAGATCGCAATTTGGTAGATTGTACTATTCTTTTCTTATCAATACTAGGGTCTAACACTCCAATCTCCCATCAATATACATGAATTATAATCCCAATGTAATAATTTTGTATGTATCAACTTATAAAATTTCTCTTGGTGTTGATTGGGAGCATATATCCCCAATAACACTCTCTACATGGGACTCCCCTTGAGGAGCACTCGGAGGCTCCAACTGGCGCAGAGTGCGGCCGCGCGGGTAGTGATGGGAGTGACGTGGCACTCTCATGTAACGCCTCTCCTGCGCGAGCTGCACTGGCTCCCGGTGGTCTTCCGAGTGCGCTTCAAGGTCTTGGTTATCACCTTCAGAGCACTCCATGGCTTAGGACCTGGCTATTTATGGGACCGCCTGCTGCCACCAATAGCCTCCCACCGACCAGTACGCTCCCATAGAGAGGGGCTCCTCCGGGTGCCGTCGGCCAAACAATGTCAACTGGCGGCCCCCAGGGGGAGAGCCTTCTCTGTGGGGGCACCTACGATCTGGAATGAGCTCCCCCCGGAGATACGGAGGATTCCGGATCTGCGTACCTTCCGTCGCGCGCTTAAGACATTTTTATTCCATCAAGCTGGCCTGACCTAAACTTTTCCTCTTTTTAAATGGAATTTTAAATTTGGTTTTAATTTATTGGGGTTTTAAAATGTCTCAGCCAAATTTATTTAATTAGTTTTATTTCTATTTTAAATTTTGTATCTATATGTTTTATTTATGGCTGTTCACCGCCCTGAGTTCTTCGGGAGTAGGGCGGTATACAAATTTAATAAAATGAAAATGAAAATGAAATGAAAATAAGAGTGTTTTCTTTCCTTCTATCATTATCTCAATTGCCAGAAATCTTCCTTGTTGATCTGCTTCAACTAATTTAGCCATCAAATCTCTTTTCAAGTAAATCACTATTCCATTCTTTTTTTCCGGGGCTGATGCAACAAAATGTGTTCCCAATTTTGTATTTATTAAATATTTTTGATCAGTTGTCCTTATATGTGTTTCCTGCAGGCATATTATTTCATTTTTAAATTGTCTCAAATGGTGAAATATTTTCTTCCTTTTTTGTGGTGAGTTTAAACCATTAACATTCCAGGTTAAGAACCTAGAAGCCATCTTCAGACTCTCGAAGCTTGGCGAGAACTGCTTGATAATCCTCTTGGAATTTTCTTTTAGGTCTCGCCCCTCCCACAGCTTCTGCACCAATATTCACTTCTTGTGATAAAGCCTGCTCTTGTAACTTTTTTAACTCTTCAACTTTACGTTTAGTAGCTGCTCTGGTTTGTCTTTGATCTTTGCCTTCTTCTTGTTTTTCAACTATATCCCATGCTTGGACAGCACTTGAAAGTTGCAGTACCTCCTCCTGCATACTCATAGCTCCGCCTTCCAATTGCTTCTGCAGATCCTCTTTTCTTCCCTCTGTCGCCTCTCTTGCTTTTTTGCCTCCTGGCACTGGTGGTTGTCCAGCCTTTAGTATATTACTATAAAAATCTCTTGCTTTGTATATTGTATTAAGGCGATATCACTCTCCTGCATAATCCACTGATAATCCGACTGGGACTTCCCATCTGTATTGTACCTGTTGGTTCCTCAGCTCATCTGCCAGAAAAGCATACTCTTTCTTGGATTTCAGCATTTTGGGTGGTATTTCTTTAAATACTGCAACTTCTTGTCCTGCCACTTGCAACTTATTTTTGTAGGCAGCTTGTAAAATCTCATTTCTAATCCTTCTAATGACAAAATAAATCACAACATCTCTTGGTAGTTTCCTTTGTCTAGCTACCCATGAATTAACACGATAGATCCGATCCATTTGCCATTCGAGTTCACCTCTGGGCACTCCTATAAATTGTGCCAGAGCATCTTCAAAGATCTCTTTCAAATTTTCCTTAGGATTTTCTTTCAAGCCTCTTATTCTCACAGCAAATTCCATCATCTTATATTGTGTCAACAACATTTCAGCTTCTGCTTTGTCAATCTTAGTTTGTGATTCCTCAACTTTACCATCTAAAATCTCATTAGCTTGAGCAACCTCATCAATTCTATCTTCTACATGACTAACATGTTTTGCCAGTCCCTGGAGTGCAAAGACTATATCTTCCCTTATATGTTGATTTCTTGTCTTAATTATGTTCTTCATTTCTTCCATTTGATCTGAGATTCCTTTAAATGCAAATGCAATGTCCTCTTTAAAACCTTCTTTGATTTCTTTCATGGCTTCCTGAAACATCTCAAGTGTTAACATTTGTGCTTGTGGTTGTAATTGTGGTTGTAATTGAGCTTGTGTATCTGCCGGAGGCAATAAGGTTTGCAACCTGCTAGTTTGAGCTGGGGAACTTCCCGCACTCGCTGCTTTAGGCAACACCAATTTTGTCTGCTTTGAAGCCATTTTAAAATTACACAGTCTCAGAAACAGTTCTTATAGCCAGCGAGAAAAAATCAGAAAGTCTTTAAAATCTTTAAATTTTAATTCCCAAAGTCCAGGATATAAAATTAAATCCAAAAATTTTTTTAAGCAGAGTTGTTAACTGATAGGCATTAATGAGTTAACAAGCCTGTAACAACTTTCTTCTTAAGTTTCACTTTCGTCTCTTTGTCTTAACGAGCCAGCGCCATCTTCCCCTCCCTTTCCACTCCAGCTCCGCTCTTATAGGCTCGAAAAGAAACGATGTTCAAAGGAATTAAAGTGTAAGTACTTGCAATTATGTAGTCTCCTGTTTTTGTTCTGCCTGCTTCAATTCTCTCTTTGTATCAATTAGAAGCAGGGGCGGACGTGGCGTTTTGCTCTGCCTTCTGGCAGAGGCGTCCCGGCTTTGGAGCTTTTCCCAGGTTCTTGGGGAGCTCACACTTTTCGAGCCCCAGAATTAATTCTAGGGCTCTTATGGAGCTCTACCCTGTGCCTGGCTGCTCACTTCCCCCTCTTCTCCCGGGGGGGGAAGGTTCTTCGCCGCTAGACAGCTGATTTTTTGCTGTTCTAGCGGCTAACAAAGTCGCGGGGCTAGCGCTCACCCAGGGAGCGTCCTCAACGTCCTACGGAGCCGCCGGGCATACTATCACTTCTTACAATACTAGACAACACAGTATCAACAGTAGAGACCTTCAAATTTCTAGGTTCTATCATATCTCAAGACTTAAAATGGACACCTAACATCAAAAACGTCATCAAAAAAGCACAACAAAGAATGTTCTTTCTGCACCAACTCAGGAAGCTCAAACTGCCCAAGAAGCTGCTGATTCAGTTCTACAGAGGAATTATTGAGTCTGTCATCTGCACCTCTATAACTGTCTAGTTTGGTTCTGCAACCCTACAAGACAGACACAGACTTCAGAGGATAATTAGAACTGCAGAAAAAACAATTGCTTCCAACCTGCCTTCCACTGAGGACCTGTATACTGCACGAGTCAAAAAGAGGGCTGTGAAAATATTTACAGATCCCTCGCATCCTGGACAAATACTGTTTCAACTCCTACCCTCAAAACGACGCTATAGAGCTCTGCACACCAGAACAACTAGACACAAGAACAGTTTTTCCCAAATGCCATCACACTGTCAAACTAGTTACTAAGTCTGCATTACTATTACTCTTCTCATTGTTCCTATCACCCATCTCCTCCCACTTATGACTGTATGATTTTAACCTTGTTGCTGGTATCCTAAAGATTTATATTGACTGTTTCCTAATATGATTTGATTGCTTATTCGTTGCCTATGACTATCATTAAGGGTCGTACCTTATGATTCTTAACGAATGTATCTTTTCTTTTATGTACACCAAGAGCGTATGCACCAAGATAAATTCCTTGTGTGTCCAATCACACTTGGCCAATAAAGAATTATATTTTAATCTATTCTATTCTATGTGAGTGAGGACCAGTTACAATTACCTTTTTCAATGCTGTTAACTTCAAACAGTCATTAAACAAATATAAGTCAAGTCTACCTGTTCACATTGCAACTGCCTCTACTAGTTTACTACAAGATACTTTTGGTAAGCAAATGCAACTATCCTGCTCAACTTTCACTGGTATCTTCCCATGTCGAACTGCAAGGTCTGAAGGGAAATTTCTACCAGTTCATAAACACAAGGGGAAGTTTACACAGATTCAGATTAAGTTATGGAGAACTTCCAATCAGACTTTGTCATTCAATGCAAGAATGAGGACCTACTGTAGAAGGAAAAGGTTCTGTACACACAGAGACAATAAGAAGCAAGACCTATATAAGTAGCTCCATTCTGTTCTTCAAGACTTCACACATTCAAGCAAAGGACCTAACAGGCTTATGATCAATGTGATATGAATTTCTGAGTGTATGGAATAAAGTTGTCAAGAAGAACAATCTTCTTGATAACTATAATTTCCTTAATTATATCACATTCATACAAGTCACTACATCCAAAATGCTTTTGTTTGCCTAAAAATGAAATAGATTGTCTGTTTCATTGTTTCATACATTTGCATCTTAAAAGTAATGTCAAGGATATGTTACTGAAAGTGACATGCACTTTGGAAGAATGAAGAAACCTGGTTTTGGCCCTGCAAGTCTAATGGCAAGTAAAGAGAATAAATCCAGCGCTAAAATAATAGATTTCTTTGCTCAGAATTTATGACTACGTTGTGCAATAAAGCAGACACATTGCTTTCCTTGAAATGCCCTGAAAAAATGCCCAGAAGGCTGGGGTAGGTGGGGAAAAAAGGGTAAAAATTCCCCAATACAGTATTTATTAAAATGACCTGGTTCAAAGCCAACAGTAAAGGCAAAAATTACAATTATTGAAATACCTCTTAAACTAAGCAGATTAAATTCACTCCTTGTACTTTTGTTGTTGTTAAGGATTCATTAAGAGATTGTTAGCTTGCAAAAATAAAATAAAATATTATTAATTCCCCACATTATGGTAGAGAAACAGTGGGAGAGGAGAAGTGGTGGAATTCAATTTTTTTTACTACTGGTTCTGTGGGCGTGGCTTGGTGGGCATGGTGTGGCTTGGTGGACGTGGCTTGGTAGGCATGGCAGGGGAAGGATACTGCAAAATCCCCATTCCCTCCCCACTCTGGGACCAGCCAGAGGTGGTATTTGCTGGTTCTCAAACTACTCAAAATTTCTGCTACCGGTTCTCCAGAACCTGTCAGAATTTGCTGAATAGCATCCCTGGAGAGGAGGCATTTGAAAGTTGAACCTTGTAGAGTCAACTTAATCCAGCTCGAAGAGATGTGGGAATACAGAATTCCCAAGAGACTCTGTAATAGCTGGGATCTCAAGGGTGTTTTTTTCAAAAGACAACTGGACTGTTTTCTCCCTCAGGAGGAAAAAGAAGACATTTAGCTTCTCATCCAATAAGCTTCATCAGTTCTGGCACAATGGTACGGGCAATGGAACAATTAATTCTGACAGGCTAGGGGATGAATCTATGAAACTTATTAAATGAGAAGCAAAACTTCTTCTTCCTCAAGGAACAAATATAGTCCAGTTCAGTGGTGGGTTGCCCTGGTTCGGTCCAGTTCTATAGAACCGGTAGTAAAACTGGCGGGAGGCTCCGCCCACCCGCCACATCATCATGATCTGCGCATGCACAGAAGCATGTGCGCATGAGCAAAACGAGCGTGCACGCATACTCCCATTGCAAACCGGTAGTAAAGGTAAATAGAATCCACCCCTGGTCCAGTTGCCTTTTGAAAAAAAGCACCTTTGTGACAATTGTGACCTGAATGACTGAGAAGCTCCACAGACACTGAACTGGGAATTTTTTCTTACAATTCTCAAGACCAGGGGTGAAATGCTCCCGGTTCAGACCGGATCACCCGATCCGGTAGCGATGGAGGTGGGTGGTTCGGAGAACCGGTAGCAAAAATCCCTGCTGACACCCCCCCCCCATGCCCAGCTGAGCCACACAATCATCAGAGGCTTTTTTTTTAACTTTTAAAAGCATTTTTTCTACAACCTCTTCGGCCGAAAAAATGCTTTTAAAAGTAAAATAAAAAGCCTCTGATGATCGCGTGGTTCAGCTGGGATCATCAAAGGCTTTTAAAAGAAAAACCGCTTTTTTTCTTTTAAATGCCTCTAAGGATCAGGCAACTCAGCTTGGATCATCAGAGGCATTTAAAGAAAAAAAGTCTCTGCCGATCAGGCAACTGAGCTGAGATTGTCAGAGCCTTTTGAAAGCATCTTTTTACAACCTCTTCGCTGAAGAGGTTTATATTTATTTATTTATTTTATTTTATTTTATTAGTCATATTTCTATGCCGCCCACTCTCCGAGGACTCTGGGTGGCTTCCACCAAAGACAGTACACCAAATACATATTGTCCCCTAACAATCTGGGTCCTCATTTTACACATCTTGGAAGGATGGAAGGCTGAGTCAGCCTTGAGCCGGTGAGATTTGATCCACTGATCTGCTGAACTAGCAGTCAGCTGACATAGCTGCAATACTGCACTCTAACCACTGCGCCACCTCGGCTCTCAGGTTGTAGAAAAAAATGGTTTTAAAAGTTATATATATATATATATATATATATATATATATATATATATATATATATATATATTCCATCTCATTCTTGCTGCTTTGCTCTTGTCAACTGAATAGGGCCTTCATTTCTGGAAAACTCCTGAAACACTAGATTAATTCGGATCTCTCCATCCTAGAGTAGAGAGCATGCCAATCTTGCAAGAAGAAATCTGATCCTGGATACTTTTGCCCAACCTCTGGTGTATTCCATAGATTATATTTTTCCTGAATAGGAAAAAGAGAATGATTCACTGAATGATCCTTGAACATAACATGAGAGATGTGAAGTTCTGAAACCCTCTCTTTCTCTGGGAAAATCTTCCACCCAGGGAGGACTTTATTCTAACAATAGGCATAACTTCCTATGTCTAGCTCCAAAGTAGAAGTCTCCTGTGCTGTGTTTTTCAGTTGGTGACAGATTATGGCTGCTATTATTTTTTGGCTTCAGAAATATTTAAAATCAATTACACTGATTCCCAGACTTACAGCAAAACAATGCCAGCAGAAAGCACACATATTTGAATTACACATACAGCGTCTGGCAATATTGACTGGCAATGGTTTGCAGCACAGAAGGAGTATTTTTGATCATGGAACATATTTATTTCAGTTCCTAAAAAACCTGGGTTCCCATATGCTCTACCAGCACCCCAGAACTGTTACAGGAAAGTGGAACTAAAAATATGCCAGTTTAATACAATATTTCTTTGCAGAATCCATTCTGATAGCCAGGAATGTTTGCTGTTACAGCTAATTGTTGTGTGTCTAGCAGTATGAAACTGTAAGACACTGACATTTGCACAAACACACACACACTTTTTTTAGACAAAAAAATAGTCATATTGACACAGCTGCATGTGTTCTATATGCAGGTATTCAATATTTATTATCTTGCCATTAGTGACTCACTTCATGCCTCTAGTGAGCATAGCTTCCCATTTCAGAGGTTTTGTTCCTGTTGCAAATTGCAAAGATATCTGAAAAAACAGGAGCGCATTTCAAACAGTGAAGGATTCTGCATTTCTACAGATGAAGAATCTAATAAATGCATTCTGCATTTATTAGATTCTTCATCCATAATCTAAAATATTACACCCAGATCTAATTGATTTTTGAGTAAATGAGAAGTACCCCAGTCTACAGCCTCCAAAACCCTGAATGCTGTTGAATGAAATCCTCCAAATACCACCAGTTATTTATTTATTTATTTATTTATTTATTTATTTATTTATTTATTTATTTATTTATTTATTTATTGGTTCGACTTATATGCCACCCTTGTCACAGGAGAAAGAATATAGTAAATAAATGGGAAATGAGAGACCTGATAATAACTTTATTTCCATTTCAATTAAGTCCAGTTCAATTTAGCTTTTGTCTTGGTCTCATCCAATTTGGGTAGGAGGTCACTCTCAAATGTTTGAAGGCTAAGTGTCATTCTCAAACCAAAATGGGATTAATTGCCATCTTCAAGATCAATAGAATAGAATATTCTTTATTGGCCATGTGTGATTGGACACACAAGGAATTTGTCTCCAGTGCAGAAGATTTCAGTATATATATCAACAACAATGTAATACAATCATAAGGTACAAATAAGAGAAGATAGTAGAAAAGATGAGAAGATAACAGTAATATAGGCATACTACATGGGTAAATATCCTTAGATATAAGACACTCCTGTGGGAATTAGGTATTCAGCAGAGTGATGGCATGAGGGGAAAAAAATTGTCTCTGTGTCTAATTGTTTTGGCAGAGGGGTCTGTAGATATTTTCTCAGCTCCCTTTCTGGCTCATGTAGTATCCAAGTCCTCAATGGAAGGCAAGCTTGTTTTTTCTGCAGCCCTAATTATCCATTGAAGTCTATATCTGTCCTGTTTGACTGCTGTACCAAACCAGACAGTTATAGAAATACAAATAACAGGCTCACTAAGTCTTCTGTACAACTTATCAACAGCTCCTGGTATAACTCCTTTCTGAGTTGACGCAGGAAGAATATTCTTTGTTGTGCCTTTTTAATGATGGTTCTAATGTTTGGTGTCCATTTCAAATCCTGGGGGATTACAGAACCCAGAAATTTGAAGGTCTCTACTATTGATAACTCTGTTGTCTAATATAGTAAGAGGTGGTAGAAGGGCTCCTTCTAAATTCAAATTTCATTTCTAGTTGTAAGCAGGTTCAGCTCCAGATTATTCCAGCTGCACCACAAAGCCGGTTGTACAATCTCCCATTTGTATGCAGACTTATCACTGTCTCAAATAAGACTAATGCTTGTATCATTTGAAAACTTCAGTACTTTAACAGAGGGATCCTTGGGGATGCAGTCATTGGTATAGAGACAAAAAAGTAATGGAGTGAGCACGCAGCCTTGATGGGGGGGAACTACACCGGTGCTAATTGAACAGGTATTTGTTGTGAGTTTACCTAACTTCACCTGCTGCTTTCTAACTGTCAGAAAGTTTATAATCCACCTACAAGTGTGGACAGACAGCTAGCTAAGTCAGTTTAGAGTGAAGAATTTCTGGAATGATGGTATTGAATGACGAGCTAAAGCCCACAAAAAGGACCCTTGCCTAGGTCATTGGGGATTCAAGATATTGTAAGATATAGTGCAGCAGTGCCATATTAACAGCATCATCTGCCGATCTATTTGCGCAGCAGCTAACTGCAAAGGGTCTAGCAGCAGATCCGTGATTATTTTCAGGTAGGCCAGCATTAACCTTTTAAAAGGTTTTCATAACTACAGATGTCAGAGCAATCAGTCTGTAGTCATTCAGCTCGTTGATGGAGGGCTTCTTGGGCACCAGGATGAGATGATAGCAGATCGTATTTGAAGCAAGAAGGAACATAGCACATTTCCAGTGACTTATTAAAGATGTGGGTGAAAATGAGGGCCAGTTGATCTTGCTGCAATCAAGAAAAAATTATTCTGTCTGGGCCTGGTACTTCTCCGATCTTTTGTCTATGAAATAGACCTTACACCTCTTTTTCTAGGATCACCAGAAGTGGGGAGCTCAAAGAGACAGAGTCAAGTATAGAAGATTTGGTAATTGTTGGTGTAGAGTAGGGATACAGTGATCTCCTCTCAAACCTACAGTAGAACACATTCAGGTCATTTGCCAGTTGCCAATTCCCTTCAGTAAGGGAGGGAAAGCTGCTGTAACCAATGACATTATTTTCTACACATTTGCTGAGTAGCTTTTCTTTGCTACTTTAATCTTCCTTGTTAATACATTCCTGGCCTGATTGTACAGCATTCTGTCTCCCCTCTTGTAGGCTTCCTCTTTGGGATGATGTACCTGCTTGAGCTTAGCTGTGAACCAATTTTTATTGTTACTGTATATATGCAAGCTTTTAGTTGGCACACACGTCGTCACAAAAGCTAATGCATGATTCACAGTATCAGTGAGTTCATCCAAATTCACTGAGGTAGCTTCAAAAACGATCTGGTCTGAACGAGCCTGTAGCTTTAGCTTTGCCTTCTCAGACGAAGACTTCACTGTTTTACTGTTTAACCACAGTTAAAACAGTTAACCATTACACAATAATCTTAATTAAAATTAATTTAAGTGCCACTGTTTTTAACCACAATTAAACAGTGGGACTTAAATTAATCTTAATTAAGATTATTGTGTAATGAGGATGATAAATTATTAACAAAACATTGGCCAAAAGATTACAGAATGTTACATTTATAATTCATTCATCTCAGCCCATATTTATAAAAAAAGATAAACATCTGAAAATATTCATCTAATGAATTATATTTTATTATCATGGCAGATAAATTAGAACCAGCTATTCTAATGCTGTTACATACTGAAATGGTTTTTGATGTGGTTTAAATTAAATGTATGAAATGTATTCGAATAAATTGTGGGTTCCACCATCTTGAATTACAATCTTTATCTTTACCCTATGGTCAAATTCATCCCAAATGGTCTTTTTCTAGTCTAGTCCTGAATCTTCAGATATAATGGTGCTTGATACTATAGTATCCAATGACATTTTGGATCATTATTATTAGCTAGTTTATTAAGGATGTACAGCAATATGGTTTATCCAAAGTAATTGGAAAAAATAATGTGTGGCCTTTGGGATCTACAATTTATACAGATTACTGCACGAAATTATAATATATAATTTTTACAGATGCTATAAAATACTGGGTTTTTATTTTTCTTCAAATATATCAGAATATGTTGAATTTATAGATCTAAATGTTTAGATATGATTTCCAAAGTAATAGCTCAGTGCTTAACACTTCCACTGGAGTGTTAAGTCTCTGGAACAAGTTCAATGTAATTAAAATGAATATTACATTGCGACTAATGTATATTTTAAGAGGCTTTTCAATGCTAATACCTGTTAGTTAGGTATACTGATATAGACTGATAAGAATTTTTTTTAAATAAATAAAACAAAAATTTAAAAACAAAAAATTTAAAACATTTTTGGCCGAATTGAGGTGGCCTTACAGTGAAGATACATTTAACCTGCCAGGCTTTCAATTTTACCCTGGGGCTTTTCTTTTACTATTTCTATTCTTCTGCAATGAATTGTTTCTCTAAGGAGGAGAAAGGCAGTTTCTAAATTTATAAATAAAGAAAACTAAAAAATTACTCTCTTTAGACTTATTTAAGCATTAAGTGTGTAATGTCTCCAAAATCTTGCATGTTTTTGGGTATATAACAAAATTCCTCATTTGCAGTTACTATACTTGATATTAATGCATAAATGATTAAGTTCTGATTCCGAATCACACAAAGGTGAGGCTAGCAAATAATCCAATTTTGTTTATGTAATATAGCATTTTTGTTAAATATAGATGGGGAAGTTTATAAATATTTGTAGACACATTGTATAAGGGGAGGGGAACATATTAGATGTTTTATGTATCTTTCAGCATTCAGACGGAGTGGAATTTTTCTTGTTTAATGTTAGATGTGTTTGATATTTAGGTTTTTTCTTCTTCTTTTGTATACATGGATTCCTTTTTCATTGTTAGTTTGGATGTTTGTTAATCTGGGGTTTTTCCCCCATTCCTTTTATTTGTTTTGTATTTTATCTTTAGTGATAAAAGAATAAATAATTTTTTTTAAAGGAAATAATCCAAATTTTAAGTCAGTAGGAAAGATGTTCTTAGGTCAAAAACAAGGGATAAAAAGCTTAAACCAATTGATTTATAAGGGTTGTTTTAAAGACCTTAAGTGATTGCATTCTGAGTATGATTCAATCCAGCAATATGTACAACTGAAACATGCAACAACAAAACAGATGTTTGAGCCCAGATGTTTTAGCAACCTAACAGATAGATGGAACCTCAGACTCTTTAAATCATACATAATACATCAGAATATGTTATTTTGTATCTACAGAATCTGACCACTCCAAAAATGTTTTAGAAAGGCTGAACCTCAGATATTTTTGGCTGGAGATGTAAAAAATTTTAGAGGGTATAAAGTTTAGTCTTATCCAAATTCAATTTTGGTTCTATTTCAAAATAACAAAACATGTAAATGTAATTTTAAAAACAAATATAATAATTAAAGATGTAAATGTGACATTAAATTTTGTTGTTGTTAGTTGTGAAGTTGTGTCCAACCCATCACAAACCCATGGACAACGTTCCTCCAGGCCTTCCTGTCCTCTACCATCCTCTGAAGTGCACGCCTACTGCTTCAGTGACTCCTTCCAGCCACCTCGTTCTCTGTCGTCCCCTTCTTCTTTTGCCCTCAATCTTTCCTAGCATTAGGCTCTTCTCCAGTGAGTCCTTCCTTCTCAGCTCCATTCCAGCTGCTGCCCCCATCCCCCTCCCTCCTGGGGACTACCTTAAAAGGGACAGGCTGCAGCAGCTCCATTCTGAATGGAGGGAGAAAAGTTAGCATTCTCTCTGCTGCATTTAACATTGAATTCTTTGGAATATTAAGCAGCCAGAAGAGGTGAGCGGCGACCAGCCAGGCATGGGTGGGTGGGGCCAAGGATGGGTAATTACTACTGGTTCGGCGAACTGATGCCCATAATCCCTAGCGGTTCGCCCGAACCAGTCCGAACCAGTAGGATTTCACCCTGCAGTAGTTATCAAGTATACAATAGTACTATGTCTAAAAAAGCTGAATGTACATAGCTTAACTGAAAATACTAAATTTTGCTAAAATATACAAATCATCATCTGATAATATTTGAAATATTGTAAGAATTACCAAAATGTGACACAGATACACAAAGTGAGCAAATTCTGTTGGAAAAAATGGTGTTCATAAGCTTCCTCAGTGTAGGATTGGCACAAACCTTTAATTTGTAAATGTCTATGATGAGTCTCAGTCACCCAGGTCATGGCGGACCCAAAGGTGCTTTTTCAAAAGACTCATCCAAGAAGCTTCTTCAATTCTGAATCAGAATCAGAATCATTCAGTCAGAATTGAAGAAGCTTCTTGGATGAGAAGCTAAATGTCTTCAAAGAAAAATAAAGAAAGTCATTTCCCTTTTGAAACAGGACCTTTGGGACTTTAATTTGTAAAAAAAACAAAATACACACATTATCTGCAAAGCACAATAAAGTGAATGGCAATATAACAAGCTATGCCTGTATTCTAAAAATCAGAAAATGAAGCAACATAGTTTGATATACTCTAGTTTTAATGACAAGCTTTGACAAGCTTCAGGACTGGATTAATGCTGCCATACATAGGAATATTATGTAGATCTTTTTTATTATTTTTCTTTTTCCTCTTTAATATATTTAACCATTATACTGTATGTAGATGTTTCTTAACTGTATAACTAATGTTGTATTTTTGTATTTTGCTTATCAAAAAAAATCTAAAGAAAAAATTACTGAATATAAGATTACCTCCATCAAACCTGCCACCAACCTTTTTCCTAAAATGGCCAAACAGATCTCTCTTGATCATAATATGCTATAATAGCAGCAACTCCCTTCCCTTCCTGTTCCCATAGCAACTAGCTGTAAAAATCAATATAAAGTCTCCAAAAACATGTTGTCCTGCCTTTCAAAGGAAAAAACTAAACAAACGACTGAATGCACCTAATACTTTTATAAAACTACCAAATTAGTCGCAGCAATGCTCAGAATATTGTTACTTTTACTAGATGTTTTGGGATTCCACTGGAGCGTCAGGATTCAGATGTTGGAATGGGACATAGGAAGTGGTCTCGTATCCTCTTGCACCCACAATGCTTATTCTGTGCTGTTCATTTATAAACTTAACCTACCTCACAGCATTGTTCTGGAGTTAAAAAGAGAAAGATGCACAGGTGCATCTCCTCCCATTCCCACAGAAAAGCAGCATGTAAAAGCATAAACAGTACTGTTTTCCCAAAAATAAGCCCTACCCAAAATAAGCCCTAGCCTGATTTTAAGTGTGCACCTAATAAGCCCTACCCCAAAAATAAGCCCTAGTGAAGGGGAGTGGGCATGGCCAGCACAGGAAGTGGTGAGCACACACAAGTTGACAATGTCCAGCAGCAGCTGTAGCACATGCAACACAGGTGAGTTGATTACCTGTCCAAGCAGCAGGCGGAAGCAGAGGTAGGAGGAGCATGTAATCTGGACATGCTGCATGGATCACAGGAAAGCTGAGAATCGGTGGGCCGAAGCAGTGGCCAGCCGAGGAGGATTGTCTTCATGTGGCAGCACTGGCAGCAGGCAGAGGCATGAGGGGGGGAAGGCAGGCGATCCGGACATGGCACAGGAAAGCCGAGAATCAGTGGTCTGGATCACCTGCCTTCTCCCGCGCCTTTGCCTCCGTCAGCTCAGAGGTCCAAGAGAGAATTTTTTTTGGAAAACCAATCTGCCTTCTATAATGGCGGAATTTTTGCACAGCCTTCTAAGCACTGGTAGCTGTAGTGGAGATGATGCCACAATACCCATTAGATAGGCAGTTGTCAATACATTCATTATGAATGTATTGACAACTGATGCCCTTTACTCTGTTCCTGCACCTTTCTGACTTTTACATCAAGTATCCCTTGCTGATTTAGTGAACCAATCTGAAAGTTTTCTCAATTTTAGTGATTCTGGACTTCCTATGACCTTGCAATCTGGGTTATACTTGTGTTTTTAGTGACAGTTTCAGCCATAAATTATTATGATTATTGCATAATCATTGTTTAGAATGTTATTATTCCATGTTCACAACAATGTGCGAAGTCACAGCTGCCTGTTCTTTATCTTTATCTTCTTTATCTTTATTCAATTTGTATACCGCCCTTCTCCTAGTGGACTCAGGGTGGTGCACAGCCAGAACTAAAATACATAACAATACAAAATTTAAAATTAATTAAAAGAATTATATACTTTGGCCCGAATTAAAACAATGCGAATTAAAACCCATTAACAAATTAAAACTAAACAATTAAAAACTAAAAAAGGGGGCGGTGTTCACGCCAGCCCTGCTTGCTGGAAAAGAAAAGTTTTCAGGGCATGGCGAAAGACCCGGAGATCCGATATCCTTCTTATCTCCGGGGGTAAATCGTTCCACAGGGCGGGAGCTGCCACAGAGAAGGCCCTTCTCCTGGGGGTCGTCAGCCGACATTGCCTGGCTGACGGCACCCTGAGGAGTCCCTCTCTGTGGGAGCGTACTTTAGCTGGCATTGGTCTTCATACACACTGAGTTCTTCCCAAAAACATAGTATGTTGTAATGTACTAGTGTAGTATAAATGTGGCTTCAAGTGGTGTGGCCTTTTGCAATTGACAGGTATTATTATGCTTACTATTCTGATAAGAACAGCTGTACATATCATCTCTCTGCCCTTTAAACACTGCATAACAGATGACCATCTTGGTTGGTTCTTCCTATCTCCAAAATATATCTAGGCTGCACAAATGCTGGATGGCAGCTAATTACTGCTAATTAGTATTTGTTTGGAATTTTGTAGCTCACATATGATGACCCTATACTATTAGCCGACAATTAAAGAAGTTTTGCAATTCTGCACAACAGAACTAGATGCTGGCAGTCTGAATGCAGACTTACCCAAGGTCATGAAACTCAGCACAAATGGTACTACTATGATTTCTGGTCATCAAATAGATCACAAGAAGCCACCAGATTGATCTGATAATTTAATTAAGTGGAAAGGAGCCTTTAAAATTGCCCATTATAGGCACATTTACTACTCTGAAGGAGCCATTGGCAGAAAGATGATTAGAAATTGTTAGAAACTATGGTTAGAGATTGTTGAATTTTATATACTGAGTATATAAAAGAGTATAACAGTATAATGTGTAAGAGTATAACAGTTGATAAATGTGCCTTTGATATTAAGCACTAGTTTTCAACTGGCATAAACCCAGACATCTACTAAGTCAGGTTAAACATTGCTCATGGGCTCTTCTGTTAAAAAAAAAACCTATGTCACAGTAAGATTGCTGAATTTTCCATCCCATGGATAAAGATAAATGGATAGCTTATTTCCATCACAATTTATGAATATATTTTACCTGGATGTGTAATACCATCTATTTTACTTTGCCACTGAGGTCTTAAGAAGAGACTGTTATGTATTTAATTTTCATATTTTAAAATAATTTGTTAGGCTAGGTACCTATTTTTAGAGAATAGCTATAAACTATCTTTTACATGTTATGCTCCATCAATCTGAATAATATCTTTCCTGCACAACACAAGGCAGAAGTTGATAACGCCTATTTTGGAAATCTAAATGCAGAAACTATTTTTATGCCTGCTACGTGAAATACCAGCCTGTATCTGAAGTGTTTTCTAGTGTTCCAGAATCAGAGGAAATAGTCACAGCTCGGGAGTATAAAATCTGTTTGGCACGCATAAGGTGCCCGATTCAATCCACAGCATGCAATCTATTAAAAAATTCAAATAGTAGTTATAGGGAAAAGCTCAGATGAGATCCTGGAGAGTTGTAACAAGTCAGAAGAGATGTCACAAGGCATAGTAGGTGTTACTGGACAGTTTGCTAAAGGGAAAAACATAAAACCTGAGTTATTGCAATTAAACATCTTTATTATATTGATTGCAGATAGAAGCAGCAACATTACTAATGATAACTGAATGTTACTATGAATAAATAATATAATGGCCACTGTGCTACTATTTAACAATATGAGCTGCAAGTATGAAAATATGGAAATATTCCTATTTCTATTTTAGTCATACTGTGGAATTTCTATAATAATCTGAATATTTTTCTTCAATTGGAGTAATTTGAGATTTATAGAATTATAGAGATGTTAACAGATTTTTTATGGTGGGATTTCTTTCCATTTCTCCAGAATAGATGGAGAAAAGGAAATAATTTTAAGGAAATCAGCTGTTTCAGCTCAAATTAGCAATCAGGAACTCTATACATTTCTAAAACTTCATTATTTTGCCTTCATTCATTCATTCATTCATTCATTCATTCTATTTATATAGCTGCATATCTTACAATAAAATTACCCTTGTGTGAAAAAAAATTTTATTCAAGAAAAATCAAAGGGAAGATATCTACAAACTCAGAACAGGATTCTATTTTTTTTACAAAAAAGCAGAGGAAATATATTTGGGTGTAGGGATTTCAACCTAAAAGAACTATTGACTTCATCCCCCCTTTAAATTAAAAACTTCAAATATGAAATCAAAGTATTTAGTAAATAATGTAATACTCTAGTCACTAGTGAAACTTTTGTCAAATCTTTCTCCTATGTAGGAGAAACAATGGCACTATAAAAAATGCAGCAATTTGGGGAGCAGGAATTAAATACACTATACTATATTTGGTTGGGAAGTACCAGGAAGTATAACATTATTATCAATCATTTGCTGGATTAAATGACTTGATTAAATGCAAGGGCTTCATAAATTTCATTTTAGCAATAGTATATGCAAAAGTTGCAAACGATGATAAAGTTTATTGTTAGGGAAAGATTGAGTTGATAAGGCATATAAATTAAAAGAAATGCTGATTTCAATATATGAATTTAAGAAATAAATCTGCAGCACATGATATTTATTACACACAGAACTAACGTTTAATCATTACACAATTCACATGTTCTTAAGCAAAATTTTAGAAATAATTTCTGCTTAGCCTAAACTATTGATCAACAGAGGGAATGTCAGTTCCCATAATAAGTAAAACTGTCTGTTAAAAATTTTGGCATGGTTGCGGCTACAGTTAAAAGTCCATATTGTATTTTTAATGAGAATGAAAGTAAACAAATCTAAATTTCAGACAAAATTAAGGATTGGATATGCAGAAATTATCTCTCAGCAAGCATTTTGTGGATAAATATGGGAGGGTGTCAGCACGTCAAGATGCATTTATCCTAGTGCTGACATAAGAAGGAGAACGCAAGTGTCTGCAACGGGACGGTTGCCTTTCACCTACTTATTTTAGCTGGAGATAATGTCCCCTAGGAGATGGATGGAAGGGGGGAAATTCTTTGAATTGGAGCAGTAGATTAGGGGTGAATGATTGGGAAGATGGCCAATGAATGCAGAGGAGTGGGGGAAGGAAGAGGAGGGATTTTGGGTCAGCACGTCAGTGCTGGCTGCATGGAGTCAGTGTAAAAGTTGCCGTGCAAAATAAAATGGAAGTTTGTTTTAAAAAAGACTTTGTTTGAGACACAATTTATTTGAGATGGCCTGAAAACCTGACAGAGGGTTTATTTCCTCAGTTTCTGTTAGTTTTGCTTTGTTAGTTTGTTAGTCATTACCACATTGTACATGAATGCCTTTGTTTATTAATTTAATTTAATAATTTAATTTAATTTATTTATTTAATTTATATGCCGCCCGTCTCCGAAGACTCAGGGCGGCTCACAATACATTTTAAAAAATCATTATAAAAAACATTTAAAAATTAAAAACATTAAAAACATTAAAAACTCATTCATGCCATTCATGGCCGGATCTCACCAGATCACAAGAGCGAGATCAATGGCCCCAGACCTGCCGGAAAAGCCAGGTCTTCACCACTTTTTGGAAGGCCAATAGGGTGGGGATGGTCCGGACCTCAGGAGGTAACTGGTTCCAGATTGCTGGGGCAGCCACAGAGAAGGCCCTCCCCCGTGAGCCCACCAGCCGGCATTGTTTAGCTGACGGGACCCGGAGGAGACCAACTCTGTGGGATCACCGGTCGCTGGGAGCTATGTGGCAGAAAGCAGTCTCGAAGATAACCTGGCCCTAAGCCATGTAGGGCTTTAAAGGTAATAACCAACACCTTGAATTGTGCCCAGAGACCAATAGGAAGCCAGTGCAGCTCGCAGAGAATTGGTGTAATGTGGGTGTACCTAGGTGCACCCACAACAGCTCGCGCAGCTGCATTCTAGACCAACTGTAGTCTTCAAACACTTTTCAAGGGTAGCCCCATATAGAGCGTGTTGCAATAATTTAACCGTGAGGTGACAAATACAATAATTTACTTCACATTCCTACTATTGTTAGGCATACTAAAGTATCACCAACAGGACAATTATGACACTTTTCAGTCCTGTTTCTTTAACATTTCAAAATTGAATTGATGTGGATCAAAGCATTTCATTGTCTGGTTCCATCCAACATTCTAAACTATGATTAGTTTTGAACATTGTTGTCTTCTCTAGGCAGAGCCTATCACCGTGATGGCAAACCTATGGCACACGTGCCAGAAGTGGCACCCAGTGCCCTCTCTGATGACACGTGAGCTGTCGCCCCAGTTCAGCTCTGCTGCGCATGCCTCCCACTGGCCAGCTGGTCTTCGGGCCTCTGCCCGAAGGGGGTGGGGCATGTGCGGGAGGCATATGTGCATGCATGGGGTCATGCACATGCAGGGTGTATGCACATGCAGGGGGAGTGCAGGGGCTGGGCACATACAGGGGGCCATGCACACATGCATGGGGGGCACATGCATGGGGGTTGGGCATGCATTGCATTTTGGGGGTTCAGACATGTGCGTGCTTTGGATTCGGTCCGGAAAAGGTTAGCCATCACTGGCCTATCATGAACAATGGTTTACAAGCAACAATAGCTGCTTTCACACATCATACAAATGAAAATCAAACTGCTGCATTATAGCTTAGCACTGTGTGTGAGTCAACACAATGGCATGTGTAATCAAGTCAGGGTTCTTGGCTAGTTTTAAACTTCCAAATTCAAAAAAATTGGTGAGGCCTTCAATATTACAAAAGTAAGTATTGCTTATTGTTTATGAGAGGATTCTTGGGAAATACCAGCAACAAAGAAACTGTTATCTGCTACACAGCATAAAAAGCTTAATAACATAACATTTATCACTAAACCTGTATTCCACACCATGAATACCTTGGATTATGCCATCATGTATATCTAAGTTCTAAACTTCTAAAAGTCCTGTAAATAGTTCTGTTCTTTTTTGTTCCCAAATTTTTAACAAAGTTTTTAGCTACCATTTAACTACATTCAAGTCAGTTGTCCCAAAGGTGCTTTCTTTCAAAAGGCAACTAGACCTTCTTGTTTTGCTTGAAGATGTTTCATTTCTCATCCAAGAAGCTTCAGTTCTGATTGAATGGTGGAGAATGGAAGGATTTATATTCCTTGCAGTTATGTAGCCATTAGTTCATTTTCTGAGAGTCACTGAAGCCACTTGGAGATTATCTGGGCCCTCCAAGTGGCTTCAATGATTCTCAGAAAGAGGGCTAACGACCACATGACTATAAAAAAATATAAATCCTTCCATTCTCCATCATTCAGTCAGAACTGATAAACATTCTTGGATGAGAAGTGAAATGTCTTCAAGCAAAACAAAAAAGTCCAGTTGCCTTTTGAAAGAAAACATCCTTGGGATAACCATGACCTGGAGGACTGAGAATCTCCATAGACATTCAAATCAATTGGCTTTTGTTGCTGTGGACTCCTGTTTTGAACTACTACTGAAGTTTTCTGTGCTGATGGGGAGGGCTGTGTATGAAGGAAAGTGCTTTACCAGCTGTGGCTCTCAGTTTTTCTACTAGAGGAGTAAGCCTGCTTTGGCCTCTCAGGTTGTCTGGCATTCAAAGCTGATATCATGTCTGCCTATTATCCCAAGCTGCATTATTTTACTCCCGTTTTGGCTGAAAATTCTTCCTCTCTTCTCTGCCATATAACCCATGTTGTCTAGTCCAGTGCTCTTTAGGCTGCCTTAAAGTTTTGGAAAAGGACAGGGGAGTCAGCATTTACCTAGAGCAGCAGGCAGAATTGAGCTGCAGGAGACAGCCATGTGCTCACCACTAGATGGCAGCAGATGAATAAAAAAATATTTGTTGCTCTCTAAGGGCCAACCATCTTTGAAACCTATTTCTGATGATCTTGTTGATCATTTGGTATGTGGAAATGACCTTGGGAGAAAAGAGGAAGAACTGCAGATTAGATAAGCAGCAGCTGAGTCTGCAGAAAGAATGGGGATCTGGCAAACATCTCAAGGGACCCTTCCTTGTTTTTTTGGACTGTAAAAGTGAGGGGGAGAGATGTACTCTCAGACTTACAAGATTCTGTTAATGCAATCTTACAATAAATTTAAGGCTAATGTTTCTGGATGTACCTGTCTGGATTACAAGGCTAACAGGTCATTCCACCCTAAAAGAATCACTCTAGCCATCAATGCTGCTATTCCTTTTTGTGAGCAATTTATGCAAATTGCAGGGCCACAACAGGTCTGGTCTGCTCCTTCTTCATATATAAACATTTATTCCTTAGCTAATTAAAAGGAGGTGGGACATCTGAGAGATTGGTCCTGGGGCTAGTCATTTTATTCCAATCAGTATCAAATCCCACTATTATGCAATTTATCAATTGGAGTTCACTGGTACACTATACAGAAGGCATTAATTTTTTTCTCTTGTTTATGGAAAGTGATTCATGCTATGTTGACAAAAGAATTAATTATGATGCAGACAATTAAAAAAATAGATTGGCCTGCTGCAATTTACAAAAAAGGCTATGCCTGGATTTAATTTATTTAGAGTCTCACATTCATTCTTAAAATATTCTTCATAACAAAAACTACTCAAAGTCAGTTTATAAGTGTTATCCTCACTTTGTTAAATCAGCATCTCTTTCATTTAATTTCTAGAGGCCGGAGCATTTGTCTCACGGGAGTACCCTCTAAGAAAAAGTATGCAGACCATTATCTCCTGGTTCTGCTGAACTTCTCCTTTGTCCACATCAGAAATGAAGAAACTAAGATCCCATGTGGAGCCACTCTATTTAAGTTTTTCATAGAACAATCAACATCCATAACTGAAAAATAATTATATTTAATGTTCACAAAATGGAATTCAGGTCTTGGCCCCATACATACTCTGAATAATTGTCGATAAATAATTATAAAGAGTAAACTATGTCCAGATTCTAATATTTTTTCCCCTCCTGTGCTTCCGCAAGGTCTCAGCTGCTGCTTTGTATTAGATAGCAAAACTCTTCATCATGAAATAAAAATCCAAACCATGCAATAATATCCAACTTTAACAAAGGTTTTCCATGGAGAATGGCATTCCATCCACCATAATTGATCAAACAAGAGTATCTTGAGGGTTTGAGGGATATCTTCAAACCAGGGTTGAGTTCTGGCAACTGTCTGGGCTAGGGCCTATACGTTTTCTTGGGAAGATTTCAGATGATGTTGCTTCCTTCTTAGGGCTGAGAGAGAAGGATTGGCCAAGACGCTAGCTGGCTTTGTGCCTCATGCATGACTAGAACTCATGATTCCCTGGTTTCTAATCTGGTTATAACAAATTGACTCTCCTACCTAGTTTTTTATTACATTCTTAATTTCTAAAACACATTGGCTGGCTTTTGAAAAAGAGCTGAATTTCCCCATGAGGAAATTAAAACTATACATTGGCACAATTCAGACAATTTACATAAAAATAAAATTTACTCTAGGAGTGAAAATAAATGGAATTCTAAATATATTGATAGCTTAATTGACAAGAAGGCTACCTCCATATAACCTGACAAAGTAAAACTATACTTCTGCTCGTTGCAATGGAAGTTGTATTAAAGATGATGGTATAAATAATAATCAAATAATCAAAATTATCATGATAGCATTTTGCTGCTCAAAACATGGTCTCTAGTCACTCGAAGCTCTGGTCAAAGAACTAACAAAAATAATTTGGCTAATACATTTTGCTCTCTGGTCCCTATAAAGTTAGTAAAGTTGATTAATGCACTCTGCTGCACTCTAGTGAGCAAGCTGAGTCATTTAAAAAGAGATGGCAGGAAAAAAATTAAATTTAATTCAGTGTTTTTCAAACTTGGCAACTTTAAGATATGTGGGCTTCAACTTCCAGAATTTCCCAGCCAACCAAGAATTCTGGGAGTTGAAAACCACAAATTACCCAAAAATGAAAAATACTGTTTAATTGATTCTTATGCACATTAAAGAATGTTATAGCCCATTCTATTATTAAGTGATATTCAATAATAGAAACATGCAGAATGTATGAAATACTTCAATTGTAAAAAATTGTAAATGTTAAAAGTTTCAGCTGGGTCCCTCAGGTAGATATTATTATTACTTCTGTGTCTTTTGATGATTGCTTTTTTTTTTTTTTTTTTTTTTAGTATTTTCAAAATCTGTGCGTTCAAATGTATTCCTCTTAGTAACATGCTTAGATAACTTATCCCACCTTTGAGGCTATTCTGTTCCTGAAAATACATTTAACTTATACTTTTTGAGTCTCTCTCTCTCTCTCTCTCTCTCTCTCATGACCATCTAAGATTTAAACTTGATATATGCATGATTTCAGCATCATCCCTAATTTTTAAAATACATTATCTTCCATAGGACAGAGCTCTGAATAACTGATAACTTTGTACAAATAGACCTCAAGTTACATTACTCAATCACTGACTGGTCATAGTTGCAGTGGTGTTAAACTGAGGGAGACTTATTAGTCCTCACAGCTCTGGCCATCATAGAATCCCTGTGGGCACATGATCCCGATCCAGGCTCAGTTGCTTGCAATTACAATGTTGCAGCATGCTGCAGTCACATAATCATGATTTACGATGCTCCTTGCTGGATGGGGAAGCCAGCAGGAGGTTGTAAGCCACTCTCACTGCTTTTTTGTTCCTCCCTGCGCCATAGCACCTGCCGAGGGCATCTCCTTTGCCCATGACACCTGCACATTTTCCCATGCTTTGTAGTTCCTACCCACAGCAACCACTCTCCATTCAATACTTCATTGTTAAAATCATATGTTACTGCACAGTAATGGACTAGTTTGGACTTTATTGGATTAGCAATACCATCAGCCATGGAAGTTCAGGAGGCAGTTTTGAGCCAGGCAATATCTTATGAAAGAATTGCTGTGAAGTAAAATGAAAGTTTTTTTTTTATCTTCTTTAACCATCTTCTTTTTAAAAAAGTTGAAATATAAATCTAACAAGTATAACAGTAACGGAGTTGGAAGGGACCTTGGAGGTCATCTAGTCCAACCCCCTGCTTATGCAGGAAACCTGAACTAGGGATTTGAACCGCCAAATTGCTGACTTTCTGATCGACAAGCTCAGTGTCTTAGCCACTGAGCCACCTACTCAGGTGTCTATATTTTTCACTCCTTAAATGATTCTTTAAAAAATGTGTAACCAGCCTCTTGCAATACTATTTTATTAACATGTATTGCTTAAAAGCATAATGAGGATAAAGCCCAGAGTTTCCTCAGGCAAAGGAGAAGTTAGATTTCCTACATATGCGCGCGCACACAGTTCATAATGGTGGAATATATACAACAACATTAAGCTAAGATTTAACTATATGATATGCAAGCTAAAGATTGCGTATCACATTTCAAAACACTTTTTTAAAAAATAAACAAACCATACACTCCTGAAATAGTTATGATCCTCAAATATGCATGTATTAATGCATTTGCTATGTCTCAAGCTCAGAACTTCAATGATTTACAAAATTACTTCCGTTCTGATCCCAATATTCATTCTGAATTTGTGGATTAATTAACTCATGCCAAAATTTGCCAAAGTAAGCTTTTCAAGCATCCAAATTTCTGTTAGCAGATAACTGGCTGCCTTCTAATTGGTTGAAGTGAAGGCAAAAGTCTATCTTCTTCAAATAACAGTTGGGTCACCAGCACTGAGAACAGAAACTGTAAATATATCCAAACTGTGCAGAAATAATATCTAATCCAGAAGTAAAAATGGCATGGGATTATTAAATTGTCTAAAGATACTGACATTTTGCACATCACAAATATTTGATTTCTAAAGCAAAATTAATTACAGTGTCTTTGTATGTGCACATACATACAAATAACAATATAGAAAGTACATTTGGAAATCCTCATTTATATAGTTAGAGAGTTGAGTTGGATTGACTATAGGGAAATTATATTTTCTAATTCTTGTCTAACTTACAGTTGTCTTAATGTATCTTTGTTGCACAAAATTAAACAGATGGTAAAAAGCAGCTTATGCTTGCCAAACTTCCCATCTGGGTAATATTCTCCTAGACTCATTGGAATCCTTGTTCTGTCTCAGATCTTCCATAACACATTTTCATCCTCCCTAATATAGTTAATAATGCAAAATACAAATATAATATCGGAGTTCATGTGAAATATAATTATGAATTTTAACTAAAGATATCATTAGAAAACTGATGAGACCAAACCAACAACAGAGAAAGCTCAATTTGTTATGTATTCAGTTTTTACTGGAGAATTATTTGCTTAGAGAGAAATAAGATATTAAGAAAATATTTTTTTAAAAAACTATGGCATATTAAAGAAAGCTCATGGCATTTATTTTTATGACTGAGATCCACTTTATTAAATTTTTGAAGCAACAGCCACCTATTCGAATATATCTAATATTAAATTTAAGAGAATAGGTCAGGAATCGGTAATGTTACAAGCAGCAGATATATTGCACAATATGTACAAACAGATACATAAGCAAATGTTTTGTCAAAAGATGGTAAATATATTATCATAGCCAAATCTTACAATATCTTCGTGTTCTATTTCACAAAAGTTACTCTTTGTTTTTTCATTCCAAGTCAATGGAATGTTGGAAAAAAATAGATATTTTTATTTAATTAGATAAAGGGAATCAATTCTGCCCATCCACCATGAAAAAAGAACATGACCAATTTTGCTATATATGATGGTAAAGAAGCCAAAAAAGAAAGACCTAATTTCAAAAAATGGGTTGGGTTTGTCTACTGGTCACAGAGGAAAAAATGCAGAAAAAATCCCCCACCTTTCTTATGGAAGATAATTGATCAACGATTTGACATGCTGCTAACATTTTTCCTATCTTCCTAATCACAGGATCCAAAATGAAATTGCTATTAATGGAAGTGAAACACATTCTACATTATTATTGTACCTGCAAAAATATAAATACTCTACTTAAGTAGATATTAATAAGTAATGTCTAGAATCATAAAGATCATAAATGTCTAGACCTAAAGAATATTTCCTGTTCAGCTCATTCATAATTTTGAAGAAGGTTGTGAATTCAGACATGAAACTCCTGTTTCATCCACCAAGATTAATTGATTGATGGATTTGGGACTATTCCCAAATCTTGGTTCAAACAATATGTTAGCTGTGGTTAGTTAGAATGAGCCTGTGACAATGGCGTGTTGTGGATAAGTTTGCACCTGTGAAGACTCTTTGTGATTATGGACCCCATGCAGGGGTGTCAAACTGGCAGCCTCTGGGACAGATGTGTCATGCACAGGCCACACTCATCCCAACTCCATCAAAGGAAGAAACATTGCGCTACATCATGTGATGGCAATGTGATGCTGCGAGTTTGACACCCATGCCATAGGTCCAAGTCAGGGGTAGGTTTCTACCGTTTTGCCCCGATTCGGGCGAACCGGTAGTGGTGGCAGTGGGAGGCTCTGCCCACCCACCCGCACATCATCACAGATGCTCTGCGCATGTGCAGAAGTGCCGTGTGCAAGCAAAGCAAGCACACACGCACACACGCTCCCAGTTCCAAACCGGTAGCGAAGGTAAGTGAAACCCATTACTGGTCCAAGCCATGAGCAATACTTCTTTTCAGGAAGAGGAAATGGTCTCCCCTCTTTTTCAAGAAGCTATCCTTGGATCTAACAGTGCGTGTATGTATGTATGTATGTATGTATGTATGTATGTATGTATGTATGTATTTATTTATTTATTTATTTATTTGTTTGTTTGTTTGTTGCATTTCTATGCCGCCCAACTCCCCGGGGACTCTGGGCGGCTTACAACAAAAAATGATGCGAACAATATACCATAAAAGTTGTTTTAAAAAAACATTAAAAACCCATACACTCCATTCATGGCCGGGTCTTGCAAGATTGCAGCAGTGTAATTGATTTCCTCTGCCCTTTTGTACAAAAATATACTAGTTTGATTTCTATGTATTTCATGTTATGAGGAAGTATATAGGCTTCATTTTGAAAATTACATTAGCAATCAAGAAATGATTGGATTGGCAGAAACTGAAGTCACTGTCCCAATTCATCTCTTTTTCCTATGTGATAGATATTTTCCATCCTATTATTCCAACTCTGGCATTTTAGTCTCCAGTCACAAAGCAGACCTCTAAATCACATGTTTTGTTCATTTCCAATTGAACTTGAACTCAAAACTCAACAAACTCTTCTTCTTCTTCTGCATTAATGGTTGGAGCATGAATTTAGGACACTGTCATATTAAAGGGATATCCATAAAGTGTAACTGACATTATTTAGTCACTGACTGCATTATACTCAAGTTCTGTCTTTGCTTTAATCTTCCTGACTATGAAACACTGTTCCTTCTCTGTTTTTTATGTCCTAAATAACAAACAGTATAATTTTCTCACTAAAAATATCCAATTTCAATCCATCTGAATTCCCTCACTTTATTCTTTGCATGCATTGTTGTGCAGAGGTGAGCAATCCTTACGTTCCCATTTATTGTTATAAGCACCTGTTGTCATTCAAATTCATTAACATAATTTCAGAGTAAGGACTGAGGACAAAAGGTTTATAATGTTCACCAGAATGTTTATAGGTGCATTACAAGTTAAGCTCAGACTCTGTGACTGCAAGATCAATATTAGCTAAGCCTTGGTAAACATCGTGAGAAAAAGAAACATGTCTCAGTCCATCCTAAATTCATTAAAACTGAATTTATCCTTTACTACACATTATTAGGCACATGGGCTGAGGTACAATAAAAGATGTTTTTAAAGTAATTTAAGGTACTTAACTGAGACTTATGAAAGCACATACAATTTCACACAATTAACCAACCTTTACCATACCCTCTTTTATTTGTTATGTTGAGAGCATGCCTTGAGAGGCATGTGCTCCAGAAACACAGGAACATTAGCACATAAAAAAGAGTCCTGCAAAATATTGGATATTTGGGGACATCATGTGCTAAAATAATACAGTATGCACAAATATAAAAAGAATGTCATTTTCAAGAAGAAAAATAATTGAGAGTTCAAATAGAAGAAAAATCCTTCCACAGAAAGTTACAAGCAGTGACTATAGCTAAATAGTCTATCAAACACTTGGAAAATAAATTTAAATATAAATTAAAATCTAGACTAGGAAGTTGTGTAATGATGTAATGATTACCAGTCACATTATCAAGAATATGGAAAAGGCTTATTACACCCAATGGTATTCTTCAAAAACTACAGCACTCATTATACCGGCACCTTATTGTTAACTAATTTCTTCCAAATGTTGCAATTATGAAGTTTCATCAGTCTATTAAAAAACAAAACAAAACTTTTAAAAATAAGTAACTGTATACAGGCCACATCAATGTATGTAACACTGACATTGTAGAGTTATTCTGGTTTTAATTACAGAGAAGGACTGTTTTTGTTTTAACAAAAAAAAATAGGTTTAAGGGACATTTTTGTTCTAAACAAAAAAAAATCTTCAACTCTAGTGGAAAATGCTGCCTCCAATGAAGCTTAATCTTTTTATTGAGTCAGAAAATTGTCATGCGAACATTTTGTTTTTTAAAACCATATGTGTTCACCCTTTTAAGCAACAGTCTTTCAGCTTCTGAATAGACATAGAAAAAAGCTTGCAAATCGGTTTGTTTTTCTTTTGCAATTAACTTCATGTAGAGAAAATGAGTATTTGCACAATACCACTGCATACATACATAATAGAAAAGGTACAAAGCAGCTTTCCAAGACAAGAGTTTGCTACCTTCCACATCTACTGTGTGAAAGCTAAGCTTACATCAACAAACAGATATTCACCACAGGAAAAATAATGAGGCATCATCTGCAAACAAAGAACAGAAGCTGGGAGAATAAGCAAAACATAGAAAAGACTAGCCATTCAAATCCCAGTACATAGTAATTGGATTCACATACTATGATTCATTTAACCATGATTGGGGGAATGACACATATCTGAGTTACTCACTGCTGTTGGACCAGAGGACACATGGGTATAATCCAGGGGTGAAATGCTACCGGTTTGCACCAGTTTGGGCGAACCAGTAGTGATAAAAGCTACTGATTTGGATGAACCGGTAGTAAAAAAAAAGCTACCGGTTCAGGTGAACCAGTGGTTAAAAAGATACCAGTTCAGGTGAACCGGTAGTTTAAAAAACTGCCGGTTCGTCTGAACTGATATTTCCGATGATCAGCTGTGCCGCGCGGTTTAGCAGGAAATTCTGCTTTCTAGAGAAGCTAAATTGGGCAGCACAGCTGCTCCCTCCCCTCGCTGTTCTACTTACATTTCCAAACCTCCCTTTTCCATGCAAAGTGTGTGTTTCTGCATACACACGTTTTTAGTGCGCACTGCACATGTACACACAGCACACATTTGGCGCACACCACGCATGCACAGGCAACAAACCAGTGGCAATCTGCAGAGAATTTCACCACTGGTATGATCATACAATATGCAAAGCCAAAAGCACAATTTAGTGAAAAGGGTAGCCTGCTTGGTCCATGCACTTGGGGACTTTTTATTTTTTGCCCTGATATTATTCCACAAATGGATTCTGAGTCTGCCCATTTTTAGCCTGAGGTCCTGAACTGAGTCAATCCACATAAAATATTCAATCTAGATACAAAATAGATTAAGCAACATTAGAGGGAACTACAACATTGTTTAAATCACTTACTTCTACTTCTATATCTCTCTTCTTCAGCGGCTTCGAAAGCTAATGCATAGTCAGTCATGTTTTGGTCAGCTACTGAGTGGACTACTGCAATGTGCTCTACTTAAGGTTGTGCTTGAAGAACATCTGGAAACTGCAATTGATCCAGAATGTGGTGGTGAAAGCAAATATGAGTATGACTCAATATGCTAATATTTCATCTTTGCTTCACAACATGTTTCTGAACACAATTTAAAACTTTTTGTGGCATGGGGGTAGAATGTTTGAAGGATTTCTTTCTTTAATAGTTTCTACTCAACCCATTGGATCTGACAGGAGGGGCATGCCCAATATCCTCACTATCTAGTACAGGGGGGCCAAACTGGATTTCTTTTAGGGCTGGATCAGCATTGTAGTTCTCCTCTGCGTGCCGGCCTGGGGTGGCGGCAGGGGGAGGAGACGGAACAGACACCTCTTGCAGCACCCTGCCAGCCAAAACAGGATACGGGGGGGGGTCTGTACACAGTCCCCCACACCCTGTTTTTGGCCAGGACGGCCTCCTACAGTACCCTGCCAGCCAAAATGGGGCACAGGGGTCTGTGTAAGATCCCCCATGCCCCATTGTTGGCCTGGACAGCCTTCTGCAGCACTTTGCTGGCCAAAAAGAGGCAGGCGGGGCCACATGCGGTCCTCCCATGCCCTGTTTTTGCCAGCAGAGGCCCTGCAGGCTCGCCCCACAGGCCAGATTTAAGCACCTCAGTGGCCAGATCCGGCCCCCAGGCCTTGAGTTTGTCACCCCAATCTAGTAGATTCCAAGAACTATGCCTTTTCTATTGTGATGTCTGCCCTTTGGAATACCATGATACCCAAGTCTAGGTTGCCCATAACAGTGTTAAGTTTTTCAGAAGCCTTGAAGGTCTGGCTGTTTTCCTGAGTATCTGCCAGTTGTATTCTTAACTTGCTGCCTTCTTTTCTCAAAAGAAAAAAAAAGGTAGGAATTCTATCAAGATCTTTATAGGTAAGGGTCAAAAATGAAATAAAAATTGACTGGTAAAGTAGGATTCATAGGTTGATGCTCTGCTAAGCTTAGAATTCAAGATTAGTTACAGAAAAAAGCATTTAACATACATGTACAGTGCATTCAGAAAGTATTCCGATCTCCTTCACTTTGGTCAATTTTGTTATGCTGCAGCCTTCTACAGTCGTTGAAATTCATTTTTTCCCCTCATTAGTCTGCATTCAGTACTCCATATTGACAAAGGGAAAACAGAATTTTAGAAATGTCTGTAAATGTATTAAAAAGAAAAAAACTGAAATATTATATTACTTAATGTAGATCAGTGAGAAAAAAAAGAATTTTGACAACTTTGTTCTTTCATTTTCTTTCCTTCTTTCATACATTTTTGATGGACTTCAACCTTTACATTAATTGCTGTTTCAAAATTCATTACTGTTTGTTTTTTTGTGTAATGCTAAAAGCTTCTGTTACAGAAGCAACTTTATTTTAAGGTAATTAAAGTCATCTGGTTAAATTCACTCTGCTGAATTTCAAGTGGTGTAAACAAAAAGGCATATGAGAAACCTTCAAATAAAAATAATAATCATTTTTCTGTATCATCGTCCCTGATCAAGAGAGGCTATATCCATACAACGTCATGGTTGCTGAAGTAATAATTTTTCCAAACCATTGATTAATCAAATGGCCTGAAAGCATCACATAAACAACACTAATTACACTTAAAAATAATAAATCTTAGTATGTTGTGCATAGGCAGCCATTAGCAGGAAAACTGGTTGAGTATCTGTGCAGGGCCATTAGATATGGGCTGAAAAAGTCTGTCCCAACATTAGATGTAGTTTTTATAATTCTTTTCTGCCATCTGCATTCATGTGGATTATTGAAGTCCAAATCAACAACCAAATGTTGCTGCAAAATTAAGCAGAGAAAAGCAAACTCATGCACTCCTCTCCTGGTCCCCAATATTCTGGCCTATAATTCCACACTCCTTTGCCAATGTCAATGCTACTTAGAGCTGAATACTGTATAACTGAGGAGGTAAGTACAGGTAAAATATATCTGGTGAGCAACAGGTTACCTACCTTTGGTATAACATCACACTCTGATACTGAAAAATTGAAGAGCAAATATATTTGCTTTATCAAACAAACTTGGATGCTCTTTTTGCCATGTTAATTCTTTTCTTCATTGTAAAAAGTTTACAGGTAGTCCTTGACTTAGGATCAGTCACTTAGCAACCATTCAAAGTTACAACTATTCCCAAATAAGGTACTTACAACCCAGATCTGATGGCTGCTCATCTAGATTCACATGGCAATTAAATAATCAAATCTTTTATCTGGTTATTATAAAAAGTCCAGATAATATGGCTTGTAAACTCAGGCCTACAGTTTAGAGCAGGGGTCTCCAACCTTGGCAACCTTAAGATTTGTGGACTTCAACTCCCAGAATTCCTCAGCCAGCAAAGCTGCACATGCACAGAGGCTTAAAATGTCGCAAAAAAGCAATGTCCTGATGTCCACGTGGATGAGCGGAGCCTCCTGCAGCTGCAGCTACCGGTTTGCCTGAACCAGATAGAACCGGCTGGATTTCACCCCTGGTTAAGAGGCAGGTCAGTGCAGGCTGTGGGCAAGTAAGCAGGGGCCATGAGCAAGTCAGCAGAGACCACATGCAAGAACTACAGAGCACAGGCGGGCTGAGAAGGCTGTAGGCAGGCACTACAGAGTGCAGTGCGGGACTTTGCTTTGACAGTGGCTGGGGCACATCCTTGGAAGGTGACAAAGGTATGCCTAAGACCTGTTCTCTGGGAGGAATTCAACTTGCTTGATCTTGAGAAAGTTGACAGGATCCTCATGGATGTGAGCTTGGCTACCTGTGTTTTGGCCCCATACCTTCCTGGTTGGTTAAAGCTCCCTGGAAATAGCATGTGGTTGGGTCCAATTGGTGATTAATGCCTCTTTGTGGAAAGGGGTAGTGCCACATGCCTTGAACCCAGCTGTTTTAGTTAAGTTTTGCCCAGTCTCCAATCTTGCTTTTTTCAGGAAAATTGTTGAGATGGTGATTGGAATGAAATGATGCAGATTATTTGGAGCCTTTTCAATTTGGGTTCAGGCCAAGGTATTATTAAGACAGTATTGATCATGCCTGTCGATAACCTCTGGAAAATTCACGATGGGAGTCAGACAATTGTTGTGGCTCTCCTGGATCTCTCAGGGACTTTCAATATCATTGACTATTTTGTCTTTCTGGATTGGATCTGGGAGGTAGGAATGGGATGTTCTGTGGTGGTTCTCCTTTTGACCAGTTATTTAAATGCCTGAAGGTTGTAAGGGTCTGGATGGGATGGACTGTCATTGGCTCAACCCTGGCAAGACCGAGTGACTTTGGGTTTTTGCCTCCCCCACCCCACCCAGGGTCTGGTGACTTGTCATCTTTGACTAAGGATGGGTTGCACTTTCCTGGACTGTCTTTTATGCAAGCCAGTTAAATGCATTTTAGTGAATTAACTGAATTAAGATACCTGTTTAGAAAAAGAAATTCTGCATTTTAATTGTTTTCTTATGGATGCCCCAAATCTTTCTCTCCCAGATCCACATTAAGCAAATGATGAAAATGAACTACTGAAAATATCTGATGCATCTTGCCCATAACCAAGAAAAGCACAACACATCCATAGTTTTAACTAGGAAACCAGATGGATCCCAGGCTAAGCTCTAAAAAGCTCTACAATCTAAAAATGCTAAGGAATTTCTGGAAGCTTGGCACTCAGACAAATCAGCCATCAATAGACACATAGAGATAAATCACACTTATACACTATTCAAAAATATCAATAAATAGGCTAAGTAGGAAACAAAAAGACAAGAACACATGCTTTCTAGCAGTCTACACCCAGATAAGCAGGGATTAACACTAGATAAACAATCAAGCTACTGTATATAAACACAGAGCAAACCCCACACTGTGATGATGATGCTGTTTCCTTGTTAGGTAATGAAACATCTGCAAGTAAACAACTAAATTCAGAGAACACAAGAACTTCACAAGAAGGCCCTTGTTTGTATAACTACTTCTCTGAGACGTTGCCTCTCCTAAGATCTGAAAGATTAGGCTGGCACAATAAGGATAAAGAATAAAACCCAGAGAAATTCCTGGAAACTTTTCACAAAGATGAAATAACATTTCTTCTAAGACTGATAAGAACCAAACAAGAGTTAATATCAGTTCTCATTACAATCTGATCCCATCTAACATCAATCCATGTGACAAGATACAAATGTTCTGCTCATCTTTCTTATTTTAGAAATCTGGCTGTACAGAATGCTATGTTTTTTGACAAAAGGCCAAGTTAATTTCAAAACACAGAAGAGAAAATTGGTTTCCTACCTTTAATGTTTGAGAAATACAAGATAACTGTTCGGTACATAGCAAACAGCAAAGGATGTGTTTTGTTGTTGTTTTTTCCTTTCCAGACTCACCAGAAATTGATTACCTACCCAATCTGCACTATACAAAACTTCTAGATGACTGAGTTTAGAAGGGCAGCCTGAACCCACTTAATTTGTTTTACTTAATCACCTGAGCAACCCAAGCTTGACAGTCTCATGTAGAATTACAAAGTAAGTGCAAAACAGGCCTAGGAATGAATGAAAGGGCAATTGCTAGACTTAGCAGGCCAAGACAGTAAGATTGCAATTCTGAGCATAGCTATTAGTTGAAAGTCCATGTTTTCAACAGAAACAATTTGCTTGTAGCATTGGTGATAGTCTATAAGCAGAAAACTGGTAGAAAGGTAATTTGCATTTATTCAACCATTGAACTGCAATTTAAAGAGATGTGAATTTTTTTAAAAGTAGCAGCATTCAGAGAATTGTGTTACATGCCAAGTTACACATACATAGTGTACAACTAGCCCAGTTATTTAATTTTATGTTATGAGTGGGTGGTCTGAAGCAGGTGGCCTATTCCATCACGAGGGGCCCCCATGGCCTTCCCCATCCTGAGTTACCTAATGTGCACTTAATGAGCTACACATTTGATTAGCGAATGCATGGGCGAAAGGAGGGAGTGATTGTGTTCAAATTACTCAGTTCACTCCTACAAATCCTTGGGTTACCAATGGAATGGGCAGGCTCCATTACATTCATAACTCAATGACTACCTGTATATGAATCATAATTTATACATCATTATTAAGTTAAAACCAAATCAAACACTATGGGTTTATCAGGTTGCATAAACCAGGGCAGTGTTTTTCTATTACACAAAGCTACATGAATGTTCCAAAAAAAAGGAGAAGAACCTGTTAACAGCAGTGTCCTCCAAGACAGCATTTTAGGACCCACAGTACTATACAGTACTTTATATAAGTACTGTGACCATATTATAAACAACTGTGTTCTCTTTGTGGATGATGTAAAACTATTCAACACCACTGACAATGCTGCTACTCTACAAAAAGACCTCAACTATGTGTCAGAATGGTCAAACAGTTGGCAACTCCAAATCTCAACCAACAAATGCTCTGTCTTACACATTGGCAAAAAAAATCAGAACACAAAATACAAGCTGGATGGATACGACCTAACATACGATCCTCACTCTGTCAAAGACCTTGGAGTACTCATCTCAAATGATCTAAGTGCCAGAGCTCACTGTAATAGCATTGCTAAAAAAGCATTAAGAGTTGTTAACCTAATCTTGCATAGCTTCTTCTCCGGTAATATTGAACTGCAAACTAGGGCATACAAAACTTTTGCCAGACCAATTCTTGAATACAGCTCATCTGTCTGGAACCCGCATTGCATCTCGGACATTAATACAATCGAACAAGTCCAGAGATATTTCACAAGAAGAGTCCTCCATTCCTCTGCTGGCAACAAAATACCTTATGCCACCAGACTCAAAATCTTAGACAACTTAGAACTTCGCCGTCTTCGGTCTGACCTAAGCATAGTACATAAAATCATCTGCTACAATGTCCTACCAGCCAATGAATACTTCAGCTTCAACCAAAACAATACAAGAGCACACAATAGATACAAACTCATGTTAAACCAATCCAAACTAGACAGCAGAAAATACGACTTCAGCAAGAGTGATCAATGCCTGGAATGCACTACCTGACTCTGTGGTTTCTTCCCCAAATCCCCAAAACTTTAACCTTAGACTGTCTACTGTAGACCTCACCCCATTCCTAAGAGGTCTATAAGAGGCATGCATAAGCGCACCAGTGTGCCTACCGTCCCTGTCCTAATGTTTTCTTCTTTTTCTTCTATAAACTTTAATTTGGGATGGAAGGAAATATTTTTTAAATGATATTTTTGAGGAGGAGAAAATCTTTTGCCAATGAAGCTGTGACTAGGACCATCAAATCTGGTATCAAAATGCTATTAAGAAGATAAACCAAGGAAAATTATTCATAACTTGCTAGCCATAAATCTGATGACAATAAGAGTTTTCCACATTGTAAATAGTTGTCTTTGCTTTATTGCTTTATGAAAGTGTTGTGTCAATGGAACACCTTAGAGCTGGTTGCAAAAATCCCAACTGATAGCATATTTTAAATAAGATTTTAATTCTTGCTGTCATCTGCTAATCATCCAGATTCTGGTTCCCTAAATAGACAATATCTTCTCACAAATGCAAGAGCTGTACCTCAGTTGTCAGATCCTCTCCAAAGAAAAGGCTTCAGTGTAAGGTAATAAATGCCCTGGCTATATTTCAATCAAATGTGCAGGGCAATCCCCAAGGAGATTTGTGAAATATATCTTTTTTTTGCTGTTGACTCAATTATTTGTAATTTATTTATAATACCAGGAAGTTGAGAAAGCAGGCTGTATTGGCAACCCATGACATTTTGACAACTGAGAAAATTAATTAAGGTAGTAGGCTGAGCAGAGTTATTGCAGCAATTTCTCAAGTTCAGTATCAGAAAGAAATATGTTCCAAACTGGCTTTCTAGTGTGGATAGGATATTAAAAATAAAATATGTCACTAGTTTTTTATAAGATGTGGAATTTAAGTGATTGTTTAGGTTCTTGCCAGTTTGCTTTTTTCATGGTTGACGTCAGTGGTTGAGGTTCAAATCTCAAATCTTTTTCTATTTTGGTGTCTTTCAAATGTGTTTTTCTAGAGATTGTGAGAAGTGAGGGTTCACACGTTTAAAGATCACCAGATTGGGGAAGGTCATCCTCGAAGACATCTTGCTGTGTGTCAATTGTCATTTGTATTTTAACACTGGCCATTCACTCAATAACATATATATTCACAGACAGTCTAAGTAATGGAGACTTTTTCACTCCCAAGAGAACCAAAGCAAATCTTTTTTGTGTCACACAAAATAAAAATGCTTCTCTTCAGCTGGCAGTAGAAATTAAATTAAATGTACTAAATGGTCCAGAAGAGTAAAAAGCAACTAAAATAAATTTGACAGCATCAGTCTTGTCCCAGATTTGGCCATTATCAATTCAGAGCAACAAGTACTGAATCAAATTCTCCCTAGTATGTTTTTGCATCCACATTGTTGAGATAAAATGTTTTCAATTTTGAGTGTATCATTTGATAATATTTTTGACAAAATGAAGTTTTCCCCAAATTCTTTTTTTTTTTTTTGAAGCTGGATGTTTATTTGATTTTTATCCTTTTTTTTTTTGTAATAAGTTTTTATTTATTTTTTTTACATACAAAAATTCCAATTTCAATTGAACAGTGTGTTGTCTGGGTACAAATCATTTTATGAGATAATAAAGTGTTTACAACAATATTCATTAATCTACCAAATAAGGTGCAAAGCAGTTGTAGGAAATGGCAATCTTGAACAGACATTGAGATGATTATTATATCATTTTCTAAAGCACACATCACTGCAAACATGTATTCTGCTTAGCTGCTGTTTTCCCTACAGGAGAAAGTTACAGGGAGCAGCATACTTTTCCTTATGGGGGAAAAAAAGAAGCTGAAGACAAAATGAATTGTACAAAATATTTGGGTTGTCCTCTAGATAAACTTTTTTTAAAGAATGCAGAAAGTTACACATTTTATTTTTGTTTGTTTTTATCTCACCTTTTATTAATTTTACAAGTAACTCAAAGTGGCAAACATATCCAACCCACTTTCTTCCTCCTATCTTCTGCATAACAACCACCCTGAGAGAAAGAGGGGCTGGTCCAAGGTCACCCGGCTGTCTTTCAAGGTGGAACTCAAACTCACAATCTCCTGTTTTCTAATCTGGTGCCTTAATCACTAGACCAAACTGGCTGCCTACACATGAATGCATGTAACCTTTAGTTTAACATTAATTTTAATGACAAAATCAAAAACAGTATACAGTACTATTATTTATTTAACAGGCACAATTTTAATCATGAAATTAGATGCACCACAAAGATGGAAAAATTACATTCTGATTACATTTTATTAGATTGGCAGTTCAAAATGTTGAATAAATGAATAAAATATTTAAAATCCTAAAAATACAAGCATGTTTGGTATCAGTTTGGAAGAGTTGCAAATATTTTGACAATATTTTTATTTTGATACAGCAATGTACAAATCTAGATGTATAATGTAAAACTACAGAAAGAAAGAATAATTTTATTCATCAACTTATAATTAAGTGATTGTAAATTATATTAATTTCTTTAAAATTCTGATTCAATCAGCATGTTTTAAATTGGACATATGGTTTCCTCTCTTTTTAATGTTAATTTTTATTTTAACCTCACCATGATACTTTAGTTTTGCTACACCTAAGTTTAGAGAAATTATCTTGCTTTTTTCTTTTTCCTTCTCCCAGTGATAATCAAGATGAGAGAAACAAGGAGGGAATTCTAGGACCTTGCTGGTGATTTCAGCATTGAAAAATCAAAATTTAACTCTAGTTTCTTGGCAAAATTGTTTTCCATTCCCTTACAGCAGAGTTTCTAAACATGGGCAACTTTAGGATGAGTGGACTTCATTTCCCAAAATTCCCCAGCCAACACCAAGCCTATTGAACTCATTTTAAAGTTGCTAAATTTGAGAAACACTGCCTTAGACCTTGCAACTCCAGACTCAGTCTTTGAACTAGGAATGCCACTATTAAGCATGCCACAAATGCTAACATCCCCAATCCAAAGGTCAAAGAGTAGAAAAAATGAAAAAGTAGCTGATTTCTTGTAGAGTGTCTTGGGGAAAGTGTTCAGTTCGAGAATAGGCTGTTACTTCCAACTAGGCCAGTAATCACAACCTAATTTAAACAATATAATCTGCATTTATTGGGACAAGTAGCCTTGAGGATAAATGCTTTTACTTGGGCCCATTCCAATGCCATTATAGTATTCAGCATACCTTGCATACAAATGCTCAGAACCTTTAACATATTCTTGTTCTATAATCTGGATAATTTGGTTTCTTGTTCCTAAATTGTTCTATTTATATGATAACATGTTGCTTAAAATTGAACTAAACCTTGAACTCATCTTTCTTAATGTTGATTTTTACCTGTTTCATATACCTGCTAGCTATATGAAAATCCTAAACAGAACTCCCTCCTTCTACTTTGTATGGTTTCAATGCTAAGTATCCAAGACACTAAAGCAGGGGTGTCAAACTTGCATCGTCATGGCGGCATTGCATGACTTATTGGGGCTTTCCCCCCTTCGCTAAACTGGGCGTGGGAGTGGCCAGCACATGATGCATCTGCCCTGTAGGCTGGGAGTTTGACAGCCATGCACTAAAGAGTGACATTAATATCAGAAAATCTGACAGAGAGCCAATGCTTACTAAAACTCTATCTGGAATGCCAAAGAGTCAACAGAAATTTCATTTTAACTGGCAACTGCCATAAAGTAGTCTTTTTGTAGAAGCCTCCTTGAGATTATGAACACTGCAGGGCACAAAATTGTACCATAGTCACTGGCTAAAGAAACTTCCAAAGAAAATTTGCTGAGCATCTTCAAAACTCTAGGGGAATTAGTAACACTGTTTGTCTTTGATATATTTGAGTCAATTTTTTTTACTCCTGACAACTGGACTAGTCTCTATAGTTTTTCAGAAGTTTGCCATTGTCTGCTTGCTAGAGCTGAGTGTGTGTTCAAGATTACCTAGCTGGCTTTATGCCTAAAGCAGGATTAGAACTCACCATCTCCAGATTTCTAGGTTGATGCCTTAATCACTACAGGAGACTGTTCTACATCAGAACTATAATGAACTTATTTAGCAGTATGGCAATTGGGGAATGTGAGGAAAATTGATTTAAGAGTAAGTAAACAGAGTACTTGATTCCTATATCACACACAAACAGGCTAGTAACTCCAAATTCTATGAGGCTGGGTGGGATAATTTTGAAAATGGAGCAGCCTATTACTCATATTGGATTTTCTTCTAGACATGCTTCCTAATATTTTGTTCATTTGTGCCTAAAGGTAAAATATGTTCTCTGGTCATTAAGGGAAAGCTGTGCTGATAAAGATGCTATAGAAGGAGCACTAGCTCATTAAATAGTATTAGCTTTTCAAGCTAATTCTCCAAAACAACTTCTATTATAACCACAATAAGCCACACACACACTCTTAGAGGAGATCAAAAGGAATACCCTTTTCTATGTCAGAGGTTACACATAAACGGAAGTCCTTCCTCTCCCTCTGTGTTGCTCTCATTATCTAATTGTTTTTCACTGTCTGTATCAGTGGCCCATCAGAAGCAGGGCCTTTCTGCAACCTACTAGTTTATATAAGCAACATTTATGCAGTAATGCCAAAATTAAGTTAGGATATAGGATTGTTTTATGCCAAAAGGAAAATTCTTATTCTTTAAACAAAGAAATATTGAATATCATTTTTAAAACCATTTCACTGCCTTAAAGACAAGTTTAGGTACCCACTATGGACACAGTTTTGTGCTAATTTAAAAAAAAATAGTAAATTAACAACGAGTTGCAGTTTATACAGCAAACTTTGTTATACTGGCTTGTTTAGAATTAGATTAGAAATCCTGCTTCAAATTCTGGTTCTGTTCAGTTGAAAAATAGAAGGGTGCAGTAAAACATGCATTAGATTACAGTGTTGTCCCTTAATGTTCCAAATGGTTCTATTTAATATATATTTATTAGATTTCCCACCTTTATTGTTTTTATAAATAATTCAAGGGTTTAAACATACATAATGCTCTTTCCTCCTCCTATTTCCCCATAACAATAACCCTGTGAAGTGAGCTTGGCTGAGAGAGAATGAGTGGCTAAAGATTCCCAGCTGGCTTTTATTGTTTATATTTTTGTTTGGCTCTATTCAACTTATAAATATCTAATACATGTACTGCAATTTACTAAAGATGGCATTTAAACCACCAATACTCTGGATCTCCTGTAGATGTCACTACAATACAATGAGATATAGGAACAATCAATTCACTCCTAGAATGTCTCAGAATACTGCAATCTACTTAATAGGAGGTTAAGGCACTGAATAAACATCCTTCCCCAGCTTGGCGCCAGGTGCCTGGGAAACAGTACAACAGAGAGCTGGTGACTGACTGCTTGCCATGCGGGAAAGAACAGAATAGAGGACAAAAGGGCAATAGAGATTACATGAAAAGGGGAACACAAGATAACAGCCAAGCGACTGGACACGGATCAAGGGAAAATTGTTCCTGGCCAACTAGATTCCCATCCCTCAAGTATAATTCTATTAAGAAGGAAAATGGAAATGGCACATCTAATATGTAAAAATTCAAACATACATGAGAACTGTGTTCTTATTTTTATTGCCCGGTTTAACTCCTACTAAAAAAAAATCTGCTTGTAATTTTTTGGCTTCCTACTTATGGCTGATGAGATATTCTTCTTATTTTTACAATGACATATTTTTAATTTTTCCCACCACATCCCACACAAAGCTCTGCAGTGATCAGGATGAATGAAGTCTACTTTGATCCTGCAATACCTGTTTGGGTTAAGCTTGAAAGCAGTAACTCCATAGCAGTGTTCACAAACTACATTACCGTAACAAGGTAAACTCAGTTTTGGCTTATGTAATATGTGAACTTAGCCAATGTCATTTCTAAATCATGGTTTACATTTTGCATTATGTGTAAACCAGGTTCCCAAGGCTTGCTAAAATATGCTATTTTTTGTATTGAGGATTCTTCCTGAATACAAACCATAAATATGTCAATTGGGTTTGACAGCCAAACTGCCAGCCTGCAATGTGACAAGCAAGATTATAACCCCAGAAAAATTCTGGATGGTGAATTTTTGCCAAACAATAGTCCCCCCCCCTCCAAAAAAAATTAAGCATCATGTCGGGTTTGCATCTTAAGCATGTTTACTCACAGATAAGTGTCTGCAGGTGACATCACCTGACTCACTAGGTCTGGGCTCTGAAGATAAGCAGGTGAGGCCTAGTTCATACTTGGATGGGTGGCAGCACTAGGAAGCTGAAAAAAGTTATCCTGAAAATAACTATGAAAAGCAACTATTAATATTGTTGCTAAGACAGTTCCAAGAGGTGCATCACTCCTGGAGTCATCAGGAGTTCACATTTTTCGCAAGATTCATTGTGATTAATGGATATTAGTCAGAAAAAGCATATTAAAGGTAGAAATGAGGGGGGAACCCTCAATACTCTGCTGGTTGTCACATATCAATTCAAATCCTCCAGGGCAGCCAATGGTTAAGAAGGCAAGAATGTGATTTCATTAACATATGGCCACTATTCCCCAAGTTTTTGTTTGGTAGACATATAGGGCTGCCCAACTCAAATAACGTGATTCTGTTCAGCCCCAAAACAAGTTAGTTTCTGCTGCTGAACCTGGAGAATCAGATATGTGTCTACTCTAAGCCCATGCAATGGTTGTCTTTGTATAGGTGTGTATAGGTTTGTATAGGTTACAAAATGGTTGATTTGTATAGCGGTTATGTACCTCAGCTGTATTTTTATGTGTATACTATTTTGTAAAAGACTATTTTCATTTAGTGTTAGCTATCAAGAATCATGAGTAAGATTGGCAGCAATACAAATTTTAAATAAATAAATGTAACTCTCCCCCACCCAAAAAAATTGCATGCAATATTAAAACATATACCATATATGAATATAAAACAGCAACCAAACACCATAACAAACCATCCTGATTTAAGAACAATTAAAATACCCATCAATCAAGCTACAGAAAAGTTAATGCTAGCTGTATTGTAATCTAATTTTACAAGGATCTAAACCTAGTTAAAATATAGCTCTTTTAAAGCACAAAACATGGTAAGGTTCCTCTATGTAGACATAGATAGCCATGGTTAAAAACAGTAAATTCTAGCCCCATACATTGCTTTTGGTTCAGTCTGTAAAGGGTGTTTTGCAGCATAAATTACTATTTGTCTGTAACACTTTAAAACAGCTGAAAGGAGCTGCCCACTGCAACTTTAGGCACTTCCAGAATTGGCACTGTTGCTTTAAAGCAGTGTTTTTCAAGCTTGACAGCTTTATGATGTGTGGATTTCACCTCCAAAAATTCCCCAGCCAGCAATGCCTGGGGAATTTTGGGAATTGAAGCCCACAAAGCTTAAAATTGCTAAGTTTGAAAAACACTAGTTTAAGGTGCTCCCCACACAAAGGTGGGTTTCAGCAGGTTCTGACCAGTTTGGGAGAACTGGTAGTGGAAATTTTGAGTAGTTTGGAGAACCGGTAAATACCACCTGACTGGCCCCGCCCCCATCTATTCTCTGCCTCCCAAGTCCCACCTGATTGAGAGGAAATGGGGATTTTGCAGTATCCTTCCCCTGGAGTGGGGTTGGAATGGAGATTTTACCATATCCTTCCCCTGCCACACCCACCAAGCCATGCCATGCCCACAAGCCACACCCACAGAACTGGTAGTAAAAAAATTTGAAACCCACCACTGTCCCCACAAGTGTAAGTTCAGGGTGAAATGCTGTACAATTCACTTCAGGTGCATAGTCCAGAATTCCCTGATCTTTCTGGCTTTGCAGACCAGAGGAGGGAGGGAGGGGAAAATTCCGTTCGAGCAACCGGTACAAGCACAGGTGCAGCTCCGTTTGCACAAACGGCATGCACACGCGCCTGCCGCTCACGCAAATGGAGCACACGTGCATGTGCTCGCTTGCGGCTTGCACAACTGGAGATGCAACTGAACAGGTGCTCCCCTGGCACACTCCTACTGGATTCATATGATCCTTTAGCTCAATCCCATGCGGACAGCTTTACAATGTACCTTTGAAATTCTTCTTCATCAAAAACATACACTGTCATTTTCTGGGCTAAGTTCCAGAATTCCCACACCAGTATTTGTTCCATATATTTTAGCAATTATCTCTCATTCACCTGAGTATTAGTGACACATTGTACGGAGGAAAATATATTCATTAATATCCAAAATTAACCCACTGGGTATAAACAAACAATCCAGAATTAGATTCCCTATTTGAAAGATAACATTTCAACAGTGTTGAATTTTTTTTAAGTAATTGCATTTTGCTTTATGTACAACCCATGTCCTTAATTAAATACTTTTAAAATAAAAAACCTTTCATATATCTAAAAATGTTATATTTATATACCCTTAGAAATGACCATATAAATATATTATAGAAGTTTTAATTCATAAAAGCATACTTTATAAAACATCATCCAGAACTAAAATAATAACTCAATCCTACTAAAAGCCTTAAGGATAATTCATGACATTCCTATTTTTGACAACCTGTAGAATGTTACTATTGTCTTTCTTATTTAGTCTATAAAAGAGTACATTTCCAAAACTGGAGAACTTTTTTTATTTAGTAATTTAAAAAATTGAATATTTATTTAGATTCTCCAGAACGAATCTTAATAATGTAGCGGCTGGTTCAGGTAGATAATAAAATGTAGCTGTTAGAAGATTTAAAGTTCAATTCATCATCTGGTCAAGCAATTATGGATTTATGTGTCTATTCAATGAATTTTTTATTTCTGCATGTGCTGCCGCTGTAGGACTTGGCTTCAGTTAGGAGTCACAAAGCCTGATCGTTGAACCATTTATTCAGCAAAAACTGTAGCCAAAGTTGGAGCTATTAATTATAGATAATAGGACTAAGAAACTTAGACGAATAAAATGATCTGTGTTTATTTTTAATAAAGGGATCAAAAAAGTTGCGAAATCCAGTTCAGAAAGAAGTAATGCTATGCTTCTATTCAGTGTCATTAATTTTAATGGCTTACTGTATTACCTTTCTGCACACAGGACACATTTAAGGAGGAATACAGAACATGAGGAATAATTATTAAAGGATCTTTGTTTCAGGCACAATCTGTGACATCTGCAGGGTGAAAGGTAGTTCCATTGCACACAGCAATTGGAGAGATCTAGATTCAACCTCCCTTTCAACTGTTGACTTTACTTGTGATTTGAGCCAATCATCATCCCTGAGGATCATTACTGTGGAGAAAATTTAGAGGAAGAAATGCTATCCTTGAGCCCCTGGGAAAATGGCAAATGTAAATCTAACAAGCAATAAAATATGTACATAATTAATATTCTGCCAATCAGGAGTTGGGCAAGGATATAACAGAGTGGAAGAGATCTTGGAGATCTCCTAGTCCAAGCCCCTGTTCAAATAGGAGGACCTATACTATTCAGGACAAATGGTTGTCCAATCTCCTCTTAAAAACCTCCACTGATGGAGCACCCATAACTTCTGGAGGCAAGTTGTTTCACTGATTAATTGTTCTCATTGTCAGGAAAGTTCTCCTAAATTCTAGAGTGGATCTCTCTTTAATAATCTTCCATCCATTACTTCTTATCTTGTCCTCCTCTGCTTTGGAGAACACCCTTTTGTCTCTGACAGCCCCTTAATATAGGTCTATATTATAGATACAGGTTTCGCTTTGTGCTTGAATGGCAATGCAATAAGTAATATCTGTCATGATTTTTGCTAAAGATTTTTCAATTGTTCTGAAAAACCGGAGGCTCCCTCTGCTCTCCTGGTGCAAACCTTTTCTGCATGATATGGTGGCCGTTGGGCTGCAAAAGATGCACTTTTTATTAGTAGTACAGAGATACATATGATATGCAGCACTCCATAAAATTAAGAACTACTTGTGCTGTTACAGATAGGGAGTTGTGGTGAGTTAGTTACCTTAAGGATTAAGAGCTGTCTCCTTAAGAGATTGCATTGTGGGAGATGTAGAGAGAGATTGCATTATGGGAAATGCAGTCCATGACATGTGACCATATCTGTGTGTCTGATTGGCCACTGAGGCTTTCTGCCTGGGTTTTAGAACAAAGACCTGGCCATTGTTGGATTACCTTAGAAGAGAGAAACATGCTTTCTGAACAGGGGGACAAAACTATCATCCTTTTACACTAGGAAATGGGAGAAATTATGAAATATGGATGAACCTCACCATGACTCACCATAATTGTAAGTCTATGTGTTCAAGGATTCCCAAATAAATATAATCTGCATGAAAACCCGTTTGCTAGAGTTTATCTGCCTGTTCCCAGTGGAACCAGATGCCTGGGGAACACTACTTTTCATTAAAAAATAGCCTCAGTAAGCAACGAGTAGGGGTGATCAAACACAGTAAGTAAAGCTCTTGCATGGTGAAGAAATATCAGAGTTGCAAGAGGCATACATAGAAATTCACAGATTCACTTAATTCTTGCCTGATGTTTTTGGACTCTACCTTTCAAAATTCTTTACTGGAGTTCCTCAGCTAAATCACTATAGTTTTATAAAGGCAAGTTTTAAACACATAATTTGTTGAAGAAGCTATGATAGAAGCCTGTTAGACATTCAACTTGAAGCCACATACAGTTTATAAAGCAATATGGATTCACTTAACCCATCAAAACCATACAAATGAAATCACATTTTAGTGGGGAGCATGAACGACTTTGTCAGTGAAATATATTATATTTGTTTTTTGTTTAAAAAGTTACAAATGTATCGTTTTAGTTAATAATACTCTGTGTGTAGAGTTTGTTCGTATATGCACTCATATATTACTTAAAACAAAAACAAATTTATTAGACAGCCAATGCCCTGTTAGGTGATCATAAAAGAGATATTTTCTTATTGAAACAGAAAAATAGAAAAACTGGGGGTGTGGGGTAGGTGGGAGCAGAAGCAACTTCCAATTTCCTGCCAGTTTCCCCACTGAGTTTTCTTATTCCTTGTGATAATCTGGTAGGGAGCATTGGGAATCTTTCCTTCCTTCCTTCCTCCCTCCTCTTCCGTCCCCAAGAGATAGGTAAGTGACTACTGCCAGGTGGGGCTATATATGGGGAAGGAAGCAAGGAATTGTGAGACTGGCTTGGAAACTGTCACAAAACATTGAAAATTAAGATCACATGACTGCAGCAACAGCATAGCATAAGCCAGTAGCACTGAAGCAGCCACAACTTTCCCAAATTTCATTCTCTCAAGAATCAGGGCCCAGATTTTGAATACATTCTCTAAGTTAACCCATTTGAGATATCTTGGTTCAAAAACTAGTCCCCTATGGATATACTGTTACACCTAGTTAAAGAGTTTTAGTAGTATATAGATATGAGCACCCTCTTCCATTCTGTCAGCACATCAGAATACAGTCAAACTTCATGCAATAATACTGTGGTCTGTATAAATTCATGCCTGAGAAGAGATTTAGAGAAAAATCTCTAAATCTTTTGATAAAATTCATCCAAAAATTTATCTTCTCAGGTAAAATAAATATTAATTAAAGTATAAAATGACAAGAGGGGCAATAAAAAAAAAGTGAGGATGGTAACCATGAAGGCATAATCACCTACCACTTTTTACATATGTTATGCAAATGATCCTCATAAACAGAGGGATTTAATCACATATTTGTAGCTACTACTACTCAAATGGATGATCCGGGTCTCCCCAGTATGATTTGAATTAAAAAGCTTGCAGCAGAGGATACCCAATTATTAGTTTATTGGCAGCTAGGCTTGAGAATCTGGGCACTGCTCCAATGTAATTTTTCCATTTAATACTTAATTTGTTTCCAAACACAACCTGTCCTCTAAAGCAAAGAGAAACCATTCCAATCTTTCACTAGGTTATCTAGAAGCAGCATTTCATTATAGAATTACTCTCACAATATTAACCATATCTCACAGATAAATTACATTTTATGTTTATAGATGTCATCATATATGGCCGAGAGAATGAGAATTAAGTGTGGAAGATGTGATGCAGAAAGCAGGCTAGAAAAGCCTATCATACTACAATGGAACTAAAATGTTGTAATTCTGTAAGTATAAGCAAGTACTCTCAGTTTTTAACAACTGCAGCTGACTCTTGATAGATAGCAAGTCTATTTATCAAGTTTGTATGCCAATGTCATTTTCTTGGCAGTAATGTGCATCTTCTTCCAGTATGCTTTCTCCTCTCCTAATCCTAAAACAGAATTTCTCAGCTTTAGCAACTTTAAGGTCTGTGGACTTCAGTTCCCAGAATTCCCCAGGTGTTGGTTTCCTGAGCAGCCCATTGCTGCTGGCATGGTGGGAATGCTACAAATATGTCCTGCACCAGATGCACAACTTTCCTTCTTAGGTGCAGTGGTGGGATTCAAGTAATTTATCAACCAGTTCTCTGCCCTAATGATTTCTTCCAACAAGCAGTTTGTCAAACTGCTCAGAAAGTTAACAACCGGTTCTCCCGAAGTGGTGAGTACTGGCTGAATCCCACCACTGCTTAGGTATTACAGGTAGCCCTTAACTTACAACTCACAATTGAGACCAGAACTTCCATTATTAAACAATGGGGTGGCTGAGTGAGTAACATCTGATTTTACAACCTTTTTTGCAGCAGTTGTTAAATGAATCATGTGGTCATTAAGCAAAATGTGGCTGCCCCCATTGTCTTTGCTTGCTTTAACTCCCTAGGAAGGTCACAAATGGCAATCACATAATGGATTGGAATGCTGCAACTGTCATAAATATATACCATAATGTTGCCATAATGTACCTGAATTTTGATCATGTAACTGTGGGGACACTACAACAGTCCTAAGTATGAAGACTGATCATAAATCACTTTTTCCAGTGTTGTCATAATGGTCATTAAATAAATGAGCATAAATCGAGGACTACTTCTATATCTCAGTAACACAATATTTCCAAACAAGGCACCCTAATTCTCAAATTTAAAAAAAATCATTCTGCTCAGTTCCAAACCACTTTGTTGAAGACTTCTGAAGCTGGAGATGGTAAAAATAAGTCAGAAACCTAACACTAGCTATAAAACAAGGCAGCAATAAATACAAAGATGTATGTTAGCTAATCAGTGCCCTTCCAATATTAAAAAATGTTAGAAACAAAACTGCTGATCTTGCTACTTCAATTTTTAATTCATTCCAAATAAGCTTGATCAAAATCTACACTGGGACTTCTTCCTGAATAGGGGTGTCCATGGGTAGTCTAAAAAGGGCAAAATGGTCAGGACTACAGGACAGAAGCCTCATCCTTCTTTAGGTGTGCCACATGAGAGTAAGGGACTATGAAAATAACCATGGCAATAGCTAGACAAGAGATACTCCAGCCCACAGAAGGAATGGAGAATGCATCTCAGAAGGGACCCTTCGTAGTTCTTTGGAAAGTAAAGGCAGGGGAGTGGGGAAGTGCTTTCAGATTTGAAAAATTTTATTATTGCAACCACATATTAGTGTTAGTACTAACGGTTTTGGCTTCTTGTCTGGACTATTTCAAAGGGCTGACATATGGCATATATTACCATGTACAAAAGGGTACATGGTAAAACAATTTCATGACCCTTTAGCGGCAATCATTAAGTTAATCGATGGCTCAATATGAGTGCAGTTTTGCCAAAAATTGAAAGTAAATGCTGGTTTTCAACAATTCACATTTCATTCTTTTCCTCCTTTTGCATCCTTTCTTTAATGATTCTATTCCACCATTTCTTTGATATTATTTCTTTGATATTATTTCTTTGATATTTTGTCCAGCAACGAGTTGTCCTGTGGCGAGTTGTCCGGTAGCGAGTTGGCCATAGCAAATTGTCATAGACCCAGGGCAGAATGAACTGCCATGATAACTCTCCCCTCCTCTTAAAACATTCTCAACATTGAAAATGTCAAAACTAAAGACATGTTAACAGATGAAACCTGAAGCATAATAGACTGGCATTTATTCTTCTTAGATAAGAAGTGGGGAGGTTCTTTTCAGGGTTTTGAGACAACATTGTTAGTGAGAGGAATATTCAGATTTACTAAATAAGAGGGACAAAATGTTGAACACAACCTGAACCTGAACACAAATGGATTATTCTTTACTGTAATCCTTTGAAAATAGTAATACATTTCACTTTAATTCACATCTTAGTTCCATTTGTCTCTGAATTAATTCCTATCTCACCCTCTAACAGGCAGGCAGAGTTTGAAAGACACCATGTATTAATTATTAGGATTTTACACTTTAAGTAAGTGGCACAGGGCGGCATGTAGTATTACAGACACTCCTCGACTTGCAACCATAATGGAGCCAGTCCATCACAGCTGTAAGTTGTAAATCATAAATCAGGTCAGCCATGTCACTGGTCCAATTTCATGACCCTTTAGCAGCAATCATTAAGTTAATCGATGGCTCAATATGAGTGCAGTTTTGCCAAAAACTGAAAGTAAATACCGGTTTTCAGCAAAATTGTCGTAAAAAGTGATCATATGACCATGGAATGCTACAAATGCTTGCAAATGCGTCAGCTGTTGAGCACCCGACATGCATTCATGTGGCTGTGTGTCAAACTTCAAATCCAGGTTGTAAGTATCCCCTAATAGGTCTGCCATAACTTCAAACAGTTGCTAAGGGACTAATTGTAAGGAGAAGACTACTTGTAACTATAAGAGAAACAAGAGCTTATGTTACCATTTCAAATGGATATCAATGTAAATTCTAAAGTACAATGCAATTATTCACTATTATGCAATTTGATCACTGTATAAAGTAGTTTGGGAGAGGGGAGAAAATCCACTCCTTTCTACCTTCAATTCCCCAACAGTTTCAGATCTAAGGAGTTTTTATAATTTTTCAGATTACTCTCACTAGAAAAATCCATTTGGTTGAAATACATGTTACATGCAATCCAAAATTACTGGAGAAAAATAAAGGATGCAGAATAAAGCAAAAGCATAGCAAGCAGACTGAAGAACACACTGTATTGCGCAAGTGATCAGAAGTTCAAACATTGAAGCGGGAAGGGGGGAAGCATGTTTAAATTGGTCCTTTGAGTAGCTACATTCTGGAATTGCTGAATATGAAGAGTGTGCAAACGCATAAACAAAAGTTTTAAAATAAAATACAAAAGATAACTAAGTCAGTCCTGTTGTACTCTAAAATACAGGGGAAGGAATTTAACTCTGCATTACAAAATTAGGGTCTATTTGCATTGGTAATGAAGTTGGTGTGCAGAGAGCAGAATTGCTCCAAAACAAAGCCCTACCCAGAGAAAGAGCAAATACCAAGGATAGGAAGAGCAATGTGAATAACAGCAACGCAGCCGATAAATATACTGCGATTACTGGATCTTGCCAAACAATATAGAAAAAAGCAAATATGTGATAGAGATCTTTTTATTTTAAAGCATAGGTCAGAAAGAACAGTTTCCTGATCTTTTTTATAGTGTGCACGAACTAAGTCAACCTTAGTTCAGTGAAATCTTACAAAGAGATCTTGAGTAAGATGAGACACAGCAAAAATTGCTCCTCTCTGTGTGGGGAATCTATTTAAAGAACATTTAGCCACTGTTCTTCAGTCACTATGATCCCTTTGTAGACTTCATTTCACTTTCAATGAAGTGATTGTTGAATGGCAGGAGATGGGGAGAGAAGAGGAGCAAGAAATCCAGATAGCTGCTTGTTTTTTGGCTTCTGATAGTCCCTGGATGCAGCTGTACTCACTGTACAAATTCCTGTTCAGCATTTTTGGATACCATTCCATTTGTCTGGAGTAACATAAATTATCTAGTTCGCCATCTCCTCTCTCTATTATTAACTTAAGCTCCAAGAAACAAAACAGGAACATATTTTTGCATTTTCAGTCATCTACTGCTTATAGTAGAACATGCAGCACAGTCTAAACAAGCCATTGTTTAAATTTGGATTGTTCAATAAACACAAGTTAACATTAAACACTCTTTAAGATCCCATACTATAAACAGCAATTAGTTGAAAAATCCACAGATGTAGTATCTTTCTACTTCTGGGATAATGCTTCACACCTGGAAGCAGGTAAATAGGATGGAAACATGTCCAGTCCTCCTTATCCAGACTATCTATGCTATTTTTCAGCACCTATATGAGATGGCTGTATTGTTCCTTTTGAAACCATTACATTCCCATGACAACTGAGCTATAAGACAACTTTATTTTAAATCACTTTTACTGATCATTTAAATATTACTTACTGGTATTTATTCTTATCTTTAATACGAAATATCCATTTATTTCAGTGTTTCATCTTCACTCTGTCATAAATTAACTGATTGAAGAACATGTCATCCCATTCTAAGGGCTGGTTCCAGTAGTGAAATGTAAAATTTCTTACTACCGGTTCTGTGGGCGTGGCTTGGTGGGGGGTAATGTGACTGGGTGGGTGTGGCCAAGTTTTTTTTTTTTACTTTTAAAAGCATTTTTTCTACAACCTCTTCGGCCAAAGAGGTTGTTAAAAAAATGCTTTTAAAAGGCTCTGACGATCCCAGCTGAGCTGCGTGATCATCAGAGGCTTTTTTTTTTTACTTTTAAAAGCATTTGTAGAAAAAATGCTTTTAAAAGTAAAAAAAAAAGCCTCTGATGATCACGCGGCTCAGCTGGGCATGGGGGGGGCAGGGATTTCTGCTACCGGTTCTCCAAACCACCCACCGCCATCGCTACCGGATCAGGCGATCCGGTCCGAACCGGGAGCATTTCACCCCTGGCTGGTTCCCATATTGATAAGAATTCAAGAAATGGCTTTATAACAGACACCTGAAAGCTCATTCATCATCATCATCCTCACCACCACCACCGATAAAAAAGCCAGCTCAGAGAAAAGCAATTAGAAATGAAATTACAAGATGATCTTTAAAATTTTGAAAGACCAATTGGATTTAATAGGAAATAGTTCACTTGCTGAAATTCTTATAATCCTCTGTCTTTCATTTCACAAATGTTGTTACAGACAAGTATGTGATCTGTGCTTGGGAAAAGAATGACTTTCTATTTCAGTCAATCAACAAAGAATCTAATACTTCTCCAAAATATTCCGTATCTTATGGAAACCTATACAATACATAGAGGAATTCTCAATTGAAACATAACATATTTATACTGAGAGTAGCTTAAAAAGTAGAATGGGATTGAAAAAACAAAGAACACATTTCAAATGATGTGCTATAATGGTTTTTGTCAAAATGTTTTGGATTCCAGCTACATTAAGTTATACGTTATTTGATATTCCATCAGAATTCAGGAAAATTATTGCTTAGGCCTATGTTTTACAGTGAAGTTAATTCATTCTCTGAAATTCCTTATTCTGTCTTAATTAATGGGTCTATATTTTAACTGACTACATAGACCATTTCTTGTTATTGGCAACAGTGCAGAAGTAATTTGCAACTACCTTGTTATGGAATGATTCTTCAACTATTCCAATTGGTCTACAAGTCTCAGATTTACTGGTGTTTTCCTATCCAATTGTAAACAAGATCAATATTTATTTATTTATTTATTTGGACAGGGGTAAATACTTTTGAATATCCATATTCTTTTGGACTACATATCTATTACATGGAAATCGATGGCTGGACAACAGAAATGGATTACCTTTTCTGTTCTTATTGCTGATTTCCATATTAGAATGATAAATTGTAAGATAAATGTATGGCCCCAATTCCTCAATGGTTTGAAGACTTCTTTATGATTTATGGACAAGTTGCTTATGGACACAGATTACAGATGGAACATTATATGAAATATGGTCATAATGTATTGAGGTATTTATATGAGAAAAGCTTTCATATAGAGACAAAAAAAAAAAAGACACAGTTTAACTAGAAAAAGAAAAAGAAATCTATGAATTGACCAGTTAAGTTAAAAGACCAGTAAATAAAGTTAATAGATCTCCAATATTTGGCAATCTTTGATTTGCTTTTATTAAAATATGATTATACTGTCTCCCTTCCAATCTTCTTGTAATGATGTCTATTTTAGTAACAAAAAGAAAAGCTCAAGACAATGGGACTAGATATTTGAAGAAAACACATCCCCATCTTCAGTAGCAATTTTAAACCAGATTACACCTTGCTACTTTAAAGTCTGTTGTTCTCTCAAACTATTTTTATCACTTATTTTAGTGTTGTATGTGATCTTTTGGTTTAGAATTATAAAACCAAACATAGCAACATTGCAATTTAGCATCAGTTGATTCTGGAGAATTCAAAGTCCTGAGAGGTCTCTGCTATAAGGAAGTCATATATAATTGCCAACTCCTATTTAAAGATAGACAGACTCCAAATACTTGGCATTCAACTCTCATACCTATTCGTGCTAAGATTTAAATTTCCATAATGGTGAAGGAAAGGTCATCCGTCTTGTAAGACCCTTTTTGGTAAATGTAAGTTTTCATACATGTGACATGTTTTTATACTTATCTGACTTTCCATAAAGTCTGCTTGTTTTATAATTCTGACATCAAGGCAGGATGAGTGATGGGAGATCACAACAGTGCAGCAACTTACCAATTGGGATTTTGGGAGACTTAAAATTGGAGACAGGCAGGAAAGGAATGTGAGTTCCAACTATAAAATAGAAAAACTCCTAAAATGACCTTTGCTGGATTGTTACATTTTATTAAAAAAATCCTACAGATGACCTAAAATAATATCCAAAGTATAGTGGTTAAAATACTTCATGACCAGGGAGAATATATGTACCATTTCTCAATCCAATAAATCTCTTAAGAGTTTTAGAAGAGCAATAATGTAAAACCTGGTTGATATGTCCAGGGCAGGTTTGAATTAAAAATAACGAAGTAATTATTCAATATTTTTTTTTAAAAAAACATGTTTTTTCTCTCATATTGATATAACAATGAAAGCTCTAGTTTGAATTTAAAAGCTGTATACTCACATAGACCATTTAATTTTAAAACCAAGCTATTTAAAATTAGGAAATATTAGATTTTTTGCAAAAACAAAAAATAAAAAATCACAATATCCTACCAATTAAGGAACAGACGGTGGGTTGAGAGTGTCAAGGGGCTGAAGATGCAATTTCCTATTCAAATTACTACTTTTAATACACTTTTTACCTGTCTTACTGTCATATTCAACAATAGGAAATAAAGGACACAAACAAGCTTGAGACGCTAATCAACAGCTCTATCATGGCAAGCTTTCATATTATGGTTTGAATAACATTTTTAAAAGATCAATCATTTCAAGGAGGGGTGAGCCATTTCTGAATGAATCCCAAATAGTTTGTAAAAATTAAACATTTTGAAATGAATGACATGGACAGGTGCCTTTTGCAAAAAAATGAAATGGAATTACAGTAAATATGGAATTAAGAAATAGAAACAACCAAGATATTCAATTCCATGTAATTTAAATATGGGAATAAAAAAATAACACAAATGCATCAAATGAATCTATATATATATAAAAGCCAAATACCACTCAGTCATCATGAAATCTCCAGAACTATAAAGCCTACAAACTTGAAATTTAGCACATATGTTCCTCTTGGCTTCTAAGTGCTCGCCAAGAAAGGATTTTTCAAAATGACCATCAGATCATTAGTATTTCATATACAATATTATGTTCACATGCTCTGATGCTAAGGAGTTAGACATTTTACTCTCCCTCCCCACGTGAAAGGAACTCTGTCCCAGCTGCCAGTTGTCTTATACTAACACACTCTGATGCTAAGGAGCTAAACATTCTACTCCCTCTCCCCACCTGAAAAGAACTCTGTTCCAACTGTCAGTTGCCTCACATTCCATTACCTTTACTCAGGAGCAGTCTGGGACTGCTTACAGTATATACGAGACTGCCTTCTGCCACCAATAGCCTCCCACCGCCCAATACACTCCCATAGAGAGGGGCTCCTCAGGATGCCATCGGCCAAACAATGTCGACTGGCGACACCCAGAGGGAGAGCCTTCTCTGCGGGGGCACCAGCCCTCTGGAATGAGCTCCCCTTAGAGCTTCGTCTTAGCCCCAACCTGCGTACCTTTCGCCGCGCCCTGAAGACCCTTCTGTTCCAGCAAGCTGGATTGGCCTAATACAGATTTTATAAGGGGTGTATGCATGTCTTAATTTTTGAGCCAAATTTTATATATCTGATTGTAATTAGTTTTAAATTTTGTAAATCTATGTCTTTTAATATGGCTGTACACCACCCTGAGTCCTTCGGGAGAAGGGCGGTATAGAAGTCTAATTAATAAATAAATAATAATAAATAAATAAAAATACAGTACTGAACGTCACTACCTCACCAAAATGTCTACGCCTTCCACCTATGGAACTGCTTCCAAACTCAAGGCCACAGGAGAGATATTCCCTTATGAGTTTCAATCACTGACCACCACTAAACCAATGGATTGTGAACCGAATTTCTCCTGCATACTGTCCCAGCCCCAAATCACTTCTTACACCGACTTCCTCTGTTCAGACGAATCTGTTCCTTCTACTGTAACACAAGTTAAAGGGAAAAGAGGGAAAAAACAGAGGAAAAGATTTACAGATGCAATTAGGAAAACACAAGTAATAGAAGCTGCAAAAAAGTACTGTGAAGAACAGGCAACTACTCAAAGTGGTAGTCTGATGGGATCAGAGGAATTCCGGGTAGGAAAACAGTTTCTCCCTGATTGACGCCTGTGAAAATCTTGGCTTCGATTATGTGTTTGTACAGAGTCTTCACCTGAAGCCTGGTGCCATTGCACAGTTTCGGAGGGATTAGATTGCGTAACACAATGATTGGAGCCCCAACCTTGAGGTAGAGGACATGAGATGGTAATCCTGGTGGGTTGAGAGTGTGCAAGAACTCCACAGGGTAATGTACATCATCCTTGACCTCCATTACCAAGTCCACAGATTCATACTTCATATGCTCAGTGGACAGCTTCTCCAGCAGAAAGTTATTGATGCTGTTGGCTGAGTCATTTGTTGAAATGAGAATAGCTCTTTCCCTCAGCCATAAAGTGCATTCCACTCCAACCTGATGAATGTTGGGGTATATTCTGTCAGCCAAGCTAATCAGATCTCTCACAACATCACAAAGGTTACTTGAAATAGTTATTCTTCCCTCCTCTTCCAAAAGCTTGCCATCACCAATATCAAATAATAAAACTCTTCTGCCCTCAAATCAAGTTGAAGGTGGACACGCATGTTAACTCTCTAGGACAGGACTTTGACATTAGGCCATAAGATGGATGACTTGAGACAGGCCTTGACTTCATCTACACGTGTTCCTCCTGGCACAACAGGCAACGTTTGTCTGAAGCCACCAGCCAAAAGCACCATAACTCCTCCCATAAGATGCTTGCTGCCTCTAATGTCCTGGAGCGTCCTACTTAGAGCCTTAATACCTCCTTTATGAGTCCTGGTGCACTCATCCCACACGATAACTTGACTTCTCAAAGCACCTGAGCCATGTCACTCTGCTTAGAGATGCCACAAAATGCAGACTCAGAATGATTCAGGTTGAGAGGTAACTTGAAGGCAGAGTGAGCTGTCTTGTCTCCATTGATCAAGGTAGCTGCAATTCCTGAGGAAGCAACGGCAAAGGCGATATTCCTTCCGCCCCTAATTTTGGCCAGCAACAGATTGATCAAGAACGTTTTGCCAGTGCCACCAGGAGTGTCAAGAAAGATCAATTGCCCAGAATCAGAAGCAATACTGTGCATGATTTCATAGTAGGCTTTCCTCTGTTTTTGATTTAATTTTGGAACATTCACAGCAACTGCTTCTGTCAGCTGAACAGTATTATAAGACAGTTCACTCTGGTATTGACGGTTGTTGACAATGGCTCCTTTCTCTAGTGAAGGTGATGGTAATCCAAAGTGTAGGAATGTTTTACCCGACATGGATATGACAATATCCTCAAGAAGGATAAGGCATTGGTTGTAAACGATTTGGAGGACCAGTTAGGCATCTCCACAATCTTTCTCCATTAGTCGTCTAACATCTTCTGCAAGACTGTCTCTGTATTTCTCCCACAAGCTTTAAGTATCAATTTATCAATTGGGGAGTAACAGGCTTCGACTCAACCCTTCCAAGACCGAGTGGCTGTGGCTTTCTGCATCCCTATATAGCCAGCTGGTGCCATCGCTGGCTATTGGGGGCGAGTCATTGGCCCCCACGGAGAGGGCTCGCAACTTGGGCATCCTCCTGGATGCACGGCTGTCTTTAGAAGAGCACATGGCCAGGGAGGCTTTTCATCAGGTTCGCCTGATTTGCCAGTTGCGTCCCTTTCTGGATCAGGACTCCTTATGCACAGTCACTCAGGCACTCGTCACTTCCCGCCTGGACTACTGCAATGCTCTCTACATGGGGCTCCCCTTAAGGAGCACCCAGAGGCTCCAACTGTAATATTGGGAGCAACAGACAAAACCATAGCCAAGTCAAAAATCCTTCCAAAAATAAAGACATGTTTGTAGGAAATACCGTACTTTTCAGAGTGTAAGACGCTCTTTTTCCTTCCCTAAAAGAGGATAGATATGTTGCTGCGTCTTATACACAAAATACAGCCATTTTTGGCCTCCCAAAGCTCCCAAAGCACCCTGCACATCCCGTTTTTACAAAAAATGGAGTGCGCAGAGGCTTTGGAAGGCCTGCAGTGTGTTCCCAGGGGCCGGGGAGGGCAAAAACTTTATTTTCTTGCTTACCTCTTTGAAATCTTGGTGCGTCTTATAGTCCGAAAAATACAGTGGATACAAGTAAGCATGGTAAGCACTGAAGTCAAGGTGTGGCTTCAGATTAAAAGATAAATTGATTTTAGAGAGGATAAAAGACAACCAGAAGCCACTTTTTCATAACCTTTTTCTTCTTCTTTTCTGTCATTTCTTGGCTTAAGCTTTTTTTCTCTTCTCTTTTCTTTTTTCTTTATATTTTCTATTGTTTTCACTTTGTAAAAAATAAAAAAAATAAAAATTTTAAAATAAAAAAAAATAAAATTTTAATAAAAAAAAGTTTAAAAAAATAAATTGATTCACATTCTATAAGCAGGATTATGACTAATTGATTAGAATTATTTTAACAGTTTGTTAACATAAAAGGGGAATTGTTAACTTATTAATATGAAAGATTTCTATTGGCAATTCTTATGAAATCTGCATTCTTTACAAATGCATAGAAGAGAGAAGAGAGACAATATGTGATTGTCTAGGCTAACAGCTGCATATAATTTGAGCTGGAGCTTCTTCTTGGGAAAGTATTCTGCCAAACTCATGTCTAACATCAACAGGTATCCTTGATAGTCTCATCCCAAAATGTCACATTCAAAACATGAATATAATTAATTTAAAATCAGCAATAGCAAAGGCAACTAACTGAAGCCATCTATATCATCAATCAATCTGACATCAGGCAATCTAAAAAAGCCTAACTCAGGACCACCAACGCCATAGAAGCCTTGATGACATCATCCACATCACGATGTCATCACATATTTGATACAGTTAGCATGATGAGTCATGAAACATGTGCATTTAACTGACACTCATGTCCAGTATATCTGCTGTTAGTTATTCCTCATTCTACAATCAAGTTATACTTTGTTTTTATCCTATTTTTTATTAATAACTGAAAATGAAAATGAAAACCTTCCTCATCCTATTTTGCACATAACAACCCTAAGAAGTTGGTTACACTGGATTTCCGCTGGGCTCATTGGAGCCTGCTAATTTCCAGCCAGTCTTGCTGCGATGCTTCCAGTCAGTTTTCATATATAAATCAGGACTAGAACTCATAGTCTCCTGATTCTAATCTGGTTTCTTAATCACTAGATAAAACTGGTTTAATTCTAAGAATGAACTGAGTTTGAACAAGAATGGATTCTTTTTTGTTAGATTTTTTTTATCACCCCTTCCTTTCAGCTGAAAGTGATACATGCAATCCTTCCTCCTCCAATGATTACATTTAACAGCCCAGGGAGTAAAATGGGCTGAGAAAGAATAACTGGCCCAAATCACTTGTAAGGTTAAATCAGATACTAGTCTTCTCTGGCTAGAGTTTTCTTATCTATCATAGTCAAGTTACCGAGAGCAACAATGTATCAGATTAGAGACAAGCAAATGTGGTTGACATTTGAAAAAAAATTTGTAATATGCAATACTTACTGTATATGAAAGCTTTTTTAAAAAGTTGGATGAATAATGGTTGGGGAAAATATTTTGATGTATCTAGCCGTAGATAAATTATACTCACAAAAGGAATGTGATCTGAAAGCAGTAGTTTCACTGAAAAGAAATACAGCTAATTCCAAGTGTTCATTTAGCGCCCGTTTGAAGTTACGAGATAAGCGCCCCCTAGTGTTTACAAGCAAGTTCCAAAATTACAAATGTTGCAGCACCACAACAGTTGTTTGCCCTTATAAACAACTGCAGAGGTCTGCAACATTCACTATATTCTCCCCCCGTCCCCGCTCCCCCACAATTGCTTTCCTCTCCCATCCGGCCAGGCCGGACTCACTTACCTTACAAGATCTGTCTCTTCTCTGCCGCGGTTACTTTGCTTCTGAGGGAGAAAAAAGCTGATGGAAGCTCCTGGGTGCCGTAATATCATGCGAGTTCAGACACCTATTCTCTTTTGCAGAGACTGGGGTGCCTGAAATCTCACAAGATCACGGACCCCAGAAACTTTCATCCTCAGAGTGAAAAGTGTTTGCCATGCCTGTCACCTGCATCTATGGGGTGTTTCAAAAAGGAGCAAATCAAAGGCCTCGTAGGTGCCTATGGGGTGTTTCAACAGGGAGCAAATCCATCCATTTTCAAAGGCCGTATTTGCATGCAGATGAAGTTTCCATCAGGTCTCTGAGTAGGAGACAGGCACCACAAACACTTTTCACACCCTGGAGCTTCCAAAAGAAATCGCAGCAGAGAGGAGACAGATCTTTGCAAGGTGAGTCTAGCATGAGGGAGAGGGAAGCATGAGGTATTTTAGTGGGTTGGGGAAGCCTTGGGGCAGGGGAAAAATTCAAAATTTTTCCCTACTGGTTCTGTGGGTGTGGCCTGGCGGTCATGTGACTGGGTGGATGGGCATGGCCAACTCAATGTTACTCCCACCCAGTAACATGAAACACCCCCCCCCAGCCACACCTGCCCAGGTTTTGTGGCTCCAAGTAGTTTTTTGCGGGAAATGGGTCATGTGACTGGGTGGACATGGCCAACTTGATTGGTCTCACCCTTAGGAAATTTCTCCTTAGTCCAATCACAATAAAATAGCACCACTCCAATATTTAGAATAGAATAGAATAACAGAGTTGGAAAGGACCTTGGAGGTCTTCTAGTCCAACCCCCTGCTTAGGCAGAAAACCCTATACCACAAACAATTATCCATTCTCTTCTTAAAACCTTCCAGTGTTGGAGCATTTACAACTTCTGGAGGCAAGTTGTTCCACTGATTAATTGTTCTGTCAGGAAATTTGAGGGGCTCCTACAAAAATGAGGGAGCAATCTATTTTCTAAAGCACCAAAAGGCACAAAAAACAATGGATGGAAACTAACCAAAGAGAGAAGCAACCTAGGACTAAGGAGAAATTTCCTAAGGGTGAGACCAATCAACAAATGGAATAACTTGCCTTCAAAAATTGTGGGTAATCCATCACTAGAGGCTTTCAAAAAGAGTGAGAGAAGTACACCCCAAAAGGACAGTACCAGGAACCACTAAAATAATGCAGAAAACTTAAAACAGCCATTCCCCTTTTTAAAAAAAGTCAACCCCAAAGCAAACACACCAGCTGAGAGGGAAACTAAGAACAGCTGCTCAGGCTAATTGAAAGCCTGGGCGTGCTGCCAAAAGCCATTAACCCTTCCAACTCTATTATTCTATGTTCTCTATGTTCTAAATTGGGTGCTTCACAGAAGAAGCAATACAGATGGTTGGACCACACATGCATTAAATTCACGGTCTGTATGATCAAGCTGCTTCGTTGTCCCCTCCTGTATCTTTTCCCCCAGGAAGAAACAATAAGTAGCCAACACTGCAGCAGCTATAAAAGGTCTTAGGAAACTCCATGGAGTATCAGCTGATCACAGAAGTGTTCCTTAATGAACACTTTATAATGAAAATGTTTTTAATCTTGTCCTTCTCCCTGAGGGGAAGAGGTTAATCCCATCCTTAGATGAGTGATTGATGGGTTTCCCTGCCCTAATCCTGTTCAGTTTCTGTTGTTTATTGACTTGATTCAGCGTGTATCAGCTGCATTCCACTGCAACTGTTAAGTGGAGCTATTAACTGAAGGGAGGGAGGGAGGGAAGGAGGGAGAGAGAGAGAGAGAGAGAGAGAGAGAGAGAGAGAACCTCTCTTGCACTTTATTTTTAACCATTTCTCTGAACTGCCTAAGCAATTTACGAATGGTTTGGGCAAACTGGTGAGAACTGGCTGAATTTCACCTGTGCATTGGGGCCTGTACCATCACTAGGCCCCCCATGGCCTACCCCAGCCTGAGATACCTTGTGTGCACTTAACGAACCACATATTTGCCCACGCATTCAATTAGCGAATGTGTGGGCGACAGCAGGGAGTGATCTCATTCAAGGTATGAGATTCACTCCCATTAATCCTTGAAGTATGAATGGAATGGACAAGCTCCATTACATTCTTAACTCGAGGACTAACTTTACAGACTTAGAATTCACAGGCATAGAACTAAATGAGTCAATCCTACACACCTCTCCGAAGTTCAAGCTGTATTCTTTTACAACAGCAGAAACCTGACTGAGAGAAGTGATAAACTGGCTTTCCCTAAGACGATTGAATGAGATTGGGAGTGGATTTATCACATTTAATTGCAAAACAATTCCTTCTGGATTTTTTGGGGAAGATAGACAAAATTTGGAGTTTGGACTTATTATATTTAAGTAGAGAACAATTGATTTGAGATGGTATTAAAAAAGAAATATGGATATTTGATTCAGGACAAATCACCGTTATCTTTTCAGATGATTTGGACTAGATAAGATACCGTGATAAATTTTCTATGAGTTGATTACAATAACAGTTTGTTAACAGAGTTTTGAAACTTTAATCTTACCTTATTATTATTGTTCTTCCTGTTAATTATTTGGTCATTAGTATAATATATAGATGTCAGGCTAATAAATTGCAAATAGATTTAGTAGTTTAAAATTTCGGGTGGCTGTTTCACAAGAGGTGGGAAGTTAATTGTAATATATTCATCAGTATTCAACAATGGGGGGGAATATATTTGTGTGTGTGTGTGTGTGTGTTAAATGCACTTTTTAAACATCTTGTTTGTTAAATGCATCTTGTTTCTGTTTATTCGTGTTTGTTTTTTTAAAGAAAAGGCTTTTGGAGATTTGTATTTATATTTTGAAATTTAACTGTTTTTGAATAAAATAAAAATAGAATTAAAAAAATAATACCGTTTTCTCCCTTCTTTTTTCCTGAAATGTTTTTCAAATTTGCTGTCTAGCTCTCATCCTAGCATTACCTGGTTATCTTCCACAAAAACATTAACCAAATTCAACCCGTATAACCTCTCAAGATCAGCCAACCAACAGAAAAGCAAAGGCTATTCAATAAAATTCAAATATGGGATTAAAATTAAAGAAAGCAATGACATAGCCAATGTCACATATTAGTAAAAACCTAATAGTGCAGCAGCATATTGTTGGAAGAAATCTCCTTCTAGGTTCTGCTCCAAGTGGGGAAAAAGACACTGGAAACATGGAGACTGCTTGGAAAGATGGTTTAATGGTGGACAGGATCACATGGCTTGAGTTCCTGAACAGAAAAGGGGCAGATACAGCGAGTTTTTCAGGTTTTATGCTCTCTCTGGCTTTGAACTTCCTGGGGCCCAGAAAGAGTACTCTGATTGGTTGTCAGACTCCCAGGGGGTGGGGGCCTTGCTGGCTGATGGTCACATGTGCTTCCCAGGTCACATGTGGTGAGTTTCTGCTGCTATTGTGTAGAGGGCTAATCCTATCTTTGTTGGATCTTTGGCAATTCCTACTTTGACTCTGCCTGAAGGAGGTAGATCTTTGTTATGTAGAATAGACTGGCCCAAGCCTTAATGGCCCATTGACAAAGGGTGGGGGCAGGAAAATGGGAGCTGCTTTGTCTGTAAAATATGCTTCTCCATTTCTCATCCAGGGAAATATAATATTGTGCCTTTTTCATATTTCCTAAAATATTTCACTCTTCCAGGAAAGGGGTGGGTGCTAACTTCCTACAATAACAAGGAAAGAAGGAACC